>NC_056670.1:85486986-86235111 GCF_018350195.1 Panthera tigris
TGTCTCCTCCCGGCCCGGCACCGCCCCCACCCGGCCCTGCAAGGTCTCGAGGAAAGGGCCCCTCGTGCCTCGTCTGGAACCTTCCAAGCCTGCTTGTCCTCCGAGGGTATCGCTGTGCCTCTGACATTTGCTGGCCTGGGAGGGGACGGCACCCTTCTGCCTGGTCCCTGCTGCGCGGAGTGGCTCTTGCGTTTCTTCGAGTGTCATCACAACCTCTGGGACCTGGGGACCCCAGGTCTGCCCCCGCACTGTGTGTGAGCCCCGCCTGGCCTCCTCCCACACCCAGCCGCCCACGCCAGGCTTTACCGGCCGGCACGCGGGCTGTCTCAGATGTGGGGTCTGCATCTGGAAGTGTGTGTCCTTCTGTAAAAGCAGCTGGAGTCTTACGCTGAAGATGTTCTAGACGCTATTTCTAAGTTGCTTTGACTGGGGCGGACTCCGGGGCGCTGGCCCCGGGCCATCTCTGCGTGACCACGCGTCCCAACAACACGTGTTTGACCGACTCAGGGAGACCTCCGCTGGTTCCAGCTGGGGAGAGGGCAGACCCCTAAACTGGAGGTCGAGTTTGTGGATCGATGTCAACTGTTCCCCAAGAGCGGAGAGAGACAAGCCTGTGCAGGGGAGATGAGATGGAAAATTAAGGAATCAGTCTGGCCTCTTCTTGGGCCGTGTGGAGCTGTCCCAACGGTTGGAACGAAGGCAACAGGATGGCCAAGGCCACCTCGAGGCACTCCACACCCCGGCCGAGCTAGGGTGGGGGGTGTTCTAGTCAAGGGACTGGAGACCCACGGCTGGCCCGGCATCAGAACGTCCGGACCCAGGCAGCCGGAGAGGGGGATGCTGTGTGTAGGGGTCACCTCCAGCTGCCTGAGCTCCTGGCCCTCCGCCTGCCTTTCCGGGACCTTCCCGGCTGGTGTCTGCCCCCAGCTAAGAGCGTGGACCTCCTTTGTGAACAGCTCGCGTCAGCAGATGCTTCCTGGCTGAGGTGACACGAGCACCCAGCCCTGGCTGTGGTCATAGCTGGGAGCTCACACTGGACCTCAGGCCCGCCTACTGGGCTGTCACCTGAGGCTGAGGCTCTGACGAACAGACAACGTTGCTGTCCCCAGACCCCGAGTGGGGGGCCCACGGCCAGCCCTGGCCTGAAAAGGACATGAAAACACAGCCCAGCGGACCCGACCGGTCCCCGGCAGGTGGCCCAGGGACACAGGTGCTGGGGGGAGCCCTGAGAAGAACCCACAGCTCTGCCCCCTCGCTCCAGGGGTGGCCACGCTGGACCCGGCCGCCGGCACGTCACGCCGGGGAGGGGCACCAGGGAGAGAGTGAGGACGCAGCGCTGAGGCCGGACGGACCCCCACCCCAGGCCCCAGTCCTGGGCACCTGCCCTGGGCGTCGGGAAGGATCCACCAGAACACGTGGACAAGGACTTTGTAACCTGCCAAAAGTAAATAAACGTTGGGGTTATTAGGACGATGATTATCCCTCATCACATCACCCGTGTTCGTGACCGCAAAGCGCCTCTGAGCAGGGCACGTCAGGACACCGGCGCTCGTTAAAAACGCCAAGCGATTCCACTCCATTTTGCTGACCTTCGCATTAATTCTTGCCTTTTCTCTCCTCATTAAATCCTATTCCGGGAGCCGTTATTAGCTCCCCAGCCTCTCCCCTGATTAAATAATGACCCAGGATCACTCCCGTCAGTGGTTCCCATTTTCATTACGCCAGCGGCCCGAGGCACCCCCACTTTGGAGGCGTCTGCGTTTGGTGCCGTTGCCTGCTGACGAGCCAGGCCTCGCTCAGTCACCCCCATTAGTGCGCACGGAGTGTGCCTCTCACACCAATGATTGAAAGCTTGCGCTTTTCGGGGGAGGGGGGAGATTCACTTTTACAAATAATTAGGCGGGGATTTGATCTTCCCTGCAGGGAAAGGACAGTAATGATTCCCATTCTATCTGCCAGATTCCTGTCTTGAAGTTTGAGGGAGGAGAAGGAGCCATTCTTTCTGACAGCAGACAGGAGGCCCCCCTCCCGGTGCCTTCTTTTGATCTGGGTGGAGGCCACCTCGTCGGCCTGTGGGCGAGCATCCAAAGGAGCCTCTGACACCAGCATCGGCCCCCACACAGCCCCCCGCCCACAGCGCCCCTCAACTACTTACTGGCTCGTGCTGGGAACGCGGGACTTGATTCCTTGCGGGGCGAGTACTGCCTTGCAGGGCTTGGAAGTGGCTTCGGAGTTCCAGGTGGGTCAAGAGCAAAAAAATAAGCAAACCACCTCAAACAAAGGACTCAGACAGACATCTCTCCCACGTTGACAGGCAAATGGCCAATAAGCACGTGAAAAGATGCCCAGTGTCACTGATCCTCAGGGAACCGGCAGATCAAAGCCACGCTGAGACCCAGCACGTTCCTTAGGTGGCCTATTACCTTTTTAAGTCTTGTTTATTTAAGTCATCTCTACACCCCAAACAGGGCTGGAACTCACAACCCAGGGATGAAGCGTCACTGGTTCCTCCGACTGAGCCGGGCGGGCGCCCCTAAGTTGACGATTATTAAAACAACGACAACCAGAAAACACGTGTTGGTGAGGATGTGGAGAGATTGGAACCTTGTCCACTGACGTGGGAACGTCAAACGGTGCAGCCGTGTGGACAGCGGTGTGGCGGGTCCTCAAGATTAAACACAGAATCACCGCACCATCAGGCGATCCCACTTGCGGGCGCCCCCCCCAAACTGAAAGCGGGGTCTCAGACACCCCCGTGTCCACGGCAGCAGATTCACAGGAGCCCGCAGGTGGAAGGGACCCGAGTGTCCACCGTGGACGAGCGGGTAAACGCAGCGGTCCGTCCACACGGCACGAAGTCCCCCGGCCTCGCGGGAGGGAGACGCCTGCCACGCGCGGAGGAGCCCCGAGGTCGCGATGCCCGGTGACAGAAGCCGGACGCAAAAGGACAGGCCCGGTGTGACTCCAGCCTCTCGAGCTCCCCGGAGCCGTCATGTTCACAGAGGGCAGACAGACAGAGGGGGCAGGGGAGGGGACGGAGACCTGGTGTCTGATGGGGACAGACCTTCCAGGATGGGAGAGTTCTGGGGATGGAGGGTGGGGGTGGCTGCCCGCGGGGCGATAACATGCAGATTTCACATTATGTATATTTTAAATAAAAATACGTATAATAAGCAAAAAGTAAAGTAAAAATAAAATATACCAAAAAAAAAAAAAGGTCAAGGCAGGTCCCTTGGTCACCCCTGGACAGAACACAGCAGGACTAGTCAGACGAGGTAAATGTATGGGCTCGGGAACCATGGGGGGCACCCGCCCCCTCCGCCCCCACTGCCCACACAGTCGGGGGAGAGGCAGCCTGGGGGCACCCGTCATGGCCATCTCTGCCCGAACCCTCTAAGCCCTGAAAGTACTTTATAAGCTGACTAGAGGCAAGAATGAATATTGCTTTACGTTCGAACAATAATAAACTAAAATTTTAAGTTGATTATATTGAAACTGCCCCATGTTTATGATCCCAAGACATTTTGAGATCGCAGCCAAATGGACTGACAGATTTTGTGTCCCTTCATGCTGCAGAGCAGACCCGGAGCCCCGAACCTCAGGCCGGGCCTGCTCTGCCCCTTTACACAAGAGGGGGTGCGTGTTTCGTGGTCCCCTTCCTTCCGGGGAGGAGCTTCTACACCCAGCCTGGGAACTAAGGGGGACCCCACTTGGACTCCTGAACTAAGAACGCTTATCACAACCCCACTTGGACTCCTGAACTAAGAACGTTTATCACAAACAATGTAACGAATAGACTGAGGGGCGCCTGGGGGACTCAGTGGGTTAGGCCTCCGACTTCGGTCCAGGTCACGATCTCACAGTTCACGAGTTCGAGCCCCGCGTCAGGCTCTGTGTTGATAGCTCGGAGCCCAGAGCCTGCTTCAGATTCGGTGCGTGTGTGTCTCTCTCTCTGACCCTTCCCCACTCACACTCTGTCTCTCTCAAAAATAAATAAACATTAAACTTTTTCAAAAAAAAGAATAGACTGATACCAGCAAATAGCCTTCTGGGCGGCCTTTGGGTTCTGAGTCCTGGCAGGCGGGTCGACTTCCCGGTACTTGGCCGAGGAGCAAAGCCACTGCCACAGTGAGGCGAGGGGGAGAAATGACTCAAGGTTTCTTGGGAAGCTGAGGACAAACGGGGATATCAGTCACACACATCCACATGATAATTGCACTGAGTTTTGTCCTAAACCTACATTCGTGGACATGAAAAGACTTAAGGGGAGCAGGGGAGGACATTGGAGAAAGGATGAACTTGCCAACAGGAAGGCAGTGGTCATGCTGTGGCCATCTGACCTCTGGCTGGCCCTTCAAGGTAGCCCAGCTCTCCCAGCATGCACAGCGATGGCCTGCCCCCACATCCTGGGACTCTCCCAGCATGCACAGCAGTGACCTGTCCCCCACATCCCTGGACTCTCCCACCATGCACAGCGGTGGCCTGCCCCATCTCTTGGGATTCTCCCAGCATGCACGGCAGTGGCCCGTCCTCTCCATCGTGAGATTCTCCCAGCATGCACAGTGGTGACCTGTCCCCCTATCCTGGGATTCTCCCAGCATGCACAGCAGTGACCTGTGCCCCCACATCCTGGGACTCTCCCAGCATGCACAGCAGAGGCCTGCCCCCACATGCTGGGACTCTCCCAGCATGCACAGCGATGGCTGCCCTCTCTCCTGGGACTCTCCCAGCATGCACAGCGATGGCCTGCCCCCTCTCCTGGGACTCTCCCAGCATGCACAGCGGTGGCTGCCCTCTCTCCTGGGACTCTCCCAGCATGCACAGCGGTGGCCTGCCCTCTCTCCTGGGACTCTCCCAGCATGCACAGCGATGGCCTGCCCCCTCTCCTGGGACTCTCCCAGCATGCACAGCGGTGGCCTGCCCTCTCTCCTGGGACTCTCCCAGCATGCACAGCGATGGCCTGCCCCCTCTCCTGGGACTCTCCCAGCATGCACAGCAGTGGCCTGCCCTCTCTCCTGGGACTCTCCCAGCATGCACAGCAATGGCTGCCCTCTCTCCTGGGACTCTCCCAGCATGCACAGCGATGGCCTGCCCCCTCTCCTGGGACTCTCCCAGCATGCACAGCGATGGCCTGCCCCCTCTCCTGGGACTCTCCCAGCATGCACAGCAGAGGCCTGCCCCCACATGCTGGGACTCTCCCAGCATGCACAGCGATGGCTGCCCTCTCTCCTGGGACTCTCCCAGCATGCACAGCGGTGGCCTGCCCCCTCTCCTGGGACTCTCCCAGCATGCACAGCGGTGGCCTGCCCCCTCTCCTGGGACTCTCCCAGCATGCACAGCGGTGGCCTGCCCCCTCTCCTGGGACTCTCCCAGCATGCACAGCGGTGGCCTGCCCCCTCTCCTGGGACTCTCCCAGCATGCACAGCGGTGGCCTGCCCCCTCTCCTGGGACTCTCCCAGCATGCACAGCGATGGCCTGCCCCCTCTCCTGGGACTCTCCCAGCATGCACAGCGGTGGCTGCCCTCTCTCCTGGGACTCTCCCAGCATGCACAGCGATGGCCTGCCCCCTCTCCTGGGACTCTCCCAGCATGCACAGCGGTGGCCTGCCCTCTCTCCTGGGACTCTCCCAGCATGCACGGCGGTGGCCTGCCCCCTCTCCTGGGACTCTCCCAGCATGCACGGCGGTGGCCTGCCCCCTCTCCTGGGACTCTCCCAGCATGCACGGCGGTGGCTGCCCTCTCTCCTGGGACTCTCCCAGCATGCACAGCGATGGCCTGCCCCCTCTCCTGGGACTCTCCCAGCATGCACAGCGGTGGCCTGCCCCCTCTCCTGGGACTCTCCCAGCATGCACGGCGGTGGCCTGCCCCCTCTCCTGGGACTCTCCCAGCATGCTCACAGAGTCCCCTTGGGGGTAAAGCTCCGATTGTGACCTCGGGGCTGCGCTCCCCCAGTCTGGGTGGTGAGGCCACCCGGAGGACCAGCTGTCTCACACCCAGTCAGTGGCCCCGAAGCGGGAGGAGGAACTCAAGAGACTCCCCTTCCTGCCACACGCCCAGTGGGCGTTTCTGGAACATCTGCCAAGGCCTAAGCGGCCGGTGGAGCCACAGCCACGCTGGGGTCCCCGGAAAACGGAGGGCAGGTGGCTCAGGAGAGTGGCGTTGTGGCCCTGCCGGGGAGCACCTCAGAGCCACAAGTCCACGTTCACCAGTTAAAGGCACAGCATCACCCATTTAGGGCGTGGGGTCGACTTTACACCTCCTAAAACCTCCTCACAGCTTTCGTTACTGTGCCAGAACGTTATCCCCGTTGAAAATTTTCTTTTCGCCTTCTGTCAAAAGTGTTACTAAGCTATATTTAAGACCCAACCGTGCAATTTGGTGGAGCAGACTAAATAAATCAACACTGGCTCTGACTCTGTCCGAGGGAAGAAATTGGACTGCTACCAAGTTAACAAATATTTTAAAAGTCAGAGCTGATGAACATTTGCCTTCTGTCCGAAATAAGCGTATTTCATTTATGATGATAAACACGTGAGGCCACTACCTGCCAAGCCCTCCCCAGATTCAAGAGAAATGAATCTTCAGGCCTGACAACGTTTTCCGGGAAACCTATTTGAAATCCACGTATTCAGCGTATCGGATAATTGGGAGATGTCAGAGAAAGTAGTGAAAACGAATGAATCGTCACTTCGCGGTCTCCCCAGGAACCCCGCCGGCGGCCCGGAGTGCTCTCGAGCCTCGCGTGTCCGTGGCACCGGAGGTTCAGTCCTGCAGCCACAGGCTCACCACTCCTCACCTGCCACATGCAAACTAGGGAGCCGGGCGGGCCGGCCGGAGAGCAGGGAGCAGGGAGCAGGGAGCAGGGTGCACGCAGGGACTGTTCCCGCCCGGCACGGCGTCCCGACACCTCCTGTGCGCCCTGCACCGGGGACACTTGGGGGCCCCAGGGTTCGCAGGCAGGGGCTTACTTAGGGGGTCTCCCACACTGACCACAGTGGAAGGGGGAAGCACGGACCCAGCCCGGCCCTCAGGTTGTTCACGGTCTGGAGGAAAACAAGACCGTGTGCCTCGTGTTGGGGTACAATGCTTCTAGTTGTCCAAACGTCTTCCCCGAAGCCCAGCGTCTCCACCTGGGGCCCCCTGACCCCCACCCTCAAGCTGACCCCTGGGGAGCCTCAGAGGCCGTGTCCCTCATCTGTGGACGTGAGCCCCCCAGGTCTTCTCCAGCCCTTCGTGCGGACTGCCGTGGCCCTGGCCGTGAGAAGCCCGGGGCCCGGTGGGTTTGGGGGAGCCCCGGCCCTGGCTTTCCCAGCCCACCGACCGTCAGCCATTCGGTCAGGACACCCGGTGCCCTGATCAGCAGGTCCCCCAGCCAGACACCAGGTTCCCCGTGCCTCCGCTACCCGATGCCCTCAGTCCTTCCTGCCTGGCCATGTAAATGGGGACCCCCCAGTCCATCAGAGAGGCTCCCCGGTGCTTGGCCTCACGCGGGAAGGGGTCCAGAGCCTGACCCCTGTCCTCCCAAAAGGCTCCCAACCTTCATGCTCGGGTGGCTTTGCTGCCACGGGATCCGGGGAGGTGGCCTGCCCAGTCTGGTGGGGGGGGTGGGGGTGGGGGTGGGACCTCCCACCTTGCTCCATTTATGTGACTTCAAGGGCGGGTTATGGGGCCCTTCCCAGAGTGTGGCACCAAATCCCATCAACCAGGAAGGAGGTGAACAGGCCACCAGTCCCTCATGCAGCTCACCGACAAGAAGCCCGCCAGCCCACACAGAGGATTACGCGGGTCCAGTCCCAGGAGCTTAGATGGTGGGCCATCCCTGCAGGGGACCTTTATCCTGAGCAAAGGATGGCCCAGGCGCGGCAGGACATGGTGACAGACAGCCCTAGAAACTGGTTGGAAAGCAGGGCTCGGCCCCTAGTGGTTCCAGTGATGCCCTCGGGCCTGGGCCCCTGGCTGCTCTGAGAAGCGGTCCTGAGGGTCTGTCCCAACCATAACCCTCTGCCCACCTCCTCTCCTGCCCCCTGCCCACCTCCCATCCCCCGCTTTACCCCAGGACCCTCTCCCCTCCTGCTCCCTGACCCCCTCCCCCTCCTGCTACCTGGACCACTCCCCCCGATCACTGACCATCCCTCCCAACTGCTCCCTGACCCCGTCTCTGTCCAGGAAGACCTGGGCCGAGGGTAAGAACGAGGAGCCCAAGGCTGGGCCCAGTTTGGCGGCAGGGAGGCTCTGAACCCCCTCCAGGTGAATGCAGACGCAGCACGAGGCCCGACCCCCCAACCACCTGCCTCCCCAGAAGGACATTCCTCACCGGCTACCCCTGTCTGTTCCTTCAGGGTCTCCTCTGTCCTGGAAAGGGGCTTCGTTCCCTCCAGGGCTGCAAATCTAACTGAAACTCCAACCGAATGCAATTTTTCCTAGAAAATGGTGTTTGGATGGCCCCCAGGACCACCCCGCCCAGAGCTCCTCGTTCACAGGGATGTGGCCGGGCCCCTGCGGCAATGCTGCAAACCTGGGGGCACAGCATGTTTTCTCTCTCTGGGGGGCAGCCCCAGCCTCGATGACAGATGTGAGGCTTTGTCTCTCATCCTGGGCTGTTGGCTTGACCCCGACCCCGGTCCTCCAGACCTGCACGGCCGCCTCCCACATCCGGCGGCTGCTTCGTCCTGCAGCACTGGGCCGTCTGGCCGTCTGCAGAGGTTCTGTGGCTGGTTCCACCTGGGCCCTCGGTTCATGGCACTGTCCCCTCCCCGCCCAGCCCTAGGCTCAGTGACAGGTGATTCCCCACCCCCCCCCCACCCGGGGTGACTTTGCTGACTCAGGAAAGGAGGTGGCAAAACCTTCAGAGAGGGGCTGCTGTCCAGGAGCAGGGGTGCGGGGCCCCCTCGTGCCGGGCTCTGGGCTGGGGTCCTGGCCCCGCCCCTGAGGGTGGCGCTGAGGGAGCTAGAAGCGGGTCCCCCGCCTGTGGCGGGGAGGCCTGGTGCTCCCTGCTCCCCTCTTTCTTCTTTGTGGTCCCTGAGGCTGGAGAAGGAGGGGCCAGCAGACCCCCCACTTCCTGCCTCCCCACTGACCCGCCCTCCCCTGGAGGGGGGCGGGGTTCAGCCTGGAGCGGGGAAGGGGGCCGGCAGGTCTCATCAGCATCCCGTTTTCCCTGTGATGATGTTGGGAAAGACACTTCCTACCCCGCCTGGTGCCATCACTTCACCTATGAGGGGATCGCAGGAGTCCTCCTAAAAAAGTTTGTTTGAAAGGAAATGAGATACACATGTGGCCCAGATGTAGAACTCTAGAATGATCTAGACTAGGTATGTTTAATTTTTAACATTACGCTTGGTGGTTTTAGGTCACATGCGGTTTGATATGCAAGCATTTATTTTGCTGAACTTGCATGTGTGGCTGCGTCCTTAATAAACAGCCTGACCTTGATGTTAGGCTGAGACCGAATCCTGGCCAGGACCCCCAGGCCACCACACTGGCTTCACGGGCCACTGGGCCTGGAGCTTGATTTCCAAGGAAGTCAAGGAAGTCAACAACATGCCCCCCCCCAGGGCGTCCCTGCAGCGTGTCCCTCCCCACCTTCCCCACTGCTCCGGGGACTCCTGGAGGGCAGAGGACTCTTCCCAGGGGAGGGGTCTCCAGGGCAGAGCTGGGCTCCAAGCACACAGGCACAGAGCTGGTGTTTGAGCTCCGAATCCCACCATCGCTCGCTCACAAGGGGGTCACAGAGCCCCCAGGGACGGCCCCATGTCTGTTCTGCCCAGTGGACCCCTCTGGGGCGAGGAGAAGGCTCGGCTCGAAGGACAGCCCACGAGGACATGGATGTGAGCAGCCCTGAGGGACAGAGGGGTGGCCGCAAGTGGGGCTAGCACTCCGCTGGGAAAACTGTCCAGGAAGCTGGAGGCCCTCCACTCCCGGCCGCCTCGGAGGGTGGCGATGCCCCTCCCCGGTCCTCCACACCCTCCCACCATCCCAATGCCCCCTGCTGAGGCCAGATGGAGGGTGTGAAATGTCACAAGTGGACACCACGCAGGGGTGCCCCCCCCATCGTCCCTGGAGACCAGCTCAGCACGGGAGTCGGCACCCCGGGCCCAGCCAGCCCTGCTTCCGTGCTTTGGCCCCGTGAGACCGTCAGCAACTCCTTTCCCGGCCCGCTGGCAGGGAGCCTTGCGCACGGACGGTGCTGGCCAGGGCACACCTGCAGGCCAGCCACAGGGCTGGCACTCGCCCCGTGACACTGTCTGTACACTTCTGGCCTCCAGAACTCTGGGCGATTCCATTTCTGTTGCTTTAAGCCTCCAAGTTTGCGTAATTAATTATTAGAGGAGCCACAGGACAGCAATGCACAAACCCATCTGCTTTTTCTGCTTCTTTGTATGTTTTTGGATGCAAGTCCCTTCTCAAATGTTTCTTTTGCACGTATTTTCTAGCAGTCTGTGACTTATCTTTTTCTTCTCCCAAGGCGTTTTTCACTGGTTTTTTAATTGTTATGAAATCCAACGTACACATTTTTCCTTCCCAGATTGTGCCTTTGGTGCTGCATCTAAAACCTCACCCGTGGGGGTACCTGGCTGGCCCAGTCAGTGGCGCATGTGACTCTTGGTGGGGTTGTGAGTTCAAGCCCCACATTGAGTATAAAAATAAAAAACTCCCCGCCAACCCAAGGTCACCCACATTTTCTATGTCATTTTCTACAAGTTTTACAGTTTTGCACTTTACATTTAGTTCTGTGACCCACTTTCGGTTCACTTTCGGGGAGGCGTAAGGTCTGGGTCTAGATTCGCTATTTTGCACGTGGACGCCCAGCGGTTCCAACACCATCTCTGCTCCGCTGTGTTACCTTCGCTCCTTTGTCAGATGTCAGTCGACTGCACTTATGTGGGTCTCCCTCTGATCCACCGACCCATCCGTCTACCGTTCCGCCAACCCCTCGCCATCTTGATTACTGTAACTTTTCCGTGAGTCTGCAGGTCGGGTAGCATCAGTCCTGCAACCTTGTTCTCCTTCAGTATTGTGTGGGCGATTCTCGGCCTTTGTCTCCTCTCCATGTAAACGTTAGCAGCAGGTTGTCGATATCCACAAAATAACTTGCTGGGACTTTGATTGGGATTCTGCTGAATGTCTTCACCAACTTGGGAAGAACCGCCATCTTGATGACATTGAGCCTTCCCATCCATGAACATGGGATTCCTCTCCATCCCTTTAGTTCTTGTTTGAGCTGACTCATCAGTTTTGTTATTTTCCTCATATAGATCTTGTACATATTTTGTTAGATTCGTACCTAAGTGCTTCTTTTCTTTTTTCTTTTCTTTCTTTCTTTCTTTCCTTCTTTCTTTCTTTCCTTTTTTCTTCCTTCCTTTTTTTGTGCTAATGTAAATAGTGTACGTCTTTAATCTCAAATACTACTTGCTCACTGAATGGACAACAATGGACTTTTGTACTTAACCTTGTATCCTGCAACGTTCCCAAAATGTCTTATTAGTTCCATGAGTTTTGTGTCAATTATTTTGGATTCTCTACATAGACAATCTTGCCATCTGTGAACAAAGACAATTGTGTTTCTTCCTTCCCAAACTGTATGCCTTTGTCTCCTTTTCTTGGCTTACTGCAACCTCAAAGACTCCCAGTATCATGTCAAAAGGGGGTGGTGAGGGGGGACGTCCTTGCTTCTTTCTGACCTGGGGAAAGCATCAAGTTTCTCACAATTGTTGTCACGCAGATGTCCTTTATCAAGCTGGGAAGTTCCACTTATTACACATTTACTGTTATACTAAAAGTCCTTGTCTTTTAAACTGATTTAAAAGTTATTTTCCAGAGTTAGTGGTGGAACAATCTTCAGCAAGCATCGCTCCCCAGCTCGTGCCCTGAAGATGCCCCCTTTCCTATCAATCTGCTCCAGACTTGCCTCACTCCAGGCAGGCCCCACAGCTCTGGCCTTAGAGGACCCTCCTAGGCCACTCCATCCACCCAGGTCCCTCGCCAATGCCGTGATCACTGCCCCCAAACCTCGGTGCTCCTCCACCCCCCATCCCCCCTCACCCCCGCACCCGTGCACCCCCAGTGCCCCGACTCCAGTCCCCTCTGCCGCTTGAGCCTTTCCTTTCATCTGGAAAAGTCACCAGGCCATTGAGGAAACAATTTGGATTTACTCAAACCATCTTTTATTTAAAGGAAAAACTGCCTTTTAAAAGTAGATTTTTTAAATAAGTTCTGTACTATCTGCTAGACATCGTAATACTTCACTAGGCTTATGCTATTTTGGGGGCCCCTTCAACTACAACTAAGGACCTGTGTCCGGCCAGGACTCAGGGCCAGCTCTGCCCTAAGGGAGCCAGGGAGCCCCACGCCCACCAGGGGTCTCGGGAGGCAATGGACGGTGGGCCTCCTGGCAGCCCCCGTAGCTCTTTGGGGTCCCCAGAACACCCCCATCCCAGATTCCCCTGACCTGCTTCCTTCCGGTGTGGCTGGCATTCATGCAGATGGCAGGTTGGCACCAGCCTATGTCTCTGGCAGGGGATCTGGGGTCCTCGGACACTTGGCCTCTGTCTTCATTGTTTTATGGCCTCCCCTCATATTTTCTCCACCCCAGATTTAGAGGAGTCCTTCTCCCTTTTACTGGGGATTATTATTTAGAAACCAAAATTCAGGCACAGAGATGCCATTCAGGAGTCTTTGCTTCCGGGTCATTCTGTGGACAGAGCCAGGGAATGTGTGTGTGTGTGTGTGTGTGTGTGTGTGTGTGTGTGTGTGTAAGACCACAGGCTTAATGATATAGTTTGACTTACAGGATTCCATTTAACTTCTTTGGTTTATATTTATATCTCTCATATCGAAAACCTTCATTGTTATCATCACCCCCAAATGGCTCATTTGCTTTGTCCCGTGGGGAGGGGCTGAGTTCCCGCTGTTCTCCCTGCAGGGGGGTCAGGAGCAGGGCTGGTGTCCCAGCCGCATGGGAAGGGGCCAGCCAGCGCTACTGGCTTCTGGGGGGTTGGGGCAGACCATCCCCACTGGCCCTCGAGGAAGACATTCCCTGCCCGTGGTTTGCCCTGGTGGCCTGGGCCAGACCGGGTGTCCGGGCAGACAATGCCGCCTGTCTCGGAACAGGGCCCGGTTCAGTTCCCACCTTCTCAGCCTCAGCCCCAGGCTTCAGACCGGGCAAGACAGCTCGTGCCTTCTCCTCTTGGAGTCTAGGCTTGATTTTTAAAATTCAAGTAAGAATAAAGGGTGTCTTTCCTCTTGAAAGGCCTTTCCTTTGAGAATGTGGATCACATTTATCAAAACATCAAATGACAAACACTTTACCAGACATTGGCCACGGGGCCAGCCAGAGGTCTCTGAGCAGAGGCTGTATTTCAAGAGCCACACCCTTGAAACCAGTGGCCAGAGGACGAGCTATGTCTCCCAAAAGGCCAGCCACAAGCCCTGTCCACAGAGACCCATGACGAAGGAGGAGCTGATGGTGGGGGCACAGAGAAGCTCTCAGAGATGCACAGGTGACCTGTCCTCACCTCCACCAGGGCCAAGGTCCAAGGATTCTAGAACAACTCTGGTTTGCACTCATCTGCTGGTCGTCTCTCCTCCAGCTCCGAGGCGGAGACAAAGGGCTCTGCGTTGGATGGTGCCCCACCCAGGTGCTCACCGCCCCAAGGGTCCCGGGGGTCCCCATAAACACACACGTCTGCCCGGTGCTGGGAGCTCGGGGCATGAACTGCGAAGGGCTTCCCATTTCCAGAGTGACAACCACCTCCCTGGAGCCCCCCTGGCGGGTTCCCGCAGCGCCCTCCTGCTTGTCCCAGCTTTGCCAGCAGAGGGCAGCAGCTGCGAGGGAACGCCGGCCCGCCCCGGCTCGCCGGTGACAGCTACCGCCAGGACAGCTGGCCCCCGTGACACCCTAGCCCATCCTCCTTGGTCTTCCATTCAGACTCCCACCCTGACGGGGAGGGCTGGCCCAGAACGTGATTTCCCAGCTCTCCAAAGCTCAGTGATAAAAACAGGTCACATACATGTAGACACATGTGACAACACAGAGCTTTCGTCCCTCTAGTGTCCTCCTAACCCCTGGTGGCAGGCAGAGCTGGGACGGTGGCTCCTATCTCAGGGATGAAGAGACAAACTCAGGCTGGGAACCGGGTGCAGTCCTGAGGCTGGGGGAGCAGAGGGGGGATTTGGAACCTTGTGACGGGGGTCTGAGTGCACCTGCTTGCACAGAGCCCTCTGGCCACCAAGCCCCCAAAACAGGGACCGCCTGGGGCACGCGTTCACCCCAACTGTGTGACCCCAGGAGCTGCCGTAACACGTCTGCCCCCCCACCCACGTGCACGACCACACACTGGGACGTGTTTTTACAGCTCGGACCTGAACCCCCTCCCGTGAACTAGCAGGGGTCAGTCTTGGGTCGGGGGGACGGGCACCTTCTTGCATTTTGCGTTTGCGTTGACTCTGGAACACTCCACGTGTTTGACTTTTTCGACGTGAGACCCATAACACGCCCCTGCTACGATCCGCTCCGTTTGGCACGGTCCGGTGGCTTGTCTGCCACTGACCCTCCGTAGGCCCAGGGTGCTCACAACAAAGGGCTCGTCAGAACAGACCTGAGCTGACGACGACAGAAGGACAAAAGACAAAGGCGCACGTTCTGAGCGAGGCTGGGGTGGGGGGCCCTTCCTTCCTGTCGCCGCAGCATCTAAAAGTCATCGGATCAATCAAGCTGACACCTCCTCCCACAGGAGGTAAGAGACTCACACTGTCAAGGAGGCTTTGAAGCACAAAGATCTTTTTTCAATGTACAGAATCCCTAAGTTACTAAGATAAATGGGGGAAGATTTGACATTTATTGCGCATAATTTAAATTCAAATCGGCTCCCAGTAAAGGAAAATTACAAGATATTCTGAACAATGTGCCTTCAGTTCTGATCCTTTCGCTGACGTGAGAGTGCTAAACTGCTTTGGAGCTGCCTTAATTTTTATAATTTAGAGAAAAAAAAACATATTGTGGAATATCATGAGATGAACGTTTTTATTTTTGAAATACAGTTATACCCATCTGTGAATTATTTCTTAAAAAAAAAACAACTTAAATCGGGCAAGTATTTTCCCACTTTTAAATACCTGATTTAGGGGGCGACTGGGTGGCTCAGTGGGTTAAGTGTCCGACTTTGGCTCAGGTCATGATCTCGCGGTCCATGAGTTCAAGCCCCACGTTTGGCTCTGTACTGACAGCTGGGAGCCTGAACCCTGGTCTGGATTCTGTGTCTCCCTCTCTCTCTGCCCCTCCCCTGCTTGCTCTCTCTCTCAAAAAAAATAAATAAGCACTTTAAAAAATATTTTGAACACCTGATTTAGAGGCACCTGGGTGGCTCAGTCAGTTGGGCACCTGACTCTTGATCTCAGCTCGGGTCTTGATCTCAGGGTCATGAGTTTGAGACCCACGTTGGGTCTCCATGTGGAGGCTACTTTAAAGGAAAAAAAAAAAAGAAAAGAGAGAAAGAAACTTCAAATGATCCAAAAAACCAAGAAATACATAGGTGTGGGTGAATGTTGATTTAGAAAGGAAAGATCTTCCCCAAGGGCGTGTGTGGGTTTCCTCCAGGCACCGGCACAGAGATGTGGGGTCTGGTCACCTGGAGGCCCGCGCTGTCACTCTGTTGCCGCAAGAACGCAAAGGGCACAGAAGTCCGAGTGGTGGGAAGTCCCTCTGCCACCTCTGAGCCTGGATGGAGGCATGGAGGGGCCACACGGGACCTGTGGGTAGCACCGGGTGGTGGGGGGGACCACGCTCCCCGCTCACCTCCTCCCTCTCCCGCATCAGAAATGAGGTGAGGTGGCCGCGGGAGCAGAAGTGAGTCCCCGGAGCCCAGGAGGACGTGCTGGGTGGCAGAGCCCAGGCTGATCCTGCCCAGGAGCCTGTCTGACCCTGTCCCCTGCCTCTGCTCGGTGGAATGTCGCAGGATGCACCGTGGCCGTGAGAGTCAGTGACCCATCGCACGGCCTCACAGGGAGGTTGGTGGGTCGGGTACCTAGGACTAGAGATGAGCTGCTCAGATCCCCCCCAGGATTGCTTCCTAGGGCCCGGCAGACACACCCACCCTATTCCCATCGTCTCTTCCCAAGGGCCACCTCTCAAGAATCTCCTGCACTTCAGCCCCAACTCAGGACCTTGGCCTTGGCTTCGCAGAGACCCTGACCTGCCCCCGCCTCCCCTGTCTGTAGCACTGTTGCTCACTATATTCAGGTCCAAAGGTGTCAGCCTGACAGCAAAAGGGGCGAGTGTAAGCAGCCCGGGCTGGCTCGGTGCAGCTGGGAAGGAGAAATGAGCCGGCTGCTCGCAGAGATCTGTGTCACGGAGCGCGATATGGCAGAAAGAGGGACAGGGACATCCTAGGGAACCACCAGAAACATCTGTGCTCCGCTGTCAACCCTCACGGGGACACCAATCGGCCACCAGTAGAGCTTAGGGCCTGGGTGGGGCTGCTGGGACTGGAGTGCCCTTCACAGTGACCACCGGCCCCAGTTTGGTCACAGGGACTGTGTGCCTGACGCTCTGTGTCACGGCAGTCTGCGACCGATCGGAAGCCAGGGACTTGGTGTGAGCCCTTGGGAGGGGCCCCTGGCCTCCCACAGCACCTCTGTGACGGGGCCAGTTTCCACCAGCAGTCCAAATCCCAAGGTGCTCGGGTCCGAGGTCTCTGAGGAGGACAGACCTCTGGGCGAGGCTCCGACACAGCTCAGAACGGGGCCCGGTGACACAGTGCGGTGGTCAAGCAGCCCTAATGTCAGCCAGGGGCCCCATTCCCTCGGGGGTCTTGTTACATTTGGCCCGGTCCCCAGTTCCAAGACTGGCAGCCGAGCGGCCCTGTGACTGCAGAGTCAGGCCCTCCCGGGTGAGCTTGAGGGTGGGCCTTGAGGAGCCCGGGGCGCAGGGTCCCCTGGCACACCGTCCTCCCGCCACCCGCTGTCCCCATCCGGAAGGCCAGGCCAGTGTCGTGCGGGAGGCTCCAGCCTCACCCAGGCCCTGAGAGTCCCCTTCCGCCTCCCCACACTTGTCACTGCCCCCAGAGACACAAACAGCATCCTTGGAGGGTACGTGGCACCAGCTGTTAGGGGAAGGTGCCACCGACTGACGACAACGCACGGCTCTCTCCAACGACTTTCTCAACCTAGGTTCATAACATAGCGATTCTCAAGGTGGACAACCTCTCCACTGGACATGGCTGAAGCTCGGGCAGGGTGAAGTCCCTTGTGCTCTGCAGACTTTCTAAATCATGTTGGGGGACCCGAGAGCCGCCCACAGAGAGTTCTAGAAGGTTCCCGGCCACTGGTGCGAGGCCCGTGGCTGCTGTGACACGCTGGGGCTGGCTGGGGCGGGGGGGGGGGGGGGGGGCTCGCGGCCACAGCCCCGCACCCACCCGCCTGCTCCGATTGGAGCCTGAGCGCCGCACCCGTGCCATCGCCATCAGGGAGACCACAGACCCGGGGCGCAGGGGGCCGGGAGGAGGGCGGGCGAGGGAAGGAGACAGCGAGCCTGAGCACCGGTCACTGCCCGCAGGCGCTTGCGATCGGGACACACTGGCAGCGCCGGAGACGGGAGATGGGCTCCGGCGGGTGCTGCCCGTGGGAGCGCGGTCGGTCCCCCCACCTCCCCGAGCGGTGGCTTCGAAAACACCTTCCGCACAGACAAGCCTGTCGTGTTGGCACGTGCTCACCTTTGTGTCACGATGACGTGACACAAACACAAGTGGCAGCGTCACGGGTGAGAATCGCTCACCCCTGCCACTCGCACGCGTCCGCGTGACCCAGCGTTTGAGCGAGATGCTTGGGCCCGCGGGCTCGAGGAGCCGCAGGAGGGGCAGTGGGTGGTAGTTTTCTTTCGCTGCCACAACAAATTGCCACGAACCATCTGGTGTCTCCCACCTCTGGAGGCTGAGAGTCCCTCCCCCACACAAACCCCCTTCTCCCCACCCCCCACCCTGCAAAGCTGGAGGCTCTCCGGGGAATACAACTACTTCCAAGGCCTTTCGAGCAGCTGAATTCAGTTCCCGGTGGTTGGTTGTAGGACGAAGATCCCATTTTCTTGCAGGCTCTGAGCCGGGACTGGTCTTTGCTCCCACAGGCTGCTTGCATTCCTTCTAGCACTTTCCACGCGGCCCCTGCCGGCAAGGCAGGTCAAGTCCTCACACACTCGGAAGCCCTCTCTATTCCCTGCTCTATCGCTCTGCCTCCAGCCGGAGCCAAGCCCTCTGCTTTTCCTACAGTGTTCATGTGATTGATCGGACCCACACGGGTAATCTCGGGTGACCCTCCTGTGGCAAAGTCTGTAACATTAATTACATCCGCAAAGTCCCTTTTGCCCCATCACGTAACGTAGTCCTTTGTTTTTTCCTTCCTTCCCTTCCGTCATCACCTGGAGAAAAATCCAGGGAAGAGTCAAGAAAAACAGTGGGATGTAGTTCAATGCCTTGCCGAGCTGCTGTAGTGATGGGGGCGTCAGGTCATAGGGTCAGGGATGTGTCTAGCGGCTTTATTCAAAATTTCCCAGACTTGGAAGCAAGTAAGCTATCTTTGGGTAGGTGAGTGGGCAAATACATTGCGGTCCCTCCGGACCATGGGCCACTATTAACGATATAAAGAAGTTATTTATGAAGCCATGGAAACACATGGGGAACCTTAAATGCATGCTACCTAAGTGAAAAAAGCCAATCGTAAAACATTCTGGAAAAGGTAAACTATGGAGACAGTAAAAGGAGCAGTGGTTGCAGGGATGGGGGCGGGGGGAAACCGGCAGAGCACAGAGGGTTTTTAGGGCAGTGAACCTACTCTGCACGATAGTGTCACGGTGGGTATAGGTCGTTATACATCCGCCCAAGCCCAGGGACATACAACATGAAGAGTGAACCCTTAAGGACTTTGGGTGATAATGACATGCCAGTGCAGGGTCATCGTTGGCAAAATGCGCACTATTCCGATGCATGATGGTGACAGTGGGGGTGCCGTGCAGGTGCTGGGGCAGGGGGCACATGGGAAGTCTCTGGACCTTCCTTTCAATCTTATTTGTAAGCCCAAACAAACTGCGCTCAAAAATTAAATATCTTATTTTTATTTATTTACTTTTTATTTATTTTTTTTGAGAGAGAGAGAGAGAGAGAGTATGCAAGCGCTGGAGAGGAGCAGAGAGAGAATCTTAAGCAGGCTCCATGCTCAGTTCAGCCCAGCGAGGGGCTGGATCCCACGAGACCCTGAGATCATGACCTGAGTCGAAATCAAGAGTCAGACACTCGACTGACCGAGCCATCCGGGCGCCCCAAGTCTTTTAAAAAAAGAATCGGACATGCGATTCCAGCCACTGTGCTCGGACAACGACACAGCTGCGTACGGCGCCTGGCATCGAATGGTAAGGATGAGCAGCCCCTGGGACACACACACACACACACACGGGGGCTTCCCATGGCCACTCCCTCCAGCCCGGCTGGCCGCCCTGAGCAGCCCAGGGAGACCAGAACACCCTGCACTTGAACAAGTCTCTAAATCTGATGCAATTTAGACCGGAAGACTGTGCTCTCTGCCAACAGGGCACGGCTGTGATAACTCTGAGCTAGCCACTAAAGCTGAACTTGAAAACGATCCACAGTCAATGTTGTAAATGGTATTTAGTCGCGGAAATCTAAATAAATCAAAGAAATTTTAAAAAATAAATGTACTCGGGGAAGAACAGTTAACAGGTAACTTCCTCTGTGATTTCTTGCAAACTTTTGAGACATATAGTCTTCTTTAGACTTGGTGGAATATTAGATACATATTAAACTAGACTAAAGATCAATTTATTGGCGCATAACTCACGCAAAACAAACGACCCATTTGCAGTGCACAGTTCGATGAGTAGTTTGAGTTGTAGACACCCATGTAACCATTTCTCCAACAAGACATGGGACATTTCCATCACCCCAGAGAGTTCTCTTGCTTTCTCCCGGCCAGTCCCCTCCCCACCCCACAGCCACTTTGCCCCTATCACTGCAGAGTCACTTAGCCTGGTTTAGAGCTTCTGGGTTCTCCGGAGAAACAGAGCCAATTGGGTATATGTGTATAGATTAGGGGACTTATTTTAAGGAAATGGCTCACATGACTGAGGGTGCAGGCAAGAGTGATATCCGTATGGCAGGCTGGGAATTCAGGCAACGCTTTGGTGTGGCAGCCTTGAGGCAGAATTTCTTCTCCAGGAAACCACAGTTGTTTGTGTTCATAATGCCTTCAACTGATTGGATGAGGCCCACCCACGTTCTCACAGGTAATCTTTAATCAAGGTCCATTGATTGCAGATATTGATTGCATCTACAAAATACCTTCATGGCAACACCTATAGTCGTGTGTGATGAAATAACTGGGTATTATACCCTAGTCAAGTTGACATTAGACAATCGATCATCATATGCTCTTTGGAGACTGGCTCCTTTCATTCAGCATGGCGTTTCTGACAGTCATTCCTGTTTGCAACAGTGCCTCATTCCTTTTTATTACTAAATTGGATCTCTTGCGTGCTTACAGCGGGCTAGATTCTGATACACACCCAGCATTTCACCCTAAAAATGACAAAACAAGAAAAGTGGCAAACGCCAATAAAATCCAGAGTAACTCACTGAGATACCTAAACTTCTTTAGATCCTAAAGTGGAATAGTGAAAAATCTCTTGCTGGTCCGCTGGTGAACAGTGAGACACACAGAAGGCAGCGCCCTATTTTCAGGAATACGGTACCGTTGTGTGGCTTCTGTTGTTTTTAAACCTTAATTCAATGTAGCCAAGTAACCAGAGAATACAGCCGAAACTACAGCTAATTATCGTGCTCTCGCTTCAAAAGAGACACCTGTAAAACGCACCGAAGCAACTGCACGTGAGAGAGCCTGACAGGTGACTGTTTTCTCAACCGCTCAGAGGCAGAGTGGCTACATCTACACAGAAAGGGGGGATCGCAGCCCCGTTGCTCTGCCCGTCTTCAGAACGATCATCTTCTGTGATATGGTCACCGCCAAATTCACAATATCACTGAAAGAAGCTATGATTTCGGATCCATAAAACTCACAAACGAATAATCACTCCGTCTGCCACAGAAAAGGCGCCCACGATGAAGGAACGGTGGGCCACGTTGTACTGAAACACCAAGTTTCCCTAAGACTGTATCCCGGAGGCTCAAAGAACCCTGGGACGAACAACGCGGTAAGCAATGTGAACTCTGCGCAGGGCTGCCGTCAAAGGTGGACACGGAGCTCCCGGGGCTCGCGCTGCGCCTGAGGACTGCGATCAGCAGTCCCGCAGGTAGGCGGGCGGGGAATAAGTGCGCAGGTGCGGTGCGCCCCAGGTGCAGCCCCCAGGTGCTCCGCCCACCGGCCGCGGAGCGCGCCCTCCATTGGCTGCTCCGCCCGAGGACCGAACTCCCATTGGCCGAGGTGGACCCGACTCGCGCCGGGGGCGACGGCAGCTTGGAGCCCTTCGCGTGACCCGGCGAGAGAGGAGTGAGGCTAGCGGCGGCCTAGCGGCTGGTCTTCAGGGACGCGCCGGCCCCGGCACCCGCCCGACCGCCCTGGAGCGCCCCGCTCCGATTCAGGGCGGGGCCCAGCCCAGGGGGCGTGGTGGGACCCGAGGCGGCTCGCGCAAGCGCAGTAGGCGCGCCCCACAGCCCCCGGCAGCCCTCGCGGCCGCACGCCCCGCCCCTCCCCTCCCCAGCGGGGGAGCTTCCCGGCGGCCCCGCCCCCACCCGGGCCCGCGGAGGAGGCGGTGGAGGATGACGTCATCCAGCGGGGCGACGGGCATTGGGCGCCATTTTGAAAAGGGAAAAAAAAAAAAATCCCTCCCCGGCGGCCGCGGCGGCGGCGGCGGCGGCGGCGGCGGCCGGGCTGAGGTGCTCGGGAGGCAGCGGCGCGGCGGCCGCCTCCTTCGTGCGCCGCCGCCTCGGCGCCCGCCCGCCCGCCCGCCGGCAGGCCGGCCATGGCAGGTGAGGGGCGCGCGCGGGGCGGGGCGGGGCGGGCGCGGGGCTCCGGGCGGGGGTCCTGGGCGGGGGCGCGGGGCGGGAGCGGGCCCCTGACGCGCCCGGTGTGTCCGCAGGAGCCGGAGGCGGCGGCTGCCCCGCGGGCGGCAATGACTTGCAGTGGTGCTTCTCGCAGGTCAAGGGGGCCATCGACGAGGACGTGGCGGAAGGTAAGGCCGCGCACCTGGCGCGGGGGCGGGCGCGGCTCCTTGGGGGCAGCCGCGTCCCCCGCCCCGGGGACCCCGTTCTGGCGGCCGCGCCGGGCCGGGGGCGCCGAGGGCACCGCTCGGAGCGCGGAGGTCCGGCCCCCGGACAGGGAGGCGGCCCCGAGGGGTTATGTAAGGAAGCCAAGGTCACAGAGCCTCGCGAGGACTCGGGTCTCCGGGGTGGCGTGTGGGTGCCTCCCGGCGCCGGGGGCTGCGGAGGTGCCTGCGGGAGCCGGGCACGCGGGGCGCGGCAGCGGCTGGGACGCGGCGCTGGGAGGGTCGGGAGGCCGCCGCTCGGGAGCCACCTGCGCGGGCACCACCCGGGCGAGCCGTGGTGCCTCGTTTTTTTCGTCTTGAAAACCGGTCGGCTGGGCTGCCTGATCCTTACGGTCGTTCTGTAAGGTTCTAGCGTCGTGGGCTCGTCGCCGGTTCCTTTGCTCCAGCGGTGTCCTAAAGTCCCCTGCGTTCTGCGTGGTGGTTTCCTGCATCGAAGCCTGAGATGAGCCGGGGGGCACAGCGCGCGGGTGGCGGGTGGCGGGTGGCGGGCGGTGGGCCGCGAGCGCTGCACGGCTCCCGCCCCCGCCCCCCACCACGCCGCCCGGCCTCTTCCAGTAGGGACAGCCGTTCTTTCCCGAAGGACGTGATGTGTGGGGACTCGGAAACTGGACATCCCAGGTTTACAGGCTTCGTTTTAGGGGACGTCGTGAACCTTTCGTCTGGTGGCAAGGCCTTGTCTTTGCCTGAAATGCACCCCCCTTGCCCCAAGCCCCCGGTCGCGCGTGTGCTCACCTGTCCCGATCATGGGCCCCTCCCACGACCCTCTGCTCCTTCTCCCCTCCCTGGTGGTGTGACACCGGGAGATTTGCGGCCCGAGACTAACAGAGTCCAGACCGTTAGGTAAAAGTGCCCTCGAAGAAATTGGTGAAGATGCGTACGATTTGAGGATGGAAAGTTGGTGCTTTTCTGGAACTTAACTCACCGATTGTGCCTTTTATATTCTTTTAAGATATATTTTTATTTTACTTGGGCCAAGTGGGTGACAGTTAAACTTAAAATTTTTAGCAGGAGCAAAGCAAAACGCGTTTGTTTTGGGGGGGAGCCTAATGCCTGTTTTAATTTCTGATTTTCCTTTTCTGAAAAAGTTGTGACAAACGAAATGAGTTTGTCAAATTCCGACTGAAACGGTGTCTTTTAAGTGTGACGTTACACTTTGAGAATGGTGCCCTTAAAAAAACTTCGCAGAGATAATTTTGCTGGTTGAACGGAATCGGGAGTTTTTTGCAGTTTTAAATCCCTACTTTAAAATTTTGAACGTACCTGGAAGTTTTGCGTGGCAAGTTATCTTTTTTTGGTGAGATTTCTTTGCGGTAATCACTCGGGAATTTTTTGGTCCGCGTAGGTGTTGGGAGCTTTTTCCTGTGACCCACACAAGCTTTGGCCGGGTAATCGGTCCGCGCGAACACTCTTAGAAGTCTCCTTTCTGTCGCAGAGTGGGGACGGTGTCTGTCGAACTGTATTCCTTGCACACAGTCCGTGGTGTAGGAAACGGCATCGCTTCCGACTAGTGGTTGTGCAGCGAGAAGAACCGAGCTTGTCGTGTCCAGACTCAACCAGCACGAAGAAGGTGCCGAGAGGAGGTCACTGAGGACCGGTAATTTGCAGGAGGCCGTCGTGCGCGGAGGCTTGGGTTCGAGAGCTCCAGGGCGGTAACCTTTATGCGTTGAGATTTGTGGCTCGTGCCGTTTGCCCTGGTCCGGGCTGTACCTGGCAGCGCCTCCGTGACCCTGCACTTGTGCGTCTTTGATTGAGGTGGATGGAGGCCGGGGCCTCGCCTCACTTGCGTGAGAAGGTTCGGGGCTAAACACTCGAGTGAGTACGGGGGAGAGAGGCTTTCGCCTTCCATTTCGCTTTTTTTTTTTTTTTTTTTTTTACGTTTTATTTATTTTTGAGACAGAGAGAGACAGAGCATGAACGGGGCAGGGGCAGAGAGACAGGGAGACACAGAATGGGACACAGGCTCCAGGCCCCGAGCCATCAGCCCAGAGCCCGACGCGGGGCTCGAACTCACGGACTGTGAGATCGTGACCTGAGCTGAAGTCGGACGCTTTAACCGACTGAGCCACCCAGGCTTTTTTTAAAGATTATCTTTAGGTAGTCTTCACACCCGCTGAGGGGCTTGAACTCCAAACCTCGAGATCAGGAGTAGCCTGCTGCGCCGAGTAAGCCAGCCAGGCGCCCGTCTTGGTTTTTCAAACTAGTCGTGCGCGGGACTCGAGTCACCGCCCCTGAAGAAAGTATTGTACTGTGTAAAACGCAGCGGCTTTTTCTTTTCAAAGCATGGGGTTCTGCTCGCGCACCGGCCGGGCCAGTGCGGCGCCTTCAGGGATTTCTCAGCTCCCGGGAGCAGGAGTAGAGCTGGGCTCGAAAGGAAATTGGCAGTTCTCCTGCTGGTGACAGGATGCGGGAGTGACAGTCACTGCTCCTTCCCCTGCAGCAAGCTGACGTCTTGCAGGGAAGCCGTCACCCCCTGCGGTGGAATTGGCGAACTTTAGGCCCAGATGAGCGGGAGTCAAAGAAGTAAAACCCAGGGGGAGTTGCCAGAGGAAGGGAGAAGAGACGGGATCGTGAGCTTGCGCCTGCAAAGCTTGATGCTCTAGGCAGTGTCTGCTGTGCGGAAGCTGTTGGGTATTTGTCACGTTTCCGCCTGTGGTGTTTGGTCACCACGGCCCAGTGCCCGGGCCCTACAGCCCCTCTTGCACGACCTCACTGGACGGATGCCTTTGGCAGATGTCACGCGACATCACGGTCGTTGGCTGGCCCGTCTCCTCAAGCTCGAAGGCCGGCCGGCCCCACACACGCCCCTCGTGGAGGACCCGGTCTGCGGTGACGACAGCTATCAGACATCGAACGCCGGTCACGTTCCTGAGACTGCGCCGAGCTCCCTGGGTCCGCGAGTCCAGTCTCCACACCGCCCTTGTTCTTCCCGGTTTCGGATGCAGAAGCCAAGGCACGGGGAGGAGGGGGGCACCGACCTTGGTCAGCAGCCACCATGACCGCAGCCAGGGTTTGAAGCCAGGCCGACTGGGCTGCTTCGGTGACCATTAGTGGTGGTGCCGATGGCAGTCCTCGTGTGGGGTGTGGCTGCCAGCCTCGGGATTGCTCCTCCTAGAGCTCGGGGGAGAGCTCTCTGGCAGGAATTGTAGGGAATTGCTCCTGAAAGCAAATGAAAACGAGATGCCTTTAAAGGAAGCGCCTGTCAACATGTCGGAAGCTTAGTAACCTGGGTTAAAAAACGGCCATTGAAGAATAGATGTCACAGAGATGACACGCTGGTCAGTGACTGAAGCACCTGCGCACCCAGCCAACGATGTGGTCATTTTGCCTGCCAGGTCACCTCGACGGGATTGGAGCTGCCTTCTTGCAGGGAAGGTTTGGGTCTTGCTGCCTTTGCCTGTTGCTTTTCTAGACAGACGGGGGGAGGGCTGGAGGGGGGCTTTGTGATGAACTGTTATCTGGTTTTATGTGTAGCTTTTTTCATCATGGGCGATTTTATAGGTTTTCTTAACATTTATTTTTTGAGAGACAGCATGAGCAGGGGAGGGGCAGAGAGAGAGGGAGACACAGAATCCGAAGCAGGCTCCAGGCTCCAGGCTCCGAGCTGTCAGCACAGAGCCCGACGCGGGGCTCGAACTCACGGACCGCGAGATCATGACCTGAGCTGAAGTCGGGAGCTTAACTCACTGAGCCACCCAGTGCCCCTCACGTGTCTTGCCTTTTTACTTGATGATTTTGTTTTAATCCATGATCTGGTCTGTGGTCTTGAATTGGACGTTAATCTTTTTCTGAAAAAATAATATGAAAAAATACTAAAAGGTTTATCTTTAACTCAAGTCTGGGAAGTTACATAAATCTTGTGGGTATTTGGGTGGTGTGGTAGGGCCTTTCTAAAGGTGTTTATGTAGGGGCGCCTGGGTGGCGCAGTCGGTTAAGCGTCCGACTTCAGCCAGGTCACGATCTCGCGGTCCGTGAGTTCGAGCCCCGCGTCGGGCTCTGGGCTGATGGCTCGGAGCCCGGAGCCTGTTTCCGATTCTGTGTCTCCCTCTCTCTCTGCCCCTCCCCCGTTCATGCTCTGTCTCTCTCTGTCCCAAAAATAAATAAAAAACGTTGAAAAAAATTTTAAAGGTGTTTATGTAGATATATTGTGAGAGAGAAAGAAACCTTTAAGTTGGGGAAGGGAAACAAAAATTAAGGGCACTAGGACATCAGTATAAGATGTTAGTGTGTTTTGTTGAATAGAAGATACATCTGATTTCAAAGATGTTAACATGTGGTAAACTGCTGCCTGGAGTCAGTGAAACCCAGTATTTGTGAATGCACAACGTTTCAGTCATATTCATTATTTTTAGAGTATTGTGGGTTTTGTTTTTCCTATGTGTAGAAAATGAGCATGAAGTACATCTATGTCATTGAGAAAGGCCTTCAGGAAAGCATCTTCTGGGAGAAAGCCATCAAACAAGAGAACGATCTAGTAACATTCTTGCTGTTTAATTTAGTAGAGAGCTTCGTGGGGAGATCTGCTATTAGGAAATCAGACATGTGTGGTTTTCTTAAAATTAAGGCGTTTAATATGAGTACAGCTACATTGTAATGCTTCTTAAATCAGGCTGCATGTTCAGGAAGCTGCACTGATCTTAGTTACAATCAGATGTAAGTATATAAGATTTACAGTAATATGAAATCATATGCCTCGATTTCTTTATTCCTTGATTTTAAAAGTCTTGTTTTGATGAGTTCTGGGTTTAGTTCACGTCTGCCATTTATCAGGGGTGAAGGCACTTTCTGAACCTCAGCTCCCTTATCTAGAAATTACAGGAGAAGGTTTTTGTCAAAGTCAAACGGTGTGCAGTGCTTTTGTTACCTGTAAAGTGTTGCTTGAATGTTAAGTACGACTGTTAATGAACTCTCATTTATTTTAAGGTCTTTGCGTTGGTTGTAGCTAAATTTAGACATAAAATAATAGCAGTTTCTTGTTTTTTCCTGACCTCTCCCCCATCTGTTCATTCACCCTGGATCCCTTCGGTTGGGTCTAACCTGGGTTTTTCCATTATTATTCAGTCCTCCTTTCTTGATCGTATATATATATTTTTTAAGTTGATTTATTTATTCTGAGAGAGAGAGCACAGGCAGGGGAGGGGCAGAGAGAGGGGGATATAGGATCTGAAGCAGGCTCTGTGCTGACAGCAGAGAGCCTGACGGGCTCGAAGTCACGAACCGCAAGATCATGATCTGAGACGAAGTCAGATGCTTAACCGACTGAGCCACCCAGGCATATTTCTTGTTTATATTCTGTGTCCCTTGCTGAGGTTTCTTGCCCAACTTAGGATATGCTTTCTGTTTCCTGTCTACCTTCACACCCTACCAATCCTTATCACATTCCACTTTCTTTATGAATTACAGCTCAACCACTTTTTTTTTTGTAGAATTTATTTTTTATTTAGTGAGAGAGAACGAGCATGAGCAGGGGAGGGGCAGAGAGAGAGGGAGAGAGAGAGAATCCCGAGCTGGGTCTGCACTGTCAGTGCAGACCCCAACAACGGGCTCGAACTCACAAACTGCGAGAACATGACCTGAGCTGAAATCAAGAGTCAGACACTTAAGTGACTGAGCCGTCCAGGTGCCCACCTGCTCAGCCGCCCTAACACCTGGTATTCTGTCTTAGGATGTGACCTTTCTTTTTACTTAGCATATAGTGGTGTTTGGCATTTAGCAGTGTCCTCTTGTTCTCCAGTTTTATCATGTGTTAGGCTTGTCTCTCCAACTTGTGACTCGGTATGGAAAGGCGTTGGTACAAATCCCTTTTCAGCCCTCCTACTAGCTTTGTGTTAACTTGACTGGTTGCTTACCTTCTTTGTGGCTTTTCATCTGTAAAACAGAGGTAGTATACCCTGTGGCCATTACAATTTGTTAGGAAGATTCCACATAAATGCGGGGAAAGCTCTGGCAAACAAGCACACAGTAACTAATAACTGTGGAAACGTTCTCGTACGAGACACTCCTGCGAAGGAGAGTAAGTTGCTCCATATTGCCCCAGGGAGCCCCTGTAAGAAGGGGAAGGGTGTTGGAGGGCTGGCTTTGGGCTGTCTTCATCTGACACTTGACCAGTGCCCTGGAGGGCTGCTTCTGCTGCTGGATATTGGCGTAGAGAAACCCACTTCCTGCCTCGAGAAGCCCTGTGTTGAGACAGACTAGCCCTCACACCATCCTGAGAGCAGAGCCGGGACGGGGATGGGGACGTGCCGGAAGTGCCCAGTGGTCCTTGGGTGGGGAGTGACGGGGAAGAAGTCGGGGGGGGGGGGGGGGGGGGGGAGGGGCGGGAAGGCGGTGGAGAGGAGATTGGAGAGAGCCTGGTGCATTCTGGGAAACCTGAGCGCTTGTCCGGGGGCCGAATGGGAGGGCCAAAGAGTGCTGGATAGCAGCCTCAAGCACCATGCTGAGAGCTTGGAATTGTATTTTGAAGTGATCATGAACACAAGCCTTTAAGACTGTAAGCTGAAGAGTGACGTCAGCTTTACCTTTTTCAGGAAGGTCACTCTGGCCTTGGGAGAATGGTTGGTGATGGGGTAAGAAGGGAGGCCAGTAGGAAGTTGCTGCGATAACGAAGGCTGGAAACGCGGGCTTACTCTAAATCAGAGGTCTGCAAATTTGTTTTCTGTAAAGGGCCAAAAAGTAAATATTTCGGACTTTGCAGGCCCGTCTGCTCCTGCTGCAACCACCGAGCCCAGTCTGTCCGCCTGTGTAGCTGGAAAGTAACTGCAGACCCCACAGAACAAAGGGGTGAGGCGGTGGGCCCACATCTCTGTTAAAGCAGCGGAGGCTGGACTCCATGGGAACCTCAGGCTGTAGTTTGTCAGCCTCTGTGCTAACATCAGTGGTCCTCAGTCTTTGGTCCCAGGGAGACCAGAGAGCTTTTCTTTGTGTGGGTTTATGTGTCAGTACTTACCAAATTTGAATTAAAACAGAAGAACTTAAAATACTTATTTCACTTTAAAATAATAATGATCTATTGCATGTGAGCATAACATTTTAATGAAAAACAACTTTCTTAAAAGAAACAAGATTTAGTGAGAAGGGTGGCATTGTTTTACACTTTGTAAACCCTCTAAGTATAGGGGTTAAAACAGGACTGCTGGATTTTCAGATTCTCTGCTTCTGTGTTCAATCTGTTGAAATTGTCTTATGAAAATACATGAAGAAAATTTGGCCTCACACTTGTAATTAGAAAAGGAGAGAATGACTTAATAGCCTTTCCATGTAATTCTGGATATTCTCTAATACTATGGCAAAACTGGACATGTGATGATTTCTTCAAGTTCAGTTGTGCTTTGGAACCTGAAACCGTACCATTGAACTTGTATTTCCTATTACATTAAAATCCCTTACTTCTGCCTTGTACTTTGAATGGCTCTCTCACTCCGTGTGTGATTTGGTAACATCATGTCTTGGTCGTTTGGACCAGTTATACCAAATACTGGTACACTGGCTTATTCAGACCTTCAAAATGTCAATACATTTCATTATAAAAGATCAAGGAAAATCACATTTCTTAATGTCACAACTTATCTCCTTAGAAAAGTCTTGAAGCGGGAAGCTGTCAAAGTAAGAGTAATAGGTATGTTTTCCAAAATTCAAATTCCCTCTTGAAAATGTGAATATTCACATTGGCAGCAAATGCTGTCGGTTCTCTGTGAAATGAGAGGCTCCCTTTGTTCATTTTCAGGAGACTTTTCTGAAAAACCATAGTTGGTGAGTTGTTCTTTCAGATAAACATGGCGTTCCGTCAAATAAGTGCCTAGTTCGGCCTGCAACACAGTCAACCATGCATGCGCTTCTCGAGACGGCCACTGTGCTTGGAGATGCAGCAGATGTGGTTTTTGCGCAGTGCCCACTTCACCACAGAGAATAGCGAGAGGACTCCTACCAGAGGGTTGGGGTTGGGTAAAATCAGTTTGATCAAGGTTGTTCCCAAGTGGGACTAGCTTGCTGGCTCTCACGTGCGTGTGTGAGCCAAGCGGCTCGCTCCGCACAGCGTGGCACCGCAGCCGTGATGCGCATGGAGGCCCCGACAGTTTTAGTCACCGTGGCTTTGGTTCATCCACGCGGATGTCGGCACGCTGTTACGAAAACAGTTCTGTGCTCGGGGACCCCTGGGATCCACAGACACGCCTCGAGAACTGCTGCTTTAAAGTGAGGTGTTAGCAGCACGAACGGCGGGGCAGGTGTCGAGAACTGCCCTTGCTCATCTTCCCTGGATTTTATTGTTTTTGTCTCAGAATGCAAAAGCGGAACATTCATTTTTTAAAGAAAATCAAATGATATGGATGTGTAAAGAGTAAAAGTGAAGTTTCCTCCTACTCTGCGCCGCTGTCCAGGAATCCTCCCCAGAGGTAACTACCCTTAACAGTGTGTGTGTGTTTTTAGACCATTTCCGATGCCTTTATCTATTATTTTCTACTTTAAAACTTAGTTTACGTATAGGCAGTTTTTCGTTTTGTTTTGTACAAAATGCGGATCCTGTCATAAATATTGTTTTGCGGTTTTTTGGCTGTCACTAGTGTGCAATTTAAGGTCTTACGCTGACCCAGCTCGTGCTGAGCCGTGTATGTGCTTGAGCTCATTTGACCCTTGCAGCAGCCCCTTGAGATCTAAGTGCTACTGTTGCCTTCATTTTATAAATGAGAAAATTGACTCTCGGGGAAGTTGGTTCGCTTTGCCCCAGGTCCCAGAGCTGGTGGGTGCTAGAGTCAGGATTCAGAGCCCATACTCGGTATTTTTAACCAAGCTGCCTGGTTGTATAGCTCTGTTTGGTCCCTTCTGATGACTGCACCCCATTTCGTCACACAGATTCTCTTGTTTATCGAACTAGTCTCATTGGTGGTTTCCGTGTTCGCTCTTTAGTACTAAAGATTCGGCAGCACATTGTCTGGGCCCCCACCTGCCTGGGCGAGCATTTCCGTGGCTGGATTCCTAGGAACGGACACACTGGGGAAGGCTCCTTGTTTACGTTTTGAGGCCGCCAAAGTACTCTCCGAAAGATGCCATCTTATACCTCCCCCCAAACTTCTCCTTCTTTCATGCTGAGAACATCAGTCTTTGTAATGTCAGCTATTTTTTAAAAAATGTGTTTTAGAGAGTGTGCGGATGCATATGTGAGCGGGAGAGAGGGAGACAGAGAAAGAGAAGCTCAGGCAGGCTCCGTGCCCGGTGCGAGCCCGAAGCTCGACTCAACCCCATAACCATGACATCGTGACCTGAGCCAAAATCAAGAGTCGGATACTGAACCAAATGAGCCACCCAGGCGTCCCTAATGTTAGCTATTTTAATGGCAAATCTAATTTGCATCTCCTTACCAGTTATGCAATTAAGATTTTTTTTTATAATGTTTTATTTTTGAGAGCATGAGTTCGGGGGGGCAGGGGGGGGCGCGCAGAAGATCCAGAGAGGGCTCTGAGCTGACAATAGCGAGACTAGAACTTACGAACTGTGAGATGACCTGAGCCAAAGCCACCCAGGCAGTTGAGATTTAGGTTGGGGTTAGGGTTAGGGTTGCAATTGAGATTTTTTTTACTGATGATTTCTGTTTCTCCTGTGAGTCATTAGATCACATCATTCATCCATGTTTCTACTGAGGTCTTTGAAAATCAATTTTTTTAAGTTTTTTTTTTTTTTAATGTTTATTTTTGAGAGAGACAGAGCATGAGCCGGGCAGGGGCAGAGAGGGAGGGAGACACAGAATCAGAAGCAGGTTCCAGGCTCTGAGCTGTCAGCACACAGCCCGACCCGGGGCTCGAACTCATGGATTGTGAGATCATAACCTGAGCCGAAGTCAGACGCCCAACTGACGAGCCACCCAGGCTGCATGAAAATCAATTTTTAAAAGCTCTTTATACACTATGAATATTAATCTCTAAATATTTATTGTAAACATTGATTTTTTTAATGTTTAAAATTTTGTTTATCCATTTTGAGAGAGAAAGTGCAAGCAGGGGAGGAGCAGAGAGAGAGAGAGAGAGGGAGAGAGAATCTCAAGCAGGCTCCACGCTGTCAGTGCAGAGCCAGACACAGGGCTCATACCCATGAACCACGAGATGATCTGAGCTGAAACTAAGAGCTGGATGCTTAACCAGTCAGGCCACCCAGATGCCCCAAACCTTGAATTTTAATTCTTCTGTCCCCCCAGTTCGTATACGTTCTACCTCGAGTTCATTTAAGGATGCTGAACGTGTGTCTTTTAGAAGGGGGATTTTTTTTTGCTGTTGGAAATTAAAGTCAGATCCGTGTGTGGGTCAGTCTTGGTTTAGGAGAGGAATGGTAAGTGGGACAGGAAGAGTGGCTCATAAATTGAACTTGAATAGAAGCTGGAGTCCAGAGCCCAGAGGCAGGAACAACCTTGAAAACAGAAATCCCGGTAAGGTTTTTGGACTTGCTCAGAGCGTGGGACAGAGTTCAGTCTATTTCATCTACACCTTCGTCGATCAGAAAACCACAACTAGGGGCGCCCGGGTGGCTCAGTCCGTTAAGCATCCTGCTCCTGATTTCTGCTTCAGTCATAACCTCACGGTTCGCGGGATCAGGCCCAGCTTCCGGCTCTTGCTGGGTTGGGTGTGGAGGTGCCTGAGATTCTTTTTCTCTCTGCCCCTCCCCTGTGCTCTCTCAAAATAAACATTTGAAAAATAAATAAAAGGAGTAAGGAAAAGAATTAAAGTAGTGATGAGGTTTTACTTTTGCTTTACATTTCTAGAAAGATTATCCCCACACTCATACTTTGGAGGGCAGTGTGGCACGTACATCTGTTAAACTCAAAGCTGGGTTGCGACCCCCATGATTCTACTTGTGGGAGTCCCACAGGAGCGTGCCAGCACTGCGGGACCAGCTGTTTATAGAATTGTGCATGGCAGTGGTCAAACATCCGGAAAAACTGAAATGCCCCAAAGTAGTGAAGGGATTAAAAGCATTCTGGTACACCCATATTGTGGATTAAAGGGGTCTGTGCCCGTTGGAAAGCGGTCTGTGACCCAGGAGATTAAAAACAGCCACCGGCAGAACAGCGCTGCCCTATAAAAATGGAGTGTGGTTGTAAATAACCTGGGTGTGGACCTTGCCACCCCACCGTTCAGAGTGGGTGCCTGCGGAGAGTGAGGGTTTGGATCGGCACTGAAGAAGGATGTCTGTTTTTATGCTGGACGCTTCTGTACGGTTGTGTTTCGCACCAAGGAAGGATGCCTTGTGTTTTGTAACGATAGAACAGGAAAAGACTAGCTTTCTACGAACTGAACACAGGAGAGTTTCCCTTGCTGCTGCTTGTGATTGGGGCTGCCTCTGGCTGTTTGCAAACTCCCTAAACATTGTTGCTAGCTTTTCATTTTCTCCTAGTATCTCCATAGACAAGACATAGCCATAAAAGTATACCCGTTAAAAAGCAGGAGTTTCCTTAATTAGATTTAAAACAAAGCAAAATGATAACTCAGCGAATAATCATTGAAAGGGGGGGCTTCAGTGTCTTATGTGCATCAGTGCATTTATAATCATACCTAACTTCATAAATTGTCAGGGGCTACATCCGGCTTTGTTTCTGTGGGGTAACTATGTAGCTGCACGTTCTAAAGAAGTGTCATGATGTCATGATTTTTTTGGTACACCTTTCGTACAGGAGAAATATTTTAATTCTTCAGACTAAACTGTTTGCCACCTCACATTTTGATAAACTCTAAGTGGCTTTTAAACAAGATAATAATCTAGCTGTATGTTATTAACATGATACATTAATAATACTCTTGTTTTCAATACTTGATCTTATTCCAGATTTTTTTAAGAAGTAAAAGTTACAGTTCAAGTTGAAGTTCTTTTTTGTAACTCTCAGTTCCATTTCTTTTTTTTTTTTTATTTTTTTTTTAATGTTTGTTTATTTTTGACAGAGAGAGAGGGAGACTGAGCATGAGTGGGGGAGGAGCCGTGAGAGAGAGGGAGGCACAGAATCCGATGCAGGCTCCAGGCTCTGAGCTGTGAGCGCAGAACCCGACACGGGGCTCAAACTCACGAACCGTGAGATCGTGATCTGAGCCAAAGTCGGATGCTCAGCCAACTGAGCCACCCAGGCGCCCCTCTCAGTTCCATTTCTAACCCCTCCTCTCTGCTGCCTGGTGAACCAGGGAGACCCCAGCCCAGCCTGTCCCAGAGGAGTTGCCAAAGGTTCTCGGTCTTGTCCCGGAAGGAAAGAATTCAAGGACAGACTGCGCAGACGACACCAGTGGGAAAATCGATGATGAAAAGGGGTGCACTGTCCCCGTGACAGGCAGCAGCTCCAGGGAGAGACGGGGGGCTCTGTGCCTTGGGGCTTGGGCTTCTAACTTTTATGCACAGTTGTTAACCAGGGGGAGAAATATTCATCACTGGGGACTGTGGTTCCTTGGAAACAGGTTCATGCCTTTTCCTCCTTGTTTGGTCAGGGGTCCGGTCATGGCACCCACCGTCTTGGGCCTGTCTGATTTGGTCCAGCTTCTTGTGGAACCTTCCAGGACAGGCCTCCCACCTTCCCGTTGCTGGGCTCCAGGTACCCTGTTAGAACCTAACTAACTGCCTAGTCTCCTGCCCTCACCAGCGGCAGCTTCTGCCACGACACGACGTATAGACTGTCCCTGCTCACCTTCTTCAACTTCTCTTCAGGCAGATGAATGTGTCCGCTTTGCCCCAACTGCTGCTGCTGTCTCTCTGCCTCTCACACCTTAATGATCTCAGGGAGTGTTTAGAAGTCACATCTCTTGGTTTTGACTTTACGGTACCAAAGGTCTGTCCCTTGCTGAAGTCACCGGAAAAGTCAGATAGTCTTGATAGGAGTCATAGTTACCAGAAACGTTCTTACTCTGCTTTGCCAGAGCCCCGGTTAAGTTCAGGGATGTAATCAATTTCAATAGGCAATTCAAGAGAACGAGAACATTCCCTTTCCCATCCTGTTCACTTCATGCTCACTGAGGAACCACGGAGCTCGGTAGGATTGTGTGCTCTTTAAAGTGCCGTTGGGGGAAGGTGTGTGCATAGGTAAAATAGCAGTCCTATAAACTGTTGCTTTAGGAATCCACCCACAGTTACCTTTGGGTTGCTGGCCGTGAGGGCCGGCTGGAGAGGGTTCACACCACCGCCTCGAGAACTGGCTCTGAGTCGGGGTGGGGGGGGGGATCTTTTCATTTCATTTGATCCTACAGAAAAATACAGAACATTTGGGCTAATGTGGATTTGGGCTTTTTTGTTTTTGAGGTCTAGGCATTTTTTTTTTTTTAATTGAAATCTGTATTAGATTCCTGTGTTCTGTCCTGTTGATGTTTCTTTAATCCCATCACCTGTTTGAGTTCTCTATAGTTAAGAATCTGTTTCTTGGTTTGCCTCTCTCTATTTCTGGTTCTTAAACTCTGTCTGAGTGAGATTATATGATATTTGTCTTTCTGACTGACTTCACCTAGCATTATACTCTCTAGCTCTATGCAGGTTGTTGCACATGGCAAGATTTCATTTTTTTTTATGCTGAATAATATTCCCTTGTGTACATACACCACATTATCCATTCATCTGTTGGTGGGTGCTTGGGCTGTTTCCATAATTTGGTTATTATAAATAATGCTGCAATAAACGTAGGGGTGCATATATCCCTTTGAATTAGTGTGGGTTTTTTTGTTTTATTTTGTTTTGTTTTTGCATTTTGGGTTTAAACATCCAGTGATGTGATTGCTAGATTGTAGGGTATTTCTATTTAAAAAAAATTTTTTTTTAAGTTTATTTATTTTGAGAGAGAGCAAGCAGGGAAGGGGCAAAGAGAGAGGGAGAAAGAGAATCCCAAGCAAGCTCCATGCTGTCAGCACAGAGCCCCATGCAGGGTTCAATCCCACAAATTGTGAGATCATGACCTGGGCTGAAACCAAGAGTACGATGCTCAATGGACTGAGCCACCCAGATGCCCCCCCCCTCCCGTTATAATGTTCCCCAGTTTTTAATTGGATTGTTTGTTTTTTTGGGTGTTGAGTTGTATAAGTTCTCTATTTTGGGTACAAACTCCTTATCAGATATATCGTCTGTAATTTTTTAAGTTTATTTTGAGAGACAGAGATAGCATGCACACACGTATGATAAGGGCAGAGAGTGGGAATCCCAAGCAGGCTCTGCACAGGGCTCCTGGGTGGCTCAGACTCTTGATTTTGGCTCAGGCCACGATCTCACAGTTCATGAGATTGAGCCCAAAAACCTTTTATTTTGATGTAATCCCAGCAGGGTTTTTTTTTTTTTTCCTTTGTTTTCCCTTGCCTCAGGAGACACATCTGGATAAATACCACTACTGATCATGTCACAGACATTACTGCCTGTGCTGTCTTCTAGGATTTTTATGGTTTCAGTTTTTCGCATTCAGGCCTTTAATCCATTTTGACTTTATTTTTGTGTGGTGTAAGAAAATGGTCCACTTTCGTTCTTTGCCGTGTAGCTGCCTGTTTTCCCAACACCATTTGTTGAAGAGACTGTCTTTTTCCCACTGCGTATTCATTCCTCCTCTGTCGAGGATTAATTGACCATATAATTGTGGGTTTGTGTCTGGGTTTTCTGTTCTGTTCCATTGATCTATGTGTCTGTTTTTATGCCAGTACCATACTGTTTCGATTACTGCCTCTTTGTAATTTAACTTGAAGTCTGGGACTGTGATCCCTCCAGTTTTGTCTTTCAAGGTCTCTTTGGCTATATTCAGGGTCTTCTCTGGTACACATTTTAGGGCTGTTTGCTCTAGCTCTGAAAAATGCTGTTGGTGTTTTGGTAGGAATTGCACTGAACATGTAGATTGCTTGGGGTAGTGTAGACATTTTATCAGTGTTTGATTGTCCAACCCATGAGCATGGAATGTCTTTCCATTTCTTTGTGCTGTCTTTGATTTCTTTCATCAGTGTTTTACAGTTTTCAGAGTACAGCCTTTCACCTTATTAGATTTATTCCTAGGTATCTTATTGTTTTTGATGCAATTGTAAATGGGACTGTTTTCTTAATTTCTCTTTCTGCTGCTTCATTATTAGTGTGTATGGGGCTGCAACAGATTCTGTACCTTGACTTTTGTAGCCTGTGACTTTACTGAACCCATTTATCAGTTGTAGTTTTTTGGTGGATTCTTTAGGATTTTCTATATATAGTGTTACCCTGTCATCTGCAAAGAGTGACAGTTTTACTTCATTCTTACTAGTTTGGATGCCTTTTATTTCTTTATGTTGTCCGATTGCTGTGCCTAGGACTTCAGTAAGCACCCTGTTGAATAAAAGTGGTGAGAGTGGACCTTCTTGAGAGAGCTGGATTTTTTTCTTAACTGTGGTAAGCTGTACATAGTTGAATATTGATCGTTTTTACCGTTTGTAAGCATACAGTTCTGTGGCGTCGATTACGTCCACAGTGTGGTGTGACCATCACTGCCGTCTGTACCCAAAACTTTTCAATTGTCCCAAAGAAAAACTGTGTCCATATTAAATAACAGTTCCCCCCTTTCTCCTTCCCCCAGCCCCCAATAACCTCTACTCTGCTTTCTGTTTCTGTGAAAATTCATATGCCTCTTGTAGGGACCCCATGTAAGTGGAATCATACAACACTTGTTCGTCTGTATCTGGTTTATTTCACTATGCATAATGTTTTTAATTTGTTAAGGTCTATCTGCCTTGTAGCACTTATCAGAATTTTTTTTTAAGTCTTTATTTTTCTAGGGTGGTTTTAGGGTCACTGTAACGTTAAGGGGAAGCCACAAAGATTTTCCATATAACCCCCTGCTCTCCCCGTCCCCCACACGCTCCCCCATTATCAACACCCCCCACCAGATGGTGCATTTGTTACAATGAAAGAACGAGAACACTGACACGTTATTGCCCCAAGTCCCATTATCAACCTGCTCTGCGTTACAGTTCTGTCTTGGTGTCACACGTTGTGTGGGTTTGGGCAAATATATAATGGTACACGTCCATCATTATGGTATCACACAGTCATTTCTCAGCCCAACAAATCTGTGTTCTGCCTGCTCATCTCTGCTCACCCCTGGCAACCACTGATCTTTTGACTGTCTCCATGGTTTTACCTTTTCCAGGATCTCGTATACTTAGGATCCCATAGTGTGCAGCCTTTTCATGCTGGCTCCTTGCACTTCATTACACGTATTTAAGGTTCTTTAATGCCTTTCAGGACTGGATGGTTCATTTCATTTTAGGACTGAACAGTATTCCATGGTCTGCATGGACCAGTTTATCCGTTCAACGACTAAAGAACATCTTGGTTGTTTCCATGTGTTAACAATTATGAATAAAGTTGCTGTAAACATTTACGTGCAGGTTTTTGTGTGGACGTAAGTTCTCACCTCCTTTGGGTAAGTACCACAGAGCACAACTGCTGAATCGTATGGGAAGAGAATGTTGGGTTTTCTAAGAAAGACCAGACTTTCAGGCAAAGCGCCTGCACCATTGTGCGTCCCCACCGCAGCAAAGGAGACTTCCTGTGACTCGCCAGCCTCGCCAGCATCTCGTCCGCGATTTCCACTTCTGCCCCTCTAATAGGTGTGTATGTAGCGGGGTCCTGTTGTCATTTGCATTTCCCTGAGGAGGTGATGGGGAGCATCTTTTCCGGTGCATCTTTGCCGTCTGGAGATCTTGTGTTAGGGTTTTTGCCCATTTTGTGATTGGGTTTTCTTATTGTCGGTTTGAAGAGTTCTTGTATTTTGGATAGCAGTCCTTTATCCGCTGTGTCTTTTGCCAGTCTTTTCTACTGGTACGTGGCTGGTCTTCTCATTCTCTTGAATATATCAGAATTTTATTCCATTAAAAAAAATTTTTTTTAATGTTTATTTTTGAGAGGGAGAGAGACAGAGCATGAGTGGGGGAGGGGCCGAAAGAGAGGGAGACACAGAATCCAAAGCAGGCTCCAGGCTCTGCGCTGTCAGCACAGAGCCCGACGCGGGGCTCGAACTCACAGACCGCGAGACCATGACTGAGCCGAAGTCAGACACTCAACCAAGCGGCTGAGCCACCCAGGTGCCCCAAATTTTATTCCATTTTATGGTAGAGTTAAATGTGGATTTTTTGAAGTAGGAAATCATACATTTCTAATCTATCGTTTTAATCATTGAATGCACTCTTAAAATGTTTATTCTCAAAGAATAAATACGTTCCTGAAAAGCTACTTAGAAATTGAATTTATATGCACTGAACGAACTTACTGGTCAAAAATAACTTACACTTTTTCTAAAATCACAAACTGGGGATGAGTAATTATTGTTTGCTTATTTAAAGTTTGATAAAACTTTGACTTGTGGGGCTCCTGGGTGGCTCAGTCAGTTAAGCATCTGACTCTTGATTTTGGCTCAGGTCACGACCTCAGGGTTCTTGGGGTCACCCTGTGTCGGGCTCAGTGCTGATGGTGCAGATTCTGCTTGGGATTCTCTCTGCCCGTCCCCCGCGTGCACGTGCGTGCGCGCGCGCTCTCTCTCTCTCTCTCTCTCTGTCTCTGTCTCTCAAAATACATAAGCTTAAAAAAAAACAACTTTGACTTGTTTTATCACTTACCTGGTAAACTCACTTATTTGATAATCTTGCCTATTTGGGGATTTCTCTGAGAAACACCTGTGAGTTTTTTCCGCATGTATTTAAGTCTAACTGAACTGTTTATTTGGTATAAGGAACAGTCTCAAGGCTGTGTGTGTTCCTAACAGATAGTAATAAAAAATCACATATAAGAGGGTGTCTGGCTGCCTCTGTTGGTGGAGCACGTGACTCTTGATCTCAGGGTTGTGAGTTCAAGCCCCACGTGGGGCATAGAGCTTACTTTACCGGGGGGGAGAAAAGATGGCATATAAGGAGAGAAATGATAGCAGCCTGTTTTTCTAATACGACAGACTAGATTAGGTCATTTCCCAAGTTTAGAGAGAGAGTCTTCCCCTTTTGGGACCAATTTCTCAGATGAGTGGCCCCTTTCACATATACGACAAAAATGCTCGTCACTGTCCTCTTGCCAGTGTGAGTCTGAAATACCAAGGACCGGTTGTGCGGTCGCCTGTCTGGGTGGGTGTGCAGCAGGAGGGCAGTTTGGCTGATGCACAGCGAGTGACCAGGGTTAGCGGGTGAACTCTCAGCTCCTCCTCTTGCTTCTTGGTGCATCCATTCTGCAGGTGTGCACCCATGCTTCAGATGCGCCGTGGGCGGAAGCACTGCTCTGCGGCCCACGTGGTCCTGAGACGTAGCAAGGAAGTTGTCAAAGTGCTTCCCTGGGCAATGGAACCTTGGGCTGTGGTGTGAAGGACAGATAGATGACAGGGTTGGGGGGTGGGAGGAGCTGTCCTGGCAGAGTAGAGAGCCTGGAGGAGGGCTTGAAACAGCAAGAATTATAACCAGTTTGAGAAACTAAGGCCTCGGTCATCAGACCATAGAAGGCAAAGGGGAGAACAGAACGAGGATTGTGATCTTTATCGTAAGGGCAGTGAGAATCATCGTAGGGGCAAGATGTTCGGTTGGAGAGTGCGTAGCCTTAATTTTCTTCTAAACAGTCTAGTACGTGCTTTGATGATTGTGCCAGGGTGCTGTTGCTGGTCTTGGCTCAGACTTCTGCTGTGGCAGAACTTAATTACCAGCACTTAATTACTCAGAGTCACTAGGTAGGCGATACAGCATAGAGCGTCCCTGGAAATTGTTCAGGTTACTTAACGTGTCTACAGAAAAGGGTAATGTATGCTGTCAGATAGCCTTTGGGATAAAAACTTGTCATTTTTTAGGATGGGGTGGAGGAGGTAGCATGGAATACTCGTATGAGTCAGATTCTCCTTGAAGAGTTTGGTTAAATCTCTGCTGGGCTTTGACGACAGAAGTGAAAGGTGGTTTCCTAAGTCTTGAAGTCTACCGGAATTGATCTGACAAGACTTTTAATTGGGGAATGATGTGCACACACTGAATTTCCTGATCTCCTGCTGCCTTCACCTACTAGGTGAAGTGTCGGTATTTCTAGGTGTCAGTATTTCATTCTTTGTTTGGCTGAATGACACTCCACTGGGTGAATATGGACCACATTTTGTTTTTGAGTTCATTTCATGAATAGTTTGGATTATTTCCAGTATTTGGCTGAATTTAAATAATGTTGCTATGAATATTCTTGAAAAAGTTTTCACGTAGACCTGTGTTTCCAGTTTTGTCAGCCATGATACCTAAGAGTTGGATCGCCGGTCGTGTGCTAACTTTACGTTGACCTTTTTGAGGAGACGCCAAACTGTTTTGCGAAGTGGTTGCATCATGTTACAATCCCAGTAGCAGTGTTATGGGGGTTTCAGTTTGTCTACATCCTCCCCAACAGTTCTTGTTTTTGTTTTTACTTGAGCCATCCTTCTGTATGGGTGCCGTGCTATCCCATTGTGCTTCTGTTTCCCTAGCGACAGGTGATATGGAGCATCTTTTCCTGTGCTTATTCGACATTTGTGTATTCTCTTTGGGGAAAAAAAGTCTGTTCAAGCCCTTTGCCCATTTTTTAGTTGGTTTTGTTTTTTGTTTTTTGTTTTTTATCTATTGGGTTATTTATATATTCCAGAGACTAGAGTCTTACCTGATACATGATTTGCAAATATTTCCTCTCATTCTGTGCATTGTCTTTTCACTGTCAGTGCCCTTAGATGCACAAGAATTCTTAATTTAGATGATGTCCAATTTATCTGGGTTTTTTTTTTCTTTTGTCTGCAGTGCTTTTGGTACCTTCTAAGAAACCATTGCCTAATCGAGATCATGAAAATGTGCTCCTGTGTTCTGAGAGTTGTATAGATTTAGTTCTTATATTTAGGTCTTTGGCCCATTTTGCATTAATTTGGTATATGGTGTTAGATATGGGTCCAATGTCTTAATTTTGCATGTGGATATTGAGTTGTCTCCATACAGAAAATACTGGGTTTTTTCCCCACCTTGAGTTGTCTTGGCACCTGTGTTGAAAATGAATTGGCCATAGATGTGAGGGTATCTTTCTAGACTCTGAATTCTATTCCCTTGGTCTATATGTCTGTCTTTATGCCAGTACCGCACTGTCTTAATTATTGTCCTTTTCAGTGTGTTTTGAGATCAAGAAGTGTGAGCCCTTCAACTTTGTTCTTTTTAAAAATTGTTTTGGCTGTTCTGGGACCCTTGCAGTGCCATATGCATTTTAAGATTTAGCTTGTCAGTTTCCGCTGGGGGCGGGGGCATGGGGGAGACTGCTGGGAGTTTCTAGGGGTGTTGCCTGGGTTCTGTAGATCCATCTGAAGAATACTACCGTCTTCACGCTCAGTCTTCTAATCCATGAATGAAATCTTAACAGTTTTTAGGTTTTCTTTAATTTCTTTGAACAATATTTTGCAGTTTGTAGCTTGTAAATCTTGCAATTCTTTAAGTTTATTCCTAAGTACCTTATTACTTTTGATGATACTATAAAGTGAATCATTTCCTTACTTCATTTTTTGACTGTTCATTGCTAGAATAGAGAAGTACCGTCGATCTCTGTTTTTGTATCCCCTACCCCTGCTGCACTGATACTTATTTATCAGCTGATTTATTTATCCGTTTATCAGCTCTGATAGTTTTGTGTAGATTCCTTAGTACTTTCTATGGACAAGATAATGTCTCCTGGGAGCAGAGGAAGCTTGACTTTATTCCTCTTTAATCTGGATGCCTTCTGTTTTCCTTGCCTAATTACCCTGGCTGGAGACTTCAGGAGAAAGCTTACTGGAAAGGTCAGCGCGAACACCTTTGTCTTGTTCCTGCTCTTATGGGGGGAAGCATCCACATTTTCACCATTGAGTATGATGTTAGCTGTGGATTTTTTTTTTTTTTTTTTTTTTTTTGTAGGTGTTCTTTATCAAGTTGAAGAAGGTCCCTTCTATTCTTAGTGTGTTGAGTGCTTTTATTATGATCAGGTCTTGGATTATCCTTGTCAAATGCTTTGCGCAGGAGATAAACGTGCAGTTTTTGTCTGTTAATTCTATTAAAATGGTGTATCCATGTTGGTTCATTTTCATAAGGTAAAATCATCCTCGTGTTCCTAAGATACGGTTTACTTTTCCTGTTATTAAAATAGTATTTATTGTAGGAGTAGAGAAATTGAATTTCAGTTGTCCCTTCTGATTTCTCCAGTTTAGATAACTTGCCACAAACTTTTGTAGCGATTGACTAGAAAATGATACTCAGATTTTTCTGTTTTGTCACATTTTATCCAGTCTGCTCATACTTGGGAGAAACTTAATTTGGGGTGCTCTTAAGATTATAGTGTCTCTAGTTTAGAACCTTACTATATCTCTTACAGGGGGGTTTCCATTTTTTATATTCCCTGCCAGTTCGTGTCTGCTTTCTGAAAGAAAACTTTTGCCTTTGGTGACTGCTTTAAAAAGACATAGCCAGAATTGTAACATTCATTCACGTCTGCCCGTAAGAGATTTTCCATTCTTTAGTGTAAACACGGAAGGTTTCAGAGTGCTCTTTGTCTTTGGAGAGTAGATGGTGCTCCTCAGTCTGAATATACAGTAAAGTGTTCTTCAGGATTTTTGAGTGTGATTTTCAAAAGGCCTCTTTGTCCTAGGGCTTAACGTTCTTACTGTCGGAGTTCCTACAGTGTGAATGCACACCACCCACTCAGACCAGTGCTCCAGAGGGCGGGAGCTAAACGATGTGGCCAGTGCCCCAGATACCCCTCTTCTGAGTTCATAGATGGGGCAGAGAATGGGTTTGGTAACGGTGACAAAGGACCTGGTGGGTTGAAACAGGTGAACTTGCCGAGTGGTGGAAGCAGACACTCCTCAGAGTGAGCTCCAGAGAGAATCAGGAGAGGCAGTGAGGACAGAGCACTGTCCAGCTTTGCTTTAAGGGGACAGAAATCGCAGCAGTGGCCGGTGTGGAGTGTGGAGGTCAGCTTTTTTTTTTTTTTTTTTTAATATGATAGACTACAGCATTTCTGTTTGAAATTAGGACTAATCTGTTAGAGGAGAGAAAACTGATGGTGCTCCAGAGAGCGGGAATATTGTCGTCGGAGCAGAGTCCTCGAGGAGACTAGGTGGGACGGACCCTCTCTTGATGGCGGGACAATCTGCTCTGGGCACTTGTGGGTTTTATTTATTTATTTTTTTATGTTTATTTTTGAGAGAGAGAGAGAGAGAGAGAGAGAGAGAGAGAGAGACAAAGTGTGAGTGGGGGAGGGGCAGAGAGAGAGGGAGACACAGAAGCCGAAGCAGGCTCCAGGGTCTGAGCTGTCAGCCCAGAGCCCGACATGGGGCTCGAACCCACGGACCGCGAGATCATGACCTGAGCCAAAGTTGGCCGTTCAACCCACTGAGCCACCCAGTTGTCCCTGGACACTTGGGTTTCTAAGACGAATAAGCAGAATCCTCAGCAGAGAGGGAAGCTGGGGCATGGGACCAGGTGTGGAGAGGTGGTCGCCAGGTGGTCGGGGGCCCGTGGAGGTCTGTCCATGTGAGCGGCACGCGGGGGCCTGCCAGCACTGGACCCACGGATGAGGATCCGGGAGAAGGTGGACACCTGTCACCGGGACGCAGGGGAGACACGGTGCAGTTGGCTGCACGCAGGGTCCCAGGCGCCAGGGAGCGCAGCCCGCTCAGGAGAGCACTTCGTGGGTACCTCGGGCGCTCCTACCCCTGGAGGGACTTAACGTTATGGATTAGATTCACCTGGCTTTGAACTTGATATAAATAGGATCCGACGGTAAGCACTCCTTAGTATTTTCTTCCTGAGACTAATCCACTTTGCTAGGTGTAGCTGTAATCCGTGCGCTGTCATTGCCACGGGAGGCACCGCGGGAGCGCTCCGCCGTGGAGGCGTCTTGCTGCGTTACTGGATGTCTGAATTGCCTGTTCTGTGAAGGTGCCGCTGGTAGGGCCGTGGTGACAGCGCAGACTGTGTGGTGCCGGCGGCCGTGTGCCTGGAGCGGGGTCTCTGGGTCGCGGGACGGCGGCTGCCTGGCTTTGGTGGACGGCGCCCAGCAGTCTTCCAAGGGCTTGTGCGCTTTCTGTCCCGCACGCGGCCCGTGAGAGTTCCCGTCGTTCCCGTCTTTGTGACACTTGGAGCAGCGGTTTGGTGTGTGTGTAAATGGTTTTCACCCGTCTTCCCGATGGGCGAAGGGGACGAGCGCCGCTTGAGATGCTTCCCGGCCCAGGACCAGCTTTGGTGACATCTTAAGGAAGGCAGATGCTTGCCTTTAATGGTGACCACTTCCCGGGACTGTGTTTCACACGGTCCTGCTCACGAGGGGGTACCAGGACGGGGACAGTGGTCTCTGGAGGAGCGTGCGCAACTCTGGGTCTCCCCTGCATCGTGCTCGCTGGCCGGGAGGTGGTGGTGGAATAATCCTCTACGTCTTTAACCACCGGGAGAGAGGAGAGAAAAAACTGGACCGCTGCGAACTGTACCTCCCTTCCAATCGCTGTGGTTTCGTTTTCTGTGACAGTGACTCAGCAGTTTTGGGTGGTGAGTTCTGAGTAAACGTGCTTAATTTGGGGAGCACGCAAGCCGTGATAGCTGGGTGTTGATAGGGTTTGAGGCACGGTGCTGATGTTATTCGTGCCTTTGGGAAGACCCTCCGTCCGCTCTGTGGACACAGCTCCGGGCCGCGGAGGAAGGGGGCGGGCCGCTGGGGGGCCGTCTCAGTCATTCAGCCTGAGGCGATAGACTAGGGCAGCGGCAGGAAAGCTTGACAGAAGTAGAGGAAATGACGTGTTCATCCTTGCTGGTGTCTTGAAAAACTTGAAAGTTCGGGAAAGTGCAAGAATCCTCTAGCAAACCCCTGTATACTCGCGCGCACCCCCGACTCCACCGCTAGAGCCGTCTTTCCCGGCCCGTCCGCTGGACCCCGGGGCCTGACGCCGTGTCACCCCTGGCTCACTCTTACCTCCTCGTCTCTCTCAGCCCCCGTTCTCACTCCTGCCAGAACCCAGACCTGGTCTAACCCTCTGCCTGCGCCGCGTAGCTGCAGAGGCGCCCCTGGACGGGCTTGTTCAGAGTCCTTTCCTCCACTCGGATGTCAGGGGCGGGGACATTGCCTGTGCTGTGTCCCCGGGGCAGTGCATGGCTTACGGTAGTCACTCAGCAGGTTTGCTGGTTTTTAGAAACAAGCTGCTGACCTCAGATCTCACGCGGGCACCGGCACAGAGACGGTCCCGCGTTCTGTAGTGTGGCCTCACGCCCGAGAACGCTTCCTTCACGCGCCCCGCACCTCACCCGCACCCCCTCCCCTTCGCCCTCAGCACATGAATCTTCTCCCACACCTCGTGGAAGAAAGAGCTGTGGTCTGACGAGACCGCCTCTAGAGCCCAGGTCCACCCTGCCTCCTGTGCCGCGCGCTCCCGACCCCACCCGTCGGCTCCCCCTGCTTCCCGGCGCCCTGGCTCCCCCTGTGCTGCGCCAGGCGCCGGGGCACGTGAACGAGGCTTCGCTTCCCCGTCTTCTAAAACTTCGTTGTATGTTTTCCCTCTGGGCCCTCTCCCCGCGCCGCATTTCTTGTTCCTGCTTCTTCCTTGTGTCACCACAATGTTTGTTATCTCACATTCAGTGCCTCTTTCCTCGTCACCTGCCGCGAAGTATCCTTAGCAGCCCCCGAATAACGTCTTCCCTGCTGACTTTTGACTTCCTGGCTTTGAAGAGGGAGTCCTGACGTCCGACGGTACCTGACGATGGTGCTTTTTCACTAGCATCACCTTCCACCCACGTGCACTCCCCCACCTCCCCTGGGGAAGAAAAAAAGGAGAGAGTTGAGGGAATTCTCTTACAAGTTTTGGTTCCCTCAGGATCAGGCAAATACCGTTCATTGCTGAATTAAAGTATATGTGCGTTTTCTCTTTCGTACCGATTTCATTTTTCCTAGAGCTGACGATTGCCTAATTTTTTCACATGCTTGCTTCTCTGTCTTCAGTGCAGTTTAAGCAGGCGTGGTCAGACACACAGCAGTGACGTTCCCAAACACGGCGCGGGTGGCCGCTAGCCCTTCTCTTCCCAGGACGTCTCCTGGCCAGCCTCCTCCAGCCGGGACTGCTGCTCTCCAGGGTCCTTGACTCCTACCTCGGCACTGTCCTCACCATTGTGGGCATGTCAGTTCCCCCCATCTTCTTTGCCCTTGGTTTATTCCCATTTCGCCAAACATCTTCCAGTGGTTTTCTGAGAAAGGCGTTTTTGCTCTTTGCGTGTTTGAAAACATCTTTACTCCTCCCTGAAACCCGATTGAACGTTTGACTGGGTGTAGAATTATGGGTTGAAAGTTACGTTTTCTCAGAATTTTGAGGGTGGTTGGTATTCCATCCACCATTTTCCTGTCTGGTTCCTCTTGTCTGTGATCTGTTTTCTCTGGGAATTTTAGAGTTTCCCTTTTATCCTGGGTGTTTTAGTTTTCAGTGTGAGGCACCTTGGGCCAGGGGTTTTTTCAGGCTTGGCGCTCACCAGACCTTGTCAGGAGACTCTTGCCTTCGTCCTTTGATTTTTTTTTTTTTTTTTTTCTTTCACTCCCTTCTCTCTGTCGTCTTTCCGGAGCTTAACTGGCTAATGGGCCACCTAACCTGATCCTGTGATGGTGATTGTCCTTCTCTTTGTCTTCGTGCTCCAGGCTTGGGAAGAGGTGTTGAGCTTTAAAATTGTTATTAGCGTTTGAATTTCAAAACACACTTGCTGGTTTTCCTTTCTCGAGGTAGCACGCAGCTCATCCTCTAGGGACCCTGCCGGACGTAGGGGCACCCTGCCGCCCCCCGATTAGTGGCTGGGGCTGCCAGTGTGGGTGAGCTGCATACAGCATCCAGCGCCCACTTCTCTCCATCACGGGGGTGACGGGAGCCCTGCTTCATAGGTGTGGGAGGTTCACTGGCTAAATGCAGGGCTGTGCTCAGTTAGAATACCACCTGGCACCTCGCAGGCACTCAGCTGACATTGGTGATGTCACTCCCGTTAGCAGGCATTAACTGTCAACTCCCCGAGGACGTAAAGTGTCGTTTCCTTGAGGTTTTGTTGGTTTTGTTGAAGCGCTGTGCCCCTTTCCCCCAGCCCCCTTGTTTTGGCCGCTTTCTCCCCTGTCTGCAGGTCCTGAGCTGTCGGTTCATGTTTAATCTGGAGCCGCTTGCAGAGCCAGCAGCTAGTCCTGTGCGAGGTGGGCTTTCCAGCTGGAGGGCTTCCTGGGGCCGATCTTTCTCTCAGGCCCTGCGGGCGTTTGAAGCTTCAGGACGTTTGTCCCTTGATTTGTCACTTTGGAGAGGAGGCCCAGGGAGGGTGGGGACTTCACTCCTGGCAGCTAGCGTTTGGAGATCAGGAAGGGGGCGGGAGTCGCCACCTGACGGGATGGGCACAAGCTTGGGGACCCAGCAGTTCAGTACAAGACCTTCTGCCATCTCTGTGCCCAGTTTCCGGTGTGGAGCCTGGCTGAGGCCCTCAGCACATTGGGACCTTGGCCTCCTGTGCACACTTAGACCATCCCCACCAAAGTGTAAGAGACTCTTCAATACAGAGAACAAACTGAGCGTTGCTAGAAAGGTGTTGGCTGGGTGGGGGATGGGCTAAATGGGTGATGGGCATTGAGGAGGGCACTTGTTGGGATGAGCACTGGGCGCCATATGTAAGTGATGAATCACTAAATTCTACTGAGACCATTATTACACTACATGTTCACTAACTTGGATCTAAAAAAAAAAAAAAGACCGTCGGGGCGCTTGGGTGGCTCAGTCGGTTAAGCGTCCCACTTCGGCTCGGGTCGTGATCTCACGGTTCATGAGTTGGAGCCCCGCGGCAGGCTCTGTGCTGACAGCTTGGAGTCTAGAGCCTGCTTCCGATCCTGTGTCTCCCTCTCTCTCTGCCTCTCCCCCTGCTTGCGCTCTGTCTCTCTCCCTCTCTGGAAAAAAAAGGAAAAGAAAAAAAAAAAGACTGTCACCACCACGCCTGCCACCACCCCTCGCCATCATGTGTCTGTCAGAGCCTGCTCACCACCATTGCCTTGTGGACGGACGCCTTTCCAGTTCCTCTCTGGCCCCTTAGTGGCAGCGGGAGAGATGTAAGCGTGTTGCAGACAGAGTCTGAGGTGGGCCCTTCGGGGCTGCGAAGCATGTGTCATAGTTTCCGAGTTTGATCTAAACATCTACTAAGTAAGTTCTGCATCAGCCCGATGACCCCCTCCTGGCAAAGTGCCTCCGTGCGGACTGTGCCAGTGCGCGGGGTCCTTGCCGCGGCCGTGTGGAGCCGCGGTGCCGCAGAGGTGGCCAGCAGGTGCTAGCGTTGCCCGTATGACACTGAGCCATCGTGCGGGGCGTGACGGGTTTAAAGGCGCCGCTCGGTGCCCTTAGTGCCGTGTTTATGCTTTTAGCATCACGCCAGTTCTGTAAAGTAACAGCCATCACATTAAATTCATGTTGGTAGTTAAAATGTTATTGGTTTTGTAATTGTCTTGGTGTTCAGTTTGTATATTTATATACGTTTTGATTTTAGAGCTCTGCTAAACTCTGCAGACAGCATTTTCTAAATTTAGATTCATGCATATTTACGTAGCTTAATGAAAGTCATTTGTCACCAGTGGCAGTCATGGGAGTTTCTCTTTTAAAAGATTCAGTCCATTTTAATTAAGTTTAAAAATCACTGACAGAGCTAGAATACCATTAATTATATAATATTGTACACCCCCTGGGTATGAATGACAGAGATTTAGTGCCATTTAGTCCAATACAGAATATTTTAATTTCATTTAAGCAAATTGGGTTATTTTGAGTAATTTAATTTAAAAAGTGGCACTTCTAACAAGCCTAATTCTTTTCCAGATCTAACTGAATGGTTTTGTTTTTGTTTTTGTTTTTGTTTTTGTTTTTGTTTTTGTTTTTGTTTTTTTAAAGGAAAGCAAGAAATCCCAGGCAGAAAATTCAGTGTGTGTTTAAAAGTCAGCGCACAGGGGTTCTGGGTGGTTCAATGGGTTGAGCTTGATCTCAGCTCAGGTCTTGATCTTGGGGTCTTGAGTTTGAGCCCCACATTGGGCTCCTGGGGTGGAGCCTCTTTAGAAACAGTAGAGTGAGAGCTCATTTCCCAGGAAGTCCTATAATAACTACTATCTAACTAAAATGTTTGCTCACACCTTTAAGATTTGTGTTACATTATGACAACCTCAGGGGGAGGGTCTTTTTTTTTTTTATTGTTTTATTTTATACTTTTTAAAATTTACATCCAAATTAGTTAGCATGTAGTGCAACAGTGATTTCAGGAGTAGATTCCTTAGCTTCCCTTGCCCATTTAGCCCGTTCCCCCTCCCACAGCCCCTCCAGTAACCCTCTGTTTGTTCTCCATATTTAAGAGTCTCTTATGTTTTGTCCCCCTCCCTGTTATTATATTATTTTTGCTTCCCTTCCCTTATGTTCATCTGTTTTGTCTCTTAAAGTCCTCATATGAGTGAAGTTGTATGATTTTTGTCTTTCTTTGACTAACTTCACTTAGCATAATACCCTCCAGTTCCATCCACATAGTTGCAAATGGCAAGATTTCATTATTTTTGATTGTTGAGTAATACTCCATTGTATGTGTATACCACATCTTCTTTATCCATTTATCCATCGATGGACGTTTGGGCTCTTTCCATATTTTGGCTATTGTTGATAGCGCTGCTATAAACATGGGGGTGCCTGTGTCCCTTCGAAACAGCACACCTGTATCCCGTGGATAAATGCCTAGTAGTGCAATTGCTGGGTCAAAGGGTAGTTCTATTTTTAGTTTTTTGAGGAATCCATAATTTTTCCAGAGTGGCTGCACCAGCTTGCACTGCCACCAACAATGCAAAAGAGGTCCTCTTTGTCCGCATCTTCACCAACATCTGTTGTTGCCTGAGTTGTTAATGTTAGCCATTCTGACAGGTGTGAGGTGGTATCTCATTGTGGTTTTGATTTGCATTTCCCTGATGATGAGTGATGTTGAGCTTTTTTTCATGTGTTGGTTGGCCATCTGGATGTCTTCCTTGGAGAAGTGTCTGTTCATGTCTTTTGCCCATGTCTTCACTGGATTATTTGTTTTTTGGGTGTCGAGTTTAATAAGTTCTTTATAGACTTTGGTTGTGCAGCAGTATTTGGGTTTAAGCCCCTTGGCCTCGGCGGAGCTGTAGCCCCGCAGGTGAAGAGCACACACTCATCTGCCAGGCACACAGGCCTTTCGTGTCGGTGCCCCAGCAGCGGGGGGAGGTTCTGATCCAGCCCTTCCAGCCCTTCCTCGGAGCCGCTGGAGAGGAGATTGTCTGGGGCAGGTGAAGAGTCCCGGTGGTAGAGGAGCAGGCTGACAGCGGCCTGTGCAGGACCGAAGCCGTCTTTGTCCTGATTCAGTCTGCATTCAGCACCCCTGGGCTGAAGACAACCAGGTTTTCTATTTTTTTGCTCCAGGAGTCCATTTCATGAGTTCAGATCTATTGTTTCTAGGCCTTAGCCTTAGGTACCTAAGGACTTTTCCAGCACTTGGCTTTGTTCTTTGTACCCTTTGCCCGTAGTGAGCTGATGACCAAGATCCTTGTCAGAAATTCCGTACCCAACCGGCAGTGTCTGACTAGATAATGATGGCGTCATTATTGTCATTATCGATGGTAGTGACTGTATCCAGTCGGTGAAATAGAGTTTGTGCTGTTTGTAAGGATATTGTGTACAGAAGGCAGCAAAAGTTACTGCAAAGAATATTAAAAACATTCTGTCAATATCATGTAAGAATCAGATTTATTTTAAAAGTTCATATTAGGCATGCATTATAAAATTAGAGCCAGTCTTCTAGGACCAGTTCTTTTCTGTTTTTCTTTTCAAAATTAACTTTCTAAATTTTTACTCTATATTCTTCTCTCAAGACATCACAGTCTAGATAAATCCTGGTGCCCTAGGGACCAGGTGTTCAATCCGTTGAGCAAAACCCATAAGCCCGTATGTGTTCTTGGGCTCTGGGCACCAGAATCAGAATTGGCTGCTTGGTAATTACAAGTTTCCCATGAAAATTTTGCTTTATCCAATAGGGAGAAAGTTGTATATGTTTTTATTTTTCTTTTGAACCTTTACTGCTTTTTGGTATTGATTATGCCTCCTTTCAAAATCATAATCTGATAAATTGCTTCTGTATTTTATTGACAGCTGACATCATCTCAACTGTTGAATTTAATTACTCTGGAGATCTGCTTGCAACGGGAGACAAGGGCGGCAGAGTCGTTATTTTTCAGCGGGAACAAGAGGTCAGTGATTCACTGTACACAAACCAAATGAATTGCAGCCTTTCTCATGTCACTGGGAAGGAAGGAAAGCAGCACAGCACGTTCTCAGTCTCTAAGTTCACTTAGATTCGGTTACATCACATTAACCACATAGAATCTTCTTACCTCAGGGCTGAGCAAGATCTGTGTTTCAGCTCACTGACGTCCACCCTCTGAGCTCCGATTAAGTCCCCTGTGCCCTTACGTTCGGGGAGGAGAGTCCTCGCCCTACCCACAGGCTGTCGTGAGGACCAGATGAAGGATTGGGTGGTGGGGTTCTGCATTCATTTGCTTTCATCCTGTAATGAATTCAAGTGACTGTCGGTGAAAACCACTTCACAAGCCAGTGGAGGTGGCGGCTCCCAGCCGTGCTGTCCAGCAGTAAGTATGCTCTGAACGGCTCCTGCGGCGCTAGCCGCGGGGAAGGTTCTGTGTGTGTTGGGGGGCCATGAATTCTGTGTCCCTCCTCAGAGGTGAGCAGCAGTCTTGCACCCCCCCGAGGCCCCACCATCAGTGCTGGGAGGAAGGAGTCCTCACTGGGGCCTGAAGGACCCCACAGGTGAATCTCAATCACGAGCACTGCCTTTTCGGTCACTCCCGCTTTGCGGGGGGAAAGGGCAGAGAAACCCATGTTTTTCAGTTATGCGTAAGAGGAGAATGGGAGGCAGAACCAGGCCTTGCAGCCCCCCCCCCCTTTTATTTCTGGGGAGCCTCGTCAGAGCTCATGATGAGTTCTGATGAAGGAAGCAAGATGGCCTGGTGCCCTGCTCGTCTGTTGTGCACACGTTCCGGGGCAGAACCACCGGGAAGCCAGGCTTGGGTTTGTGGAAAGCCATCTGTCTTTTCTCTTGACAGAGTCACACACAGGCCCTCGTCTGTGTCCAGGCAGGTCAGTGTACGGTTACTTTCTCATCTGCAGATTCTGGTGTCTACATTTTTGTGGCAAAACTGGTGTGGCAGCTAGTGGGCCCTGGAATCTAGTAGACCTGTGCGGCAGTGAATGCTGGCCCTGCCACCAGAGAGGAGGCACGTAGGGGCATCTGTAGGAGAGGGAGCCCTGGGTGCCCCCAGTCAGTGGAGGATTGCTTCTGTAAGTGAGGAGAGGTGTGCCAGCATCTCATTGGAATATACATGTTGCAGCTCTAATTTTGCTATGTCTGTATAGTTTACAAAAATTTTTTTTCATACTTTTTAAATGTTTATTTATTGTTGAGAGAGAGAGACAGAGCATGAGCAGGGGAAGAGCAGGGGTGGGGGTGGGGACACAGAATCCGAAGCAAGCTCCAGGCTCCGAGCTGTCAGCACAGAGCCCGACGTGGGGATCGAACTCACAGACCGTGAGACCATGACCTGAGCAGATGTCAGACGCTTAACCAACTGAGCCAGGTGCCCCTAAAAAAAATGTTTTTAATGTTTATTTTTGAGAGCGAGTGTGAGTGGGGGAGGGGCAGAGAGAAAGGGAGACACAGAATCAGAATCAGGCTCCAGGCTCTAAACTGTCTGCACAGAGCCCAATGTGGGGTTCAAACTCATGAACCATGAGATCATGACCTGAGCCAAAGTTGGACGCTTACCCGACTGAGCCACCCCATGTGCCCCAATTTAAAAATTTTTTTTAATCTTATTTTTTCTGATTTGGAATGGTGAGAATTCTTGTGAATAATATTTATTGCCATTAGTCTTTGAAAATCTTCACAGATGATTTGGCAAGTTCATAGTTTTGCATTCTTTCCCCAGAGGTAGGTTAGGACATGGCACTCCTTAAGTAGAACTGTGTACCTGATCCTTTTCGGCAGAAGTAAAAGTGGTTGGTGGTGTTTATTACTTTTAGCAGAAGGATTATTTTTAGCAGATTGCTGAGCCATAGCTGTCCTAAATTTAAGAATTGACTTCAGCTCCTTAAGGTTTGCCATTTTAATGATATCCTTATAGAAAACTTTCCTCATTTTTGTGGGTCGTCATTGAAATCTAAAAACTGTCTAGCTTCAGCTGTGAAATAGATTGTGGTAAAACTCAAGCATCTTGTTACAAAATATGTTAACGCTTTTGAGAACCTGTAGTACAAAGTGTTTAGTTAAGATGGATTAAATCATTATTAATAAAGTGCAGCAGCAGATTTGTACAGCAAACAGGTGGTCAGAGTTGTTCAAGTTTGATAAACCCAAGCAACGGCAACTCACTCATCCCTGGGCAATGCGTTTCCCCATCCTTTTCTCGATACTTTGGTTAACATAAACAGAGCTTTCATATTCCATCTGCTTGTAAAATTTTCTAGTGGCTGCTGCATGCAACCCTCACTGTAGACTTCTCCAGCGCTGTCCGTTAAACGGCCCAGCCGGTTCTGCAGAACCGCGGAGCCCGGGGGGCTGCGGGGACACAGCAGGGCCTTGCCCGACTGGGGAGGGGGGGGGGGCGGCGGCATGAGTGTCAGGCTGAGCGATCAGGGAGATAGGGAGCCCTCCAGACATCGGGGGTAGGGAGCACGGTTCAAAGTATTGATCTTGGAGCTTTTTCCCCTCTCAGCAGCAGAGCCCTGTTGCGGGAAGCCCGGTGTGGCAGTCTCCAGGGAGCAGAGCTTGGGGACGCGGCTGTGCAGCCCTCGTCCTCAGAGCACAGCTTTGCACCTGACCGCGCGAACTGCCGTGTTTGCGTCGAGTCCGCCGACGCCAGCGCTCGGCACGTCTGCCGACAAGATAGGCCTCCCTCCACCTGCGGATCACAGCTCCCAGCGGCTCGGGCCGTTGGCCTGGGCTCTGGCTCTGCCCCCTCCTCCAGGCCCTCGCTCTCTCCTCTGTTCTGCCTCTCCTGGGATGGGACGGGGCATGGAGACCGCTCACTGCCCCTCAGGGTCTCAGCCTGGGGCGGAGGGGGGGGGGTGGGGGGGGTGGGGGGGGGAGGGGCGGGTCTGGTCGGGCAGTTACAGCAGGAAGACAGCCCAGCAGGGTCAGGAGCACCCATTCTGGTTCTTGCGCACGGTGGCGGGGGAAGGAGAGCAGCGGGCGCCTCATAGATTGGTTCAGATTCTGCTGTTTCTCGAAGTGCATTATGGTCCTGAGCCCTGGGACTGAGGACTCTCCAGATTTTTCTTTCCTAAATAGTCCCATTTCATTTTTCTCGTCAGCAAGTTAGAAGCATCTGCTGGCAAATGCTGCTTTTCTCGTGGACGTTAGCCCACCGAGCACAGCGCACGCGTGGAGGCCATGTGCTAGATCCCAGGGTCCGTGTGTGGCTTCTGGGAGTGTGCAGCAGTGGAGAGATCAAGGCAGCTTTGGGGGTGTCTCCTCATAATGCTTGATCTTAACTCAGAGATAGAAAGAAATCTAGACGTAAAGCTCCCTCTGTTTCATTCGGTTTCTCTGACACACTTCCTAAAGTGTTAAAAAAATGTAAGACTAAACATGCTGATTAGATAGCAAGAATTAAACAAAATTTAAAATTTAAAAAAATTAAAACAATTATATTAATTACGTATTCTTACTGTTTTATAGAAAATGTCATTTGAGGCATACAGAAGATTTGAGGTATTAGTATAAGTATATTATGAACCCACCACCCAGGTTTTACTCTTTCGTAAAAGAAAACCAAGCCCTTGGCAGGTGGATGAGGCTCCCGTGTGCCCTCCCCGTGCTGTCTTCCAGCTTTATCCCCAAGTCTTACCTTACTCTCCCTCGGCCTTCCCAGAGTTGGTTATGACTTTGAAGACGGCCTGTATCTTCCCGAGCGTGTGTTTATACTTTTACTGCAACATGTAGAATTGTTTTATGTGTGCTAAAAATCCACATAACAGGTATCCTCTACCGGCGGTGGTCACCGCATACGTGCCATTCGATGGCCCTCTTCCCGGCGGGCACGAGTGCGGTCTGGGCCGGCTGCCCCAGGGCCCAGGGGGTGCACTCACCCGCTGTGGGCCCTCGGCCTCTCTCCAGAAGTGCACGCACGGCAGGGCCTGCTCATGTTTGCGGAACCCTGGCTCACGTGCACCCGGAGCGCGTGCCTAGGACAGAGATGGAAGGTCTGGGAAATCTCTGTTACTTGTTTTTTCCACGTAAATTAATTTGGAGTGTCATCTGTGTAATAATTTTTGACCCGGGATTTTGTTTAAGTTTTTAAAAATGTGTGTGGTCATTTTATAGTCATATTGGTGGTACGGAGTTTTTCTTTGCACTGTGCTTTGTTCATTAAAACAGCCTCCTGTTTCCTTGCAGAATAAAAGCCGCCCTCACTCTAGGGGAGAATATAATGTTTACAGTACCTTTCAAAGTCATGAACCAGAGTTTGACTATTTGAAAAGTCTAGAAATTGAGGAAAAAATCAATAAAATTAGGTGGTTACCACAACAGAATGCTGCTCATTTTCTACTCTCTACAAATGGTAAGAGCTTTTTTGTTTTTGTAAGTGGTTATTTGATGTAGGATTTTATTTTTAATTTTCTGGGTATAGGTTCCTTTTTTACTTTAACCCATTCTAGAAAACGTTTCTGTTTAAACTTTGGGGAGAGGGTAAATTATTAGCTAGGCAGCAGGTGGTAGGCTGAGGACTTAAAGAACACAGAGGTGAGCACGCACACGCTCCCCATATGGCGCTGCCCTGCGGCACACACCCCCCTTCTTTACTTACTGTGCCGACAGAACGTCCAGGTTTGTCCGTAACCGGAAGCTAAGGTTCAGAGGCTCGTAGCTTAGAAATCCACATAGAACCACACAGTTTTCTGATGTAATACTCGACTAACAGTGGTGCGTGCTAAGGTTTTTCTTTTAATACGGAGACTAAGATTTTTATTTTCAGATAAAACTATTAAATTATGGAAAATAAGCGAGCGGGACAAAAGAGCAGAAGGTTACAACTTGAAAGATGAAGACGGACGGCTTCGAGACCCATTCCGAATTACGGCGCTGAGGGTACGCGCTGCGTCTCCTCACACTACTCGGTTCTCTTCCTAGTTAACCGGGGACAGTGCGTGCGTCTGCGTAGAGGAGACCGCTGAGTGGGGCCCCTGTGGGGTCCGCCTTTTCCGGCCCGTGGAGGCTGTCTGCGATCACAGTCGCCGCTATTTGTATGTGTTACGGTCGGGTTTCCTTGTGCGTCACGTAAGCAGGAAGTCACACGGCGTCTTCAGAAAACACGATGACACTGAAGAGACTCAGATCTAACTCCACAACAGATCTTTCTAAGCGTGTCGACCCCCTTCACTGCAAAGGTCCTGAGTGGCGCGTGGGTCGTGGTGACGTCCACGTGGGATTCGGAACGTTGCCCTGCGTGGAGCCGCGTGGGCCGCAGACGCTGGCTTTCACGGAGTTCCCTGGGTTAGCTGGGGCATGTTCTCAGGTTTCCGAATCATCACTTCTTTTTCTAACTGTGAAATTAAAAAAATTCTTCCCTCCCTTTTTTGCTGACCCTGAGCCCAGTATGAAATGACCGTCACTTCTGGTACCTAGATTTTTTTTTTTTTACTTTTTAACATCTATGACGTTGAGTAAAAGTAACTGAACAGGCTCTCAGGGTCCTGTAATTGGCCCCCCGGTGCGCACCCTGGCCGGTGCGTACAGCGAGACGGGATATGGCAAAGGAGGTGGGGTGTTAGTTCGGAGGCCTGTCCTAAAACCGCTGCCTGGTACACGGGAAAATTGTCGGCTGGCTGGTTTCTTTTCTAATGAGGTTTAAAAACTTTGCTGAATACTGTTCACCAAGTGAACACCTAGTTAGTGGATACGTTCCAGGTTAGTAGGAAGGTGTGACAGGGAAGGACACCGTCCTGCGGAGACCCTTCCCCGCACCACACCCCACCGCAGTGACACTGGGCACGCACAGCATGCTGGGATGGCGGGCACGCGGGTCAGAGCCACAGCCCGGCAGCGGAGGCGGTGCTCCCCGTGGTTCAGGGAACAGCAGCGTGCGGCTGAGTAGCATTGCCCAGGAGGAGAGCGGGCTGGGTCAGCCTCTTCCAAGGCCCTCGGGTCCCAAGTGTTGCCGTGTCCAGGGGCTGATTCCGAGAAGCGACGTAATATACTCGGGTGGAGTTTATAAAACTGATTTGAACCGAGTTGTGTCGATCTGAACATTGGTGATTTCTGCTGCCCCGGTTACCGCTTTCACATCCACGTGGCAGCGAGAAACCGCTCGCAGTGACGGTGGCACTGGTGTCGGCTGCCAACACCTGAAGCGCCTCTAAGTGGGCTGGGCTGGAGGAGGCATTGGGCGCCCTGCTCTGGCCTCCTGTCGGTCCCCGGCCGCCCTCACGGCCTCCCGCCTGCCCGCCCACCGGCTGGCACACTCTCCCCGCTGCTGGAAACCTGCTCCCCCCTGAGCGCACCGCACGCTCACGTGCCTCTACCGTAAAAACCATAGGTCTTATTTGGGTAAATAAAACCAGTGCTGGTTTTATTCAGAGGCTCTTTTATGTGTTTCGCCCAAATAAAATTGGTCTAATTGGTGGCCAGAGTGTGATTTCATCAGAAACTGCTTTTGTTAATCCCAGTGGGGTTTAAGACATCACAGGCTGTAAATAGACTGGTCTTGGTGAGTTTAAGCCCATATTTGATTTCTTAACTGCCTCTCTAAAAGCTAAAAATAGAGTATTTGTCTAAACTTAGCTGAGTGGGAGTCACATACTGCTTTTTTTTTTTTTTAACGTTTATTCATTTTTGATAGAGCATGAGTGGGGGAAGGGGGGGGTACACAGAATCGAAAACAGGCTCCAGGCTCTGAGCTGTCATCACAGAGCCCGACGCGGGGCTCGAGCTCATGGGCTGTGAGATCATGACCTGAGCTGAACTTGGATGCTTAACTGACTGAGCCACCCAGGCACCCCAAATACTGCTCTATTTAAATTTTGTTTTCCTCCTAAATTATTTTAGCGCCAAAAAAGGAATTTAATTAGGAGGAAGAGGCTTTCAGGCCTGGCATTTGAGTTGCCACGTGTTTTGATCAGTTAAAAGACTGGTTGAGGGCTGTGGCCACCCTCCCTGTGCCCCGCAGGGCAGAGAGGCCAGCGTGCGGTCGGCACCTGTCTGCCTGAGGTGCAGGAAGCAGTGTTGATGCATGTTTCTCCAGGCAGTTTGCAGACTTTTGGTCAGAGAAGACGAAACGAGAGGTGCTCCCTTTGGCTTTTAATTAGAAAAATAACGAGTTACTACTGTTCATTTTTTATTGTGATTTTAAAGCTTCTGCCTTCTTTTCCATTGATGTCAGCGATGTTGGGACTTTTTTCTTTTTCACACGCGTGGACACGATGACGCACAATGGCGCCCCTGCCGCTCGTGTGGGCATGTGTGTGTTTGGGCCGGCCCCGTCCCTCCCGCTTTGCCTGGCTGACTCCACGTCTCCATGGTGGCATAGGTGTCCTGTCCCCTGACCACAGCGCACAGCACAGAGATGGGGTTTTGTGCCCCCTTTTTAAAAAAGTTTCTTGTTGAAGCATAATCTGTGTACCAAAAACTGCCTCTGCCGTATAAGTGAACGGCTCCATGGGTATTTCTGGGCTGACTTGCCCGCGGAGCCAGCAGCAGCTCAGGCATGGTACTTCAGCTCCCTGGGGGGCCCCCGTGCGCTCTCCTGTCCCCGCGCCCCCTCCGCGGTGCGTGGCATTTGCACCGAGCAGACCAGCTGTGTAGTGTCCCTTTTAAAGGCAGTGGCTGCAAGGGAGAGAAAGGGATGGGGGTCCTTGACGGAGTCTCCCATGGAGACTTCGCTGTCCTCGTGGCTGCGGGGACACACGGGAAGGAGAAGCCAAGCATTAGGCATCGGTGCGCTGGAAGCACTTTGTTAGGTGCCAGTTCAGTCTGCCCTTCGACGAACGTAACCGGCCCTGGCGGTGGCCGCAGGGAGGGACAGGACCCCGTTTGTAGCCTGTTTTCATAGCTCTGGTAATTGCTTATTTGGGGTATTGTCTGTACGAAACTGTTAGCTCACTGTGAACTTGGATTTGTTCCTTTTTGTTTTCTGCTGTCTTGAAGTGTTGTAATTTTATGCTGCGGTGATCTTTGTTTTGAATTCCTGTCTCCTTCCGTTTTTAGGTTCCAATATTGAAGCCCATGGATCTTATGGTAGAAGCAAGTCCACGACGAATTTTTGCCAATGCTCATACATACCATATAAATTCCATTTCAGTAAATAGTGATCATGAAACGTATCTTTCTGCAGATGACCTGAGAATTAATCTATGGCATTTAGAAATCACAGATAGGAGCTTCAGTATCCTTCATCAGATGGCGGTCTCGGCATTTTTTCACGTTTGTCCCTCAGAGACGTGGTTCTCCGTGCACGTCTCTTCCTGCGTCTGAGTCTCCTCTTCTACACGCTTGCTGCACCGTAGCCCGTGGTGGAGGTTCCCTGGGATTTGGAGCATCCCTAAAAATGGAAACTACTTTCTGCCTTTGGGGAGGGTTTTCTATGTAATGAGAATGACCAAGTCTGTTGCCCCCGGGTTAATGAGAGGCTGTTTTAAATAGCATCTGTTGGAGGCTCCGTTGTTGCCCGCCCGCCCCCCCCCCCCAAATCTGCTAGTAGATAACAGACTGGAAAACACTGGCTGTGGTTCGAGTGATGTTTAATCATCCAACCCAAGAAGTGACACGTAAGAATTGTGTCTTAAAAGATTTGTTTAAGGAGTATTCAAAAGAGTGGTGCAGTTACACTGTTACGAAGGTGAAAGTCTGCCAATTATTGGTTAGGCAAGTTCTTGATTTCTCCAGAAATGAGAGTCCTGTCACATGTGCACGTCAGGGGGCTTCAGTCAGGATTTCCCACGTTCTGGAGCGATGTCGGGCTGGCCGGAGCGGGACGGCGTCCGCAGGGTCGCCTGGGCTGCGTGTGACGCCTCCATTCAGGACAGTCCACGAAATCAAGCGTATGTACCTTTCAGATTCGAGCATGTGACACGTGAGTTTTATTATCTGTTGTCCTTTTACTTGATTCGGTTATTTCCTGACCGTGGTAACTCGTTTCCCGAAGAGCGTGCGGGCCCGGCCGCGGGAGGAGGCCCGCCTGGGCCAGGGGCCGCTGTGGCCGCCGCACTTTCTGTGTCTCTTCCTCTGCAACCTTGCGAAACGTCCCAGCTTAGGAGGTTCATGCCCATGGTCCCTGCCTTCTCTTTATTCTCCCTAAATTGTTCTCTTTTAAATCAGTGTTTCTCCCATTAGTACATGACTGTTTGGAACAAACTTCCAGTAAGCGGGGAAGTTCTTCCCCCTCCGTCGTTCCAGACAGCCAGGGTAGGTGGCGGTGTGCACGCCTGCAGCCTTTTCCCGGCGGCGCAAGGACGCGTGTGTTCGGAAGCGCCGGGCTCATCCTCTGCTTGGTGGTAGTGACGTGACGTTCCAAGCGCTCGGGAATGTCAGCGGCCGAGTTCAGCTCTGGGACCTTAATTAGCATCGAGTCCCTCAGGCCGTCCAGGCCTTCCTCCTCCTCTGGAAACCTGCACTCCTGGGGGCCCGCCTGGGGCTTTGTAAAACCCCAAAGCCAGTGGGCACAGAGCCGCGTGCACGGGGCCTGGTGCACAACAGAGTGAGCCTCTGCCGTCAGCCCCATTTTCTCCACCGCATTCTGACCGTCTTTCTCGTATCCGTGAGACTCCAGGTGTGTAACTGCAGGGTTTGGAGCTCTTGAGGTTGGCGGCTCCGCGCTGTGCTCTGTGTGCCCCTCGAGCCCGAGGACTGGCGCCGGGGCGCAGGCCGTGTGTGGTACCAGTTCCGTGCGGGCTTTGGGACCGGCGCCCCCGCCCCCTCAGCGTGCTTGCTTTCAGCAGAGCATTGGATCTTCCGAAAAATAACTTTTCACGTTAGTGAAACCAAACAGACCGTTTTTAATTTCCTCGATTATAGGTGAGTTAAAGTATTTGCTGTTGATTTACCGCCCATTAGTGTGAAGTTTTTTTGGTGTCCCTTGTCATTCTTCTCCTGTCGGAAGCTCCTGTTTTTCCTTCATGATTGGCGAGCGCTCTCAGTTCATAAACGATTTGTGTACGCACTCACAGTTTTCGTTGCCTTTATAAAATTTTGTCTCCCCATCGTGTTCCGAACGCCCTTCCTTGTGACCTAGATTTTGAGACACATACGCTTTGACATACTTTTTGCATCTGTTAACACTATCTTATTTTTCCTAACACGATTACTTTAAAAATACCTTTGATCCATTCACACGAGACCTCCAGCAGCGAATTGTGCTCTTTCCGGACACTCAGCCCCCGCCCTGTGCCCTTGGACCTCTGCGCCCGTCCGCTCGCCGACGGCCGGCCCTCCTCTCACCCTGGTCAACGTTGCAGATCACGCCCTGCGCGTGAGGGGAGTGCGGCTCGCTCTGTTCGGGTGCCTCCCCACCTGCCTGGGCAGTTTCCTCGCGGGCTGGCACGGACTGCGGCTCCTTGAACTTACCGGGAACTCTGCCCTGGCGCTCGGCGCGGGGGTGCCCCGTGAGCTTCCCTGGACTCCCAGCAGCCCCTGGGCGTGGCCCGGGTCTCCACCCTACGTAGCAGTGCACAGGGTCGGCTGCAGGGCTGCAGTCCCTCCAGGATCGCTGCCCACACTGGGTGCTGTCCAGTGACACGCTGTGGCGTCACCTAGTTGTCAGTGGAAGGGTTCATCTGGCCCCCGTCGTTCCATCCCGGCCCGTAGCCAGATTCCACTCTCCTCTTGTGTTTTTCAGTGAAGTGATTTCCGTATTTGGCAAGCTATGCTGTTCTAGCTACTTAGAACGAGCTCTTGATGGCAGATGAAAAAATTCCTAGAAAAGCAGAATCTTGGAATTTGGCAGGTCTCGTGTGTGTGTGACGTATGGATAGAAGTATGGGATTTTCGCACGGGTCTTACACCATCAGGCACGTATGATCTTGCCGTGAACGTCTTGTGGAACGTTGGTGGCAGCAGTGGTCCGGGCCTGCTGAGCCGCGGCCCCGTGGTCTGAGCGGCGCTTAGGTGACACAGGCCCTCTTCCTGGCGTGTTCCCCTGCACGCCGTCTGTGTGGTCACCTCCTTTACGTGTCCACTCTTCACGCTCACGGTGGGTCTTTCCCGCCTGCCGTTCGCGTGGACGCGGTCGAAGCTGCCGAGCACCTGCCTTAACCGTGTGCCTCCAGACATCGTGGACATCAAGCCCGTAAACATGGAGGAGCTGACGGAGGTGATCACCGCGGCCGAGTTCCACCCGCACCAGTGCAACGTGTTCGTCTACAGCAGCAGCAAAGGGACCATCAGGCTGTGCGACATGCGCTCCTCAGCCCTGTGCGACAGACACTCCAAGTGTAAGTGCCTGGAGGGCTCGGCTTGCCTCGTTGAAATCCGCCTGTTCTCCAGGCGCAAGGCTGTCTCCAGAGACACAGGGTTCCTTCCGTTCCGCTCCCTCCCGCGCAGGCGTAGGACCTGCTGTCGATCACCAGTCCCGGGGGGCTCTCGCGTGGGCCGTTGCTGGCGCCACGTGGACGGTGAGGGCAGGGTCCCGTAGACTTTCCGTTAGGTGTCCCTCGGAGGGGCGGCCCGTAGAGGTTCTCCCGCCACGGTCTCAGGGCTGCGTCTGAGGGCTCCCGGGCCGGGGCCGGCCGAGAACCATGTGTTGCCTCCACCTCCGTGCGCTAGGACCTCGTGCGGCGGCTAGGGCACGTTTCACTCGTGGTCGTTCTCGGCTGTCGCGATGGGCTCTGTTCACAAGTGAGCTTTGCTGCCCTGGAAGGCACTTCCCTCAGGTGACGCTCTAGCACTTTAATCCGCCGAGCCTTGAAGTTTCTTCTGGGTGAGGAGAGTTTGATCTTGTTTTCAGTTTTAGCCATAAAGAGTAGGCCCGGCTTTATAGAAAAGCAGAAGCGTGCGTGTGTCCTCCCTTGTGTCCCGTGGTGGGGACTGGACTGCACAGCAAGCTCTGCCGGCGTGTCCCCGGAGCCCGCGAGGGCGCCTCGATTCCCGTGTCCTGGGACGCGCTCTCCTTCGGTGGAGTCAGTCCATTGACCGTTCTGTTTGCGGTGGCTCCCCTGCCGAGCACGGCCACACAGCAGCGCCTCACGTCAGATGTGCTTGCCGACTGGTTCACGGGAACCTTTTTTGCCTTATTCTCGTTTTTCTGAGGCTAAGGTGTGTTTTCAAGAATTCCGTCCTCTTTATAGGAGTCCTGCAGTGAAGAGTCAGCTTCGTATGATGTTGACCTGTGTCTCTCAAGATTAATAGTCTTTTTTTCTTTTTTTTAGTTTATTTAAGTGATCTCTAGACCTAATGTGGGACTTGAACTCATAACCCCAAGATCAAGAGTCGCACACTGTTACCGACTGAGCCAGCCAGCCACCCCTCACCATGATATTCTTGAAGAGACCATTTTGCAAAGATGCCAGGAGTAGTTCTTGTCGGCAGTTTCTTTGAGGAGACACTCGGCATTGCCAGTAGCTAGCTTGCTTAAAATTCATTCCACGTGCAGAGCCAAGAAACATACAGGTTCCCACGTTTAAAAAGAAAAAAAAGGCTAAAGCGACTTAAAGTGAAGTGCAGAGACCCTCACTCGAAGCTTCCTGAGCCGAGGGTGTGATGGCACCCTGGGGGACTGGGGGGCTCACGGAGCCTCTGGGGCCGCTGTGGCAGCGCAGGTCGGGGGCTGTTGAGTTTCTGCTGAAACCACAAAACCTGTAGGAGAAAGGAATGTCTGCCGAGGAAGCATCTGGAATCTTTCTGAAAGTAATTGGGTCTCGTTAATGGAACTTGGCTCCCAGACAGCAGAGACTGACACGGGCTTTGGTGGGTGGGACCATCCGGAGGTTACAGTCTGGACCCAGTGTGCCCAGGCGGCGCCACCTCGGTCTTCCTGTGACACGGGACAGGGCTGCTTGGGCACCCGGGTGTCTGTGGTCGCGACCTGTGGTTAGCATGGCGGTTCTTGACCGCGGCCCACGCCGGCATGTCGGGGGCGGATTCCCCAGGCCGCAGCCCTGGGCCTCAGCCGTGGGCGTGCTGCTCCCGGGTCCGGGCGGGATCGGGGGGTTTCTGATGCTGTCCCCTGTCAGTGACTGGCCCCGGGCCACCTCCTCGAAGTCTCTGAAGCACAGAAGGTGAAGGCCAGAAAACTCACAGACTGGAAAGGTCAGGAGCTTGAGTGGCATGCGGGCTGTGCCCCCCTCTGGGGTCCCCGGGAAGGGCCTGGAGCCCAGAGCATGGTTCGTCCTCTGGCTTTTAAACAGAAGCCGAACACGTTGTGTTTTCCAGTTTTTGAAGAACCCGAAGATCCCAGCAGCAGGTCCTTCTTCTCCGAAATCATCTCCTCCATCTCCGACGTGAGGTTCAGTCACAGCGGCCGGTACATGATGACCCGAGACTACCTGTCGGTGAAGGTGTGGGACCTCAACATGGAGAGCCGGCCCGTCGAGACCCACCAGGTGAGACCGCCGCACCGGGACGGCGCCGCGTCTGCCCGCGGCGCCGTCTAACCTTCCTGTGGTTTCGTTAAGGTGCACGAGTACCTGCGCAGCAAGCTGTGCTCTCTGTACGAGAACGACTGCATCTTCGACAAGTTCGAGTGCTGCTGGGGCGGCTCAGACAGGTGAGGCCGCGGGCAGGCCCGCACGGGAGGCAGGGGGCTTCGGGGGGTGGGGGGGGGGCCGGTTGTGCCGAGCCGTGCTTTGAAGGCTGGTTTTCAGGCTCTCGACAGTTTATTTTTATTTATTTAATGTTTTGCTTTGAGAGCGAGCGAGCGCGAGCATGCGCACACACGGGGGAGGGGCAGAGAGAGAGAGAGAGTCCCAGGCAGCCTCCGCACTGTCAGCACAGAGCCCGACGCGGGGCTCGATCCCACAAACCCTTGAGATCGTGATCTGAACCGAAAGCCGGAGTCGGATGCTTAATGGACCGAGCCACCCAGGTGCCTCCCGCCTCCAACCCCAGCCTGCTGCCCCCACCAGACGGTTTCCGTGGAGAGAAGGTGCTCAGGAGGAAGTTCTCCCCATGCTTGTGGTGCTTACAGTACCTGTGGTACTAAGGTTCTTTTGGGCTGTTTTTTAAATGCTTTTAAAGTAACGTCTCATGTCCTGCTGCCGAGAGGACTGTGACGGAAGGGACTGGGGTGGTGGTTTCCCCCTGAGCATGTGACCTGCCGCATTCCAGTGGCCTTTCCTGCGGGAGAGCAGCGGGGAGCGCCCTCCCGGCTCACTGGTGGTGGTGCTCCGGCGGCAGGGCCTGGTGGCCTCCGCAGTGTGGTAGTTCTGGTGCCTCGGGAATGTGTCTTGTGCCGGTTCATCAGAGAGGACGGCGCCAGTAGTGCCGAGGGTCACGTCATTGCTGTCGAACGACACGTTGCGTTTGTGGTGCTGGGATGGGGCGGTCCCACGTGACCGAAGGAAACTGCACGGCAGCCAGCATGAAGCGGGGGTTGGAAGTAGAAGGTCAAGGGAACCCTGGGTGCCGGGCTGGCCCGCGGGCATCCGGTCCCAGGACCCAGGTCTTCACAGCTGAGGTCTGGTGCAGTTACAGCCTGGGGCCCACGCACAGTGCACAGTGATGGGGAGACCCTCGAGGGTTCTGGAAAAGGCATCATCCATCTACGTTCAGAGTCCCAAGGGACATCTGTCTGAGACTTTGAGCATAAAAGTCCCCTGAGATTTGTAACCATCGGCCTGTCCCCCGTCACGGGATGTGGAGTATGTGTACTGGCGGCCTGATCTGGGAAAGCTACTGAGGGCCTGGGTGCTACGTAGCAGGCCGGGCTCTGGGCATCAGGAGGAACAGACGTTTTCGGGCCTAGGCTTTTACCCGATTTACGTGCCGACCTGCCACCTCTTGGTGTTTGGTGGATGCTGCTGGAGACACGAGTCCCCAGGGCAGACTCCGGGCTTCAGACCCCTGGCCTTGCAGGGTAGCGTGAGCTCCGTGCGGGCACCAGTTTTCCAAGGCCCCCGCGCCGCACAGGAGTGACACAAGGGGCCCAGGCCGGGCCGCACAAGCAGCGGGGTTGGTGTCACATCCAGCGTGACTGGGCTTCTCAGAAAACGGTGAGCCCGCCTGCCCGTGGACGCTGCGGAGCCCAGACTCGGGGCCCAGGGAGAGAGCACTCGAGAATCACATTCTTGGCACAGCCACGAAGACGCGGAGGGGCACCCCGCACCCATGGTGGATTGCCTCTCCCGGTACACCCAGGGCTCGAGATTTCCCCAGATGTACAGGTAAAAACTACCAAGTACGTGAAGGAAAGCTACTGTGAACAAGTCCGAAACAGCAGCAAAACCGAACCTCTGCGGATTCAGACACTGGAACTGTAAGCTGCAGAGTATAAGGTAAGAGGGCTGAAAATGTTTCCAGACTGAAGGAAGGAACCAAAACCTGAGCAGGGAACCGTGAGCAAAACCACTAGAAATGACCCGAGAGATTTATAAACGGAGCAAACAGAACTTCTGGGAAGGAACTACTCAGTGGTTGAAAATGACCATGGGTTCAGTAGGAGATCCCGGGCAGTTAGAGAACAGGAGAAGCCGTTGTCTGGGGCCCAGCGCGGAGCTCCAGGGGTAGGATCTGCAGAAGGGCACGAGCGAGCGTGGAGGCTGGGGGAGGGGCACCTGGTGAAACACGTGTTAGAGGCGTGCCCAGGAGTAGAGAACTATGGAGAAGTGATGTCCGATGCGACGATGGCCAGGAACTTCCTGTAACAGACGAAGACTTGAGGAACAGGTTCACGAAGCACAGAATTCCATGTCTGTGTCCTATGAAATCCCAGGGCACCGCAGGCAGAGAGAGGTTAAAAGCAGCCATGGGGAAAAAAGACGCGCTACCTGGAGAAGGGACAGTCGGGCTGGGAGCGGCCTTCTCGGCACAGCAGGTACACGGGATGGTGTGACGCGGCGTGTTGTCCTTCCCTGTGACCGCTGTCACTGCCCGCCGAGATAAACGATCGGCCGCTCGGAACAGTGCGCAGTAAAGCGCATTCAGATGGGGGACGGTTCACCCTGACCAGAAGCTTACAGGATAGATCTCAGGGGTGTGCTTCCAGGAAAGGACGTGACCCCAGAAGGCGGCTCTGAGAGCTCAGGCAGGCGCACGGCCACCGCCAGCCCTGGCCCTGTGAGCCAAGCTGAGGAATATTGACTCTGAGCTCTCTGATGTAAGCCGGTTGTCTGTGTTGTGGGGACAGGTTACAGCTGTCCCTCGGCCGTCTAGTACACGAGCTGGGAGTGACTGAGAGACGGGGCCAGAGCCGTGAAGGAGCAGCACCTACACGGAAGAGACCGAAGGACTTCGAGACGGCGAAGAAAAACTTAAGGGACTTCACCCACTTTAACGTTGTCAACTTGTTTTATATCAAAATGCGACAGTGAAAACCCACGAAAGCAGATATGACCAGCCAAGAGCGGAGTGTCCAGAATCCGTGAAAGAGTTGGAGAGGGACAGCTCACAAGCGGGAACTGACAGAGACGGAAAGAAGACGAGAGCGCTGGGTCTCAGCAGTCGGCACGTTGAAGGGACAAGGACACCTTCTCACAGCCTTTACAACGGTGGGCTGAGGGCGGAGCCCGATGGCCTTGACCACGGCCCTCCTTTTGAGACTGGCAGCGGCCCACATGGGTCAGGCACCTGGTGCACGTGCAGGCAAGAAACACGCTCAGAAACCGGAGCTAGCACACCCCTGAGGGGCCCCCGTGTTCGCCGCCAGGGGAGCGGACAGGAAAACTGTTGTCTGTCCGTAACGTTTGCCACTAAAAACGAGTGAAAATCGATGAATTAAAACTACACATATCACGTGGGTGATCTCACAAGGATAGTAAGCAAAGAAAGCATACTGTGGAAGAATACGTATGATTTGATGCTTTCCGAGTTCTCTAGAACACGCAAGAAGGTATTGATTTTAAGAATACATAACTACTCCAAATGGAAACACGTACAGGAATACTACTCCTCTTCTGTGACGGTTCCCAGCAGGGGCCCCGGGTGGGAGATCTGTCCGTCTAGAGAGGTACACAGTGGGATTTGACCATGTTAGCAGTGGCTTATGGGTAGAAGGATAGTCGTATTTTTCTTTGTGCCTTTTGGTATATCGGGAATACTGAAAACTGCCTTCAAATTACCGGTTCCCGGGAATATTCAGAGGCTTCCCAGTAAGGTTTACCTGTTCTTCTGCCCTCGCAGCGCTCCCCTGCCTTCTTGCAGGAAGCGTCTCCCGTGGGGTGGTGTGACGTTGGGGGGGCACCCGCACCCTGCCTGAGACCATGCTGTCCCGTGACACCTCTTGGCTGTGCTCAGGTTGTCTGGCAAAAATGGACATAGCCACTTACCCCTGAGTCCACTCGGCCACCTGGGGAACAGGAGGACATCTGTCCAGGTGCTCAGGAGGGTTGTCACTTACATGGTCTGGGTAGTGGGCACACCCACCTCCCCTGCAGGCTTGTGGGTCAGACATTCTAAAGAAATACCGCATCTGTATCAGAGTTGGTCTGCTTTCGTTTCTGCCGCACGCCAGTTCTCATCCGTGTCGAGGACAAAACCGCATCCTCCTGAAGAGCTCTTCCCGGTCTCTGTTCCAAGGAATCGTGGCAGACACGCTTGACTTTGAGCAGCGTGGACGGAAGGGCCGCGTCGGCACACTTCCTGCCCAGCCTTCCTTGGACGTGGTCTGGTACACGAGGCTGACCCGGGGAGCGCCCTGGTCTGAGCGGCGCTGGGCCTCTCCCGAGCGCCGCGTGCTCCTGGGCTTAGACCGCACAGGCTGAGTACGGGTAGTGGAAGGAGTCCTTCTCTGGCCGTCCTGTTTTCCGGGTGCGGTTTTAGACGAGGTGAGGCAGACACTGAGGGATTTGCCTGTGTCGGGGTCAGCCGCTAGCCGTGCCCGAGCCGGGAGACCGCGGGGTCGTCGGAAGAGACTGGGGAGCCACGGGGACCGGGCTGGGTCTGCGGGAGCCGCAGGGCGAGGTCTGAACACCCTCCTCGTCTGGAGCAGGGCTCGTTCTAAAGCCACGGGCGAAATCCTGGCAACGCTTGTCAGCCATCTTTCTCAGTTTTGTTAAAAAACAGACCAGCAGTTTCTACCAGTATAGCAGGAACATTTTTGACTTCAGAGACCATGGAGGCCTTAGGTATTAATCCTGGAGAGAGAAGAACGTGGGCAGAGCCGCAGCATCTGAGATTCACCCCGAGGTCTTCCCCTTTGTACGCCAGTTGCTTTGTGTGAACGAGCTTCTTGGCATTAAATGAATTAAAAAGTATTCTTTGATGAGGTGTGTGTGCAGGGACACTGACAGGTCTAGTGTCTACTGAACACAAGTCAGTTTTGTATCACTGACAAAGTGCAAATGTTTGAGACTTGAAAATACCCCGTTGTCCGTGGCTGGGACAGGTGGCTGTGTCGGGTTTTTTTTCTTTTTCTCTTCTTAAAAACGCAGTAACGTGGGGTGCCTGGCTGGCTCGGTCGGAGGAGCGTGAGACTCTTGATCTGCGAGTAGTGAATTCAAACCCCACTCCGGGTGAGGAGCTCACTTCAAACAGAACACATCAATGTAATCAAGTGTGGCTGTTCCTTTTTTATTCTGTAATATTTCTTTTCGCGGACACGATTACGTACGTGAAGTTCAGTAGGCGATTTTCACTGTTTTTCTCTACCAACCGTTATTTTCACGTCTTGCTTCTGAAACGATCTTGTCAGGTAGGGAAGGGGTGAGGGCAGGTGACCCTCGCCGGGCGTCCAGGGCGCTGGGCCCCCGCGTGTGGTAAGGTATCCGCGCCTCGTGCCTGACCAGCACTACTCTCTCTCGTTGTGCACAGCGCCATCATGACTGGTTCCTACAACAACTTCTTCCGAATGTTCGATCGAAATACACGGAGGGATGTCACGCTGGAAGCTTCCAGGGAGAACAGCAAGCCCCGAGCCAGCTTAAAGCCTCGGAAAGTGTGTACAGGCGGGAAGAGAAAGAAGGACGAGATCAGTGTGGACAGTCTGGACTTCAACAAGAAGATTCTGCACACGGCCTGGCACCCAGCGGAGAACATCATCGCCGTGGCCGCTACCAACAACCTGTACATCTTCCAGGACAAGGTCAACTAGGGAGGCCGGCACGGGGACTGAGCCCGGCCATTGCCCCAGAGGAGGGACGCCGTCGTCCTCTCCGCGAGGAGCAGTGTGGGCCCCGCTCCCCTCGCGGGCTGGAGGGGCTGCCCGCCTTCCTGGGCAAGCCGTGGGCGCCGCTCACGCCCGAAACCTTCCTGGCGCCGCATCGGCGGGCCGTGCTCGATAAAGGCCATTACTCACAATAAATGTATTTATTTAAGTCTGAGCCTTCCTTTCCAGTTTATAGACCAAAAAGTTAACACCGGGAGAAAAGTCTCTCCACGAGCCCCCCTCCCCCGCCCCTCTCCCTTCACTCTTGGGGACCGCTCCCCCCCCCCCCCCCCCCCGCAGTCCCCTGAGGCCTGGTGGCCCGGCCAAGGGCTGGATTCGGCGAGCAGGCTCCGGCCGCTCTCCTCACCCACGCACCTGTGTCTGCCGCCACATCTTCCGGTGTGGCCAGTGAATAAAAGTGACACATTCTGAGAAGTGTTTTTTAAGTCTAAGACAAGTATCGGCTTTTTATTCGCTTTCATTGCATATAACGGAATTACGCAGAATTACGCTTTGGAACGGTTTCGAACCCTCGTCCTTCACTGGCAGGACGGTGGCACGTGCAGTACCTCAAACTCGGACCCTGCCCGGCCCCGAACTCGCGTTCATTTTCTCTCGTTTCTGTAGAAGTCGGCCAGGTGACGCGCCAGGTAAGGCTGGGGGAGCCCCTCAGAAAGGATTCGAGGATAGACCGGTGCTGCCGTGCCCGCGACACCGGTGTCCAGTGAGCCTCCCCGCGCACGCCGGGGAATGTGACGAGTCCCGGGGGCGGTCCCTTTAGAAAGCGCCGAAACCCTACGCATGCGGAGTTTCATGGTGCGTTTCGAGCCAGCAGAACGAACAGTTTTGATTCCCACGTGCTGCCACCGCTACCTGGCTGTATTTTAAAAGTAGGATCTTTGATGCCAGAAATCAGGATTTCCCAGGACAGAAACTATAGGGGGGGGATTGGAACTTCCTGGGATTTCACACACGGGCCCAAACCGCAGCGTCCTCGGGGCGCCGGGTGCCCACGCCGCTGTTGAGGGCGTGAGAGCGAACGTCTTGTTAATGAACGCTCTGTTCGTTACCCTGATTTAACGTAGCAGCTCCTCTTCAGTTCGCATTCGGTTGGAAGTGGAGAGTTTAAACCGGTTCTTACTTGTGCGTCGCGGCGCGAGTTCCAGGCCTGAGACCCAGAGCGCGGTTCTCCGAGTGTGCGTCCGCTGCGGGCCTTCGCACAAAGAAGCAGCCCTAACGGAATTGTACATACTTGTTCAACTATTTTGACCAAAAAGTTTAATAAATTTTAAATGTTTAACTGGGTTTGCACTGTGTGTTCAGACGGCTTTTCCCATTGAGTAGCAATTGAGCCTCTGCGTCGCAGGGGACCCGGTAGAGGGGACGCGCCGGGGCGCGGCCCCCGGTGGCGCCCTCTCCGACTCCGGGGTCCCCCGCTTGCTCTCAGGAGCTGGGACCTGCGCGGGATGCGCGCTCGGGGGGCGGGCATGTCTCCCCTGCACTGCTTCCTCCTCGACGTGCAGTCCCAGGTGAGCCTTTTGTCCCCCCGACAAGGCAGAATCCCTAGTTTTCAGACTTCATTTCTTTTGCTCATTTGTGTTCATGAAATACGGATTTTCGAAAACGTTCCCCTTTTCTCGTTTACAAATCCAGAAATTGTCTCTGTTCCGCAAAGTCAGTTGTGTGAATTGTTTTCATTCTTAGGGTCCCGTGCTGCTGTTTTCCTAGAAGTTTTCGTGCTCTACGCAGGCCAGTGACCTGGGTCGGGACGGATAATCTTTATTCGTGAGAAATGGAGCTTCTGAAAGTCAGTGTGAGACTCAGCCTGGTTGTCATGTGTCTGCAGATCGCTGGCACTGGTGACGGGACAGCACGACAAATGCCACGTTTCCACCTGCTGTCCCGAGGAGCTGAGCGGCCCCACTTCTCCGAGCCAGAGGCCCGTCCCCGGAGCATCCCTGGTCAGCACGAGCGGACCGCTCTGACCAGGCCGAGCCGGGCTCTGTTGCTACGTTGCTTTAAGGAGGAAATGTCTGCAAGTCTTAAGGGGGTCGAGACGAATGTCAGAATTGGCACCTGGGCTTTTTCCTTCCAAACGTGTGCTGTGCCCACAGACCAGCAGCCATTGGCCTCTCCGGGGGAGTGTCCGGGACGGGGTCAGAGCAGTGGGAGCCCCGAGTGAGCAGCTCCCTGGCTCTGCAGGAGAAGGGACAGCAGGTGTCTGTTGTCCAGAGGACGCCGCTCTGCACGGAACCCAGGTCTGAGGCGGGGCTTGGCCCTGGGATCGTGTCGGGGATGTTGAGCGGGGATGGAACGCGCACTTCCATTAGGACAGGGCTCGGGTGCTCTGCCGGGAGAGTGGAGGGAGTCCGGAAAAGTCTCGTATGAGCCGGTGGGATACCTGACCGGGACCCCGGTCCTTCGGTGTCCGGCGCAGAGAGGGCAGTATGTGTGCCCCGTGAGGGGTCTCCACGCGGCTGGTGCTCGGGGCCAAGTACGGGTGGGGCAGCCCCCCGCCCCCACACACACACCCAGGGCTGTCTCGGAGGAGTGGGGTATGACGCGTGGGCTCTCACTCTGATGGTGGTGGCCCCTTCTTTCTAGGTGCTTGCTGCACACGGGCCCTGCGAACTGGCGGCAGGGGACAGGTGGCCGCCCTGTGGCACGCGGTCACCGGTGGCGGGCTCAGGCGTGCGCGCACTGCCCCTGGGCCCACGCCGCACCCCTGCGGGGCTGGTGATGGCGGGTGAGCACAGCACACAGGGAACTTTCACACCCGAGCGTGGCCTTGACCTAGGAGCTGTGGCCCTGAGAGAAGGGACTCCCCGGCAGGAGAACGTGCGGAGGGGTCCTCTGGGCCCGGGGCCTGTTGGAGTCGTCGGCACCTCATCCGACAGTGCATCCCTCTACTTGGGGTGTGCGTGAAGGTGGGGTCCCACCATTCGGTGTCCAGGGTGGGCAGCGGCCCCAGCGGGTGGGAGGCTGGGTGGCCGCCATCCAGGATCACTTGGCCTGTCCTTCCTGTCCTGCTTCGTGCAGCACGGTCCCCGGAACACGGGCCTGCCAGCCACCAGGATGCCAGCGCTGGGCTAGGACAGCTGCTGTCGACCTCAACCCCGGCACAGTTGAGGACGTCGTGAGCAACAAACCTGGGATTCCTCTGATAACCAGAGTGTCTGGTAAGTCACTGGAGACCAGTCTGTTCAGAGTGGGCTCTGCAGGTGTGCTTGGTGGGGACAGACCTTCCCAGGCTGCGGATGAACCTCTTAGGCTCTGCAGCCTTTTACCGACACCCTCGGGGCACCACTGACGCTTCTCGTGGGCTCCGCTCCTGGGCCCAGACGTCGCCCGGAGACTGGGAGCCTCGCACATGTGCAGGGGGTGACGTTGAGCATCTCGCGTGCCCGGATGTCTTCGGAGAAATAACCCGTCGTGTTTTCTGTCTAACCCGACTGGTGTTACTTAGAGTGTCGGTTCCGCATCACAGATCTTGGCTCCCGTGTACTTGGTTTCTGCTCCGTGTTGGTGGCTCCCGTCGGTGTGCACAAGGTTTTTAGTGCAGCCCCACTGGTTTATTTTTGCTTCTGTTGCTTTTGCGAATGGTGTCAAATCCAAAAACCTGTCGCCAAGACCGATGTCAGGGAGCTCACGGCCTGTTTTTGTCTGGCTTCTGGTTTCAGGTCCTAAATCCATTGTTGAGATTTAAGATCTTATTTTTAAATCATCTCTACACCCGGCGTGGGGCTCGAACTCACAACCCTGAGACAGTCGCAGGCTTCACCCACAGAGCCAGTCAGGCCCCCTGCGTCACGTTGTCCGCGGCGGCCCGGGGCGAGTCCTGCCGGCGCTGTCTGCTGGACACGCGGCCCTTTCCCCGGGGTGCGCTGGCGGCCGACCTCGCAGGCGGACGGCCCGTGTGGGGGTTCACCCCGGCTGCAAGGCGTCTTCACGACGCACCGTGGCCTTGGTCTCTGCGACCACCGCGGGGGGGGGGGGGGGGGGGGGCGGGTAGTGGGGCTGCCCCCCACGCTCACTCTGCGGCGTCTGTGGGTCCCGCATGTGCCTGACGGGGTCCCGCAACTCGCAGGCCCGTATTTTCCTCCCACCTGTTTGCTGCCGGCGTGGAAGAGGGCGCCTGCCCGTCACCGCGCCGCCGTGCTTGTTTCTTGTCCCGCTTTGGGCCACTGGCACTTCCTTCACCTTGTCTCCCGTGTCCTTTGCCTGCGCCGGCTCCTGAGCCCCCTCTCCGGTGTGTGTGTGTGTGTGTGTGTGTGTTCCGGACCCCACTGCCCCGAGCCCACTTCTCCCTCGAGCCGTGCTTCACCCCGTGGCCATTTCAGTTCAGCTCGGGTCATGACCTCACGGCCTCACTTTACCTGTGGCCTGAGGGACCGGATCCGGACCCGCCAGCTCGCAGTGCTCACGCAGTGCTCACCGGGCCGACGGAGGCCCCGCGGCTGGAGCTGGGAGACCCCTCCCCCGCAGGATGTGCCTGCCTCCCCCGCATCTATTAGACCTTGAGTTCCATTCACTCTCCGGCCCGCCCTCTTCCTCCGGATCAGTGTCCTCCTCAGTGTCCTCCTCGTTCGCAGCTCCGAACACCTGCCCCGCCGCCAGCGTGGCCTCAGGAATCGTCCCATTTCCTTGTTTGCATTCGATTTTGAATTATCTCGGAAACGTTTCCAATGATTGATTTTGGCTTCGCGAGGCACCGCGGAGGTGCTGAGTCCGTCCCGGCAAAGGCCTGTGCCTTCCTTCCCCTCCATCCCCCCCCATACCTGCTGCCCCCACCTGCTCCTCGGGTGTGGTCACGGGTTTCTTCATAAGGAGCAGGGGCCTCCTTGGCTCATTTTTGCACGAATGATAGCACACCATCGGTTACGCTCTTTTTTCCAATACGCCTTTATTTTGTTCATCAGCCTGCAGTTTGGGCCGTAGTGGGTCCAGCTCTGAACAGGGTCACCTGGGGCAGCTCGCCTGATGCCGGAGGGCCCGTGTGGTGTCCAAGCCGATCGCCCACACGGCTGGCGCACCCTCTGCGGGGGGCCTCTCCCGTGACACGCTGCTAGAAACGGACTTTTACAGGGTGATCCTCAGGGTGGATTCCTAGAACGGGTCATAGGTCACAGCAACGAGCAGGTGGTGGTCAAGGTGCTGATGGATTTCCTCCCCGCCCCGCCCCCAAGTGCCCCACCCAGTCTGCAGGTGTCTGGACCAGAAAACTCATTTAAAAGTGGCAACTGCAGGTTTCTCTCTTTAGATCCAAGACTGTTTGCAGCACGTTAAGTCACCCAGACGCGTAAACTCACTCTTCAGCGAGTAAAATGAACAGTAAGAAGGGCTATTAGCAAAAGCTGTTACTGTGTGCTGTTATCACACCAGAAAGGAAGGACAAAAGAGAGACACCTGCAAATACACACACTCTGGGGAGGGGCCTCCAGAAAGCCCGCTCTCATTCCCGGTGTCACTCAGGGGAAAGCACTTTCCTGACCGCCCTCCGGGGCTTCCAGCCAGATTTGCCCAGGGCTCAGCTAATGCCACCAAGAGCGGGGCAAAAGTGCCTTGCAGAGGGCCCCCGGTCGCTCATGTGATGACCCAGAGGGCGACAGGGGAGTCAACCGTGCTCAAGGGGCACCGACCCTGGAGACACAGGACCCCGCTCAGCCACGCTGAGTGCAGCTCCCTGGATCAGGCCATTGGCCGCTTGAAACAGAAGCGGCAGAGGGACCAGCCCGTTTCTGCTGACAGACGGAAACCCCCTGCTGTCTGTCACGGGAGTTTGCTCGGCCGGAGCATTTCCACGTGACCGAACCTGTCTCCCAGAAGGCGAGCACCAGGAAGGTTTCCGACCCCATTCAAGCAGCAGAAATTTCTGCAAATGAGATGGCTGTGAGCTGCTGTACCTGAGGTAATCATTTAAATATAAACGGAAATTTTAAAAACTCGAAATGTTATTTATTTTTAACACAACAGAACGTAGCGTACGGGTGCAGAACAGATACAGGAGGATCTGTACGGTGCGTCCGAGAGGCCGCCGCCACCGCCATGCTGTAGGAGAGGTAAAGGGGACAAGGGGACGTACGCCCGGTTCACCCACAAAGCTTTTAGAACACTTTTAAGCCACGTGACTACAGTCATCTCAAGGATTTGGCAAAGATTTATTTTTTCTCTATTTCCAGTCTTTTGAAGTAGACACAGGTTTGCTCAGGATGGAGCAGATTCTAAGAGCGCACGAAACCCCAACACCACGGGGAGGACTAGATCCAGCAATCCAGAGTGAGTGGAGAGGAGGGCACGGACAGGGGCCCTGGGCAGGAGGCGAGTGTCCCAGGTGGCCACCCAGACGGAAGTCCCCCCCCCCCCCCCCCCCCCCCCGCAGGGACGCACGGCTTCGTGTCCCAACAGTACAGCGGAACCTGCATTTGTTCCGGGATTCTACGGCGTGACAAAGAACTCTGCGTTAAAAGAGTTAAATGTCTTTAGGAGACAACCTGCATCCACTTGAATGTAGTCTTTCCTATAATAGTGTGAATATAAGGCCACAATATTTACTTGGGATAAACCCCTCATGTAGTCATTTTAATAAACATTCATTCTTTGCAAATATAAAGTATTTTAACTGAATAATTGGTTACAGATAATCTGCCAGAATACTACATACATCGTATCTAGCATGTTAAAATTATTTACTTACTTACAATATCCAAAGAGAATTTACTACCGAATTATTACAGCAGATGTTAACCAACACGACATGCGCACTAACTGATCCCACGGATACGATTACGGGTTAGCCTGGTTCTTCTGTCTTTTCTTTCATCTCACTAAAGGCGGAAACGCAGCATTTACAGAACCAAGTGGTGCGGCTTCCTGGGGTCGGGACAGGCCTCCGTCGGTGCTGCCGCGGCCCCCACGGCGATCCGGCCGCGGGGAAAAGCCGGGCTCTGATTCTTCATCAGAAGGTGCTAGTGGAGGTGGTCAGACGCCTTCCGATGTAGATCCTTCAGAGAGAACAACGAGCAGTTAGGTGGGCGCACCGCTCACGGCCTGGCGGGGGCAGCCTATTTGCCACCTTGTCCTAAGAACTCTGTGAGGAGCATCTGCAACCTTATCAAACGCTTAGTGATTTGTCATAGTATTTTGTAATCGCGTTTAGAGATCCAGCTGTGTTCTAAGTATAGAGGAGGCCACAGAGCAAGCAGAGATGCTCTCACGACACAACGGCCATGGCGCTTCTTTCGAAGCGGACCCGGCGGCTTCGCCGTGGGTTCGCGTCCGCCAGCCTCACCAGGGCCGTCCCCGAGCAACAAAGCGCTGCCCTCAGGCGGTCCAGGGCCGGGGGCGAGAGCGGGGGGCGAGAGCGGGGCCCGGAGAGGAGCACGCGGGTCAGGCTCGGACTGACCGAGAGGGGGGCAGAAATAAAGGGGCTGGCGGGCCCAGCAGGAGAGCTCAGGCGCGAGCCCACCCGTCCTCAGGGGAGCCGCCTCAGGTGGACCAGAGACGGACTTAGTCCCGAGGGCCAGCAAGCTCTGCCCGTTGGGCGCCAGCTGCAGACATCAGCCCTGAAATGGAGGCCCAAACCAGGCATTTAAGCAGCGGCCATCTGACTCGCTAGCTGGGGAGAACAGTCCAGAGCTGGACTCAGGAGAAGCTGGCCAGAACACAGCCGTGCCGGAGACCGAGCACCGGGCAGCGAGGGGGACGGGTTCCGGCCCCTGGGGAAGCCACTTCCCAGGCGGAAGTAGGGTCTGAGCCTCAGAAGGGAGGGCGGGGCGGGCAACTCTGCCCCACCCCCACCCCCACGGCCACTGGGCCCTCCAGAAAGCTCCCACCTGCCCCCAAACTTGGAAGGGCCCGAGGCTCGGGTTCCCCGTCCGCGGGGCCCAGGAAGCCAAGGGCGCTGTGCGTCAGCGGCTCGGGTCATCCTGGTTTCCCTCTCCCCGGACCCGAGCCCTCCGGCCAGGGGGTGCCGGCCTGAATCAGAAGCCCATCTTGACCACGCGGACCATCCCACAAGCTACAACCGCAGCGGAATGAGGCGCGCCCGGGCTCGTGAGACCACCGCCCACCTGCACAGAGGCTGGGACCGCACCGGGCAAGCCGCACCAGACGCCAGGGGGCGCGAAGGCCCGTTTCCCTGGCTCTGCCAAGCCAGGCCGCGACACGCCTGCGCGTGGGAGGCGCAGCCCGGGACGACACAGGACACGGGGCCGTCCGTGCTGACGAGCCAGACGCCACGAAAGCACCGGGCGGGACAAGCCTCTGCCGTCAGGGCTCGGTCGGGGGGCCATCCCCGCGGTGGGGCCGGGAGGTGAGGCAGGGTCTCAGGCCAGGGTCCGAGTCCCGTTGCCTGGCCACACGCAGGTCACGTAAGCTGACTGGGACCCGGTTCCCCGGGGGCAGCCTCGCACGGCCTCACTCACCCCAGCCCGATGGCCAGCAGGTGCGAGAGCAGCAGGGACGGGAGGAAGACCTTCAGGAACTCCGCCGAGAAGATGCCCCCCTTCTTCATCACGCTCGTGTTCCTCATGCTGAGCGTGGCCGTGCGCTTCGGGTGCTTGAAGAGGAGCTCCCTGGGGGGACACACGCGAGTGAGCGGCCGTGCTCCGGGTCCACCGAGACCCCGCGACCCCGAGGACACTCACTTGGGGGGGATGTTTTCCGGCCGACTGGACCAGTCCCATATCCAGTCGGAGTTTTTCTTCAAGATGCTCTCGACTTCTTTCCTCCTCTCGATATAATCTTCCTCGGACTGCGACAGAGTCGACGTGAACAGTGGGTCAGCCCCTCACGGCCCCGCCACGGAATGCCGCCGTCCACCCACGCGCCGTCACGCAGGCCGGGCTTGGAGGCCCACGGCCGGGTGGTGGGTGGACGGCAGGTTGGGGGGCTCGCTTCTGGGACAGACGCTGAGGCTGCAAACACTGTCCCAAGGAAGCCACGTGAAGTGAGGACAGAGGACAAAGGGGCCGCACAAAGATGCCGACCACGGGGCTGGTTGTGAGACAAGCAAATAAAAACCATCTAAAACCCAAAACAAGCTCTGAACGGCACAGTGCCCCTTGATCAAGTTTAAAAGAACGATTTTGTGTTCAGTGGGAGTGAAAAACCCAAAAACATACCTGCACCTGTGATTTCAAGCTACATCTTAAAATCCGTAAGATGAGACACTAATCACAGGGGACTAAGGAGCAGGATCACAGAGAGTTTTCTTTTTTGCATTTCAAAAGCTCTACTTGGGGCACCTGGGGGGGCTGTTGGCTAAGCGTCCAGCTCTTGATTTTGGCTCAGGTCATGATCTCACGGTTCGTGAGTTTGAGCCCTGAGTCGGACTCCCTGCTGACAGTGTGGAGCCTGTTTGGGATTCTCTCTCTCTCTCTCTCTCTCTCTCTCTCTCAGCCCCTCCCTGGCATGCTCCCTCTCATCAAAATAAATAAAACTTAAAAAAATAAAAATAAAACCTCTGTCTATACCTTAGTATATCCTGTAATTCCTCCTTTAAAATCTGAAAAGCCACTAAAAACTTTGGAAATACTGTAGAATGCATCAGCAAAACAAACCAGCTGCCTGGGGGCACCGTCAGGATACCCGGGGGACCAGGGACAGTCCTGGAAGAGCCTAGGTGGGAGGGAGGCCCTGAGGGGAGACCCCACAGGATCAAGTGACTCAGTGGTACTTCAAGACCTTGCTTCCCAAGAGACTTTGAAATAAACATGGGAAAGGAAGTCAATTGTTCGTGTTCTTGTAATTACCGAGAACACCCAAAGAAAACACTTCCTGGAGGGGCGCCCGGGTGGCTCCGTCGGTTATGCATCCGACTCCGGCTCAGGTCATGATCTCGTGGTTCGAGAATTCAAGTCCTGCGTCAGGCTCTGTGCTGTCAGCTCGGAGCCTGGAGCCCGCTTTGGATTCTGCGTCTCCCTCTCTCTGCCCCCTCTCCACTCATGCTGTCTCTCTCCCTCTCTCAAAAAGAAGATAAAACATTAAAAAAAAACACAAAAACACTTTCTGCGCATTCCAACATACGCAGGTGCAGCAGGGAGAGGGAGTGGGGGGTTGGGGGGGACTGGAGGAGCCCCACAGCACGAGGGCCTGACGCTCTCAGACCGGAGCCCCACAACACAACCGAAGCACCTAGCCAGCAAGACCCATTAACTACTTGAGCAAATGTTAAAAAAGTGAGCTCAGACTGAAGTAACTGGCCTGTGTGCTCCTCACATGAATTATGCCAACAACAGTCAGCACGGCCTAAGGCATCGTTTCTGGAAGGGTCTACAGCATCCATCGAGGAAGGGGTGTCAGCGTCACGATGGTAGGGGGCCCCGAAAGGCTCTGTGGACAATGCCGGGCTCTCCCAAAGAGCAGACACTGGAACACGCGCTCACGTCCGACCGACAGCCAAGGCCACCCGCTCCCCGGCTCCCAGCCACCCTTCCCACTGGCCACACAGGCCCCTGTCCAGGCTGCAGGCCCGGGACAACCCACCTCCCTCCCGCGTGTCCTCGGGACGGCACGGGAGGGCAGCAGAGGCCCCCTATGTGACCTGAGCCGCACTTCTCTGGCCCGCTCGGTGTGAGGCCCGAGTGGTGGCTGTCGCTGCCCCCACCCCTGGCTTTACAAAAAGGCAAGAGACCCCCTAAGAACACCAGAGCCTCCTCTCCTCAGCTCCACTGGACAGGCTTACCATACAAATGTCAAAACGGCACCCGGTGCGCAGCCCGCTCCGGCCTACCTGAGAGCTGTTCTTTTCTCCCACGCTGTGGGCGTCTATCTCCGAAGCTCGGTTCGTATCTTGCGGAGTCTGTGAGCGAGGCGGGCTTGATAGTGACGCACGCGAGAATGGGAGAAGAGCAAGGCGGGCACGTTATTCCCGTCCCGACAAGCGAAGCACCCGGCGGCCCGGGGCCACTTCCCCAGACAGGAAGCGCTGGCACCAGGCCAGCGCCAGACCGTGCGGCCTCCTCGTCAGTGGAGCGGCGCAGGCAGCGGGGAGCCAGGCCCGGGGGTGGACCCGACGCGGCCCGCAGGCTCGCTCTGCGTGGCTTGGTGCTCTGCTACAGGCCTGCGAGCACCTGAGCTTTGGTTTCTGACCGGTCACGCTGCCCCAACTCACCGGCAGTGCTGACGCCCAGCAGCTCGTGGTGACCCAGATGACAAAGCCGGGACCCACGGGGAGCAGAGGCCGGGGGACCAGGTGTGGGATCTGCCCCCCGCCCCCCCCCCCTTACTGTGGTCCCTCCACGGACCAGGCCCCATCCCTCCTGCCAGAGGGCGAGGGTCCCCCTCTCCAAGGAGGGACGGAAAGGGGGAGGGCCGCTCCTGAACGTGCGCCGAGCTCAGGTTCAAGCAGCACTTACCACCGTGACCGCTCGAGCGCTGGGCCGTCAGCACCGGATGCGCGTGCGTACTTACACCCACCTGTCACAGTGAGAACTCTTGGAGCTACTCCGTCCAGATTCGTGCTGGGCGTCCAGCAGGATTTTTTCCAGGTCGCCGTTATAAATAGAAGCAGAGGCTGGAATGCTGCTCCCATTCCCATTATTGCTGAAATGCAATTCCACCCAGGAGCCTGCCGGAGACAAAAGAGGACACGGCTTGGATTTTCTACCTACGGTGGAGCCAGCCACCCTCCCAGCCCTGACTCTTGGGACACGCAGCCATCTCCTTGAAGCTACAAATACCCGCCCGGTGGCACCTGCACAGGTGTCCGGTGACCTGCTGGGCCAGCAGGGACCACCGATTGGGATGCTTTCGACTCAGTTTTCAGAAAAGGGTATCGACAGCATCTGAAGAGATTTCAATTGTTTTGAAGGTTTAAACTCTGTCGTGTGCTTATTTCCACACCAGCTGCACATTCTGGCCCTGACGCCTCCCGACACTGGCTCCTGACCGCTGCTCTGTGCTCCCGTCTGTGAGAAGCCGGATGAACGTGTCTAGAACGAAGGTAATTTCTCACTAAACGTGATTAACCAGAACAAAGCATCTCATGGATTCAAGCCACCCAAGCTGTTACCGGAAGGAAGTCTACGTCCTTAAACTTACTCAAAATTGACATCCGTTACATACATCCCAAGCTGCTTCTAGCCAGATTTTGTGGCTTCAGAGAGCTGTCTTAGCACTGGACCATCCGCACCGAATACCCCCGGCAGCCACGGCCTGCAGGGCAAGGCACTACCTTCTGCCAGGCTCGCTCTCCCACGGGCCCACCGGCTGAGTTCCTGGGATAAACTCACTCCAATCTACACCCCTGCACGGGCTGTGAGCAAAGGACCAGATGGAGCCCCCACCCCCAGAGGGAGCCTGCCTGTCGGAAGAGGCGTCTCCACGGACACGGCGTCCACCCTGCAGCCTCGTGCTGGGCAGGGACGGGCTGGGGAGGGGCTGTGGGTGGTGCACGTGCACATGTCTGGGGAATCAAGCAGGCGGGAGAGCTCGAGAACAGTCCCAGCCCGTCCCACGACGGGGGACGTGACCCCCAGACGTCCTGAGCGCACTGCAAGCGGCGGGCTCGGCGCGGGCTGAGGGGGGGGGGGCGCCGGGCCAGGGCCCAATGGCACCACCTGGGGGCTGGACGCGGGGGCCGCTGAGTGCTGGTGGACACGTGCACGTGCTTGGGCCCGCCGCTGCGGCTGCGCCACAAGCTGGGGGTTCTGTCGGATCCGTGGCCCGTTCGGTGGGGGACGGCAGCCATCGGTGCTTCCGGAACTGCCCATCGCTCACGGAGTCCCCGCTCTCGCGTCCATCGGATGCAGACCTACGAGCGGACGGCTGGCGAGGAGCGCGTGCGCCGTCAGGCTCATCAGGAGACACGCGCCCCGACACACAGCTGCGCCAACGCGCAGGCCTCCCGAGAAAGCAGGGCATCCGCTGCTGCCCGCTTGGTGCAGCCAGTCTTCCCGGGTGGCCCTTCTGTGATGGCGTCGCCTCACGTGGTTTTACATTTCTCGGATTTCTGTTTTTTAACATTTATTTTCGAGAGACAGAGACAGAGCATGAGCAGGGGAGGGGCAGAGAGAGGGAGACACAGAATCCGAAGCGGGCTCTCTGAGCCGTCAGCACAGAGCCCGACACGGGGCTCGAACTCACAGACCGTGAGATGGTGACCTCAGCTGAAGTCGGACGCTCAACTGACTGAGCCACCCGGGCGCCCCCGCTTTTTTTTTTTTAAGTGTTTATTCTGAGGGAGCACGAGCACGTGCAGGGGAGAAGCAGAGAGGAGGAGACAGAGAATCCCCAGCAGGCTCCACACTATAGGCACAGAAGCCAACGTGGGGCCGGAACTCACGAATCATGAGATCATGACCTGAGCCAAAATCAAGCGTCAGCCGATGTTCAACCGACAGAGCCACCCAGGAGCCCATGTTTCTCTCATCTCTAACGAAACTGGCCGGATTTTCACGTTCGCTGGCCACCTGGATGACATCCTTTTACATCAGCTGTTCAAAAATCTCTTCCTCTGCCTGTAAGAGTTCAATATTCAAGATACAAGCCTTTCTTATCTGAACGTGTTACAAGTAACTTCCCTGTGGCTTGCCTTCTTGCGCTAACGTCTTGTTCTGACGAATAGAAGTTTTTTATCTTAATTCAGCCAAATATTCAATCTCTTCCTACTCTGAGGTCCTGAAGATCTATGTCCTGGGGACTGTCGTGCAGACGTGGGTTTCCTGAGCCCGGCTGCAATCTGTGCACACGCTCAGTCTGGGGCAGACATTCAGCTGCCCGCGCTCCCCACTGCCGGGCTGCCTCCTGTCAGAGATCAAGCTGGCAATGTGCATGGGACTGTTTCCGAGCCCGACAGTCTCTCTGTTCTGTGTCACGGGTCTGTGTATCTCAGGCAGCAGCTACTTGTCAAAGGCTGCTCCGGCAGCACGCGGAGGACGGGGGGCTGGGACAGGGTGGAGGCAGGCTGCAAAAGACAACGTGCGGGAAAGACACCGGGGGCCATGTCCTACCTCCTCTAACTGCACCACGAGGACCATCGCCCCGCATGGCCCCACACCGTGCAGTCGGGGGGACGGTGGACCGGAGGCACCAGCAGACGGCCAGCCGTCCAGCCAGCTGGCCTCTCTGAGTCCTAACCTACCCTCAGTGAGCTGCTTGTACCACAGGTCACATTCATCGGAAAAAAGCAAATCAAAGACGCTGCCACAAAGCTCACAGCCTCCCAGTCTGCTAACACGATCGTCACACACGTTTCCCAGTGACTGTCTCCAGCTGCAGGAGCGCATCATGAATGCACAAGCCAGCGTCCAGCCAGGAGCCCAGGCCACGGGCCACCACGTGTCAGCAGAAGCCACAGTGACTTCAGAGCATCCTACACACCTCCCATCCCAAGACCGCACATCTGACGTTTCCATCTGGGCTGCCGACCGGGTTTCCAAGAGCTCTGGTGCCTGAGTCTAAGGGGTGTGGGGTCTTTTCATGATGTCACTTCCAACTTGGAATGTGTTGGGGGGGGGGGTCTCCAACTGGCTGTCCGATGACTCGTTTCCAGCGTGACCCCCTGCAGCCAGCGAGGCCCCACACGGTCCACCTCACAAGACTGCCTGCGGCTGACAGTGGCTGCAAACGGGGCATCCAGGCTGCTCACGCTTCTGCCCGCAGACGACAAATGCAGGGGCTCCTACAAGACCTGCCCCGGGTCCAGTCCTTCCCTAGAACAACTCACAGGACCCAGGAAAAAACCTTACTTACCCGCTTATTACAAAAGACACAACTCAGGGACAGCCAAGTACATACACACACACACACACACACACACACACACACACACACACACACACAGAGGACAGGGTACAAGGACCAGGGGCGGGGGGGGGGGGGGCGGGGAGCTCCTGCACCTCAGCATGTGCACCAGTGAAACTCCCTGAAGCTCGTTGTATGAAGGTTTCCTAACCAACCTCCAGCTGCTCCTGTCCCCGGAGGGGGGCAGGCACTGAGAGCCCGCCCTCTCGTCTCAGGTTTGTCTCTCCCCTCACTCCCCCATGCAAAGGCCACTTAGGTCCCTGCTAAGTCACCTCATTAGCAGACTCCGTGTGTCCCAACAGGGTTCCTCAATACACTACTGTCACTCAAGAAATCCCAAGGGCTTTTGGAGCTCGGTGCCAAGATGCAAGGAAAAAGACCCCAAACATATGCTTTCTTAAACAGGTATCACTGGGCTGCCTGGCTGGCTCAGCCTGAAGAGCGTGTGGCTTGATCTTGGGGTCACAAGTTCAAACCCCATGTTGGGTACAGAGATTACTTAAAAATAAAATCTTAAAAAATAATAAAAATAAAAAATAAACTGAGACAAAACTGACATGTAACACTATTAAATGCAAGTGTATATCTATTTTTTTGTTACATTACAAGGATCAACTCAAGACCCAATGAGACCAGCCCATGCTTTTTAAAATCATGTCATAAAAAGTCCTAAGCATCCCGAGGGAAAAAAAAAAAAAAATCCCATTCTGGATTCTCTATAGCAAAAGCTTTGGGTCCAAAAGCTGTTTTCCAAGAATGATTTACTAGGAAGAGAGTTTTATTATTAACCTGCGCAACTGGGCAGGAAGCACACTTCCTGGCAAGGGAAAACCGGGCTTGCTATCCACCCACCCACGTCACGCACCCGCTAAGGTCCCTCATCTTTTCCAGCAGGAAAGATGGGGATAACGTGTCTTCACCACCTCAAAAAGCTTCCTCAATCACAAACAACAAACCAAGTCACCAGCCATAGTTAGGCCTCACGAGGAAACAGACGGGGGTGCTGCTGGTCCAAGGCAGGCCCCCCGCTCCCCGCCACATATGCTCCATAACAACGGGGACACAGCCCAGCTCACACCTCGGAACAAGCCAGAGATGAAGCGCCAGCCACACCTCCTGCCTCCACTGTGCCATGTGACAGCCCACAGGGAACCCCCAGCACATCCCGTTTCCCTCCGGCCCTGGTCTGGGTAGCAGGTCTCAGCCCTGGAGACGGAGAGGCCGTGTTCTCTCCCGCTCTCCAGAAGCCTCGCTGGCGCTCTGCAAACTCCGAGCTGGAATGCAGAGGCAGAACCCCAGCATGGATGTATTTTGGAAAAGCTGTAACAGGATTTGGGCAGCCAGGGTTGAAACGGACTGGTCAGGGGGGTGGCAGGCGTCCTAATAACCTGTGAGACAGCAGGACAGACAGAAAACAGAACCAAGGACGTTTGAGAAGGCGCACCTCTCAGAGGGAGAGCGGCCACTAAGCCTCGAGGAACTCGCTCCCTCCTCAGAGGGCTTCCTCCCTGGGAAAACTGCACGTTCTAAAAACTTCTCTAAGCACAACCATTTTTGTGAGTGAGTAAACAGAACAGTAAATAAATGCATGCACGCCTCTCAAGTTAGGTGGGCAGAATGAGAGACTTGATTTGACCTAGGACTCTGATAACTCAGGATCCTGTCTGCACTGTCCCCCCGGGCTCCCAGCAGCCCCCAGGGCACCTCACCGGGAGCCTGACTCTTCCTATACTTGTGCTCACCTGCCTGATTTTCTGCCCCGCCTCGGGCCTCTCAGTGACCATCTGTGAGTTGGGCAAGGACCTACACGTCTGAAACCTGCACTCTCAAAACTGCACAATTCTGGGGTGCCTGGGTGGCTCAGTCGGTTGAGCGTCCGACTTCGGCCCAGGTCATGATCTCGCCGTTCGTGGGTTCGAGCCCTGCATCGGGCTCTGTGCTGACAGCTCAGAGCCTGGAGCCTGTTTCAGATTCTGTGTCTCCCTCTCTCTCTGACCCTCCCCTGTTCATGCTCTGTCTCTGTCTCAAAAATAAACGTTAAAAAAAAAATTTTTTTTTTTTAATTAAAAAAAACTGCACAATTCTACTAGAATTTCCATGCCAAAGAAACCCCATTTTTCTCTTCGGACGCCTCTGCCCAGAGCAGGCTGGCTGTGACAGCAGCGTCGTCTGACTGGCTGCAGGAAGCAAGTGGGGGGAGCATCTCAGAGCAAACTGGTGAGCACCTTACTAAACCCATGCACTCGTCAACAGTCGGCCTGGAATTCGGGGGTCCTCGTGGGAAGTCAGCCATGCCACCGCCTCCCATCCTACTACCTACCGCCCTCCTGCACGGTAGCACTTGCGCATCTAAGTGGGGAAAAGAAAGGCAGATCGGGATCTTGCTGAAACTAGAATGGACCGGGGGCACCAGGGAACAACCAATCAGCTCTCAAGGAAAGCGCTGCCGCTGTCTGTAGGGCGGGCTGAAGGAGGCTGGCTCCGCTCAGGCTCAGGGCTCAGGGCTCAGAGAGAAACAAGAGGTCATCAGCCCAGAACCGAGAGGGGCACGCGCCGCCTCAGACGGGAGCCGTGCCCGGATTCACATTTCCCAGGGCAGCCGGGCAGCACCACGTGATGTGACGCGAGTGACCCCACCCACACCCGGCAGATAGTGAGTGCCCAGCAGCACGTACACGCAAGAGAACCGCCCGAAGAGTGTCCTAAACGTGAATTTCCACTCAGTGTGTAAACATCTTTTTATAGAATAAGCAAAACAGAAAAACAAAGCTTTTAACTCAGAAGCTGGCAATTTTGCACTGCCAATGACTCAGCACTTTGGGGTCAGTCGACGGAGGGCGATCTGAGCCCCCTTGGAACACTCAGAACAAGGCCCATAAGAAAGACACATGATGCTGCAAAGTAAGTAGCTTGACAAAGAGAAAAAGGATGATCCCAAGGCAGAGAATTTATAACTTACAGGAGAAAAAACAGAGAACCTTTAAACCCTTAATCCCTTTGTCGATTTCAAAGAACTAGTCAATGTCAAATTTTAAAGAGATTACAGGATTTTAAAAATGGCTTGCAGTTTTTAAATGCACGTTACACGCGGTATTAGACTCAGTCTCGCCTAGTCAGATCCTGTTTGTTGTAAGGGACAAGAATTAGCTCACCAGATTTCTCTGAACATGAGGATTTCGACAATCTTAATGAAGCTTAAACATTCATTCTCGAAGGTTTGAACAGCCCTCCCCAGAGCTTATTTACAGGCTCACTCAGATTAGTGAACTTTTGCTTCAGAGAATACAAAGGTCAGGGCCACCGGGTTTCTCCCGGGGCCCCAGGGGCCGAGAGAACAAGGGCTGCACCGCAGCTCTACTGAGGCAAGACCCAGGAGGCGGCTCTCGAGGCTGCCTTTCACTTAGCTGTGTGGGTGGGCAATGCCCAGCAACCCTGTGAGCCCTGGCTCCCCAAAATGCAAAAGGACAGTCCGGAGACCCAGAAACAACAGGCACACCAGCAAGGCTGGAGGCACGTGTCTGCCCCAGAGCACTTGCCTGGTCTGGACCCGCGTGCTGGACGGGAACAGTGATTTTTTTTGTCCCACAAATCAATCCTGAGCTTTGGTTTGCAATGAACCTTCTAGTACAAATAGAACCCCAACTTAAAAAACAAAAAACACTTACATGCTTATACCATTTATTAAGCTGTTTACCTTACACTAAGAAGAGTGGCCGGTGGACCTGAGCCCTGTATCAACAGTAACCCCTTCGTCCTCTCCTGCCTCCCGAGTAAGTCCCAACAGTCACCACGGGCAGAACTAGTAACGCCTTAAATCTAAAGCCCACAATCCAACTAGAACCACCTTGGGCATCCGCTCGCTAAAATCAACGCCGGCGTACGGAATACGTGATAAAACGCGCCTTTACCAAGCTATGCGGACTCAGGGAGCTGTGACTTCAGGGCGGGATTCCCAGTCGCCTGAGCGGTGTTTAGGCTTGTTAGGGGTATCCAATCTGTCCCCTGCCCCGCCAGTGCCCCGCCAGCCCCCTGTCCCGGCCCTGCCAGTCCCGAGCCGCCCCCAGCCCCTGCCCCGCCAATCCCCGGCCCCGCCAGTCCCCCGCCACCCCTGGCCTCGTCCCCGGCCCCGCCAGCCCCAGGCCGCCCTCTGCCCGCCAGTCCCCCGCCAGCTCCCTGTCCCGGCCCCGCCAGTCCCCGGCCGCCCCCGGCCTCTGCCCCACCAATCCCCCGCCAGCCCCCTGTCCAGGCCCCGCCAGTCCCCGGCCGCCCCCGGCCCCACCAATCCCCCGCCAGCCCCCTGTCCAGGCCCCGCCAGTCCCCGGCCGCCCCGGCCCCACCAATCCCCCGCCAGGCCCCTGTCCAGGCCCCGCCAGTCCCCGGCCGCCCCCGGCCCCTGCCCCACCAATCCCCCGCCAGCCCCCTGTCCCGGCCCCGCCAGCCCCCGGCCGTCCTCTGCCCCGCCAGCCCCCCACCACCCCCGGCTCCTTCCCTGCCAGTCCCCGGCCCCGCCAGCCCCCCGCCACCCCCGGCCCCTTCCCCGCCAGTCCCCTGCCGCCCGTCCCCTGCTGCCCTCTGTCCTGGCCCCGCCAGTCCCCCGCCCCAGCCCCGCCAGCCCCCGGTCGCCCACTGAACTACCCCAACCCGCGCCCGGCCCTGCCAGCCCCGCACCCACCAGCCCCCGGCGCGGGTCGTGCCCGGCTCCCACGGCCTCACCCTGCAAGTTCTCCTCCTGCAGTCCGGGAGTCCCGCTCTGAGACATGGCGCCTAAGCGACGGCGCTGCGACCGCGAGTCGGGGTCGGGGCCGGGTGGGCGCCGGACGCTCCGAGGAGAGCGGGCGGGGGACCGATACTCGTGCGCGAGGCCCAGCAGAGCGCGTCGCCTTAACCCCGGACCCCGACCAACTGACGCGCGCCGGCGGACGCACAACAGATAAGCGCCGGATAAGCCGCGGCGACGCCAATTGGCCGCGGGGAGGGGCCTGCGCGTGCGCGAGAACGCGGGACGCGTGCGGCGCGTGCGACGCGTGCGCGGGGCGAGTTGCGGCCGCGCCTAAGCAGCTCAACGCGCGTGCGCGGAACGGGTACTGAAGGGCGGGGCGCGCGCGCGTGAGGCGGGGGTTCGGGGGCCCGGGACATGCGTGCGCAGGCGCGGCGAGGGACGGGACTGACGCTGCGTGGTGGTCGCGGGCGGGGGGCCGGCTGGGGAACCGCGATCCCCTCTGCTAAGACCGGCTACCGAGGGATCTGCGGGAAGGCAGATGCGCTGGTCACCACCGTCGGGGCGGAGCTGGCCCGCCCTCACCTGAACGACCACCCACACCCAGACCCTCACCTGTAGAGACCCTCACCTGCAGAGACCCCCACATCCGACCCTCCCCCGAGCCGTCAGTCAGAAAGCCAGGCTGCCACAAGTGACACTTCTAGGAAGTCGAACCAGTAACTGTAGCAACTGGTCCAGGAGGCCGCACAGCAACCCCTGTAACGATGACCCGGAAGGGCCAGCACCTGATCAATCACCTCCCCACTTCCTGTCCCTGCCTCCCCGACTCAGGACTCACCAGGGCAAGCCCGAGTGCTCCCTAGCCATCGACGGCGACCCCGGCCCTGGTTCTCCACGTCTGCGCCCCACAGGGCACACCAGAGCCACCCCGTCCACGGTGAGGCCTGTCACTCCCTTCCGCACCTTTGGGGCTCTGCCACACGTGCGTGCCTGGGAGCTACAGCGCCCTCGGGGGACCCAGCCCTCTGCTCCCATCCCTGCGACTTCATTTCCCTTCTAGAGAAGGGTGCTCCTGCGAGGAGCACAAGTCCTTCTGGCTTCCCCTTCAGTCTAGCTATTCTCATTTATCCAACAAGCGTTTCCCACGCGCGGTCCCTATCCCAGCAGCGCCAGTGCGGGACAGCCTCCCCACGGAGACACAAATGGCAAAGCCCCTCACACCGTGTTCACGCCCCGCACCGGTGGTGCTGCGGCCCCCCCTCGGCCGCCGGTCCCGGGAGGCCCCCAGCCCCCACCCAGCTCGGCGCTCCCTGCTCTCTCCTGGCGACGGGGTGTAGCTTCCAGACTGCAGGGCTCGCACATCTTGTTAGATCCCCAAATAGTCGTGCGTTTAATGTTACTATCATTGCCATCGAATTTCATCTGACTGCTTATTACTAGAATAGAAATAGAACTATATGGGGACGCCTGGGTGGCTCAGTCAGTTCCGACTCCCGATTTCGGATCAGGTCATGGTCTCACCGTTCGTGGTTTCGAGCCCTTCATTGGGCTCTGTGGGGACAGTATGGAGCCTGCTTGGGATTCTCTCCCCCCCTCTGTCTCTCTGCCCCTCCCCCATTCACGCTCTTTTTCCTCTCTCTCCTCCCCCTCCCCCCACTCATGGGCTCGCGCTCTCTCCCTACCTCTCTCTCTCTCTCTCTCTCTCTCTCTCTCTCTGTCTCAAAATAAATAAACATAACAAGAAAGAAAGGGGGCACCTGGGTGGCTCAGTCGGTTAGCCATCCGACTTCGCCTGAGGTCATGATCTCAGGGTTCGTGGGTTCAGGCCCGGTCGGCTCTGTGCTGACAGCTGGGAACCTGGAGCCTGCTTGGGATTCTGTCTCCCTCTCTCTCCGCCCCTCCCCCACTCGTGGTCTGTCCCTCTTGCCCTCCAAAATAAATATAAATAAATAAATAATATAAATAAAAATAAAATAAATAACTTTTTAAGAAAGAAATAATATAACAGTGTTTGTGTGTGGGCACATCCTGCGATGTCACCCAAACACACAGATTTTATGAGCCTTCTGAACTCTCTCCAGGCCATTACAACCCGGTGTTCCCTGTCCGTGCGGGACCTTCCACAGAGGGCAAGGGCCACACTTGGAGGGGCCCTTTCCGCCTCCACGTGTGAGCAGCCTGAGGCCGACCCGTAAACTGTCCCTGCGAAGGTCGTAGCAGAGATGGGGGCGGCCTGCCCGGGGAGCCTGAGGAGCCCCCAGGCAGAGAAGCAGAGCGGGGTCCAAGGACAGCCCAGTGGGAAAGGGAAAGGGACTCAGCGATGTGAAGATCTGTGGCCCGAGCCCTGCTCTCCCCCTCCCTGCACAGACAGCAGGGCTGTTTTTCAGGCAGTGGTCATCAAACTTCTATGCTCCCATTTCCCCTGTAAGAACTTTGACAAATTCAGGGCGCCTGGGGGCTCAGTCGGCGAAGTGTCTGACTCTCGATTTCGGCTCAGGTCACGATCTCACAGTTCTGAGGTGGCCTAGGGCCCTGTGCGGACAGCGCGGAGCCTGTCTGGGATCCTCTCTCTCTCTGTCCCTCCCCCCTGCCTCTCAAAATAAAAGAAACTTAAAAAAATAATAAAGAATTTTGAAAAATTCACCTTCCACACGCCACATAGACGTTTAAGTTCTGCATCATAAATGTACACAGTTGCCAAGGATATTGTTTCTGACATACAGTGATCATTATTGTTTTAATCAAAGTTTTCCTAACATTTATATATTTCTTAAGTTTCTTTAATGTTTATATTATTTTAGAGAGAGCGCACACGAGCAAGGGAGGGGCAGAGAGAGAGAGAACAAAGCAGGCTCCGTGGTGCCAGCACAGAGCCCGACGCGGGGCCCGGTCCCAGGAACCGTGAGATCGTGACCTGAGCCACAGTCGGACGCTCAATTGACCGAGCCACCCAGGCGCCCCTCATAGTGCTTCTAAATGTATACGCGAAAGTAAAAGTTGTTTTACCAACGAGAAATGGGTTTATTTGGGAATAACAAAATTGGGATTGGGGACAAATCCAATAGGCGAAACCACAGGCAATTCCAACAAACAAAAGAGAGGAATGCTTTTTAACGGAGAAGAAGGAGAGGCTGGGAGGGTTGTTGTGAAGGAAAGTCCACAGGAGGAAAGGGGAGGTCAGGGTGATGAGTGTCTCGGCGGGGGTGGCCCATCTCCGGCAGGAGACGCATCGTGCGGGGCTCTGACACTTGTTCCTGTGACGGACGTGAGCGGGGGGCTCCCCTCACTGCCCCCTTCTAGCCTCCCAGTCCGCTTCAGTGAGGTGCCCCCTCATTGATTTTCACATATGCACTGGCAGCTGAGTACCAAAGCCGTTGGAGAGTCTCGTGTCCACTTAAAATGCACGTTAATAGTTTTCCTTCTTTAACGGGAAAGTTTGCATCTTTCCTTTTTTCTTCTTGAACCTATATTTCAATGTCGTTTTCTTCTTATACATTTCTCCTAATGTGATCTTTTTATTTTCAAGGATTTGTATTGATTACCTTATCATATCTCTGTCACATGGCTATAGGTGCACATTTAAAGGATTAAAAAATATTTCCTGAGGTCCTAAGCTCTTTAAAAATGTCTCCTTAGGGGCGCCTGGACAGCTCAGTTGGTTAAGTGTCCAACTCTTGATTTCAGCTCAGGTCATGATCTCAGGGTTCGTGAGTTCGAGCCCTGAGTCGGGCTCTGCGCTGACAGTGCGGAGCCTGCTTGGGATTCTCTCTCTCTGCCCCTCTCCTGCTCTCTCTCTCTCAAAAATAAAAAACTTTAAAAGAAATGTCTTATCACTGTTTTTTTTTAAAGATCATTTTTAATGGTTATTTATTTTTGAGAGAGAGAGAGAGAGTGCAAGCAGGGGAGGGACAAAGAGAGAGAGAGAGAGTGAGAGAGAGAGGATCCCAAGCAGGCTCCATGCCTACAGCAGAGCCCAACGCAGGGCTCCAACACACAAACTGTGAGATCATGACCTGAGCCGAAACCAAGAGTCAGACACTTAACCTACCGAGCCACCCGGGCGCCCCACCCAGCTCAATTTTATCATCTTAAAGTTACCAGAAACCTGTACTCAGATTTTTTTTTCATGAGTCTCACTGGAGATGAAACACGTTTACGGGACGCTCTAATAGACGAAGCATCTGAGTAAAAGTGTGACCGTCCGTCATTGATGGGAGGCTTTGAAACAGCCGTGGTGACAGAGCCGATTGGAGCACATTACGACGCAGTCAAGGACATTTGGTTATTTCTGTGCCATACAACACATCAAGATGATCACCTTCTGGGACATCAGATTTCTGGAGCGCTCGTACAATTTTTGGAACACTTATTCTAATAATGTACCTACATAACTGAGATCTCAGAGGGTCTAACATCACCTGTCTGATAATGCCTCCATGTATTTTAACACACCTAATACGCTTTATTACTGTAATTTCTCAAAGAATCTTTGAAATGTTCCAGGAGGTCCCTGGGAGATTTCAGTTAGCTTGTGGTCAAAATGCTTCATTTTATTTTATCTTTAAACTATAGTGAGTTGTAACTTCACTTATTTATCTATATTAAGTAAGCTCTCTGCCCAACGTGGGGCTCAGACTCACAACCCTGAGATGAAGAATCCCACGCACCTCAGGCTGGACCAGCCAGGAGCCCCCAAAGGCTTTATGTTAGAATTTGATTTTAGGAAGCATTTCCCAAAAAACAATATGGAAAGTTTCAAACGCTTGATTAAACAGGATCCCAGGTCGCCATGAACCCATGTCAGGCGCTCATCACATCACAGTGACAAATAAAATGTCAAAGCCAAATGCCAGATGCGTACCTTGTTGTGAGCAAAATGTAGCTCTTTTAATATTGACTCAGTTTGGGCAAAACAGAATCTTTTGTGTGGGGGGAGGGGGATAACTTTAAAGGCAAAGAAAAACTTCCCTTTATAATTTTTCATCAACAGCAGAACGGTAGCTCAAGAAAACTTGGGGGTTTTTTGTTTTTTGTGCAAAGACAATGTTGCACCAGTGTTAATTTTGACAGTGAAGCTCATTTACTTACTTAAACTTCTCTTGAGTTGAGGAGCCCCTGGGGGGCTCAGTCAGTTAAGCAGCAACTTGGGCTCAGGTCATGACCTTGCGGTTCTCAAGTTCGAGCCCCGTGTCGGGCTCTCTGCTGTCAGCTCAGAGACTGGAGCCTGCTTTGGATCCTCTGTCGCCCTCTCTCTGCACTGCTCCCCCTCAAAATTAAATACACATTAAAAAAAAAGCTGTCTTCGTTTGAGCCACTTACCGACCACGCGTGAACTCCTCTCCAAAGATGCCGTTTTCCCATAAACTTTTCACAACCTCACTATTTACATGCAGATACTGTCTTAAAAGTTTTTTCCCCCAAACAACCAGCTTCACTTAGGGCACAACCACGTTCTTCTCCCTAAACAACAAATACGTTCCCACTCCTCCTACCTTTTTTTTTCTTTTTTCCTGACAAAGTTTTCAAGAAAGAACGTGAACTTGTTTGACTTCTGGCCAACACACGCAGGAGAAAAGTCTTCTATTTAGTGCTGATAGTTCTAAAGACGTGTCTGTTTCAATGAAACTAACGGTCCTAAATTAGCTTTAGGACCAAGTAGTTCCCAGATCAGGTGAACTTGGAAAGCTGTGTTAGTTTCTGTCTGAGCTTTGGAGGGGGGCCAGTTTTCAAATACCTCCTTTTATTTGTTTGCCCTGAGGATCTGTTCAAGCTTTCTATTTCCTCCTGATTGAGTTTTGGAAGAGTGTGGGTGTTTAGGAATTTGTCCATTTCTTCCAGGTTGTCCAATTTGTCGGCATATAATTTTTCATAGTATTCCCTGATAATTGTTTGTATCTCTGAGGGATTGGTTGTAATAATTCCATTTTCATTCATGATTTTATCTGTTTGGGTCATCTTCCTTTTCTTTTGAGAAGCCTGGCTAGAGGTTTGTCAATTTTATTTATTTTTTCAAAAAACCAGCGAAGAAATTGAATCAGTTATCAAAAATCTCCCAACAAATAAGAGTCCAGGACCAGATGGCTTCCCAGGGGAGTTCTACCAGACGTTTAAAGCAGAGATAATACCTATCCTTCTCAAGCTATTCCAAGAAATAGAAAGGGAAGGAAAACTTCCAGACTCATTCTATGAAGCCAGTATTACTTTGATTCCCAAACCAGACAGAGACCCAGTAAAAAAAGAGAACTACAGGCCAATATCCCTGATGAATATGGATGCAAAAATTCTCAATAAGGTACTAGCAAATCGAATTCAACAGCATATAAAAAGAATTATTCACCATGATCAAGTGGGATTCATTCCTGGGATGCAGGGCTGGTTCAACATTCGCAAATCAATCAACGTGATACATCACATTAATAAAAGAAAAGATAAGAACCATATGATCCTGTTAATCGATGCAGAAAAGGCCTTTGACAAAATCCAGCACCCTTTCTTAATAAAAACCCTTGAGAAAGTCGGGATAGAAGGAACATACTTAAAGATCATAAAAGCCATTTATGAAAAGCCCACAGCTAACATCATCCTCATTGGGGAAAAACTGAGAGCTTTTTCCCTGAGATCAGGAACACGACGGGGATGCCCACTCTCACCGCTGTTGTTTAACATAGTGCTGGAAGTTCTAGCTTCAGCAATCAGACAACAAAAGGAAATCAAAGGCATCAAAATTGGCAAAGATGAAGTCAAGCTTTCGCTTTTTGCAGATGACACGATATTATACATGGAAAATCCGATAGACTCCACCAAAATTCTGCTAGAACTGATACATGAATTCAGCAAAGTTGCAGGATACAAAATCAACGTGCAGAAATCAGTTGCATTCCTATACACTAACAATGAAGCAACAGAAAGACAAATAAAGAAACTGATCCCATTCACAATTGCACCAAGAAGCATAAAATACCTAGGAATAAATCTAACCAAAGATGTAAAAGATCTGTATGCTGAAAACTATAGAAAGCTTATGAAGGTAATTGAAGAAGATATAAAGAAATGGAAAGACAGTCCCTGCTCATGGATTGGGAGAATAAATATTGTCAAAATGTCAATACTACCCAAAGCTATCTACACATTCAATGCAATCCCAATCAAAATTGTTTGCCCTGAGGAGACACTGTTCCCTAGGTTTGCATTTCTTTTCTTTCTTTCTTTCTTTTTTTTTATCTTCTTAACCATTTAAAAAAATATATAAGTTATCGTCAAGTTGGCTAACACACAGCGTGTACAATGTGCTCTTGGTTTTGGGGGTAGATTCCCGCGGTTCATCGCTTACCTAGGACACCCAGTGCTTCTCCCAACAAGGTGCCCTCCTCAATGCCCATCCCCCATTTTCCCCTCTCTCCCGTCCCCCCATCCCCCCCTCAGTTTTTTCTCCGCATTTAAGAGTCTCTTGTGGTCTGCCTTCCTCTCTGTTTTTCTTCCCCTTCCCTTCTCCCACCGAGGTTTGCATTTCAGAGAATGGCTCTGGTCAGGGAGGAGCCAGAGGCAGGACGTTTGTGTCACAAAGCACAGACAGAGCATCTTAGGGGGAGACCAGGTCCATCTCTGTTCCCCGGGGCCTTTCAGCAGATGGCTGTTTAAAAAGGCCTCGTCCTTTTTTCCTTCAGTCTCAGGTGATTCTGGTCTGTGTTCACATCTTAAACGTTTATAATTTTAAGGGACAGAGAAAGAATGTAAAAACATTTTTTTTCCCTAGAGTTTTAGAGTAATTGCTATTTAAAATGTCGGGGTACCTGGGTGGCTCAGTCGGTTAAGCGTCCGACTTCAGTTCAGGTCATGATCTCATGCGTTGTGGGTTCGAGCCTGGCGTCGGGCTCTGTGCTGATGGCTCGGGGCCTGGAGGCTGCTTCGGATTCTGTGTCTCCCTCCCTGTCTGCCCCTCCCCCGCTCAAGCTCTTTCTCTCTCTCTAAATAAACATCTCTTTAAATAAACGTTTAAAACAATTTTTTAAAAAGCAAGAATAACTCAGTGAAGCATATGTGACTTAAAACACACACGCTCGCCAAAAACAAACTTAGTAGGTAGAAAGGGGCAAAGTCCTTGGTTTATGAGCAGTATGCGGAACACCTTTCTTCATTTTCCTCGGCTGCTCACCCCTGAATGCCAGCCCCTTGTCTGGAGAAATGTGGGATCGGAGGCTCCTGGCCTGCCAGGGCGGTGGGACAGGGGTGTCGCCTCTTGCCGCGTCCCCTTCCCGCACCGCCGAGCAGCGTGGCTCGTAGCTGCCCGGTTCCTGCGTGTTTTCAAGGTCGGTGCTCCGGCCTTTCCAGCAACTGCACGCACCCTCCAAGCTCCTTCCGGAATTTCCCTTTCCACTTGCGTCAGCCAGGGCTGGCTTCTGCTAGCTGCAACTGAGAGCCTTCCAGGTAGAGGAAGTTCTCCAGAAACCCGCAGGAAACCCCGCTCTTCTCTGCGCGTCCCCTTATGTCGCCGACGAGACCGCCATCAGCCCCACCCTCGAGATGGGAGAAAAATCACAGGCAAGGACAAAGGAAAACCGTTAAATGCCAAAAAGGAAGACACAAAACTGTCACGACGGATCCCCCCTCGTGGGCACCCCAGGTAAGTCCCGTGGGGGCGGGAATTTTTGCCTCTTCGGCTCATGATGGCTGTTGAACCGCGGCTCGCATTTGGTGGGTGTTAGGTTCGACTTTGCTAATTAAATCAACGGATTAACCAAGAATAACAAAATTCAAGACAATGCACGGAGAAAGTCCGAACAAATAAGAATTCAGTAAAATACGTGCTGTAGGGTAAGCTTAGAAAAATCGGTGTTTCTGGGGGCGGCTCCTGGGGGACTCAGTGGGTTGAGCATCAGACTCTTGGTTTCGGCTCAACTCACATTCTCACAGTTCTTAGGTTCAAGCCCTGAGCGGAGCCTGCTTGGGATTCTCTCTCTCCCTCTCTCTCTGCCCCTCGCCTGCTCTCTCTCTCTCTCTCCGAATAAATAAATAAACTTAGGGGCACCTGGGTGGCTCAGTTAGCTAAGCGTCCGACCCTTGGTTTCTGCTCAGGTCATGACCTGATCTCACGGTTGGGGCTCACGTCGGGCCCTGCTCTGAGTGTGGCGCCTGCTTGGGGTTCTCTCTCTCTCTGTCCCTCCCCCACTCGCGCTCTCTCTGTCTCTCTCAAAATAAATAAATAAACCTTAAAAATAATCGGTGTGTTTGTTAAATATTAGCAGTAGCCAGTTTGGAAATGGAAAACTTCTCACTCATAGGAGCAGCAAGAACAAAATACCTAAAAATAAATTCCATAAGAATTGTTCACGACACAGAGAAACGTTTACCGTTTAGCAGGGAGGTGCGAGAAGACGTGACTCATCCCGTAAGGGTGACGCTGATGGGGGGCTTCTGGTCTGCAGAGTCGGTGGCCTCGTCTCGGCCCCTGACCAACCCTCGCGGCGACCCGGGCACGTGGACAGCACTGACGACCTTCCGTTTTACCGGACAGGGAACATGTGACCGAACTTTGCCTGGAACGACTCACACAGGAGGAAGGTACCAGCGTTCCGGACGCAGGCAGGGGACCAGCATTCGGAACAGTAAGTGGTCCCAGTAAAGCTCGAGGACACAAACATCCCAGGGGTAAGTGGACCAAGCCGCGCCTCCAAGAGACGGAGCTCGGATGGCGCCTGAACCAAGAAGAGGCTTCAGGGAATCGAGTTGAAGTGAGCGCCCCTCCCCCAATGCGGTGACTGTGCCCCACCGGCTCCCCCCGTTCCAGCAGCCCCTCGTGGCACCCCCACTGACCCTCCTTTCCTTGGCCACCGATCACTGCCCGCATGAGCCCCCCTATCCTCAGCCCGTCTCCCTGCAGGGTCCCCACCTGAGCGGCCGCTGGGCCCCGTCCACGCAGTTGGGAGGGAGTGCCCGAGACCTTTTGTTGCAAGCTCACGTCCCCCGCTGCAGGTGGACGTGGGGCCTGGGAGCCCGCCTCCCACCCGGCCCCACGCCCAGGGCGTCCTTCCCCGTCACAGCCCTCAGAGCTGGGCACTGCTGCGGGCCGGGCTCCAGGGAAAGAGGCTGAGCCGTCCTGCCAGGCCGCTGGAGCTCTGGGGGACAGAGGCGGGTCACCTGGGAAAGGCAGGCGGGAGGCAGGAGGCCTCCGAGTCAGCAGCACAGCACAGGGGACCCCACGAGAGACGCTCGGTGGTTCCCAGAGCTTCCAGAGACCCCGAAGGAGCATCTGGAGGGGGCAGTCCGCTGGGAGGGCCTCCCCCCAGGCGGTGCGCACACGGCTTTCCTGGACCACGGCTGCGTTGGAGGAGGTTCTGAGGGCCACGCTGGGCACAATATCCCGAAGGCCAAGGCGGGTGTGTCTGTAGGATCTGGGGGTGACCAGGAAAGCCCTGGGCTTGGTTCCCCCGGGGCAGGAAATTTGTCCTGGGGAAAGATTAATACGAGGCATCTGTTTCCCCAGCGGCCCGGGGGCAGCCCGTGACCTCTGGTCATCTCAGGGCCGCTGAGGGACGGAGGGCTGACCTGACCTGACCGGTCTGTTTCCTCCCTCCTCCAGGAGAACACAGACTCTTCCGCGAGTTCCCGGGAGAGTCCGTGCCGTGTGGGCTATTTTTGGGAGTCGGCGTGACGAAACGCTTAGAACTGTAAACAGCGTGCCGTCGTCACTCTCTGTCCCCAGTCCACACTTGCTCCACGTCCCTGGCGGTCTAGGAGCAGAGGCTCCTTCCAAAGGAAAGGGCGTTATTTGGCAAGAGCCCGGCCGGCACCTGCCTGGCAACGTCCAAAACAGGAAGGAGTTCCTGGAGCAGAGACACCGTCCCGCCAAGGGCGGCCTCGGGAGGGCTGGGCGGCCGCTGTTTGTTTGCTCCCGGACGGTGAGGCGACAGTTCAGCTGTTCCTTCGGGGAGAGACGGCCGAGCGCCGAGTGTGCGGCAGCCAGCCAGGGGCGCGGGAGCCACGCGCGGGGCAGACACGGTCACGCGGCCCCGGCACGTGGTGGCCACGGGGGAGACCGGAGGGGCGCACACGTGGGGCAGCAGCCGCGCTGAGAGGCTCAGGCTTCAGGCCCGGGAGCTCGGAACTTGAACGTGCCCGTGACCCAGGGCCGCCCTCGGCCCAGCTTGGCCGTGAGCGGCACCCCCGGGGTCCGGCGGCCGCTCGGGCGGGCAGTGCCGAGCGCTGCACTGGAGGGACAGGCCGCGGGGCCCCCGGGCAGCGGGGGGACGTGGAAGGCTCCCCCGTCGGAGGCGCCCCCATTTACAAGGAGACACGCAGGTGCAGTGACGAACTGGCTCTCGGCGAATGTCGGATCCCCAAGAAGACGGGGCCAGTGACGAGCCCGGGGGGCGGGGGGGGGGGGGCAGTGGTAACTAAGGTGGCGCCGGTGGCTTTGTCCCTCCGTGGAAGCCCCCCCACCACACACACACAGCCGCAACCAGAGTGGCAGAGTCCTGAGCCCTTAGCCCTGAGACATGGCCCCCAGAGCCTGGGCCCTGTCCCCGCATCCGGGAGAACAGCGGGGAGCTTCCTGGGATAGCCCGGGGGGGGCCAAGGCTGGGCTTGGCAGGGAAGGCCGTGACCTGCCCGACAGAGAGACAGGGACCAGCCACAGCTGTGGGGACGCGCTGGCTCAGGTGGCTGCAGATGGGACGGAGAAGAGGAGTCGCTGAGCGGGTGTCTGTGGGATGACAGCAGGTGCAGCTGGGCGCAGACCTGGGGACCACAGCGGCTGGTCCGGGACTGACCGCCGGGGAGCGGCCTGCCGGGGAAGGGTGCGAGGACGGGAGCCCGCGGGCCCGGGGTGGAACGGGGCTGCACATGGGGGGGGGGCACCCAGGATGCCTGCAAGGGCCACCTTCTTGAGCTCAAGGCCGGGCACAGCCCCTTAGAAGGATAATAATTAGCCACCAGTGATTTGCATCTTTGTCCAGACGCTTTCCCAGGACTGGGATGGGTGGAGCTGGTCGGAAAAGACGCTGCCTGCCCTCGGGAGCCAAGGCCACCTGTGCGGGAGCACTGACGGCGTCACTCCAGGCACAAGTGAGCGCTGGGCTCAGACAATCTCGGAAGTTTCTCCCGAGCCCGCCTCGGGCTCTCCGCCTCACCCGGGACACCCCCGTGCCCCGCGCCTGCTGGGGGTCAACGACCCGGCGTCCTTCTCTCCTGCTCCCCTGCTGGCTCGGGAGGTGACCAGCTGGTGACGGACGCACACGTGTCTGTGTTGGCCCCCCCTTCCGTGTCACCTCCCCAGTCAGGAGTTTTATTTTTCCTTCTTTGGTTTTCCCTTCGTGCTTCCAACCACTTCAAGCCCACTGCCAGGCAGCCCAGAGTCTAGGAATTAAATCGAGCGCCCAGCCCCCACTCAAGGCTGTGAGAGCACCGTCCACACCGTCCCGTCCACGGCCACACCATCCACTGCCACGCCGTCCACACTGTCCCATCCATAGACACACCTTCCACATTGTCCATGGCCACACTGGCCACGCTGGCCCATCCACAGCCACACCATCCATCCCATCCCATCCCATCCACAGACACACTGGTCATGGCCACACCATCCACAGCCACACCATCCACGGCCACACTGGCCACACTGTCCATGGCCACGCCGTCCACGGACGCCCCCTTGGCACCGCCCTCACTCCCCCACCTGTGCCGAGCTGGAGCCAGGGTGCCCCTTGGGTGCCGTCCCTCCTCGTCTGGCGTCATTTTTGCCCCTTAACCTTATCCCTCAAAAGAAAGAAAAGGAGAGCAGCCGGCGAGGGCTTCCCATCCTGTGCACACACACCACTCAGAGTTTCTATCCTTTCTTCCCGATGGCCTGCCTCCTCCGACGTCCCTGGACCGGTCTCTGCATTTTCCCAACGCCCGCCATCCCGCCAGGTGCGTGGCCCCATCACTCTCGTCCATAGCACCCGGATCTCCTCCCGGGTCCCCCGAGCATCAGCGGCTGGAGAGAAGGTGACCCCGGTCCTCCCGGGGAATCCCTCCTGGGTGTGTCGGTCTGTGCTCCTCCTCGGGGAGGGAGCTGGTCGCTTGTCCGCGGAGCTTGCTGGCAGACATCCTCTGTCCCCTCCACCCAGGGGCCCTTCGTGTCCCCCCGGCCCTGTTGCGGTGCCTTGCAGGAAATGCGGTCGGCCACACGGGCTGCTGGGCGGCCCGCCTGCCTGGAGGCAGCACGTAGTCGGTGGCCCCGGGGGAAGCTGGCTGGAGGATTGCCCCTCATGGGACTTTCTGCCCCTCGTGGGACGGCTCCGAGGGCTGGACACCTGCCTGAAGGCGATGAAGGGAAACAGAGAGACTAGGGCATCCCTAGGCCAGCCCACTCTTTCCCCCTATAGCTGCAGGTGGTGGTAATCCGATTACCCCCCCAGAGCTCTGGGACCGGACCCTCGCTGGGAACTGGGGACACAACGCGTGCTGGTGAGGAGGGAGGGCGGGGCCGGGGCCATCTAGAGCGCTTGGGCTGCTAAGGACCAGCCTGTCCCACGGGACAGATCCTGCCTTGGGGGGTCGGGCACTGGCTTTTTAAAGAGGTGCGTGGGCGCCACCTTCCCCGCGTGGCCTCCTGGACGAGGTGCAGGGATCCTGACCGGCTTCCCCCTGGCTCAGGCCTCCCGTGAGGCATCCCATTAACCGGAGATGGTCTTGTGCAGCCTCTTTCGTGTTTCAAATATCTAAGAGACCAAGTCAAGGTGTCTGGGACGCTGTCAGTGTCGTGACTCCCGAGGGCCGCGGTGCGGGTAGTCACAGGGGACATACTTGCCCGTGTCACTTGCATCCACGTGACATCCGTGGGAAGGTGCCCGCTGGAGTCTCCCGGCAGCCCAGGTGAGGTGGGAGGAGCCCTCCCACACGTGGGTAACCCGCTCACTGATCACTAAGATGTGTCCTTCTGACCCAGGCACGGATGTGTGGTATGACGACTGTCTTCCTACAATCAGTTTGGAGGTGTAGCGAAGACAAGCGTGGACAAGCAGTGGACGGACCGTGGACAGGCCGTGGACAGGCCGTGGACAGGCTCGTCCCTGCTGAGCGCACCTGCCTGCCCGTCCCCTGGCTCTCGGCCTCCCCCAGCTGCCCAGGACGCAGGAAACTGACTGCGCCCCAAGGGGGAGCCGTGGGCTGGAAGGTGGGGGGGCAGATTGGAATCGGGGGGGCGGGGGGACCAGCATATGACACAAGGACGTCGGCAGTCCGTGGGCGCGAAGTCCCGGTACCCACAGCCGTTAGGACGCCTCACACAGTGTCCACTACACGAGCTCCCAGGTGAAAGAGGCCAGGACCGCGGCCCTGCGGTCCTGGGGCAGGGCCGGCCGGGGACGCTCCGGGGAGGTGGTCGCGTTTTGTGTCCTGATGGAGTCTGCGTCACACGGATGGACCCCACGGGCAGAACTCACCAGCCCGGTTTGGAGGCGAAGTCTGGCCGGACGCGCCCTCCGGGGCGACCTCTGCAGGATCTCAACCCCCCTGGGCACCCAGGTCCCGGCGGAGCTGCCCCAGGCCGGCCTCGTGACCCCGGCCCGGACTCCGTCGCCTCCGGACTTTTGCCACCGTGCCGTGCCGTGCCGTGCCGGAGCCCCTGCGCGCAAGCCCCTCGGTGAGCGTTAGCCCCTCGGGTGAACCCCTCCCCGGGTTTGCTGTTCGGGGAGACGCTGCTTTGGGAAGGATCCCGCGTTCTCGTCACTTGCTGCAAACAAAGCCCTTCCTCCTCCCGTTCTCTGGCCTGGTTGTGTCTTTTGTGTCCCCGACGCCCCAAGAGGGACCCCGGTCTCGGTGACAGCCGTGGCCTCGTGGGGGTGGGTCGCCCTTGAGTGGAGCGTACACAGCGTTTACGTGCAGCGTGGGAAGTGTACACGGTGCACAGGTGGGTGCGAGGCGCCACGAGCTGGCTCGGAGAGGGGTCCAGAGCTGGCTGAGCAGGCGTTCGGGGGCTCAGGGCCGGGGGTGCCTCCTCGGTGGACGTGCGTGCACGCGTACAGGCGTGGCAGGTGGCAGGTGGCAGGTGCTCCCTGGTGATTGCAGGCTGAACTGAGTGAAAGGCACACACCTGTGCACGACCACGGAAGGGAGGCGTCTCGGTCAGCCCGGGCACCGTAACAAATCATCGCAGACCAGGCGGTCCGAACAACTTGCTTCCCGGAGCTCTGGAGGCTGGAGTCCAGTCGGGTCCTGGCGGGAGCCCCCTGCTGGCTGCAGAGGGCTGACTTCTCCCTGAGTCCGGAGTCCCGAGCACTGGAGAGACGGGATGCTTATGCGGGGGAGGGGTGGGGTGGAGGGAGACTCTAATCCCATCATGGGCCCCACCCTCGTGACCTCACCTACCTCTAATGACCTCCCCAAAGCCCCACCCCCTAATGCCATCATCAGGGCAGGTAGGGTTTCAATACACGAATTGGGGCACGGCGGCGGCGCGAGCTTCCTTCCAAAAACAAGATGCTGGAAGGGTAGGCTTGGCCTTGTAACAGTGGGACAACACACACAGCGTGCGGGCGGCTGTCCTTCCGTGAGACGGTTGAGCTCCAGTCTGTGGATGAGGAATCCGTCGCACCGGGGAGGTGAACGTCTCAGTGACCAAGAGGGAACAGCAGAGCAGGAGTTTGAACCTCGGTCACGTGCTCCCGAGCTTACGCTTGTAACCATCAAGCCGGTGTGGCAGCGCCTGCCGAATAGGACCCAGGGACCGTGGAGGGGACGGTCAGCAGTGACATCAGAGAGGATACTGGCAGGGGCAAGCTTGTGACAAGCATGTCTGGGCTACTGAGCCAGGCTCAGCTGGTTGGCTGGAAGCCCAGTCACCTCTGTGGGCTCTACTGGTCACCCGACTTCCATGCAGAGTGTGCGTGTCTCCCCAAGAAACCTGATCCAGAAGCAATGCCTACATTTACGAGAAACTGAATGCAATTAAGCGAGGCTTCATTCATTTATTCATCTTCCCACCCGTCTTTCTATTCCTTCCTCCTTCCTCCCATCCCTCCATCCTTCCATCCATCCATTGATCTATCTATCTATCCATCCATCCTTCCGTGTCTCCAACCTTCCAAAGTTCCTTGAGGAAGTAACATTAAGTTGAGTCAGAAACAGGAGAAAAAGTGTTTCTCTCAACACATTCAATGGTCCCGAGGCACAGAAAGCAGGAGGATTTGAGGAAAAGAAACCTGTTCGTCACGAAGCGGAATAAGCAAACAGAAGAGGGTGCTGAAGACAAGTCGGGAGGAAGAGGAAGAAGGCAGGTTGTGGAGGGTCGCGTGGCCACGTGAAGCAGTTTGGACCCGACCTGAGGATGATGAGATGCTTTCAGTGCTGGCTGAAGACTTACAGCAGGGGATGGGCAGGATCAGATTTGTGTTTTTGGAAGGTCTTACCCATGGATTAAGGTGGCGTCCAGTGGGAATGGAGAAAAAGGAGGCAGGCTTTCGTCACGGTCCTTGCGTGCGCCTGTATGCTTGCGGTCACCTTTCCATGCTGCGGTCACCTGTGCGCTTGTGTGCACCTGTCCGGAGCCCACCATGCCACAGGCACAGCTCTGGGCTCTGGGGAGATGACACAAGGCGGAGCCAGGAGTATGGCCTGTACCCTTGCGAATTCTACGTTCTAGTGGGAGAGATACACAAAACAGGCACCCGAAAGAGCACGCCTTCTCGGAGTCGGTTCGTATGATGGAGAAGAAGCGTAGCGATGACGCGGACTGGACGCGGACTGGGGAAAGGGTGCTGCCGTCCCGCCTGGGCCACGTCAGGAAGGCTGCTGGGGTGACATCTTCGCAGAGTCTTGAAGGAAGTGAGGGAGCAGCACCCTGGAAGGGGAACAGGCAGTGCAGCGGCCCAGGGCACTGGGCAACCAGCAGGGATCCCATGTGACGGGGGCGCAGAGACGGGCGGACGCGGGCAGGAGACCGGGCCGGGGAGCCCGGCCAGCTGGAGGCCACCGGGTGGGGCTCCGGCAGCGGCTGGAGTGAACTGCCCACGTTTTAGGGCATCTCTCTGGCTGCTGTTGGGGCGAGGCCGGGAGCAGGTGTAGCACTTGGGGGACGGCGAGGATCCGGGATGCTGGCCCGGTCCTGGGTGGCGGGGGGGGGGGGGTGGGGGTGCAGAAACCGTGGAACTTTCCGTCTGAAGGTATAGTCGTGTTGAGACAGAGTGGCAGCTGTCGTTGCTGGATTCGGCACAGAGTGGGAAGAGAAAGGATCCGGAAGACGGTGCACCCGTGGTCCCCACAGGGGACCGAATGTGCTGTGCCCAGAAAGACCGCAGAAGAAACGGGCTGGGAGGAGCCGCGTGGCATCAGCGTTGGCGGGGGGAGTTTGAGACCCGCTCCTTCCAGGGCAGAGGGGATGGGCGGGGCGAGGAGGTTTGATTAGGGATGGGCAGGGTCTGACTGAGAGGACTCGGGGCACGTGGGTGCCCAGAAGGGAGCCCGCAGTCCATCGCGGCTGTGTTACTCGCTTTGTCTTTGCCTTGGTGGGGGTCCGGGCGGTACGGTCATTGAGCTCACCCTCCAACCCTCTCCACCGTGTGGCTCCGTTATGCCAGTAAGTGCCGGATGGGGTGATTGTAACCTCATCACACCGACAGCACGTTCTCGTGCAGGGCCTCCGCGTTTGCTGTTCTCTGCTCGGAATGCTCCCTCTCCAGATACCTGCATGGCTCCCTCTCTCCAATTGACCTTAGTAGGTCATCTGACCTCCTTGTATGTTATAGAAAGCTTCTCTCCCTGCTGCTGTTGCTGGAATATTCTAACCTGTTCTACCCTGCATTTATTTTCTCCAAAACACTTATACCTGACATCTTAAAAAGGTCTCACTGTCTCTCCCCATGAAATAGTTCTGTGAGGACAGAGGCTAGAACAACGTCCGGGGTCCAGCGGCCCCTGCACCATGAACGCTGGACCGGGCAGATGTCTAGGTTTTTCACCCAGAACGGGGCTTCATGGCGATGTGGGGGTGGGGCCGCCAGGACCGTCAAAGTGAGTGATTCTTTTCACTGTCATCTGTGGGGTATTTTTTGAGATTTAAAATTTTTTATTTTATTTATTTTTTTATTTCAAACTTTATATTTTTTTTTAATTTTATTTTTTATTTTTTAAATTTTACATCCAAATTAGTTAGCACATAGTGCAACAATGATTTCAGGAGTAGATTCCTTAGTGCCCCTCCCCCATTTAGCCCATCCCCCGTCCCACAACCCCTCCCATAACCCTCAGTTTGTTCTCCATATTTATGAGTCTCTTCTCTTTTGTCCCCCTCCCTGTTTTTATATTATTTTTGCTTCCCTTCCCTTACGTTCACCGGTTTTGTTTCTTAAAGTCCTCATATGAGTGAAGTCATATGATTTTTGTCTTTCTCTGACTAATTTCACTTAGCATAAGACCCTCCAGTTCCACCCACGTAGTTGCAAATGGCAAGATTTCATGCTTTTTGATTGCCGAGTAATACTCCATTGTATATATAAACCACATCTTCTTTATCCATTCATCCACAGATGGACGTTTGGGCTCTTTCCATGCTTTGGTTATTGTCAATGGTGCTGCTCTAAACATGGGGGTGCATGTGTCCCTTCGAAACAGCACACCTGTATCCCTTGGATAAATGCCTAGTAGTGCAATTGCTGGGTCGTAGGGTGGTTCTATTTTTAGTTTTTTGAGGAGCCTCCATCCTGTTTTCCAGAGTGCCTGCACCAGCTTGCATTCCCATAAAAATTTTTATTTTTAAGTGAACTCTATACCCAATGTGGGGCTCGAACTCACAACCTCGAGATCAAGAGTCCCGCGCTCCCTCAGCTGAGCCAGCCGGGTGCCCCCCATCTCTGTTAATTACGGTGAAAGACACCGAAGAGTGGGTCATCGAGGGCCGCCGAGATGCAGTCTTGGAATGGGCCCAAGAACGCGTGCGCGGCTCTTCTGTCCCGCCGGCCGCCGCGTGGACAGCGGTAGTCGTGGCCTGCCCAGCGCTCTCCCCCGCTCTGGTTTTCCTCGGGAAACGCTGTCTGCTCTTGGCCCGAGGGGCCCAGGTGTGCTTCTGGGTGCTGTCCCGGGACCGTGGGAAAGAGGAGTGGTTCTCGGGGTTGATTTGCTCCTGTATTTCTAGGGCCGTGATGCATCTTTTTCTTCTTTTTTTTTAAAATTATTTTTTTAATGTTTACCTATTTTTGAGAGAGAGAGAGAGAGAAAGAGCATGAGCAGGGGAGGGGCAGAGAGAAAGGGAGACACAGAATCCAAAGCAGGCTCCGGGCTCTGAGCTCTCGGCGCGGAGCCCGACGCAGGGCTCGAACTCACAGAGCTTTGAGATCATGACCTGAGCCAAAGTCAGACGCTCAACTGACTGAGCCACCCAGGCGCCCCAGCATCTTTTTCTTCTAACGTAAGCATTTCAAGCTGTACGTTTCCCCTCAGGAGTGTTTTAGTCATATGCACAAATTTTGCTTTCTAGTGTTTTCATTATCACTCAGATTACAATAGTTTCTAACTTCATTGTGATTTCTTTTTCGATCCACACATTATTTAGAAGTGTGTTGTTTACATTTTTTTAATGTTTATTTATTTTTGAGAGAGACAGAGACAGAATGCGAGTGGGTTGGGGCAGAGAGAGGAGGAGACACAGAAACAGAAGCGGGCTCCAGGCTCCGAGCTGTCAGCACAGAGCCCGACGCGGGGCTCGAACCCACAAACCGCGAGATCGTGACTTGAGCCGAAGTCAGACGCTTAACCGACGGAGCTCCCCAGGTTCCCCTTGATCTTACTTTTTACCGAGTCTCACAATCTCTTTCAGCCAGAGTAGGCAGTGCATTTACCGTTATTTTACTCCTGACGTGCTTGGACTCCACCGTCTCCGAACTGGGTTTTTATTCGTTTGCTCTTGGTTTCTTCGTTCCTCTTTCTTTCTTTCCTACCTGCTCTTTGTGCAGAACTCCAGAAGTTGGATCTAGAGAATAGGATATACCTTTAAATGATCAAAACCGTATCAAAAATGGCATACTATTGCAGAAAGAAAGTGGTAAGCAGCTTAGCACTGTATTCTGTCCCTTGCCAGGTCCCCATCTTTTGTGCTCTCCTGTCACAGACTATGATTCAGCTAAGCTCCCCACAGATGTGACGTCTTTTAGATTTCCTCCATATGCAGCTACATATGCCATCCACAAATAATCCGGGTTTTCCCTTTCACCTTCCAATTCATATACATTCTGGTTGTTGTTGCCGTCGCGTCATGATGATGTCTGGGACCCCAAGTGCAGCGTAGAATGGAAATTATGATTGTGGGCCTCTATGGCCTCTTCCTGGTCTTAGGGAAAATTCTATCAATTACGATGACCTATCCTTCCACTAAGAGGATCTATTTTCCTTTTTTTAGAAGATACCCTTCACCAGGTTTAAGAAGTTCCTTTCAGTTCCAGGTTTGCTTAGATTTTTTTTAAGGTTTATTTATTTATTTATTTATTTTTTTTTTTTGAGAGAGACAGAGCATGAGCATGAGAGGGGCAGAGAGAGGGGGAGACACAGAATCCGAAGCAGGCTCCGGGCTCTGAGCTGTCAGCACAGAGCCCAATGCGGGGCTCAAAGCCACAAACCAGGAGATCATGACCTGAGCCGAAGTCGACGCTCAACCGACTGAGCCACCCAGGCACCCCCAGGTTTGCTCAGATTTAAAAAAAAAAATTACGAATCAACGTTGAATTTTATCTGCTTATTTTTCCTGCGTTTATTTCCCCATCCACATTTACTAATGTTAAGATTGATGAGTTTTTTTCCTCATTCGTATCAGGTTTTGCTCTTCTCATGAAACAAGTTGGGGACTGTTACCCCTTTTTCTATTATCTGGAGGAGTTTGTATAACATTTTTCTTCTGTTCCCTGCGCATGTGGTGAAAACTGCCAATAAAGCCATCTGTGCTTAGAGTTCTGTTTGGGGGGGATTTTTTCACTACTGATTCAATGTCTTTAAAAATCACTTTTTTTCTGAGTTAGTTTTGCTACATCTCTAGGAATTGGTGCATTTCATTTCAAATTTATTGGCACAGAATTGACATACTCATATGATTTTAATTTCTGAAGGATTTCATAAATTTGTCAGAGGCTGATGAATTGTGCGGGTATTTTCAGAGAAGTCCTCGTGGCTTAGTTTGCCTCTCTGCGGTATGTTTCCCTCATTTCATCACGCTCTGCCTCATATTTATTCGCTTCTCTGTTTATTTCATTGGGGTTTGGTTTGCCACTTCCCTGGGTTCCGGACGCTCAGCTCCTTCTTGTCAGCTGTTTTCCCTGCTGTGTACGCTCAGGCATGAAAACACCAAGTACACTTTAGTCCATTCCACAAGCTTGATGTTTAGTTCTCTCACCATTGCTTATTGAAAAGCGTTTTCTAATTGTTATCACGGTTTGTCCCTTGACCAAAATGAGTTATTTCGCAATGCGTTTATTAATTTCCAAACATATGGCCATTTTCTAGTTATCTTTTGTTATTGATTTCCAGATTTAATGGCATTATGGTCAGAGAATCTGCTCTGTATGATTTTAATGCCCGAAAAAATGTTTTTTTTAATCTATCCAAGTTTTTTTCTTTTTTAATTTATTTAAATTCAAGTTCATTAACATACCGTGTAGTATTGGCTTCAGGAGTAGAGCCCAGTGATTCATCTCTTACATATGACACCCAGGGCTCATCCCAACAAGTGCCCTCCTTAATGCCCATCACCCATCTAGCCCATCCCCCCCCCCACTTCCCCTCCAGCAACCCTCAGTTTGTTCTCTGTGTTTAAAAGTCTCTTATGGTTTGCCTCCCTCTCTGTTTTTATCTTATTTTTCCTTCCCTTCCCCTATGTTCATCTGTTGTGTTTCTCAAATTCCACATGTGAGTGAAATCATGTATTTGTCTTTCTCTGATTGACTTATTTCGCTTAGCATAATACACTCTAGTTCCATCCACATTGTTGCAAATGGCAAGATTTCATTCTTTTTGATTGCTCAGCAGTATTCCATTGTGTGTGTGTGTGTGTGTGTGTGTGTGTGTGTGTGTGTGCGCACACACATACACACCACATCTTCTTTTTCCATTCATTTGTTGATGGACATTCGGACTCTTTCCATACTTTGGCTATTGTTGATAGTGCTGCTATAAACATTGGGATGTATGTGCCCCTTCAAATCAGCATTTTTGTATCCTTTGGGTAAATACCTAACAGTGCAATTGCTGGGTCATAGGGTCAAAATTTTTTTAATTTTTTGAGGAACCTCCATACTGTTTTCCAGAGTGGCTGCACCAGCTTGCATTCCAACTAGCAGTGCAGAAAGATTCTCCTTTCTTCACACCTTTGCCAACATCTGGTGTTGCCTGGCTTGTTAACCTTAGCCATTCTGATAGGTGTGAGGTGGCATCTCATTGTGATTTTGATTTGTATTTCCCTGAGGATGAGTGATGTTGAGCATTTTTTCGTGTGTCTGTTAGCCATCTGGATGTCATCTTTGGAAAAGTGTCTGTGTCTTTTGCCCATTTCTTCACTGGATTATTCATTTTTTGAGTGTTGAGTTGGTAAGTTCTTTATAGATTTTGGACACTAACCCTTTATCCGATATGTCATTTGCAAATGTCTTCTCCCATTCCGTAGGCTGTCTTTTAGTTTTGTTTATTGTTTCCTTTACTGTGCAGAAGCTTTTTATCTTGATCAAGTCCCAATAGTTCATTTTTGCTTTTGTCTCCTTCGCTTCTGGAGACATGTGGAGTAAGAAGCTGCTACGGCCAAGGTCAAAGAGGTTTTGCCTGCTTTCTCCTCGAGGATTTTGATGGCTTCCTGTCTTACATTGAGGTCTTTCATCCATTTTGAATTTATTTTTATGTGTGGTGTAAGAAAGTGGTCCAGGTTGATTCGTCTGCATGTCACTGTCCAGTTTTCCCCGCACCACTTGCTGAAGAGACGGTCTTTTTTCCACTGGATATTCATTCCTGCTTTGTCGAAGATTAGTTGGCCATACGTCTGTGGGTCCATTTCTGGGTTCTCTATTCTGTTCCATCAATCTATGTGTCTGTTTTTGTGCCAGTACCATACTGTCTTGATGATTACAGCCTTGTAATATAGTTTGAAATCTGGAACCGTGATACCTCCAGCTTCGGTTTTCTTTTTCAACATTACTTTGGCTTTTCAGGGTCTTTTCTGGTTCCATACAAATTTTAGAATTGTTTGTATTAGTCTGTGAAACATGCTGGTGTTATTTTGACAGGGATTGCATTGAACGTGTAGATTGCTTTAGGTAGTATAGACATTTTAACAATATTTATTCTTCCGATCCATGGCATGGGATGTTTTCCCATTTCTTTTTTTTTTTTATGTTTTTATTTATTTTTGAGACAGAGAGAGACAAAGCATGAACGGGGGAGGGTCAGAGAGAGGGAGACACAGAATCTGAAACAGGCTCCAGGCTTCGAGCTGTCAGCACAGAGCCCGACGCGGGTCTCGAACTCACGGACCGCGAGATCATGACCTGAGCCGAAGTCGGCCACTTAACCGACTGAGCCACCCAGGCGCCCCATGTTTTCCCATTTCTTTGTATCTTCTTCAATTTCTTTCATAAGCTTTCTACAGTTTTTAGCGCACATATCTTTTACCTCTTTGGTAGGTGTATTCCTAGGTATTTTATGGCTTTTGGTGCAATTGTAAACGGGACCAACTCCTTGATTTCTCTTTCTGCTGCTTCATTATTGGTGTATAGAAATGCCACAGGTTTCTGTACGTTGATTTTATATCTGACAACTGTACTGAATTCATGTATCAGTTCTAGCAGGTTTTTGTGTGGAGTCTTTTGGGTTTTCCACATACAGTATCATGTCATGTATGAAGAGTGAAATTTTGACTTCTTCCTTGCCAATTTGGATGTCCTTTATTTCATTTTGTTGTCTGGTTGCTGAGGCTAGGACTTCCGACACTATGTTGAACCACAGTGGTGCGTGTGGGCCTCCCTGTCTTGTCCCTGACCTCAGGGGGAAAACTCTCCATTTTTCCCCATTGAGGATGATATTAGCTGTGGGTCTTTCGTATATGGCCTTTATGATGTTGAGGTATGTTCCTTCTGTCCCTACTTTCTTGAGGGTTTTTATCAAAAAAAGAGGTTGTATGTTGTCAATGTGCTTGGAAACTTTTTGAGACTTGCGCAGAACTACTTGGGCTTGAAAATGTTGCATGTTGTTGAATATAGTCTTGTATATGTGCCTGTTAGATCCAGTTTGTAATGAGGTTCAATTTTTTTGTATACTTACGGCCTAGTTTTCTGTTTAATACTTACTGAGACGTAATCTTTTCTTCCACTCTGGCTATGTATTTTTCTATTTCTCCTTCTACTTCTGTCAAGTTTTGTTTTATATACTTTAAACCCAAGTTATTATATGCCTACACATTTACAATTCATATATCTTCCTGATGAATTGAACACCTTATTATAAGCAACCATCTTTATTTCGAGTAATTCACTTTGCCATAAAGTCTATTGTATCAGATATTAATATGGCGACACCAGTGTTGGGGGTGGTGTTGGGGCAGTGTTGGGGTGGTGTTGGGATGGTTTTGGGGTGGTGTTGGGGTTGGTGTTAGGGTTGTGTTGGGGGTGGTGTTGGGGTGGTGTTGTGGGTGGTGTTGGGGTTGGTGTTTGGGCAGTGTTGGGGGTGGTGTTGGGGATGGTGTTGGGGTTGGTGTTGGGGTAGTGTTGGGGGTTGTGTTGGGGATGGTGTTGGGGTTGGTGTTGGGGTAGTGTTGGGGTGGTGTTGGGGATGGTGTTGGGGGTGGTGTTGGGGTTGGTGTTGGGGTTGGTGTTAGGGTTGTGTTGGGGTGGTGTTGTGGGTGGTGTTGGGGTTAGTGTTAGGGTTGTGTTGGGGTGGTGTTGTGGGTTGTGTTGGGGGTGGTGTTGGGGTTGTGTTGGGGGTGGTGTCTGGGGTGGTGTTGGGGGTGGTGTTGACATGGTGTGCTTTTTCCTCATCCATTCACTTTCAACTCACCTCTGTTTTTACATTTTTGGATGTGTCTTTGTTCCTAAATAACTTCCCACGTTCTAAGTTCAGTTGATTGCTTCCTTCTGATGCCTCTCATCTACAGAAAGTCTGCTGTCTACAAATTCCGGTATTTTTTCTTCATCTGAGACCAATTTATTTCACTTTCTGTCTTAGTCCATTCAGGGTACAGTAATAAAGTAGCACAGACTGGGGGGCTCGTAAACAACAGAAATTCATGTCTCACAGTTCTGCAGGCTGCAAGGCCAAGAGCGAGGTGCCAGCAGAGTCAGTGTCCACTAAGGGCCCACTCCCTGCTCCATGGATGGTGACCTTGCTGTGTCCTTCCAGGGTGGAGGGGCAAGAAGGGCCTGTGCTGTGTCTTTAACCAGGGCGCTAATTCCACCACCAGGGCTCTGCCTCGTGACCTAATCCCCTTTGAAAGTCCCCACCTCCAACCACCATCACACTGGGCTGGGGGGGGGGTAAGATTTCAGCATATGGACTTGGGGAGCACACACACATTCAGTCCACAGCAGTTTCATTCTTGAAGGATATTTTCTGTGCACATAGAATTCTGACAGGCTTTGTTCCCAGCATTTAACAATGCTGTTCCACATCCTCTATCCTCCATGTTTTCTGCAGTAATTCATATTATTTCCTTGTACACAATGTATCATTTTTCCTGGGTTGCTTTCAGGATTGTTTTCTTTGTCTTAGTTACCATATTGGGCAAGTTTTCAGCCATTATTTCTTCAAATATTTTTTTTCTTTTTTTTAAATTTATTAAAAAATTTTTTTAATGTTTTTATTAATTTTTGAGACAGAGAGAGACAGAGCATGAGCAGGGGAGGGGCAGAGAGAGAATGAGACACAGAATCCAAAGCAGGCTCCAGGCTCTGAGCTGTCCGCACAGAGCCCAACGTGGGGTTCGAACTCATGGACCATGAGACCGTGACCTGAGCCGAAGTCGGACGCTTAACCGACCGAGCCACCCAGGCGCCCCTTCAAATGTTTTTTTCTTAACCACACCTTCCTCTTTTTCTAGGAGTTTGAGAACACAAATGTGAGACGTTTCAATATTGTGCCACAGGTCCCTGAGTCTCTGTTCATTTGTTTTTGAACCCCTTTTTCCTCTCTGTAATACAAAGTGGGTCATTTCTGTTGATCTGTCTTCAAGTTCACTTCCTCTTTCCTCTGCCATCCTCGGTCCACCACCGCGTCTCTCTAGTGGGCTTTTTGTTTTGGTTATTATGTTTTATTTCTAAAATTTCCATATCATTCTTCTTTGTATTTTCTATTTCTTGGCTTTCCACTTTCTCAAGAGCGTTTGCTCTTCCTGGCCAGAGCATTTCTGTAATACTTGCTTTGTCACAGAATCCCAATGTCTGTTTTTTCGGCCCTGGTGACTGTCATCTCTTCACATTCCAGTTGACATGTTCACGGTTCTTTGTCTGCCAGGCAATTCTGGATCGTATCTTGTACGTATTGAATACTATGTTATGAGACTCTGGTACTTGTTCAATTACGGAGAGTGGTGATAAGCGTCATCGTACGAGGCACGTAACACAGTTGAATTCATGCTGAGTGTTCCATCTGACCTGCGCAGTACTGTGTGGGTCTGTCCCCTGGGTGCACCGCCCAGCGGGACCAGGGCAGCAGCCTGGCCCTTTGTGCACTCTCACAGTCTATGGTTGGCCGCTCAGGTTCGGATGTGCGCCTTTGCGGCCCAGGGGTGTTTCCAGGAGATCACACACAACTTTCTTATATCACTTTTCTTAGTAACCCCCTTTCTGCAGTCTCCTCATAGCTATCAACTTCCTGGAGCATCTCTTTTTGGGCATTTTCCCGGAAAGCTTTGTTATATGCTTCTGATTACTGCACCTGCATCTTGGGCCACGTGGGGGAAGAGGAGGAGGACAGAAAGCAACAGTGATTTGCCCAACCTTTTGGGAGCAGAGTCCCCCAGTTAGAGAGGAAGATGCTCCCCTCCCGCCAAGGTGTTAGGCCCCTGCAGCCCTGGAGATGCTGCCACCACCGTCGGGTTTTGTGGGGTTGGCGCACGAGGGAATGAAGAAAGGAAAAAATTCAAGGGAGGATGTACTCCCCCCTCGGTAAGCGTTAGGGCAACCCTTTCCTATTTCTTCTTCTTTTTTTATTAGCTTATAACTGCATATTTATTACGCTAGAAAATAGTTTTCAAAATTTCATTTAAATCCTAGTTAGTTAACATATGGTGGGATGATGGTTTCAGGAGTAGGACTCAGTGATTCATCACTCACATATAACACCCAGTGCTCATCCTAATAAGTGCCCTCCTTAATGCCCATCACCCATCTAGCCCATCCCCCCACCCACCTCCCCTCCAGCAACCCTCAGTTTGTTCCATTTAAGAATCTCTTATGGTTTGCCTCCTCTCTGTTTTTCTCTTATTTTTCCTTCCTTTCTCCTATGTTCATCTGTTGTGTTTCTCAAATTCCACATATGAGTGAAATCATATGTTATCTGCCTTTCTCTGCTGACTTATTTCACTTAGCATAATACTTTCTAGTTCCATCCACATTGTTGTAAATGGCAAGATTTCATTCTTTTTGATTGCCGAGTAATATTCCATTGTGTATATAAACCACATCTTCTTTATCCATTCTTTTTTTTTTAAACATTTATTTATTTTTGAGACAGAGAGAGACAAAGCATGAACAGGGGAGGGTCAGAGAGAGGGAGACACAGAATCTGAAACAGGCTCCAGGCTCTGAGCTGTCAGCACAGAGCCCGACGCGGGGCTCGAACTCACGGACCGCGAGATCATGACCTGAGCTGAAGTCGGCCGCTTTACCGACTGAGCCACCCAGGTGCCCCTTCTTTATCCATTCTTGAGTTGATGGATATTTGCACTCTTTCCATAATTTGGCTATTGTCAATAGTGCCGTTACAAACATCTGAAGGGGCATTTTTCGAATCAGCTTTGAATCAATTTCGAATCAGCATTTTGTATCCTTTGGATAAATACCTAGTAGTGCAATTGCTGGGTTGTAGGGTAGTTCTATCTTTAAGTTTTTGAGGAAACTCCATACTGTTTTCAAGAGTGGCTGCACCAGTTTGCATTCCAACTAGCAGTGCAGAAAGATTCTCCTTTCTTCACACCCTTGCCAACATCTGTTGTTTCCTGAGTTATTTTCACCATTATGACAGGTGTGAGGTGGTAGCTCATCGTGATTTTGATTTGTATTTCCCTGAGGATGAGTAATGTTGAGCATCTTTTAATGTTTCTGTTAGCCATCTGGATGTCTTCTTTGGAAAAGTGTCTGTTCATGTCTTTTGCCCATTTCTTCACTGGATTATTCATTTTTTGGGTGTTGAGTGTGATAAGTTCTTTATAGATTTTGGATACTAACCCTTTATCCGATATTCTCTTTGCACGTATCTTCTCCCATTACATCAGTTGCCTTTTAGTTTTGCCCTTAACTATTTCTTGAACTAGAATTGGAAGGCATCTCTCAGAGTGCTCTCTGTTCAGCCCATGCCCACTTCCAGATTGGGGCTGGATTTAATCCAGGCTGGGAAGTAACAGAAACTCACAACCGGGTGATGGTGCTCCAAATTCTGGTCTTTCCCCCCAATCTACCTGCTACCATTTACCTTCCAGAATTCTTAAATAGCTACTCCATGCTTTCTGTTCAGATTTTATGGCTGCATTTAGGACAGAAATGGGGGGGGGGCAGTGTGCTCACTCCATTTTATCTGGAACCAGAACTCTCTGTTCATGAGTGTTTTTCCAACCCTGTCTGAGTTTCCAATTTTTATTTTGAGACAGAGAGAGAGAGTGAGAGACACACACACAGAGAATCTCAAGCAGGCCCCACGCTCATTGTGGCTCAATGCAGGGCTCCTGATTGACCCTGGGATCATTATGTGAGCTGAGATCAAGAGTCGGATGCTTAACCGACTGAGCCACCCAGGCACTCCTATGTTTTGTTTTGTTTTTAATTTGCTGCTAGAGACACTGAACTGGCACAATATTTTTTTTTAAGTTTATTTATTTATTTTTGAGAGAGAGAACAGGGGAGGGGCAGAGAGAGAGGAAGAGAGAATCCCAAGCAGGCTCCACGCTGTCAGTGCAGAGCCGACGTGGGGCTTGATGTCACAAACTATGAGATCATGACCTGAGTCAAAACCAAGAGTTGGATGCTTAACCAATGAGCCTCCCAGCTGCCTCTGAACCGGTACAATTTTATGTTGTAAACGGTTGTTATGCTTTATATAATCTTCATATCCATGTTTACCTTTTGTTTTGAAAAACATTCAAATATATAGAGAAGTTGTGATTATAGTGACTGTACTCATGCTGTTCCCTTACCCAGGACTGCTCATTTCATGGTGGCACCACTACCAGTGGTGGCAACAGCCACTCCAAGGCTTCCCCGGGATTCAGGCGCCTGCCCTGACGATGTCTGCCTTAATGCCTCGGGGAGGGGAGAGCCTTTATGCCATGCTGGGGGAAACAGCGGGTGTGTGGGAGGGGTGCACATGATAAATCCCCTCCATCTTGCCTGTCTCCCTCAGCCTTTAGATGAGAAGCCCCCTAAGGGCCTATTCGGCCCATCTGACCAAAATAGCAAACTCTAAATTTAGTGAGCAGAAGCGGACTTGAGTCACTATCCTAGAAGTCACTGCCCTCACACGACGGTCAGACCTGAATCAGTTCACAGACACCACATCCTTTTAATTAAGGAGAGGTTGGGTGTCCCTGGGGAAGGATCCTGTGCTGGCACCGTGAGTGTTCGCAAAGTTTCCTCCTGGCCTTTCAGAAAAGGACCTGTAGCCACACTCCCCAGATCGTGCACAAGGGAAAGGAAAACACTAGACCTTTAGGGGATCATTGCAACTGAGCCTGAACCCGCACTCATCAGGACAGAGGCCTCACCAGAAACCAGCCCCTGCCAGCACCCAGATCTTGGACTTCCAGCTCCAGAACAAGAGAATACACGTGTTGTTAAAGCCCCCCAGTCTGTAGGATTTTGTTGTGGCCGCCTGAGCAGGCTGAGACGAGATTGTTCTCAAGTAACATGTAAATAGGCTGCCTGAGCAGGTTGCTGACCCCCTCACCTTCCCTCCACTGGCATCTTTAGATTTATGACCAGCTCCCTAAAACCCACTGACTGATGGCTGAGAAGCGGAGCCTGCTGTGCGCATGATTCTGTGTGCGGTGACGCTCTTGGCTGGGGCACTGCTGGAACGGGCCCCAGTTGGGGGTGGGGGTGGTGATGGTGGAGGGGAGCCCACCCAGTGGGTGACTGCAAGCAGCATGTTTGGTTTTCCACTTTCCTTGGAAGGAGAGTGAGCTGACATATTCCCCTATGCTGATGATCAGGGACCGAGAAGGAACCACTTCGGAGGATGGGGTCAAGGGGGTCTGGATGGACCTTTTGGAGCGGGCTCAGGTGTGGGAATATCCGTGTTCCACACGCATGCCCGACAGATGGGGAGACACCTGTTCTGCAGGTGGCAGCCAGCCGCTTCCCCTGTCGGCACACACCGCTCACGGAAGGAGCCCCAGTCGTAGCGTGATGGCGATTCCACACGGGCTTGACGACCTCGCTCATCCCCAGCCCAGGCTACTGCCGCGCCTCCCGCTCAGTCTGAGACCAGCAGCTGAGACCAACCAGAGCCACGCCACGCGCCCCCGTGACCCGCCAGCCCCCTGGGAGCACAGTGGTTCCGTGGGACCTCATTGGAGTAAAGGCTCATCCCGGGGTAGTTTTTCCTTCCCTGCTCACCAGGTCTCCACCAGGAGCGCCATCCGGAGACTTACAGAGCGCGTTCTCTTTCACACTGAGCCACTCACCAAGGAAGGGCAGCCGGGGGCTGCCACGGCGGGACTTCCAAGTCGTACTCCGTGTCCATCATCCGGATGGCAGAGAATGTTGGAATGGGCCAGTTGAAGGTGCCCCAGGGTGCCCGGTGGTGGGAGAACAACTCTTCACGTGAGCTTCTGTGCTAGCAAACGTGTTCTTAGCCAACAATCCCCGGACGGTTCCGGGTTTCCTGCGGCCAAAGTGCCTGGGTCTGGGAGGAAGGGAGGAGGGGCATATGCACCTGCGAGGGTCACCAGGCATCATCCCCTTGCAAACACGTTTGCTCTCACGCGCCGAACTTTGGGGTCTGCTGATTTCCAAGTCTGGGTGTGGGAGAAGGAATGTCCTTCCCAGGGGCCACTGTGCCCCGCGAGTCGGTTTTCATACAATCCTTACCCTGCCCTGCCACACCTATCAGCCCAGGGAGCCCCTCCGGCAACTTTAAGAGGCGGGCACTTTTCCGGGGGGCCCCCCAGACCCGGAGCCTGAAGAAGTGGGGGTGCTGGGACCCTGAGGCCAGCAGCCCCAGAGCCCGCGGCTTAACGATGGAATTGTGGGTCTGGTTCCGGAGCACGGAGAGGATTGTTCCACGCACGGCTCCAAAGAGCATTTCTCTCTCATCCGGGGCGTGGAAGGCAGCGTTTGGAGACGGAAGCCGGGAGTTAACGGCTAAAACACGCACGTGCAAGTCTTCCGGGCTGCGGGCTGCGCGGCGGCGAGGAGTGTGGGTGAGTGGCTCTGAGCGCGGACGCCCCCGGCCGCACCGGGTGGGTGGCGGTCAGTGCGGGCGCGGCCGAGGCGGGCCTCGCCCGCCCCCCCTCCGCCCTGCGCAGCACCCGGGTTATTTTCGGCAGCATCGTCGCCGGCTTTCCGTAGACGCAAACCAGCTCCCCGCCAGCCTGAGATGGCAGAGGAGGAAAAGAGGTGGGGTTGGGGTGTCGCGGGGCCGCGCCCGGCGGCGGCAGCGGGGAGTGTCGGGGGAGGGCCCTGGGTTTGGGGCGCCCGCCCGCCCGCCCGCGGTGACGCGCGCCCCCCGCCCGCCGCAGCGCCTCCGCAATGGCCGAGCCGGGCCGTCGGACGCCGCCCGGAGCCCGCCGCCCGCGGGGAGCCTCGGTGAGCAGCCGCCGGCCGCCCCCAGCCCCCCGCCCGCCGCCCGCCGCCCGCCGCCCGCCGCCCGCCGCCCGCCGCCCCGCCGGGCCTCTGCGCTGCGCCGGCGCCTGGCACCGTGCGTCCCGCGGCCCCTGCGCCCTGCGCGGCGGGGTGGCGGTGGCTCCGCGCGCTCGTCCTGCCCCCTGCCCTGGGGGCGGCCGGCGGGTGGCCCGGGAGTGGCCCGGGGTGGGGTCCGGAGATGGCGGGGGGGGGGGGAGTAAGGTGGGGGGGTGGCCCGGGGGAGGTTCGGGGTTGGCGGGGGGGGGGGGGAGGAGGTGGCAGAGTGACGTTCTGTTGGTCGGGGGGCCCGCGGCCGGGACGCCCCTGTCTGGAGCCAGGCTCCTCTGGGCTTCTCCAGGCGACCCCGCGGGCCACCTGTCTCAATCGCGCCCATTTCGCGGGAGCTCCCGGGAGCCGGCGGCAGGTGCACAGGCCTCTGTGCTGGCAGGGACGCCGGCCCCGGGTGGGCGGCGCGCAGGTGCTCTCGTCGGGGTCCGCGCCACTTGGGCGTTTCCGCACCGCAGATTGAGCTGCCCCCACCCCCCTCGGTGTCTAGTGTTTTGCTTTCACGTGTTCCTGTTTCCGGGGGTGGCGGCAGGGCGGTCGGAGGCTCACGGTATCCGAAGCCTCGGAAGCCGCAGCGTGAAGGGCTCGACTGGGGTCAGGAGTCGGAGGGGAGGCTCGGGCTCCACACCTTTCCCAGAAAAGCCCTCCGGCCTGTCGCTTTGACCTTGTCTCTTGGAGAAGCAGGATTGTGGGCAGCGACTTCCTGCCGCACCTGAGGTTTTGGTTCAGCTTCACTTCCTGCAGAGGAAGGAGTGCGTGTTGTCTGCAAACACAGGGACCAGGGTGACCACTGGCAGGGCAGCCAGAAATCAGACGCACCCTCTCTGCCTTGGGTGCCACGGAGGGAGTGGGCAGCTGGTGGGCACTTCGGGGGGTGCAAAGGGCTCTCCCCGCCTTAGGGTGGTGGAGGGGAGAAGGCACCAGGCGGTGTGTCTGCCCGGGGTTTAGGATTAGAAGGAGGGACGCCCCCCGCCCCTTTCCTGCCTTTCTGAAAGCGGATCTGCATCCCTGAGTTAAGACTTGCTTTGGCCGCTGTCTGCAGTGTCCCCCTCCCCCCCCCCCCCCATTAACGGCTCACAGACCTGTTTACCTTCTTGTAAACTTCGGTAACAAGGAGTATTATGCCCCCTTTCGAAGCGTTTCCGGGACAGGTCAGCAGAACACTGACGTGCTTTCAGAAGCAAGAACCCTGGCCCAGCCCAGTCGATCTCAGGCTCCACTGGGGACCTGCTGTGGCGCTCACGCCCCATCCAGGGGCCGCCTGGGCAGCGGCTGCTCTGTGGGGTACAGAACAGCACCACCAACTGGCCGCAGCGGGTTGGGGTCCCGGCCACTAATGGGGAAGGGAGTAAGCAGTCCTTACCACACCTGCTTTTTCCCAAAAAGACTATGGTTGGAAAGAAGGAGCTTTTATAACGGTGCCTGTCGGTTGGGGGCTGATGAAGTTATGATTTCAAGTCCAAATAGGATTTTCAAGCAGACTGATGCATCGTACATGCTGTTGTTTCGGAACTTTATGTGTGCTGAAAATATTTACACAGGCGTGACTGGCATTTATTATCAGTACTGATGGTGGCCGCTGAGAACCGGGCCCACGGGGGAGGGTGAAGGGATGGACTGGTAGCAGGGGGTCAGTGCAGATGCCCGGGGCCACGGCGTGTTCCTGCAGCCACCCTGTCCCACGTGCCTGAGGCCCCAGGAACCAGTGCGCAGTGTCTGCCTTTCCCAGGGGCGGCTGGTGACATCATGACCAACGCGTTCCAGGGTCTGGGCTTTCAGCACGAGCAGTTTGCTTTCATGATGCAAGATCTAAGAGGTTGTGAACGATGGCATAGCAACAAAAAAACTGTTATAAAAAAGAGGAAATAGGATAAAAAAAACCTCACCTGTTACACAGCCTGCTCTATGGCAGGCTCCGTTCTGATTTCTGTGTGTTAAGGTATGTGGGCATGACTTTGAGAGAAGGGATGGGCGGCAGGAGGCCTGGGAGAGGCTGGAGGATGCCGGTGACCCACCTTGAGGAGGGTGGAGGGAACCAGGCTGGGGCCACATCCTCAAGGAACCTGCAAAGGACAAAATGACAGTATCGCAAAGAATCATCGAGAAGTGAGGAGCCCGAGACCCGGAGACGGGAAGGGTCTTGTCCTAAGTTAGGATCTGTGACTCTTAGTCCTGGCACATAAGAGCCCTCCCCTGGGCCCCGGATCGCACCCCAGACCTGTGTCCCGGTCTCTGCCCTGCTCCTCCCTGGGGTCTCCGTGCCCCTCCTCCACGCTTCCCGCCAGGGCTCGGCCTGGACCGTGGGTCGTCAGTCAGGGTGCTGTGCCACGGTCCAGAGCAGAGTGATGAGGCCTTGTCCCCGGCCAGACTTCCTGCTGAAGGTTACCTGCCATGCCTTGCCCTCCTCCCTCCCCTCCGTGGTGAGCCCAGGCTGGGTGCCCAGAGTCCCCTCCCTCTGCGCTCTGCCCGGGGAAGTGAGCCCAGGCCCTCAGCATCCGTGAGCGCGGAAGGATGTCGGGCTGGGAGGGCCACCACCAGGCTTAACTTCCCTTTAACGACCCCGGGGGCTGAGCGCCCATTCTGTCCTCTCTCTCTGGTTTGACGGTTCCTCTGTGGCTGAAATTTACATGGGTCATTACAATATTGGAGATAATTAGCAAAAACGGGCTTCACCAGCTTCACGTAGTTGGTCCTATCAACGGCCTTTCCTCTTGGGAAGCTTTATAGCCGTTTATTCTTTTTTTAAAAATTTTTTTAATGTTTATTTATTTTTGAGACAGAGAGAGACAGAGCATGAACAGGGGAGGGTCAGAGAGAGGGAGACACAGAATCTGAAACAGGCTCCAGGATCTGAGCTGTCGGCTCAGAGCCCGACGCGGGGTTCGAACTCACGGACCGCGAGATCATGACCTGAGCCGAAGTCGGACGCTCAACCGACTGAGCCACCCAGGCGCCCCTGGTCGTTTATTCTTAAGGTGGCTGCGCCTGTGCCTCTGCTGATCAATGTGTTGCGGGTTTCTGGGGTTGTTTTCGAGTCCGTACTGTGTTACACACGCCCTTTGTATGGAATCTTTTGCATTATAAACAGGGAGTCTGCTGGTCTGCGGTTTCTAATCCAGGCTTTTCCGGGTTGGGCTCCTTGGTGTGAAAGTGCAGGGACGATACGGATGCTTCCGGGAGGAGAACGGGGCTGGGTTCTCTTGGCCCCAAAGCACATCTTTATGGAGCATCCGGAGGCCCAAGGTTCTCTCCACTCAGTTTCTGGAGCTCAGGCTGTGGGGAGCGGCCAGAGGCCAGCAGAAGGCAGAAGGTTCCTTTTTTTTTTTCTTTTTTTTAAGAGAGTGAGCGAGTGGGGGAGAGGGGCACAGAGAGAGAGAGAGGGAGACAGACTCTTAAGCAAACTCCATGCTCAGCACAGAGTTCAAAGCAAGCAGGGCTTGATCCCACAACCCTGGAACCACGACCTGAGCCGAAATCAAGAGTTGGGTGCTCACCCAGACGCCCCAGAGGGTAGAATGTTCTTGCCTGGCCCGGGGAGTGAGGAAGAAGTCTCGAGGCAGGGCTCTCCCTGTGGCCAGCCCAGACTCCAGGGAGACCTCCTGTCCACCTGCCCTGGGCTGACCTCTGGGCTGGTTTCCCTCCAGATCTGGGTTGAGATCCTGGGGGCAGAATGAAGAAATGGAGGGAAGGACGCCAGGAGGCAAAGTCAAGCTGAGTCTCTTTTCCCTTCGAGCGACAAAGACCTTCCCTCCTGCGCTGTCCGCCCACATCTGAGCTCAGTGCGGCCACGCAGTCTGGGGAGAGGGCTGGACAGCAGAGGCCCACCTGGGGACTCAGGAGGATACTCGTGAGGTGAAGCTGTGGCCTGGATACTGTGCCCGGGGACCGCCGGGACCCCCTGCATCACTCAGCGCCGTCCCTTCCTGGCCCCGCCTCATGGCCTGATGCCACCAGACTTTCCTGCCCACAAAACATGAAATCAGTCACCTTGTCTGGGACAGGCACCGTGGCCCTCAGTTGGGGAGGTCGGTGAACAGGGACAGACGTGGTCTCTGCCCTCCGGGAGTGGTCAGCAGCCAGACGGACGTGCCTTAAGCCACCGTGAAAACACATACTGTTTCTGCTGTGACCAAAATCACCAAGGTGTTTCCCAGTTCCCCCAGAGCCTGTGACCTGGCCTTCTGCTGGCTGGGGGTCCAAGAGGCAGCTCAGGACACAGCCATCCGAGGGGAGGAGCAGGCCAGCCCTGGGGCCTGGAGGAAGCCAGTGAGGGTACAGTGGGGACCCGCGGGCCAGGAGCAGGCTGGGCAGGATGCTGTGGCTGGGGGCGCTTGCTGCGAGGCTGGGCTGCTAGGGCAGCTGGACCCTCAGAGCTGAGGGGCTTATCAACATGTGTGGAAGACAGAGGTCAGGTTCGTGGGTTTGTTCTGTTTTGTTTTCTTAAAGTGTATTCATTTTTGAGAGAGAGACACAGTGTGAGCAGGGGAGGGGCAGAGAGAGAGAGGGAGACACAGAATCCAAAGCGGGCTCCAGGCTCCGAGCTGTCAGCACAGAGCCCAACGCGGGGCTCGAACCCACGACCCGAGAGATCATGACCTGAGCCACCCGTGCACCCCTCTTCTGTTTCGTTTTTATAAATTGTGGTAAAATACACATCACATAAAATTGACCATCTCAGCCACGTTCAAGGGTGCGTTCAGGGGCGTTGAGCACACTCACCTTGCTGTAGGGGTCACCACCGTCCATCTCCAGAACTTTGTCACCTTGCAGAACTGAACTCTGTCTGATGAAATAGTAACCCCCGTCCCCCTCCCCCGCCCCTGCACTCACCCTTCTGCTTTCTGTCCCCACGAGTGTGACTCCTCTAGGTTCCTCTGGGGACCTCACGTAAGTGGAGTCGGACGGTGTTTGTCCTTTTGTGACTGGCTTGTTTCACTGAGAACAACGTCCTCATGGCTCATCCACGTTGTGGCACGTGGCCGGATTTCTCTCCTGGTCAAGGCTGGATAATATCCCATTGTGTGCGTGGACCACATTTTGTTCACCGTCGGTGGACGCTTGGATTGCTTCCAGGTTTTAGGTGTTGTGGGTAACGCTGCCGTGCACCCGCGTGTGCAAGTATTTCTTCGAGGCCCTGCTTTCTGTTCTTTTGGGTGCACACCCAGAAGTGGGATGGCCGGACCACGTGGCAATTCTGTGTTCACACTTGAAGGAACCTGCATACTGTTCTCCACGGCGGCTACACTGGTTTGCGTTCCCGCCAACAGCGCATGAGGGTCTCGACTTCTCCACATCCTCGCCAACACCTGGTTTTCTTTTTCATTTATATATGGAGAGAGAGAGAGAGAGACAGAGAGAGAGAGGTGAGGCGGTGTCTCGTTGAAGTTTCGATTTGCGTTTCCCATTAGTGATATTAAGTATCTTTCTACGTGCTTATTTCTTAAAAGCTTTATTTTAAACTAGTTCCAGACCTACAGGAAAACTGCAAAAATGGCACGGGGCCCCGTTTACCCCTCATCCGGTTTCCCTAGCGTTGACGTCTTCCGCAACCATCCTGCGTAACCGGAACCAGGGCGTCGATAGTGGTGCCGCAGTACAGACCTTATTCAGACCTCCCTACCCACCCACGTCCCTCTTCTGCCCTGGGGTCCCACCCCCGACCCCACGTTGCGTGTGGGTGTTGCGTCTGCCTGGTCTCCTCTAGCCGGTGACAAGTCCTCAGTCTTGCCTGTCCTCTTCCGACGTCGATGCCTCCACAGGCTACTGAGGAGCGACGTTGTAAAAATACCCAGAATCGGAGTTTTTCTCATGATCGGAACACGGTTATGTGTCTTTGGCAAGGAGCCCGCGGCCGCGCGGGCGTCCTCTCCTCCGCGTCCTGCGTCCGAGTTGTCCGTGTCTGTCTCCCGCTCGTGGTGAGCCTGGCCTGGGTGTCCGGGGGCCGGGGCTTCCCCGCCGTGGCCGGGCGGTATCTTGGGGAGATACTTCGAGGCGTGTGGACCCTGCTTCTTGAATCCCCTCTCGCTAGCCTCGCCTCCTCTGCGTGTCCGTGCCTGACGGTCGTCACCGTGCCGTTGCCGCTGGGGGCCCTGGAGCTCCAGCCTCGGCTCACGTGGCCGGTTGGAATGCTCCTTTCGGGAAAAGCCGCGCCTTCTCCTCGTTCTTTACACAATGATTTTCGTTTGGGTGCGGACACGCGGACGACCGTTTCGTCCCCCGGGTCGGCGTCCCGCAGCCACAGGGCAGGCTGGTTTACCAGACGGCTCCAGCTGGTGGCCTAGGAGCACCTGTGTTCCTTCCACACGCCCCATCTTGTCTGTTCCGTGAGATTTTGATTAAATTATCATTGTTATTTAGCACTTTCTTACTTTCTGGAACCACGGATGTTCTGGACTTGGCTGGTTCTGAAATCCTTCGTTCATGGTTTCTTTCATTGATTTTTTCTTAATATTTCCATTGTTTCCTTGCTTCTGTGTTGGTTTAAAAGTCTGACCCGTCTCATTCTTTTGACTCTGGAAGGTAACTGATCTTTTTGCCTGCAGGCTTTGAGGATTTTACCTTAGTTTTGAAATCCAAATGTTTTGCTGGGCGTGTCTCAGGGTTCCCCAGTGAGCCCCTTGAAATGTGCAGATCAGGTCTCTTTCTGTGCGAGGAAGGTCTCCCTGAATCATAGCTCTGAATAGGAGGCCCGCGGAGCACGATCCCAGCCCAGGAGCACGTCCCCATCCCCCAAGCATGTCCCCATCCTGAGAACATGACCCTGTCCCACAAGCACATCCCCGTCCCAAGAGCACGACCCCAGCCCGGGAGCATGACCCTGTTTCGTGAACACGTCCCCATCCCAGAGCATGACCCCATCCCGCGAGCATGTCCCCAGCCCAGGAGCACGACCCTGGCCCAGGGGGCACGTCCCCATCCCAAGAGCACGACCCCAGCCCAGCACCGCGGTCCCTGCTCTTATGGGCCCCGAATGCTTCATGAGTGCTCATTGCTGAGATAATTCGGGTCTTTCTTGTATTTTCTTCTGGGTTCAGTCAAGTTTTCACTTATCCTCATTTCTGATCCATTTTAGTGTTTGGATTTCTAACTCCGGGTGGTTGTCCGTGCCCTGCAGGGCATAATTCTGTGTGGCTTTACAGGTTTCTTCTGCTTCGTGGCTGCTTTTGAACAAGAACAAGAGAGACTTTGCATCAACTCTTGTGTAAAATTTCGTTCCTGATTTTCTGCACGGGGCATCTGCGGACTTGACTTGTATTCGTGTTTATGACATCGGGTGTTTGGGGGATTTTACAAGATCCCTAACCTAACAGCCCCCTTTCCCGCCAGCCTGGCAAAGTCCCCACGCTTCAGGGGGCTGTTTTGAGGAGAGGGTCTTGGCCTGAAAGACCCTACAGTTCTCCTTTTTTCTTCTTTTCTCCTTCTCTGCTTGATTAAGAGTTTCTCTTTTCGCCTTTTTTCTACCCAGAGGCTCTGTGTTTGGAAGGCTGACCTCTTAGACCACGTGTGTCCTTCATGCCACGCTGGCCTCTGTTCAGTGAGTTCGTCACTTTCAAGAGCTCAGCCGGCTTTCTCTCGGTCACTGGGGCCACCCTGCTTGGGGTTGGGGTCGGGGTCGGAGTCAGGGTCAGGCTCGGGTCAGGTGCAGGGCCTGCCAGCCCCTCCCCGCCACTGGCCGGACTCCGTGGTGCCCACACGTGGAGGTGGCTCCCCCCACCCCATGTCCCCGACCCCTCCAGCCGCACCGTCCCATTTCCCCACGGCCGGGCACAAGCGTGAGGGTCGGTGGCGCTGGGATCGGTTAGCTTTTCTCTTTTTACTCGCGGAGACCTCACGGTTTAGGGACACTCTGTTCACGCAATGCCAAGCACGTGGCTTTGCAAAGAATGTTTGATGTGAAATATTTGTGTAGTTTAGGGAGGAGATTTGGGGGAAATTCGTTCCCGTAACACAGCCTACGGGATTTTCTACGCGGGACCTTTTTTTAATACATCTTTTCGTGGACGCACCTTTCCGTCCTGTGAGGAGGTTCCTGGGAGTGGACCGAGGGCATCGTCGGGAAGGTGTACGAATTATTTTGAGTGGCCACCAGAACATTCCCCCAAAACGGCCACGCATTTGGTGCGAGAGTCCCGGTTGCTCCCGTCCTGGCCGCGGTCGTTTGATCTGCGTCTTAGTCCCGCCGGTGAGTCTGCGGGCGTGGCTCCCGGTGGCTCCGTTTCCGTTTGCCTCAAGACTGACACGGAGTCACTGTGTTCGTGCTTGTTGGCGGCCAGCACGTCTTCTGTGAAGCGGGGTCACATCTTTTGCCTCTTTCACTGGTTTGTCTTCTCGAACGGTAGGTCCCAGTTCTGCGTGAGACACGACTTCCTTGCCTCTTCCTTGTCGTAGGAAGTTTTAAATTTTGACAAAGTCTGATGTAGCCGTTTCTTCCTTTGTGGTTATTGTTCCCTGCGTCTCGTCCGGACCCTTGCCGGCCTCCCCCGCGACGGCCCCGTGGTCCCACGTTTTCTCCTGTGTCTTCCTGAGCGGAGCCCAACAGTCTTGCATTGCGGCCTCGTGTTCGGATCCCAGGTGCCCGCCTTGCCTGCGTCCCTGGGGCCCTGGGGCCCTGGCTCTTGTCAGTGGGAAAGCCCCACAGAGCTGAGTGTCAGAGCCGAGTGCGGGGAGCCCGTGGCTGTTGAGCTGGTCACGATTTAACAGGTTTTCAGAGGACAAACCTAGAAGAAATTCTAAGAGAAATGTATCGTTGTTTTCTGATATTTTGTTTCATTATTTTTCCTTTTCCTTTTATTTTTTTAAGTTTACCTGTTTATTTTGAGAGAGAGAGAGAGAGCAAGCGTGTGCAAACATGAGCAGGAAACGGGCAGGGAGAGAGGGGGAGAGAGAGAGGGGGAGAGAGAGAGAGAGAGAGAGAGAGAGAGAGAATCCCAAGCAGGTTCTGTGCCATCAGTGCAGAACCTGACTCGGGGTTCGAACCCACGAACCGTGAGATCACGACCTGAGCCGAGGTCAAGCGTTGGACACTTAACCGACTGAGCCCCCCAGGCGACCCTCTCAGTGGCAGTATTTTTAAGGTAGTTTTTTAGTTCATATTTCCCTTTAAAAATAGATTCAGCAAAGGCATTTGTGTGTCCACGTGCCCTCTCCCGTCTTAGGCGAAATGCAGCCGACCAGGACCCTGCCCCACTTTTTCTCAGTACTGCGCCTCGGTCCCTTCCTGTCACCGAACAGCCGTCCCCCTTCCTTTCCTGCAGGCGTGTGGTCATCCCCGGGTGGCAGCTCGTTCTCTGTTCGGTCTCTATCAGAATTAGCTCTACTCTGAAATGGCTCTGTGTGTTTTCCAGCGTGTCTTTGACTCGATCATTACAAAAGGGATTTCCAGACCAAAAGGAAACAAACAGGACTCTGTAATGGGCTGTAGGCCACTAAGTCCCCTCCGCAGGGCCCCGCGTGTTGTGACTTACCACTTAGCTTTGCTGTTTCGTTGCTTTCCTCTGTGTTCCTTGAAAGATTGCAAAGCATCTCTCTCCTGACAAGATCAGCTTGTCTGGCCGAGGCTCCGCTTCGAGTGGGGACCCTGTTTTCGAGGTAAAGCACTTGCTAGAGACCCCTGGGCTCTGACAGACGAGGAGCGGGTCCAAGGCCCTCACTGTGTGGGCATTGGTGGGGTGCCTACGCTCGGTCCCCCGCTGTCCAGGCAGAGCCCCCTCCCCCTCTTCTCGGTGGCGATGGCCCGGGGCTCCCGGATGGCTGGTAGGAAGCCTCCGTAGAGACCCCTCGGAGAGACCACTGTTGGGGTGTGCACTCTGGGGACACGGCCACCGCCCCGGAGAGGACACCTGAGCTCCCACCACCCCCGCCCGTGCCGACTCCCCATCCTGGGGTGGAGCCCAGCCCCACAGCTGCTCCTCACAGCACGGGGGTCGCAGGGAGCCTCGCGGCTAAGCTTTCCCCCGAGTCCCGACCCTCCTGCCCCCGAGCAGAATAAAGCACGTGTGCTAAGCCAGTAAGTGTTGGGGCAGTTGGGTAACACCATCAGCGGGCAGGAGGACGGTGTTTCGTCACCTCGTTGTGTGGAAAACGTTTTTGATGTTTCCTGTGCTTTCTTGCACTGACTGTTCCCTTTCCGTGTTGAGAGGAAATGGGGGGGGGGGGTGCTTGGAACGATGACATCGTCACTGCCATTCTGCCTCCACCTGAGAAGTACGTTTTTAAACTTTCACTTGATGGTTTTGGGGGTGTATTTGGGGTTGAACTGTGTTTTGTTTTGTGTTATTCTGTTTGTGACCCTTCTTCTCCCCCTTTCTTGCCTCATTTTGCACCGATTGAGGGGTTTCCCCCCTTCCCTCTAAACGTCGCAGAGTGTGTTTTCTGTTATTTTCATGATTATCATAAAAGTAGCAGCAAAATCATGTTACTGGAGGTAAAGCGAACCCAAAGCTTCCCCAGAGAAGAAAGAGGAGCTTGAGAATTCGAACCGAGCTCATCCTTGTTTGAAGTTTTATGTCTTTGTTGTTGGCATTTTGTTTCCATCCTGTTTCTCTCATAACACCACGAGAAATTGTCAGTGTTTTACAGGCACTGAGTTCAGACTTCCTGTTGTACGTAGCACTTCTGTCGTTCTCCCTCTCTTCTTGCCTCTTGGACTGTCCGTTGGGAGTCACGCTCCCGCCCGAGGCACACCCCGTGGAGATTCCTTTATTTCCCCTTTTTTGTCTGAGAAGTTCTCTCTTTCAGGGATGAGGGTGAAAATATTTTCACGGGGGACAGACTTCTTGCTCGGCAGGTACTTTTAAGGCACGGTTAGCGCGTTATTCCGCCGTCCTCCGGCCCCCATCGCGCTGATGAGAAGTCCGCGCCGCCCTCCTGCCTTCCGACCTGAGCTCGGTTCCTCGGGCAGATTGTCTCCATTTCTGTCCGTCTTTGCCGTTTTTTCCCCTCAAGTGTCATTACGATGTGCCTAGATTTGGGCTTACTTTGCATCTTGACGTTTTCTTCCATCAAACCCTGAGAATCCTGTTCACTACGTCCTCAAATTCTGCTTCTAAGTTTTTCCCCCTCATTTTTCCTTCCGGGAGATCTTCTTGTTCTCTCTATACCCTTCCTCTGTGCGTTCTTTTTTTTGTGTCTGTGCTCAATGCTAGGTAATCTCTTCCGAATTCTCTCCCCCTTCTGCGGTTCTGCTGCCCGATCTGCCACCGCGAGTGTCCACCAGGTGTCTGATTTCAGTTATTATATTTGTTTTTACAAAGTCCTCTCTTCTTATTCAGCTTTGGCATATCCCTTCTTACAGTTTTCTACTCCCTGAAGTTATTTTCAAGCTTGTAACTTATTTCCTTAAATAAACCAGGAGGGTTCTGTGCAGGCGTGTACGGGAGTTCTGCTGTTTGCTCAGTTTTGCTGTGAATCTAAATCTGCTCTAAAAAAAATACGGTCTATTTAAAAAGCAGGGAGACTTGTTCTTTTGTGACCCGTGCTGGTTAAATGCAATGCCTGAAGGTCCTGTTTCTTTAAACCTGGCTCTTGCTCATTTGCCTTGCTTCCTGGTTTCCTGGCTCCCTTAGCTGCGTGTTTGTCACTGTCCTCAAACATTTGCTCGTGGGGTTTCCCTGAGACCTTGGACGAACGCGCCCTTCTCTAGGGAGGGTCACGTCTGCCCTTGCCAGGCGGCTGGGGCACCCGGTAGGGACCATATCAGACCCAGCCGGACCTGGAGCCCTGGATGCCACTCAGACCATCTTCTGTGCAAGGACCATCTGTGGTCACCCCTTCTCGATGAGGGGACTCCCTGCTGCGACTGTGGCCGTCTTCCCACAGCCCCTTGGAGTCAGGCTGCGGTGTGGGTGGGCATGTTCTGGCACGTCCCCCAGGGGCTCCACTGTGGGGTGGGCGACCAGCAAAACGCCCCACTGGAGCAGGTACCAGGGGTCTTTCCTGCCTCCTTCACCGCAGGAGGCTAAGGAGCAGGGGTCCAAGTGCAGGGTGCGGGCCGACTTCTTAGGCAAAAGCTGCTTTGAGTCCTTCAGTGAGGCACTTCTCTCTCGGTTGGGGGGGGGGGCACCTGGGATTTGTCCCCTCAGCATTTTGCTGTCTTAGGAGGAAGGTGAGTTAGTTCTGACCCAGCCTAGCCCACCACTCCCTGGGAAAGAGTTCTGGAATTCCTCTGCCCCCATGGAGAATCAAGGAGGGTCTGCAGGTGTTGGCTTCTGTCCAGGTGGATCCTTTAGCAAAAAGCCACGGAAAGCAAGACTGTAAGCTCAGGGTCATATTGTTGGGGTTTCAAGTTCACTTTTGGAACGACCCAGGGGGGACCAGGGAGCCTCACTCTGCGAACTTGGAGGAGGATGTGGAAGGAGGAACCCACATCACGAAACGATTTCTAAGCCCAGTGCCTACGGCCAGGGTCAACCGTGGCTTGGAGAAACCAGCGGGCTAGGGAAGCTTCGCTTAGGGTAAGGAGCAAGCCTGGGAAAGGCCCGGCCCCCCTTCTCTTTCTCCCAATAACTTCTGTTTCCCAAGAATTTTAGAAATGGTCGTGTGCGTGTGGGAGAGCCACCACGTAGCTCCCTCGGTTACAAGCTGAGCAAATAACTTCTGGATTGACGTCTCTCAAGTCACTCACTTGCAAGGCTCTGCCGAGGTTAGGAGCGTCGGCAGATGTGGGAGCAAACGAACGGTGTCCTGATTGGGGCAGGCAGGTGTGGGGCGGGCGGGGCGCGGGGGTTGGCAGCAGATTCCTTCTCCAGTGGGAGCGGGTTAGCAAGGACCAAAGTCGTGCGCAGTGGACACGGCTGTGTCACTTGGGCCACCGGCCTAGGTCGCTAACTTGTCTTGAGAACCACCACTCAGAGCAATTGCTTTGAGAAACATCGTGAATCAATTAAAATTTAACATCTCTTTTCCGCCAACATTTGGGAGGAAATTAAAGCAAAGCAGGCCTTGCCAAGAAGCCTGTAGGCCACGGCGAGACCAAATTGGGAAGGAAGACTGCCGGGAAGCCGGGGGAGAGTCAGCGGCCTGCAAAGCAGCTCGTGGGGCCTGAGCGGCCGGCACCGTGGCTTTAATTAATGCTCACTCTCACTCCCTGACTTTTTTTTCCATCTCAAATTCCGTCTGAACTTGGGAAGCTGGTCAGCAGGAGGTTAATGAGCGGCTGCCTTCCTCTCTGCAAGCGGGTCAACAGCCCGCGCGTCGTGAGACCCCTGGGCTGAAGGACCCAGTAATTGGCCTTCTCCCCCGGGGGCATCCCAGCCCTCTGACACCCCCCTTCTCATTCAGGCAGCCGCGGCGGGACTGCAGGGCCCTTTCCCTCCCTGCCACCGCACGTCACTCGAGCCTGTGTTTTCTGTGAGGTGCTGCTGGTGATCCCTTGTCCCCCCGGCCAGCTTGCCAGTGGCCACCCAGGGCCTGTCTTCCAAAAGTCTGGCTCGAGAGCTGGAAATCTGACTCCAGTGTGGCCTCCTCGCTCCTGGCGGGACTCCACTCACCTCTCTGAGCCCAAGCTTCTCCCTGAGAGGTAGGGGTGCTGCTCGCGTGGGGCTGTGAGGCCCGGTGAGGGCTGAGGCGGCCACAGGACACTGTCCTGCCCACACCCCTGCCCACCCTGTGGGCACCAGTTTCTTCATCGCCCTGTGAACACGGCCTCCTCTCCGCTGGTTGCAGAGAAAGCCTTTGAAACACTAACGCCTGGAGCCCCGACTGTCCCCGGGAGACCCCCCCCTCCCCAATAGCAGGCCTCACCGCCTGGAAAGGGGCCCCCCCAGAGTCCATGGGGCTTTGGGAAGAGTGGGCTCCCCAGAGCTCCTGCGCCCTTCCTGCTCTGCTCCCATGCACGTGTGGACACCCCTGTCCCCGTCACCGGGAGAGGCAGCGCTGTGCACTCTTGAAGAACAAAAGGCCCCCTTTTAGGACCCACGGATCCGGCCCCAGATGGTTCTGCCGACGGGTGCTCTCCGTGAGCTGCTCTGTGAGGTTCCCCTTCCCTGCGCCCCCGGCCGTTGGCTGCCTTTGAACAGAGGGGATGCCTTCGGCTCCTGTCCCGCCACCGGCCGCCCCAGGGCTTTGCCGCGGACACAGCCCCCCGGTTTCCACACCACGCCGCGCGTGTCGAAGCTGGAAGCCCGATTCTGGGCGCCTCCACCTCCGTGGGGTGTTTAGTTTCCTTAGGTGACAAAGGCGGCTATGGGGGCGGGGGACATGGCCTGTCCAAGCCCAGAGTGACACCCGGACACCCCGTCTCCTCCTCCCAGGCCCTCGCTTCGGCACCAGAGACCCGCGAAGGCCGCGCACAATCTTCCTGGTGGACTTGTGTTTGCAGCTGGTTCCTGGACCCCGTGCTCAGTAGGCACAGGGGCTCCTTTCCCGCTGCCCCCGGGGTCTCCCCGCCGGAGGTTGACAGTTGGGCAGGTCTAGCTGCCATCCTCTGTGTGCAAGGCCACCATGCCGTGACACAAGTCCACCACCCACCGGCTGCACCGTGTGACAGCGACGGTGACCCCTGGACGTAGAGTGACCCTCTGCTCCCACCCTCCACCCACCCTCGTCCTGCTCCACCGCCAGTGAGGGTGCCGCACCCAGCTTCTTGGTGACAAATCCTCCCTGGTGACAGACCCCTCCCTGGGGCCCAGACCCCTCCCAGGTGCCACACCCTTCCCTGGGGAACAGACCCCACCTTGGTGGCACTCCTTCCTGGTGACAGACCCCTCCCTGGTGCCGCCCCTCCCAGAGGCAGCTCTCCGCAGCCACTGTGGGCATGTCTAGTCCCCTGGAGTCCTTCCTCCCGAGACAGACCTGAGAAAATGGCCTGTGTGTAGGGCGTGTGTTTTAGGAAGGGGTCCCGGGGAATAGGAGGGGGGGTGGGAGGGGCAGGCCAGGGGAGGGGGGCGGAGGGAAGGCCCACACGAGGGCTGTGTCGGCCGCTGGTCCCTGCTCCGCGCACCCTGGGTGGGATCCCACCGGAGCGGCGCTGGAGGAGGGGTGGACAGAAGGACATGGGCGGGACGGCCGCGACAGCCGGCCGCTGCGTTGCGGGGTCACGTCAGGGCTGCGGGGACGAGGGCGCAGGCACCCAGCACCCCGCGTTGAGCTGGCGGTCAGCTGTCCGGGCAAGAGGAGTGTGTGCTGTCTGCCTCCCGCTCTTCCTCAGCGGGCCCGTTGGGCTGGGGCTGGAACAAGGACAGCTGTGTCCTGTGTTTTTGACCCTCATGAAAGGGGAGCCAGGGACAGTGGCCCACTCCGCCCCTCAGCATGAATGCGGCATTCTTCGCTGTGGCTCTGGACGAAACACGCTAATTAGCACCGGGCACAATGGGCCGTGTCGCCCTGCGCACTGGGGCGCACGGCAGGGAGGGGCTCCAGGGACGACCCAGCCAGAGGGGTGCGGTAGGTGGGGACCTGCGCTCCTGCAGCCCCAGCCGCGCTCCGGTCATTGACCAGGGCCGACCCGGTGACTTGGGGGCCGCTCGGTGGTGCTGGTGAGTGCGTCCTTGTGGGTTCTCGGTCAGGGTGCAGGCTGCGTGCGGGGGAGGGGGGGGGACTGGGGCTCACGGGTTCTAGAAGCAGCCAATACTCAGGGCGTGTCCCTGGAGGGTGGGTGCGGGTGGGGGTGTGTGACCCGCCCCTCCCCCACAGGAGGTGGGGTGGGCAGGACGTGAGCCCCCTTCCCCAGGGCGCTAGGCTTTGCTGCCACACCTTGGGGATGGACGTGCCCTGCTTGCGTGTGTCCGTGTCGCCCGCGCTCTGATACGGTGTGTGAGTGGAAAGATTAGTCACCCACTAGTGAAGTGAGTGGGGGTCCACGGGGTTTCTGGAAAATCGCAGCTGATCTTGGCGGCAAGTTCTATTGAAAATAGAAGGTTCGGCTTGGATCTCGTGACGCCACGCCCTTCCAGCTCCAGAGCCCTCCAGCTCCGGGGCTCCGGGCACACGTGGCCCTGTGTCCTGTGCTCCCGTGCTTGTCCCCAGGCTCCCTACACACCTGTGGGTGGGAGCCATCCCCCAACGGGCGCTCACACGGTGGGAACGGCCTGCCGTCCAGGCTTCTGGGTGGCGGTCCTCTCCTGTCTGATTCTGAGCAGTTGTGCGGGTCAAAGGCTGGGGTTTCCTCTCCTGTGGCCCAGCTGCAAGCGGAAGGAGCTTTCCTCCGGAAGGTTCTGTGCTGGGGACCGAGTTGCCATATTCCTAGGAAGGTCACGCAGTGAAGCCCCCTAGATGGTGTCCACACTGCCCTCCACCCCCAGGAGACACTTGTCCTGCTGCGGTGGGGGGTCCGTCCGGGGTCTTCAGTAGGAGCTGAGATGTGTCAAGAATCTTCTTGCTTGAAGCAAGGCCACCGTGTGGAGGATGGAGGTGGAATCGTTCACTTGTCCAAGTCAGGAGGGACCTTAACACACCAGCTTCATACATTTTCGAGTAAAGACCGCATTTTGCGCAGCACCTGTGGCCGCGTGTGACCGCCAAGCTGTCCTGCTGAGCAGGAGGACCAGCGGGCTGTGGTCCTGCCAGTGGCTCTGTGCTGCCCTGTCCTCGGGGCCTGGAGGACAGTCCCTCGGGACGTCTGGCCTCGGGACTGCACCACCGCTGTGTGCTCCTTGGAGAGCAGGCTGCAGGGGCCGCTTCAGGACGGGACGGGGCGGCTGCACAGTCGGAGCCGGGGTCCCCAGGGTCCACGCTGCCCATCACTCTCCCGGCCGGGCTCGCCCAGAGGGGTTCAGGTTTCGAGAAGCTGGCTTTCGAGAACCAGAGGGGGGTCGGGAAGTTGACATTTTGTTCAAAGCTCGTGGTGTCAGGGTGGAGGGGCTGCAGTTTAAGGGGTGAAAGGAGTTGTTGGCAAGGTGGCCGGTGAGCACAGCCTGGGAGACCTTCCCTGCTCCCAGCACGGCTGAAGGGTCCAGAGTTGTCTCCAGCTCCTTTTACAGGGGAGAGAGGGAGGGAGGGAGAGGGAGAGGCAGAGAGATCCATCCGGGGTCAGGAGACTGCGTAGACACCCAGAGCTGTGACCCAGGGTCTGCAGCCAGCGGCTGGGCGGGCAGGGGTTTGTACCTGCCCGAGCCCGCCCCATCATGCCCGCGCAGGGATGGGGAGACCAGACAAAGCCTCCACGAAGCGAGCTGAGACTAAGACCCGGCCACGCGCTCGGACCCTCGAAAGGCCGCCCCTCCAGAGGGGGCTACGAATGCCCACCAGCCCTGTCGCCACTCAGTCTGGGTGGGAAGCATCTTAGGGAGACTTTCAAGAGTCAGGGCTGTGCCTCTGCCAGGTTCGGGGCTTGGAATAATGGGAACAACGGTGAGAGGGGTCAGGGTGGGGGACACGAGGCCGGCTCCGAGGGACGGGGAGAGAACCATACGGTTCCCCTAACAGAAGCAGGAGAAGCCTTCCAGAACTCCCAGCAGCCCCCACAGTGTGTAAAAACGCACGCTTAGCAGATTTGGGACGCAGGTACGTTCTTTAACCCGAGGAACAGACCCCGTGGGCTTGGTGGCGAGACACCAGGAGTATCCGTCTTCAAGCTGGAAGTAAGAGAAAGAGGCCAACTGTGTTACTTCTCCCTAACGTGCACTGGAGTCCTGTCTGCACACGAGCGTGGGAAAAATAGTTTGAAAGTGTAAAGACTGGAGAGGAAGGAACGGGATGCCCGTTTCTGGACAAGGCGGACATGGAGTATCAGAGCTGGGAAGAAATTTGAGGCCGTTGCTCGCACAAGCTCAATATAAAAAAGAAAAAATCAATAATGGGGGTGCCTGGCTGGCTCTCGGCGGCTTATGTGGCTCTTGATCTCGGGGTTGTGAGTTCAAGCCCCACGTTGGGTGCAGAGAGTATTTAAAAATAAAATCTGTAAAGAAATAATGTTCCTCTACAGCAACTTTCTGAGTTGCCGTGGAGAAAGGCGGTGGTGACTCCCAACACACCTTTCGTGATAGCAGCACAGATGTCAGGCACCAGGAGTACGTAGATCAAGCGTTGTGCGAAACCTTTTGGAGAAAATGAGCCAACTCCGTTGAAAGACTTAAAAAAAAGGTCTAAATAAAGGGAGAGCTATACTATTTCATGTGAAGGAGACACAGTATCAAAGAGATGTCAGCTCTCTCCCAATTAATCTGTAAGTTCAGTGTAGTTCCAAGCAGAATCCAGACAGGGTTCCCACTGCTCTGGACTAGTTGACAAAGAAGAATAAACGGTAAAAAAAAACAAAAACAAAAAACCAAGTTTGAAAACAACAGGGCAGGGGCAGGGCACCTGGCTGGCTCAGTCGATAGAGCATCTGACTCTTGATCCCAGGGTCATGAGTTCGAGCCCCACGTTGGGCATGGAGCCTACTTTAAAAAATAGTAATAAAATAATGTCAAAAAAAAAAAAAGGAAACATAACGGGGCAAAGGAGACGAACCCTATCAGACATCAAAACTTCTGACAAAATTATATAATGAAGCAGTGCGCTATTCGTGGAGATTGACAAAGAAACCGGCACATTGGAACAGGTGGCTTCGAGTCCCGTAAAATCAGGAGGCGGTGAGGCCAGGCTGGCATCAGACTGGCGGGACGGATGAGTCCGCACTAAGGAGGACGTGCACACTAGGTTCTTGATGTGAGAAGATGGCCTGCGGAAACGGAAAACGGGAAAACCTCTGGAGGGGAACCTCGGAGGGTGCCTTAGTGCGTCGGGGAAGCGTTTCTTAGGCGAGAAACAGAACCATCCTACAACAGAGGAAATGATGGGCAGAGTGGTTGAGTTTGAAGTCTCTGCGGGATGGGAAACAACGTAACATCAAAAAAGACCAGCCAGGACTTTACCAACAAAGGGTCAGTATCCAGAATAGATACCGGCCTCCCTCCCAGCAGTGAAGGACGACTCGGGCAGAGACACAGGTGAAGGGGGGGACAGAGGGTCACGGACGCAGCCGGTGCGGCAAAGACGAGCCCCTCGTCAGTCGTCAGGGACCAGGCTGGGGGCACAGCGGGGTCTCCTCTCAGCCGTCACGCCGGCCGGCATCACGCTTGCTGAGATGTGGGGAGACAGGCATTTCTTGGGGCTCTGGTAGCTTCTCTGGCCGCCCTCACGCCAGCCACGCCCTGCTGGGGACCTGCCCACCGCCATCTGACAGACGTGCCTCGGGTGTGCACAGGGCCGTCGGCTGTGGCATCAGCAGGGCGGTGGGAACGAACGCGTGATACGGTTGGATGCTGAGGGAGCACGCTGGAGTGACGGGATCCACGAGCACCAACGTGCCGAAACCTCAAGGACACGGTGTTGAGTGAACGCAGAAAATGCAGGACACGCAAAGTGTGACACAACATTTGCTGTTTTTCAGAACACACGGAGTGGTAACAAGGGAGACGCGGACGCTCTTGGAGAGCCGTGCCCGGGAATGAAAAGGAGTCTGGGTCAGGAGAGCCTTGGGGCTGGGTAGCGACGATGACCGAGGGTGGGGGCTGCGGCGTCGCCCCAGGGGAGAGGGTCCTGGCAGGAGGTGGGGTCGGTGGACTGGAGGGCGGGAAGAGAAGAGGCCGGGACCATGGTCCGGCTTTGACTTGGACAACTGGTGGCTGGGGGGGTCCCACACTGGAACAGGAGGGAGGGACAGAGTAACTCTGGATGTGCTGGTTCCGGGAGGCCCTGGAGAGATGCGGGAAGAGGTGAGGCCAGCGGACGAGGTGTGCATCTGGGGCTTGGAGCCGTGGGGACAGCAGGACGGGCCATCGGGAATGGCCTGGGGCACAGCCAAGCTCTCCGAAAGGCTGTGGGCACCTGCGGGGAAGCAATCGGAACCCAGGGGCCTCCGGGGACCTGGTGAGAGGGCCGTGTGGCCGGGAGTCTTCCACAGACGAGAAAACGGAGGTGCCCCGGTGCTCACTCTCACTCTGTGCTCCCAGAACGCCCTCACCGTGCAGCGCCTCGGTGCTGCCGGGCATGGCTGTTCCATCCTGGACGCTCGGCCTCGGCTTCCTCCCTTCCGAGTCCGGGTCGGCAAGTGGCTCTTGAAGCTTTGTGAATTAGAGCTTTTCTCAGCAACCCCCCCTCCTCCCCTCGCTCTCTGGGGTCTTGGGAAAGGTTACTGTCTCCCGCGGGGTTCTGTGCGAGCGCGGTCTGCAAGGGACATGTCGGTTATGGTGATAAAAGGCGTGTACGTGGGTCTGTGCGTGTGCCAAAGTTTGAAGATGCAAGTTTTTTTTTTTTAATTTTAACAATAAATACATATTCGCGGTTAAAAAAGTGCATACGGTTCGGAAAGATTAAAGCCAAGAGTCAGATCATCTGAGATCCCATCCCCCAGAGAGATGGCCGCTTTCCACCTGGCCTGTACAGTTTCAGACTTCAAGTTTTTCTGTGAAAACAGCACACACACAGTTTTTCCCTTTGTTACTGTGTTAAAATACACACGACATGAAACCCACCACCTTAACCATTTTTAGGTCTATGGTTCAGGGGTGTCACACACACCCACACTGTTGTGCAGCCGTCCCCGCTGTCCGCCCACGGGGCTCTCTTTGTCTTGTAACACCGGAACTCTGCCCCCATTAACACCAACTCCCCGACCCCTCCCCTGCCCCTGCTGCCCAACCGGCCACCTTCTGTCTCTGTGACCTTGACCCAAGTGCGTCGTGTAAGTGAAATCACACGGTTTGTGTGTCTGCACGACCCCACTCAGCAGCGTCCTCAGGGTCCACCCGGGCTGCAGCAGGTGTCACGGCGTCCTTCCTTTCCAAGGCCGAATAGTATTCCGTCGTGCGGATGGACCACACTCTCCTGTCCCTTCATCTGTCAGCGGACACTTGGGTGCTTCCGTGTTTTAGCTCTTGTGAACAGTGCTGCTGTGAACATGGGGGTGCAAATATTTTTTCGAGACTTTGCTTTCAATTCCTTTGGGTAGATACCCAGTAATGGAATTGCTGGACCATGTGGTAATTCTATTTTTAATGTTTTAGGCGAGTCTTTGCAGTTGTCCACAGCAGGTGCACCATTTTGCATTCCCACCAATAGTATACAACATTCCAATTTCTCCACATCTTTGTCAGCACTTGTTTTCTGGTTTTGGGGGATTTTTTTTGATAGTAACCATCCTAATGAGTGTGAGGTAGTATCTCATAGTTTTGATGTGCATTTCCCTAGTGATGAGTGATGCTGAGCATGTTTTCGTGAGCTCATTGGTCATCTGTATATCTTCTCTGGAGAGATGTCTATGCAAGTCCTGTGCCTACTTATTTATTTATCTATCTATCTATCTATCTATCTATTAGATTTTTTATTTGAGAGAGAGAGAGAGAGAATCTCAGGCCTCACACTCAGTGCAGAGCCCAACGTGGGGCTCCATTCCATGACCCTAGGATCATGACTTGAGCCATAATCAAGTTGGACTGTCAACCGACTGAGTCACCCAGCCTCCCCCTTTTGCCCATTTTTGCGTCGAGTTGTTTGTTTCTTTGTTGTTGACTTGTAGGAATTCTCTGTGTATTCTAGATACTAATCCCTCATCAGATACATGATTTGCGGATACTTTCTCCCATTCTTTGGGTCACCTTTTTGTTCTGTGGATCGTGGCTCTTGATGCACAGAAATTTTAAATTTTCTTGAAGCCCAGTTCGGCCATTTCCTGTTGTTGCCTGTGCCTTTGGCCCTGAATCCAAGAAACCATTGTCACATCCACTTTGTGAAGCTTTTATCCTGTTTTCTTAGAAGAGCTTTGTTGTTTTAGGTCTTACATTTACCTCCTTGATCTATTTTGAGTTCATTTCTGTTTGTGGTGTCAGGTAAGGGTCCAGCTTCACTCCCTGGCCTGGGGACATCGAGGTTTCCCAGCATAGTTTGTTGAAAAGACTGTCCTTTTTCCATTGAATGGTCTTGGCTCCCTTGTGAAAAATCATTTGGCCGTATGTGTGAGCATTTCTTTCTTGGCTGTCTATTCTATTCTGTTGGTCTGTATGTCTGTCTTTAATGCACCCGCTTATTTTTTCAAATAGAAATGTGCTCGTACTATACACACTGGCGTTTAAAAAAATTTAGCGTGTTGTCTACACCCCTCCATGTCAGTAAGTGTAGACAAGCCATGTCCAAATGGTGCCCTTGTAGTCTGGCTTATGTGCATTCCATCGTTTGTGTGAATCATCTCTGTTGTGGGCATTTAGGACGCTTCCAATTGTTCGAGCTGTGTTATGGGCACATCACCATAATTATCCTTGAATGAGTTGTATTTGAGGTTGTCAGAGCAGTGCCTGGCACAGGGTAAGTGCTATAAAAGTGTTTGTTACATAGAATATGCTCCAACGCCATTATTCTATCATTTCCTTGGGACAGATTTCCAGGCGTCACATTGCTGAGTTCATGGGCATGTACCACCTGTTGTCTCCCTCCACTGGCCTGGAGAGCAGCCGCCCCGAGACGGGCACTGGGCTGGACCCCGGCCCACGGGTGTAAGCGACCTTGTCTCGGGGCGCTGTTGAGGGTGGAGTGTGGACCTCGGTGTCCGGAGCCCCCGGCAGGTGCACGCGGGCTCCGGCAGCTGTCGCCTGTGTGATGGTGGGCAAGCTGCCCAGCCTCTCGGGGCCTCAGTTTCCTCGCCTGTGCGGGGGAGACCGTGACAGTTAGCCAGTGGGGCTTTCGTGACTGAAACGAGTTCACGCCTACGAGGAGCTCAGGAGAGCGTCAACCAGCACGGTGTTGTGACCGTTTCGAAGGCACAGCAACTTGGTAATTTGTTCTAATTTATTAGTCGCCCAGGTGTAGACAAGCACAGGATAACCCGCATTCTCATTTCCGAGCTACGGGTGATTGGCGTGGGTATTTACCCTGTGGGTTCCCGTCAGAACGATGCCCTCTGGGACTAGGATGGGGTGAAATTTGGACGTCTGGGTCCAAGTTGAAGAGTTGGAGTGAAAGGGAAGGGCGGGTGCAGGGCTGGCTGGGGGCAGAGGGACAAGTAGGGCCCTCACAAGCCTGAACTCCGGAGAACCAGGGCCGGGAGCCTCGTTCCTCGCCCCCTCACGGTTCTAGACCCCAGCGCAGCCACAGCCGATGTCCCCAGGCAGGGCCGTGAGGTGCAGGGACCATCTGTGTCCGTGTTTCCTTGGTCGGATCAGACTGGCTCTTCCTAAGTGCCCTTCAGCTTCAGCCCCGTGGGCCCTGCGTCTTCCTTTGGTCGCACTGGCTTCTCTGGGGGTTTATCGTGGACTTGGCTGGATTTCCGGCAAGGAGAGCTCGTGCCGCTGCACAATCGCTCCACCAGCGCTGGTCTCATTCGTTGGATTCGTTTCTACACTTTCATTCTCCAGGGTTTAATGGATACACCTCCCTTCTGGCACCTCACCATTGGAAGAAAATAAAGCCGCCCTTTGGAGTGGAACTTCCTTCATATTACGGACCCTGTAGCCACAAAACCCAGGGGGGGATTTTCTCAGGAAAAGGGGCCGGAGACGCTCTCCCGCAGCGGCTGCAGACACGGAAGGCTGTGTGCACAGGACTCAGCCAGGCCTGCCCGTGTCCCTCACTTGCTTTCCCCGGAGGAGGTGGGCCCGGAGTCCTCCCCGTGTGCGCACGGAAGGAGGCGGCCGTCGGGCCCGGTCTGCAGGGCAGGGCCGTGCCTTTGCGGCGGGCAGGGCAGCCTGCCTCCTCCCCCACCCAGGGGCCGTCCATGCGGTCAGGGGACCCGGCACCATGCTGGGTGTTCCTGAGAAAGCCTGTCCGGGCAGCGGAGAGCTGAGGGACCGCTGCAGGCATCTGCTTAGAAACACCGCGGAGACGGTCCCTCCCCCTGGATGTAGGCACGGCTGGTAAATTCCAACTGAAAAATAAAAGCTGAGTGCTCTGCTGAGTCATAGAACCCTGGGAGCCGGCCGCATGCGCTGGCCTGAGTCTCCAGCTGCCGGAAGGATCCCCGGGCAGGAGGCAGCGCAGGTGAGCGCCCGGGGCCTCGGTCCCCGGCGGGAAGGGTTTCTGTTTGGAATGGCGCAGAGCCTTGGCTCGGCCTGGCCTCCGGGTCTTTCTGCTTCTTACACTTGAATTCGCTTCTATATTTAGTATGCAGACGTATGCGGCCGGAAGCTAGCAGTGTGGAAGGAGAGGTCACGCTAGGTGTGCAGAGACCATCACAGCACGGGATGCTTGATCTCACGCCCGTCCATCTGTGGTGCTGCGTGCACGGGGGAGGCCGGGCCCGCGTCCTCCTGGGAGTGGGTTTCTCCTCCTGAACGTGGTTGTTTTCCCGTCTCATAGTCGAGGCTGGAGCTTGTTTACGTGGTGGCCGTGGGTGCGGGGCGGGGGGTGAGGGGGGGGAGAGAGCCAGGCCGGGACCCCGGCTGCTGCTGGGTGTGGTCACCGCCTCACTGGCTCCCTCCTCCCTGATCCCGATCTCCCTGATCCTGATCGGACGGGTGTGGGAGTGAGGGGGGGCGCCCTTTGGGCCTGGGTTTCTTTTATGGCTCACGTCCTTATCGCCCGCCTGCCCCCTGCTTGGGAGGTGTCTTCTCTGTGAAACTTACTCAGGACTCACATGTTGTCCCCCGACACCACGTCTTATGCGAGGAACTCGTGTTTGGGGGAAACAGTGGCTTATTAACTGGTTTCCAACACTTCTCCTCGAAAGAAGCGGTCGCTACCACACCGTGCCTCAGTTCCCCCGGTCGTTCAGGGAGAATCGGTGGTTGACGGGGGCGGGCATGGTGGGAACGTTATCGCAGGCGATCGGGCTGCACGCCGCGGTGGGAAGACGAGCCGCGCGGCAGGGGAGGGTGCCGGCGGCTTGGACGCTCACCTCCGCCTGGGGTCTGCTGTGGGCTCCTAGGCGTGCGAGCGCCCGTGACAGCGAGAGAAAGTTTTCCCTCGTTCGAACCCAGGACCAGAGTCGTACATCTGCGAATGTTCTCTGCGGGGCCGAGCCTCGGAGCAGGTCAGTAGCGGCTGGTGGAACGGGGAAGCAGGCCAGGGCACGACCTCACTCCCACGTCCCGCGTGGACGGTCGGCCTCTGTCTGAGGCTCTCTGGGGATTTCAGGAAGTCCTGTCCCTGGCGGTCGGTTCCCTCTTCAGGCCGAGGATGTGGGGCGGGGCCAAGCGCATCCGTGATTCCGAGACAATCTGCCGCCACCCCTGCTGACCGTGGGCAGGGCGCTGGCGGTTCCCGAGGTCACGTGCATGCCCGAGGCCGCCGACAGGCCCCTCCTGCAACATGCACACAGCCGGGTGCCCTGCCTGCAGCCAGGCGGCTGCGAACCAGGACCCAGGACGATTCGTACCCCTCAGTCCGGGGCACGCTGAGGTGTGGGCTCGCGGGGCTTCATCCTGAGTACGGGCTTCTGCGCACTGGGGTCTCCACGCAGGACAGACGTCACGTCTGCTCATTTCTCCTCGCCTGCCCCGTTTCCAGATACAAGTGCGGGGACCCCGAAACAGCCTCTGTGGGGCAGAAGTCAGAGGGTGAAGAAGGCTGACACAGACCACAGAGACCACGGCCTTTCTAGAACCATGGCCCCCACCCCGTCTTCCCCCACAAACTCACGGGCACACGTGTCCCATCTCAGGGACTCTGTGCTGTTGGTCTGGCCCCCACGTAGGCATCCAGCAGCATGAGGGGCACTCGGGAGCCCCTGACGGGGGCCGGCCTTCATGCTGCCCAGGACGTGGCGCCGTGGGCCGTGGTCACCCGGTGGCACCCTCTCGGAGGCCTGAGTGCCACCACTTTGTGACGGCTCAGGAAATTAGAACATCTCCAAGCGGGCACAGCGGACAAGGCAGGTTGCAGGAACGCACGTCAGTGACACAGAGGCTTGGGCCCAAGAGCAGCCTGACCTCAACGTGAGGCCAGACCCAGGCCTCGTGGGGGAAGGGATCCTCCTCCGTGGGGGATTCTGTCCTGCTCCTGATGAGGGGTTTGACCCAAGACGAAGGCCGTGAATGTTCAAGGCCAGAGACCCATAGACGCACATGGTGACTCCAAGGTCAGAGAGCACAGCCGCCGGAGGAGGCAGGAGGGGTCCTGCCCGGCGTAGGCTGGGGCGACTGGAATACCTACTACAGCAAACTCAGATAAGAAAGAAGAGAAGGCTTCATCTTGGATGGGCCCTGGGTGCAGAGACGCGGGCCTCGGTGCATAGCCTCCCAGCTCGCAGGCGGGTGATATCTCCTCCCGCCCTCGGGGTCCGCAGCACCCGGCTGCCAGCTGTGTGCCCTCACGGATGTGTCCCATCCCCCAGGATGGGGGGGGGGCACTGAGCGTCTGCATGGTTCTAATGCATCAGTAGATGTGTTTTCTCATTATGAAACTTAAAAAGAAATCTAGAAGAAAAAAAAAACGATAAGATACCAACAAGACAAAACTTTCCCTTTTAGAATAAACTCTTACCGAGCAATACTTTAAAGTCCACACAGTATCTCATGGTGCAGAAACGTAACCCATAAGAGTAGAGATTTTTCCAGGGGTTCACGATTATAGCCAGTGCTGCCTTGAACATCTCTTGAGTGTGGGGCTTTCCCCGTATTCAGATGACCTCTTTGGATAGACTGCTGGAGAGGAGAGCCCTGAAAAGTTAGGGGCGGCCTGGAGATTTGTTCTTCCGTATTATCACCTTCCTTTCCAGAGGAGCCTTCGCAACCAACCTTTCTCATCAGGGATACTCAAAACAGCCCATTTCGTGGAATATTTGTGGCTTTGAAACTTCTCTTTCCACCCGCAACTGCCTTGACCGTCAAGATAGTGAACTTAACGTCCCTCTCTAGAGGTTGTACATCCCTCGCGGACAAGCCCCATCCCCCCAGGCCGCCGCCGATCCGCTTATCACTAGATCAGTTTGTTTCTCCAGAATTGTGTATAAATGCAGTCCTGTGGTATATATATGTATACATTTGAGGGGTGCCTGGAGGGCTCAGTTGGCTAAGCGTCAGACTCTTGATTTCAGCTCAGGTCATGATCTCAGGGTTGTGAGATCAAGCCCCATTTCAGTTCTGTGCCGGGTCTGGAGCCCGCTTGGGATTCTCTCTCTCGACCCCCTCCCCTCTATAAAATAAATATGTATAAATGGCTTCTTTCTCCCAGCGGAATTATTTTCAGATTTGTTGCTGCACGTACCATGAATCAATTCTTTTTTCCCCTTTTTCTGAGCAATGTGTGGCTGTCCCCAGTTGTTTATCCACACACTGAACCGGTTGATGGATTTGGAGTTGCTGCCAGTGTTTGCTCTTACAACGCTACGAACATTGACGCAAAGTCTTTGCACAGACCTGGGCTTTCGCTCCCTTTGGGCACAGACGTGAGCTTGGGGTAGGGTCCCCTCCCTAAGGAGAGAGAGAAAAGGGAGAGAAAACTTCAAGGTAACCTGGCTGTGCGCCTACGTGACAACATCCCTCATGACCTTGTAAAGCGAGACCGCCTAATCGGACTGCGCGTTTATGTGTGTTACCATATGTGGGAGACAAAGAAATAGAAAATGTACAGACAGACTCTGCCGTGTGATGTTCACCACTCAGTTCTTTGGGTAGGAACCCGACTGAGCGGTGCCGGCACGAATAAAAGTTGCTTCCTGGATAAGAAGCCTCGGTGTCATGACTCTCTGTGCGAGAAGCCTGCTACAGGCTCGTCTATGCTCTGTGTGTGTTTCACTTTTTCAGAAAGTAACAAAGCGTTTTCCAGATGCTTGAACCGTTGCGCATTCCCAGCAGCTGCGTAGGAGAATTCCTGTTCCCCCCCCAGTTCCTCCCGTTCCTCGTGTTCCTCCTATTCCCCGCGGTCCTTCCGTTCCCCCTGTTCCTCTGTTCCTCCCGTTCCCCCCGCTCCCCCCGTTCTTCCCCTTCCCAGTCAGCCGGTCAGCCGTGCTCCCAGGGGTGCAGCAGGCGTCCTTGCTTTACTCTAAGCCCCTGACGACTGATGATGCAAACACCCTTCCATGTGGTGATTTGCTGTCTCTACACTTGCTTTGGTGACGGGTCTTGCAAATCTGTTGCTTATTTTTAAATTGGGTTGTCTTTTTGTTACGGAATTTTGAGAGTTTTAAATATATACATACCTATATATTCTGGGTACAAGTCCTTTAACCAGATGTGTGTGTTGCAAATATGTTTTCTCAATCTGTGGCTTGTCTTTTCCTTTTTGTTAACAGTATCTTTCAGAGATAAGACGTTCAAATTTGGGGGGAGATTTTTCTTTCTTTCTTTTTAAATGTTTGTTTATTTTGTTTTGAGAGATAGAGAGAGGGGTTGGGGAGGGGCAGAGAGAGGATCCCAAGCAGGTTCCTTGCTGTCAGCCCAAAGCCCGACGTGGGGTTCCATCCCAGGAACCGTGAGATCATGATCTGAGCTGAAATCAAGAATCAGATACTTAACCAACTGAGCCACCCAGGTGCCCCTCTTTCCTTTATTTTAAGATTTTATTATTTTTAGGTAATATCTACACCCAACGTGGGGCTCAAACTCACTACCCCAAGATCAAAAGTCACTTGCTTCCCTGACTGAACCAGTCAGGCATCCCCAAATTTAAAATTTTTATAAAGTCGAATCTGTCGATATTTTCTTAAAAAACTTTTTTTTAACCTTTATTCATTTTTGAGAGAAAGAGTGTGGGCAGGGGAGGAACAGAGAGAGAGAAGGAGGCACAGAATCCGAAGCAGGATCCAGGCTCTGAGTTGTCAGCACAGGCTGACGCGGGGCTGGAACTCGCAAACCACGAGATCAAGACTTGAACCGAAGTCAGATGCTCAACTGACTGAGCTGCCCAGGTGCCCCTGTGAATATTTCTCATATGGTTTTTGCTTTTTTGTCTCAATATTGTGAAGGTTGGATGTATGTTTTCACCTAGAGGTTTTATACCTTACAGTTCCACAATCCCTTTCTACTTGGTTTCTGAATATGACGTGAGGTATGGGCTGAGCTGTGGGTGTTGTGGGGCTTTTTTGTGACTTTGGGCATAAAGACGTGTAATATTCCAGCATGATTTCTTCAAAAGACCATCTTTTGTCCAGTGAGTTTTCTTGGATCCTTCATTATACATCAGTCGATCAGATACTTTGTGGTCTGTTCTGTTCCACTGACCAATGTTACACTCGGTGACCATAGCTTTATTGTGAGCTGGAAGTCTGGTGGTGATATCCAACCCCAAACGTGTCATTTTTCAAAATTGCTTAATGTAGATCATTTACCTTTTCCGTAGCCATTTCAGAAACAGCTTGTCAGTTTATACAAAAAAAAAGCCCTGTTAGGATTTTGATTGGGATTGTGTTTAATCTAAATTTCAATTTGGGGAAAGTGAACATAACAACAATGTTGAGTTTTGTGATCCATGAACACTGTATATCTCTCTGTTTATTCAGCCTTTAATTTTCTCTCATGAATATCTGGGGGTTCAAAGGTATAAATATTGTAAATATTTTGTTAGGTTTATTTCTAGGTATTTCATATGATTTTGGTGCTGTTGTAAAAGTTATTGTTTTGTGATAAAATATCTTATTAGTATGAAGAAATATAACTGATAAACATAATTGATTTTTCTCTTTGACCTTTATTCTGTTAACTTGCTAAACTCCCGTGTTCCAGGCACATTCTTTGGGATTTTCTACATAGGTGATGAGGTCACATGTGAGCAAAAATGATTTCTTTACTTCCATTTGTTATGCCTTGAGATCTTCTCCTAGCTCACCATTGGATGGAAGTGTTGAGCAGTGTGTACAGGTGTTTTGCCTTGTTCTGTATCTTAGGGGAAAGGCGGTGAGTCTTTCACTATGAAGTATGGCGTTAGTGGCAGTGTTCTTTTATAGACACTTCAAGTTGAGGAGGCTTCCTTTTATGACTATTTTGCTACATGTTTTTATTGTGAACGGATCTTCGAATTTTGTCAAAAGGCTTTTGTGCATCTTTCGAGATAATTATGTTTTCATTTCAGTGTATTAATATGGTGAATTAAAGGGCCTCATTTAAAAATACTAAACCAATTTTTGCATTCCTTATACATGCTCCATTTGATCCCATTGTATTATTGCTGAATAGAGTGGGATTTTTTTTATATATATTTATTTTTGCTGAATTTGAGTGGCTATTTTTGTTAGGTATTTTTGCATCCACCTTAATGAGGGACATTTTCTTGTAATGCCTTTGTGTCGTTTGGATATCAGAATAAGGTTGGCCTCATAAGAAAAGTTCTGGAAGAGTTGAGTAGAATTGTTGTTCTTCCTTGAATGTTTGCTAGAATTCACCAGTGCATACGTCTCTGCCTAGCATTTTCTTTGTTGGAAGATTTTACTACAAATTCAATTTCTTTAATGGATAAAAGGTTACTCAAGTTATGAGTGAGCTTTGTTAGTTTGTGTCTTTCAAGGAATTTACCCATTTCATTTGTAAATCTTTTGATGTCTGTAGGACATGTAGTGATGTCCCCTTGTTGATTCTTGATATTGTAATTTATGTATTCATTTTTTTTTCAGATCAGTCTTTCCAGAGGTTTATCAGTATTATTAATATTTTCAAAACACCGGCTTTTAGTTTTATTGATTTCTCTTATTGTTTTTGTTTTCAAATTTATTAATTTCTACTAACATCTTTATTGTTTCTATTCTGCTTATGTTACATTTACCTTATTATTTGTTTTCTGTGTTCTTAAGATGGAGTCTTAGACTAGGATTATATTATGATTGGAGACCTTCCTCATTCCCAATATGACCACTTATTGTCCTTAGTGCCCTCCCAGTACCACTCTGGTTATGCTCTGCAAATTCTGGTGTTTGTGCTTTTATTTCCATTCAGTTCAAAACATGTTTCTAATTTATTTCGCATTTCCTTTTTCACCTATGGGTTATTTAAAAGTGTGTTTAAATTGCCAAGTATTTAAATTTTCTCTTGATATCTATTACTTATTTATAGCTCATTTTTTGGGGAGGGGGCAGAGAACATCAGTTGGATCATTTCCACTATTTTAACTTTGATGAGATTTGTTTTATTGCACAGCACGTAGTCTGTTTTGATGAATATCTTATGTGCACCTGAAAATGCTGCATATTCTGGTGTTGGATGATGTACCCTACAAATGTCAATTGGGTCAAATTTGTTGATACTGTTTTTTAAATCTCTTATATCCTTAACTGATCTTTTATGTTCTTATTTCACCGCTTGCTGAGAGGTGAGTGTTGCAGCCTCCAATTCTAGCTGTGAAAATTCCTATTTCTACTTGCATTTCTGTTGTTTTTTGTTTAAAGTATTTTTGAGGTTCTCTTTGATTGCTGTGTCCTCTTGATTCATCAATTCCTTTTTCATTGTGTAATGTCCTTCTTAATCCCTGGTAATGTCCCTTGCTCTGAAATCTACATGATTTAGCATTAATGTAGTCACTTCAGTTTCTTTTGATTAGAGTTTGCATGATATAACTTTTCCTGTCCTTTGACTTTTAACTGATCTATGCCTTTATATTTAAAGTGAGTTTCAGATTGTGTAAAGTTGGTGCTTGCCTTTTTAAAAAAATATCATCTGGAAGTGCCTGCCTTTAAATTGTATTTTTTAGCCCATCTGCTTGTTATATTTAATGATATGGCTGGATTTGAATCTAGCTTTGCTCTTTATTTTCCATTTGTGTCATCTCTTCCATGGTCCTCTTTTCTTGACTTCTGAGGGAGTGAGTATTTTTAGGACCCTGTTCACCTATTGCTTTTTCATTGCCCTTCTCTTGCAGGGTAATTGTTAATTCTCATGTTAGGGGCTAAACATAGTCTTTAGCTCATCAGTCCTTCTTGATATTGTGCCAGTTCTCATGTAATTAATGACTTTCATTTTCGTTTTCTTTCCCATTTTTTGTATTGTTCTCAGATATTTTAATTCTATGTTCGCTGTGCTCTACACTTGCACTCCCTGGTTTTGCTTTAGCTAATTTGTTATCTTTTAAAGGGATGAAAAATAGGGGTGCCTGGGTGGCTCAGTCGGTTAAGTGACCGACTTCAGCTCAGATCATGATCTTGCAGTTTGTGAGTTCGAGTCCCATGTCCGGCTCTGTGTTGACAGCTAGGAGCCTGGAGCCTGCTTTGGATTCTGTGGCTCCCTCTCTCTCTGCCCCTCCCCTGCTCGTGCTCTGTCTCTCTCTCTCCCTCTCAAAAATAAATAGACGTTAAAAAAAAATTTAAAGGGATGAAAACTGAGAAAAGAGCCTGCTCTCCACACCCTCATCTTCACCACTGTGAGCGTGCTTCCATTCTCTGTGTGCATCAGTTTCCAGCTTGAGAACGTCTCTTCTGCCTGTAGAACTGCCTCCAACATTTTTTTGTAGCACACATCTTTTGCCAATAAATCCTTTCAACTCTTGTTTTTCTGAAAAAGTCTATTTCTCCCTTCTGGTAACAGATTTAATAATATGTAAGTCACCCACTTAAAGTGTGAATTCACGGGGTTTTAGTGTGTTCACGGAATTTTGCAGCTATCACCACAAATTTAGAACATTTCTGTCACCCCAAATAGAAGCCCTGGACCATTAGCTGTCACTTCTCGCTTCCCCTGTCCTAAGCCTGCAGCAACCACTCATCTGCTTTCTTTTTCTATAGATTTGCCTTTTCCGGCCATTTCACACAATGTAATCATGTAGCAAGTGACCTTTTCGGTCCGGCCTCTTTGATGTATTGCCACGCTTTCCAGGCGCGTCTATACTAGCCTGTGCCGGCACCGTATTCCTCCTCACTGCTGGGTGGTGGGCCATCGCACGGCTGTGCCGTGTTCTATTGTCCGTCTATCAGTTGGTGGACATCGGTGCTGTTCCCACTTTCTGGCCGTTATGAGTAACGCTGCAGTGACCTTCGCGGTGACGTTCGTGTGGCACATCCCCGGGAGGAGAATTGCTGGGCCACATGGCGTTTCACTGTGTGAGGAAAATGCACCATTGTACGTCCCCAACGGTACACGAGGGTTCCAATTTACCCATGTTCTCATTTGTTCTTTTCTGGGTTTTAAAAAATATTTATTTAAAAAAACTTCTTATGGTGGCCGTGTTAATGGACGTGAGGTGGTCGGCTTCTTCATCCCCACAAGGTATTTTTGCCGAGTCTAGAATTCGGGTTTCATGGGTGTTTGTGTTTTGTTTTGTTTTTCTGGCTCTTTGAGCCACGGCCCCATCATCTTCTAGCTAGTTCTTGCCTTGTTCCTCTGCGTGTTGTGTGCTCTCCTCCCTTCATTCTGTTCCAGGTTGTTTCTTTAGTTACGGTTTTCGTCAGTTTGACTCCTGTGTCTGCATTTCTCTTTGCCGTTTGAGGATCTGTGAGCTCCGAGTCCGTAAGTTGTTGTGTTTCACTAATTTTGAAGAATCCTCTGTTGTTTCCTTTCTTTATGTTTTCCTTCTCCCTGTTTTCTCTTTGTTCTCTGGGAGTCCACCCCCACCTCTTCCAGGCTTCTTGATGTTGCCTGGCCCTGTTAGAGACTCTGTCTTCTTTCTTCTCCTGGGTTTCACATCAGACAGTGTCCTGTCTTCAAGTTCACGGAGTCCTTCCATTGCCAAGTGCGTTCCTCTAATTCTCACCCCTGATGTCATGGCCCTTGTTTCTAATGACTGCGTTCGAGCCTCTCTTGTAGTTTCCATTTCCTCGCTGGGTCTCCCGTCTTTTCCTTTAGACCCTCGGGCATACACGTTACTTAAATGTCCTGTCCAGTAGCAGCAACAACTCAGCATCTCTGAATCTGGTTCTTCTGATTGCTTGACAATGGGTGGTTTTCCTTGTTTTTTTGTTTTGTTTTGTTTTTTGTTTCCCTTTTTCTGTGTCTTGTAATTATTTTGTTGAATGTCAGACATTGTAGAAGAACAGTAGAAGGTATCTATCTGCAGAAAATGATATTTAAAAAAAATTTTTTTTTATTAACGTTTATTTATTTTTGAGACAGAGAGAGACAGAGCATGAACGGGGAGGGTCAGAGAGAGGGAGACACAGAATCCGAAACAGGCTCCAGGCTCTGAGCTGTCAGCACAGAGCCCGACGCGGGGCTCGAACTCACGGACCGCGAGATCACGACCTGAGCCGAAGTCGGGCACTTAACCGACTGAGCTACCCGGGCGCCCCCGGAAAATGATATTTAAGCACAGATGTGGACACATCTCTCCTTGTGTCAGTGTGCGGGCTGGAATGAAGGCAGGGAGTAGTTGAGCCGGCTTAGGAGCCTGTAGCCTGTCCTTACGGCCAGCCCAGCGCGGGGTTCAGACTCGTCATGGCGGGCTGCCCACACACTGTGCTGGGGGTCTCCTCCGTGCTCCTGCTGCACCTAGCCCCCACACCCCCTGCACCCCCGTACCATGCAGGGGCTCCTTCTGCAGCCTTGCCCCTCTCCCAGCTTGACTGCGGCTGCTTGTTCCTTGGCGTGAGGCTTGTTTTGAGGAAAGGGGATCTCGGTTTCTTCTGGTGCAGCCTTAGGTCAGTCAAGGCATATGCACCTGAACTTGGGTAGTTGGCCTTGTAAGGGTCCCTGCCTTCCTCCTCAGCGGCCAAGCTCTGCTCTGTTTCAGTGCAGGACCCTGAGCCCCAGTGCCTCCGTCTTCCTCCCCAGGGGCAGGTGTTTGGGGCTTCGACTCTGACCGTAGAGGCAGAGATTTTTTCCTAGTGCCTGGAGCAGGAAGGAAGGAGGGATCTTACTTTCATCCTGAGCCCAGGGACCCTGCGGACAAGAGGCTTTGCTGCCCTTGTCCCGGTGGCTTATGGCTTTTGCTCTGTGTGCAGGACGGGTTCTGGGGGTGGGGAGAGGCCCGTACCTGTCCCAGGCGGCAGGCGGTCTCTTGCATATCTGCACCGGGGGGAGCCCCTCCAGCCTCTGCCCTGCCCTCAACCTCTCTCGTGTCTGGACTCCAGCGATTCCAAACTGACCTGCCACGTGCAGCCCTTAGAAGTGTGTTAAAATTGGAGCTGATTTCTTCCCACTTCTTTCTCCTGTGCTCGGCCCGATCATGCGCCCGTCTCCCCTCAGAGGGGCTGGTCACCATTTGCAATCTGGTGCTTCGGTTGCCTTGGGACCTCAACTCTTTCATGGGCTCAAGGAAAGACAGGGTTTTGTTTATGGGCGAGACGTTCTTTTGCGATTTTCTACATCTTAAGCAGAGGAGGTTTCTTTGTGATTTTGAAACCCTTTTTTCCCTTCTTTGTAAATTATCTCTTTTGATAGTTACCCGTTTATCTTGTGAGATCTTAGTGTTTTTATTATTGAGTTTCACAGTCTTCTAATATGGTAAAGATATTAACTTTTTAATTGGATTTACTGCAAATACTCTTTGAGTGCATTTTTAGCTTAATTGCACGCCGTCTGTAATAAAGAAACGTAAATTTTTAATGTGGTGGAATCTGTCGGCTTTCCCTTTTGTGAATTCCTTTTATCTTCTCTAAGCCCAGGAAGGCCTCTCTCTCCAGAGATTTGAGAAATGCTCATTTCTCCTTTCCCTGCTTTGATTTTCATCCTCAGCACTCTTTAATCCACTTAGAGTTCCATTGGGCGGGCAGTATTCCATACATCTTTTTTTTTTTTTTTTTTTTTTTTGACAATTAGCCAGCTAATCGCCTGGTGTTTTTAGGTGACGTCCTTCTCCTTACCGTGGAACGTGACATATGTGGGAGAGACTGTGGGGCCTGTTTCTGAACGGGGTGATCTTTCTCAGTCGTGAGGTTGGGGTTCTTCCTGCTTAGCAAAAGGACACGGTTTTGACCAGGGAAACTGTTTTCTGTTACAGACTTTGCCGTGTCGCTGCCAGGCTCTCTCCGGACACCTCGGTCTGAGGGTGTCTCAGCTGTCACTGGGCGGGCCCATTTTCCTTCCCTGCTGCAGCCCTGGGGCCGGCCACTGGGCTTTAGGACCCACGTTTAACCGCAGGCCTCCGAGTTGCCGTGTACCCTGAGCGTGAACAGGGTGTTGTGAGACCCTCCAGGCCCGAGGTCAGGCACGCACCCCAGCGCCCCATCCCTCCGACCGGACGTGGAGTGGCCTCCAGGTCGTCTCGAACGGGCCCCGAGGTGCCCGGTTCCCGGGGCCCTCCTCCTGCTGCCGCGCCTCCTGTCTCCCGCTCGCGCTTGTGGCCCGGGGGACGGGGGCGGCGTCCTGGGAGCAGCCAAGGAAGGCGAGACGCGGGCCTGGCTTGCAGGGGTCACCAGGGGGGGCTGCTGCGCGGCTGCAGCCCCACCTCGGGCACCAGTCTCTGTATTAACCTTCTGTGGCTGCCAGCGCGAATTGCCACAAATCTAGGAGCTTAAAGCAGCACGGACCCGCTACGTCGTGGTTCTTCAGCCCGATGTCTGGGGGGTGCTGAGCTGGAGCGTGGCAGGCGGCTCTCCTGTCTGGAGGCTCCGGGGCCCGTGTCCTTGCTCACTCGCTCGTTAGTGGCGCTCATTATCTTGCTCATTATCGAGTGCAGGCTCGATTTCCTCGTGCTTGGGACCTGCAGGCCCCCCGCCCCTGGCTTGCGGTGTCTTCTCCCGCGTCCAGGCCAGCGGCTCGGCCCACGTTTTTCTCAGGCGGCGCCCCTGGGGTCCCGTGGGCCTGGATTGGACCACAGACCCCTTCCCGGGGTCTCGGCCTCCCCCTTGTCGCATAAAGAAACACGTTCACAGGTTCCAGGACTAGGATGCGGCCAATATCGGGGGACCAAGCATTTCCTCTCCTGCCGGAGTGCTCCCTGGGTGTTCACAACCTGACCGCGGACCCTCTTTCCTCAATTAACACAGTTCTTCTGCTGGGATGAAATAGTCCGGTTTCTAAGACATCTTGTATTCAAAAAAACGTCCTGAAACAAATTATTTCCATGGGTAAAATGGCAGGGAGCTGAAAATTTCAGATTTATGGTAACCACGTAAATTGTCTACAAAACCTCACTAATAAAGGAACTTCATCACTGTAGGTATGTTTGTAATGGACAAATACACAATACATACTGGCTAATCGGGACAGACAAAATCAAGCTTAAATGCGAGCCGCGTCGGTAGTAGGTTCCGGGACCTTCCGGGTAAAATGCGGGTCCCGTTACAAACACACCCGCAGCTGCTCGTGCCTCTGGGCCGTTTGCTACGTGGTCTGCTGTCTGCGTCGGGAACGTGGGGGCTCGTGCATCCCCAGCAACTGTCCCCCGAGGAGAGAGGTCAGGAAGTAGGTGTTTCTAGACGCCGTCCTGAGCACTTTCCTTTTTCCCAGAAGAGCTATTTTGGGAGTCAGACCCCTGTCGATGCGGGGCGGGTCTGTGCTGTGTGCCTGTGTGGACACGGCTGCCTCCCGGTGTGGGGTCAGGGTCACCTCGTCCTTCCCATTCCTGGGCTCCATCAGACCCCCGCACACACACACACACAATTAAAACTATAGGCTGACTGTTCTTAGACAATCTGCTCTGTCTCTGCTGCACACCAACACTCATTCCAACCATTACAGCATTTCCCCCTAAATTATATTTGCAAAACCCTCGCTGTGAGGTGGGTTCTGTGAACACAGTGTTTCCTGAACTCCCCTCCTGGCGGAGACGGGGTCGCTGGCCCTGACCTTGTCCTGCCACCGTTAAATTCCCCAAGAGCGACGGGGCAGGGAGGCCGTGCAGCCGCTGTCCTTGGGCGTTGGGCCCCGGCCGCGCTCAGGTCTGTCCCCGCGTGCGGTGCTGTCCCGGGTCGCACACGCGTGCTGCCCCGCTTCTGAGCTGCGGGCCTGGTGCTGGACCGCTGTCTGTCCTGACTCAGTCCCTGTCTTTCCTTAATGCCCTTGGAGGGCCCTGGCCCCTGATGAGCCGCGCTGTTGTTCACGCACAGTGTAGGACTAGTCGTGGGATCAGCGAGGCCTTCTGTTTGGATATGTGGTCCTCGTGAGCTGAGGAGTCTCAGTGGGCCCTGTGACGCTTTCCTGACACCAGGGGACCCGGGAGGCGGGGCGCAGCAGGCCTCACTGAGGCCCCGTGCTAAGGGCCAGGCCTGATGTCTGCTTGAGGCAATGAAACGCAAACCCTTTTGAAATGGGTAAACCCCCCTCCAGACCTCAGGTGAACTCCCAGGAGGCCTGGGAAAGCTCACCGGAACTCCGGCTGGATGCTCTGGGAAGGAGAGTGGGGGAGGCTGCTTTTGTCCATCCGTCTGTCAGTCTGCCTTCTCACCTACCTGAAGATCATCCTTCACATTACTTGTTTCGATCAACTGTTTCCTGTTCATCTGTGCCAGGACCGCGAGAAGGAGCGGCCTGACTCTCGGGTTGGTTTCCGGGGCTGCTCCTCCGATGTAGCGACTGCCTTGTTTCAGGCCGTTTTGCTCTTGGCCTCCAGCTCGGGCTGGGGGCTCGGGAGCTGGGTCCCATCCTCAGCCGAGGCCTCCCGAGGGGTCCCGAGCTGAGCGGCGACCCAGACCACAGCCGCTGTCCTCCGACGGCTCGGGCACTAACACACACACGGAAGGGCACCCCAGACGCCGTGCTTTCAACCCCACGCTGCAGCTCAGTGGCTACCTGGTTTGAGAGCCACAGAAGCTGTCCGTGAGGACAAAGAAAAGATTTCAGTGTTTCACTTAAACTCTTCCTGTATCTGGGGTGATGAATGCAAGAAGCCAGTGTGGTGGGACCAGATGCCATCTGCCAACGGGGGGGGGGTCCCCTGGCCCAGGTTTCTGGGGGGAGCCAGGCCCAGAGGCCGTGCTGCAGGTGAGGACAGTTTCCTCAAACAGGTGGTCGGCTCCCACAATCATCTCCTGTAACATCTGCGTCCTCTATCCTGGGAGGTGAGCTGGCAAATTTTAAGTCACGCTTGTGGCTTAAATTATAACCACTTATATTGTTATTATTATGATAATCATTATTATTATATGAAGGTAAATACAAGCATAAGCTTTTTCCTTTGATGGAGAAAGCCTTCCGCCTCCAGGAAGGCAGGGTAAACCCAGTTTCTCCTAGCCCTCCCATCAGTACGATGAAGCAGTCTGGATATTGGATCTAGAACAAACATAAGAAGAAGGTGAAGAAGGAGGTCCACTAGGGACCCGGGGACCAGGAAGACAGTGGCGAGGGCGGACGGGCCTGGAGGAGCCTGCCGCCTTCGCCGAAGGGCCAGGAGAACAGCCTGGTAGCACTTCACTGAGGGGGACGCGCAGACGGCAGACGAGCACGGACAGGTGTCAGTCACGATTAGGAAAAGCAAAGGAAAACCACGGTGAGGTCGTGCCTGGCAAAATGCTGAAATCGAATACAGTGGCACCGAATGCGGGTGAGGAAGCAGGGGAGCCGCGTCCCGCACGCGCTGGGGGCGGGGAGGGACGGTGGTGCGGCCCCTGCGGAGCGCGGCGTGGCGGCTTCTCCGACACCTCATTGCTCAGCCACCACGCGGCCCAGAAACGGCGCTGGCGAGCGTTTATATCGGAGGAACGAAGACTGTTCCTCAGTCACCCGCAGGTGCACCTGTACAGCAGCGATGTTAGCGGCGGCCACCCCACGACCGCCCGGACATCCTGCGGTGGGTGAGCCGTTACACCCACCACGGCGGGTCCGCGCCGGGAACGCCGCACCGCGGTAATAAACACAGGGAGCCAGGGCTGCATGCGGTGGGTCCCCGCAAGGCCCCCTGCCGCACGCTTGCGTTTCTGTCACATTCTTGACGTGCAAAACAGAGGCGGAAGGCAGGTTCGTGGTTGTCGGGCGAGGAGGGCAAAGGCGGGCGCAGGCTCCCCGGGCGGCACCAGGAGTCCTGTGCACACACTTCGGGGTCAGTGTCCTGGGGCCGTGCCGTTGTCACCTGGGGGCGGTCTGCTCCTGCCCTTGCCGTCAGGGAAGCTCCCACCCCGTGACCTCACGTGGCACGCTTGGACTCCTGACCTCTGCCCCTGGCTTCTAGAAGACGCACTTCCGGATGGAGCGGAGGCCTCAGCCTCTGTGTCCCGACAGCGTGGTCTTGTGCAGCCCCGTGGTCGTCAGTGGGAAAGACCCCGGCGTGCTGTGTGTCCGCCGTCCCAGGGTCGGTGCCGACGGGGGGCCGGCTTCTTCCCCGCCGGCACCCAGGCCCTGAGTGCTGCTCCCCTCCTCCCGAGGCCTGTCCCCACCCCCGCTCCAGTCGCTCTCCTGCCCCACCGACGCGACTGCCTCCCCGTCCGCAGGCGTGGACCCGGTTCTTGTGTCAGCACTTGCTCCCGGACGTGCCTGCGGCCGGTTGACTGCGCTCTGGGTGTCTCTTTGCCAGAACAAGTGGGTTTTGATGGGAGAGGGGTGTGGAGTGATGGCCCGCCTTTTGCCAGGCTCCCCGTGAGGGTCCTGCCTGGAGAGGGGCCCCCCCACCGACACCCCACGTATGCCTGATGGCGTGGCCTCGGCCTCTGCCCACTCTCCTCCCAGATGCACTGCCCGGCACGGGCCCTTGTCCGACTGCCAACAGGGAGCCACAGGCTGTACTCGGAGGGTCCCTGTGGATTTGACAAGTGTCTCCGACCACCCCCCCCCCCCCCGCCCTGTTGCCTGCCTTGGATTTCCATGGAAATAAGGCTTAGAAACATCAGATTATCCTTTCTTCTCCGTAGATGAAATCTTTAACCTGGAAAGGGTCTGGGTCAGATACTATCAACTTTACAAGGTCGAAACCCCTTTACGACCCAGGACACTTGCAAATTACATGGGGCCTTGCCCTGAGCGGTTCGCGGGCAGGCGGTTTTACTGCCATCAGGGACCCTCTCCCTACACGGTGCAGTGAGGACAGGAGCCTGGGCTCCGCGGGGGAGAAACCCTGGAGGCCAGCAGGGACCTGCTGGGGAGCGGCGCTGACCTACCCGCTTCCTGGTTAGCGGCTCCGGTTGGCGGTCGGGGCAAGCGCGTTCATCGACTGTAGAGCTTTGACTCCTTCTAAACCCTCTGAACATAAAACCGCTGACAGCGCGAGCAGAGGGAGCTCCTGACCCCGAAACAAAGGTGGGCGGACTGCACTATTAATCTACTCGTGTAGCGACTTCCTGAAAAAGTGTGACCCACATGGCTGGAGGCAGTGGGCATCGGGTCGGTGTGTGAGCCTGAGGCTTGGACGTGACCCTGCCCCCCCCTTCCTCCCACACACCTGGGTCTCCCGAGCAGGTTGGTGACTTATGGGGGGGGGGGGGAGGCGCAAATTCAATCCAGAAAATATTTGAAATGCCCAGTGTTGTGCATTTTAGGGAGCTGGCTCCCCCTTGAGCTGTCGCTGCTGGGTCCCTCCACACCCCTGCCTCCCACCTGCACCCTGACCTGGTGACTGAGCTCTGCCGACAGGAGGCCCGAGGCCTGACCATCAGGGTTGTTCACATCTGTGGTTCAAGCAGTGTTGACCGTGGGCCTGTGGAGACGACACTCCCACCCACCCATGACCTGGTGGGTGGGGGGCTGGTGCAGCCTGCTCTGACCAAACCCTCCACCCCCAGCCCCCGCTTGCAGAGGCCAGTAATTCTCCCAGGCAAGGGTGAGCACTAGGGCGAAAGCATCCAGCAAAGCTCAGGGGCCTCCCAAGGCCTGGTGTCCCCCTCCAGCCACCTCTTCTGTCTGCCAGGGTGACAGGAAACATGTGGGATCCATGACCTGGACACAATGGTTACAGCCAAGGCTTTACTGGGTGTGGGCGCGGGGGGGCAAAGCCACGGGGCATACAGAAGCACATAAGACAGAACAGGGGACCCTGGACACCCTCGGTGCCACTTGTCCGTCCCCTGCAGGAGCCTGTCCCCCAACATAGACGGTGGGTGTCTCGGGGGCCAGATGCTTCCTTCCACCAAGCCCTTATCCCGTGCAAGCTTCAAGCTGATATCATCAGCACAAGTAGGACTTGGGGTAAGGCGTGAAAACCCCTCTCCTTCCCCTCGGCAGTGATCTCATCAAGTGCTCCCGGAGGAGGGTGCAGCCTGGGCTGGAAGGAGGAGCCTGTCCGAAATCCCTGCCTGGGGTGTGCGTGAACAAGGCCCGCCAGGTGCCCTCGGAGGACCCGGGGGCGGGGGGGGGGGGCGGTGTTTCTTCTGTTTCCACTCGTTTCCACAAATAATAAAGTCAACACGTTTATCACATTTGTCCCCAGATTGGTGTCGGAGAAAGCTACTCATGCTGCCTTTGGGGAGATGTCAGGGAGGGCTCGAGACCCCTGGCTGCATCAAAACTGCCGGAGCAGGGTGGCCAGTACCGAGAGGAGCAGTTCAGCCCCCAGGGGCTGGGGGGCGGCGGGCAGGAGCCCTGAGCCCAGGCCAGAGCAATCAGTCTGTGTTGAGCTGTGTGGGAGCGTGTTCCAAACAGAGCAAAAGGCATGGTGCGCGGAGGGCGCTGGGCAGGGAGGGGAGGGGCCCGTGCCGCCTCAGGGCTGTGGGGCAGGTGTCTGTCTGGAACCCGCGCGCGGGGTGTCTCCCTCTTTAGACACCTGGTGACGCTGGCTGTCTATCCAGGAAAGGCCTGCGCAGTTTCGTGGTAAAACACGTAACAATGAACCCGTTTAGAGAGAACGTTGAGTAAAGAATTGTCGGGGTGGAAGGCAGCCTTGGCAAATTGTCCAGGAGATTGGGGTTCACTGGAATCTGGGGCGGGCAGCGGGGAGACATGCAGCGTCTTGACCAGGCGAGGGGGAGGCCAGGGCTGTCACCCGAGACTGGGGTCCCTCTTGGGGCGTCGAGGACACAAAAGACACAACCAGGCCAGAGAACGGGAGGAGGAAGGGTTTTGTTTGCAGCAAGTGACGAGAACGCGGGATCCTTCCCAAAGCAGCGTCTCCCCGAACAGCAAACCCGGGGAGGGGTTCACCCGAGGGCTAACGCTCACCGAGGGGCTTGCGCGCAGGGGCTCCGGCACGGCACGGCACGGCACGGCACGGCACGGCACGGCACGGTGGCAAAAGTCCGGAGGCGACGGAGTCCGGGCCGGGGTCACGAGGCCAGCCTGGGGCAGCTCCGCCAGGACCTGGGTGCCCAGGGGGGTTGAGATCCTGCAGAGGTCGCCCCGGAGGGCGCGTCCGGCCAGACTTCACCTCCAAACCGGCTCTGGGGGTCGCGCCTCCGATGAGCCTCGTGTGATTAGGTTGCCTCCTGCCTGATGGCGGCTGCTCGTCCTTCTTCCTGCTTTCCCAAGGCGGCCGGGGCCTGAGATGACTTTTCTTCCTCTTCTTCTTTTTTTCTTTTTTTCAAGCAGGCTTCATGCCCAGCGTGGAGCCCGATATGGGGCTTGAACTCAGAACGCTGAGATCAAGACCTGAGCTGAAATCAAGAGTCAGATGCGTAACTGAGTGAGCCACCCAGGCACCCGTGAAATGACTTTTCCCGTGTCCGGAAAGCTGCGTCTGTCTGTCTTTCCAGGCCCCTCGACCCCCTCTGCCCACAGGGCCAGGCTGTGTCTTGAAATGGTGGCGTGGGAGTCACTGCAGAGAACAGCCTGGAGAGAACGTAGGGAGAGTGGTCAGGAGGCCCGGGTCTGGGGGACACGCTGACACTGGTCCCGGGACGCAGGGGCTCTGCTCGCAGAGGACCGTGGGCTGAAGACACCAAGCCCTTGACCCAAAGCACCAGGCCAGCGGGTCCCAAAGGATGTCCCCAGGCCAGGGCGTTTAAGAGCTTCAGCAGGTGCCCGGGACCAGCATCGCACCCCAGGTGAGGCGTCCAGGACGTGTCACCGAGGCAGGCAGAATGCTGTCACTGGGTGTGTGAAGAGCAGAGTCCTTTTTCTGTCATTTTCTCAAGCGTGATGGGTTTTGGGGTCAAGGCAGCTCCTGGGCCTGGGGTCCTGCCAGGACCCGTGGACTCGGCCTCCGTGAACAGATGGAGCCTCCCCCGACACCGCCCCCCGGGGGCCGTCAGGTGCCCCCACCCAGCTTTCCTTGTGGTGGTTTCCTGCCAGGGATGGCCAGAGCGGGGGCACCCCCAGCCCTCCTCCAGGTCCCTGCTTTTGTTTGTGTACCCCAGCCCTTGTCCTGGTTTGCTTTTCTGCCTGAGCCCTCAGGGTGTGAGCTGCAGGCTTCTTGGCCAAGAACTAGCACGGGTCTAACTGGTCTAACCAGTGGGGCCGGTGTGGGCACAGCAGGTGCCTCACATGCGCCTTCAGGGGCCCTGTTGGCAGCTGGCGGGTGCCTGGAGGTGTGATTTCCACCCAAACCCGGTGTGAATTCCTTCTTGAGGCCCCCTGGCCCCCCAAGCGCTTTTGGCGACCAAAGCAGGAACTGGGGGGCTTTTCCTCCAGTTTGGATGAGACTTTTAACTTCCTACACGTTCCCTCACCCAAATGGAGCCCCGCCACACCACATCGCTGACCCCACCCACAAATGAAGCCACACAGGTCAGAGCCGCCGGGACCCTGTAAAGCGGCCCCGTCTGTTTCCCAGAGCAGAGCCGGCGGAAGACAGCTGTTCTGTTGGCTACTTTTTATCCTCCTTCTCTCCACACGCCCTGGTGCCCGAGCATCAGGCACCTGCAGCTGTCGGGATGCCCCTGACCACCGCAGTGGCAGCAGCGGAGGGACGGTGTGCGGATGGGGTGCAGGCCTGCCCTAACCAGCCACAGCAGGAGCCCACGGGTCTCAGCGCCAGCTCTGAAGACTCGGGGGGGTGGGGGGAGAGTGGGAAAGGTCACCACAAGCCGGCAGAAGACCCTCGCACACGGAGCTGGAAAATCTGCAAAGCGGTGCCCAGGGGTGACTTAGAAAACACACCCCAAATCGAGAGCCTGGCCTCAGCTCCTCCCCTCCCCTCCCCTAAACAAGCTCTTCACGTGACAGGCGGCTGTGGGCAGGGAGACGTGGGCCAGCCACCGGGCTAGGGCAGGGGGACCACGTGCCTGCTGACATCTCTTCTGAGACACGGCAAAACACCTTTAAACTCTCGGCCGGCCCTTTTCTCTCCTTCCTCGGGAGGCTGCTGCCCTCCTGAGTCCCTCCTCTGGCAATGCACCCAGGCCCACTCTGAGCCCCTTCCCTCACTGGCCCCCGCCTCCTAGCGGCCACCTCTCACCGTTGTGCCGCCCGGGCCCCCTGCACCTCTGGGGCTTTGTACTCATTCTGTGTCTCGGGGCCTCAGGGACCGAGCCGGGAGGGAGGACAAAGGCCGTGGGGACACGTCTGGAGAGCCTTTCCCTGGAAGTGCCGATAACCCAGCCTGCGCCCAGGCCCCCGCTGTGAAAGCTGAACTTTGACGTCATATCCCAGGTTTGGGAAGGACTGTCCCAGCCTGTCAGCTGGAGCGGGTGGTGGGCACAGGGCGTCTCTGGCCCAGGTCACTTGTTTGGACAACTGTTCTGGTGTCTATAGTGCAGGAAGGAGGCCTCGGGGGCCAGGGACATTCTTGTCCCCACTTTGTGCAGGGGGCTTCCCGGGTAGTAAGTGTGGAGCAGGACTCCAGCCGTGCCTCCTGCTGTTGAGCCCAGGCCCGTACCGTCTGTGCGGTTGGTTGATGGGCCTGCTTCCCGCACTTGGCGCCGGGGCACCGAGGAAACGCAGCCGCAGGCCCGCGGGGTGGTGGTGGGTGGGCGGCCCAGGGCAGTGCCCTTGCTCCGTGGGCTGGATGAGGGTGTGCGTTCACCCCCTAAGTTGGCTCAGGGTGAGAGTGCACGTCCTCCGGGGCGGAGTTCTTGGGCCCCCTGGGGGGTCTGGGGGTCCCCGCCTCTACGCCTCTGTCTGAGAAGCTCCTGGTTCACACCCACCATCGCCACCAGGATGCCACCCACCCAGGTATGACATTCGGGCCTTAAAGTTGGGTGCCCAGCCTCTTCTTCCAAAGGGGCAGGGAAAGAACTCCTCTCCAGCTCCCCGTTCGTGCCAGTCGCTGAGAAGGGCTTTACTTGTGGGGTCCCCAGCAGAGCTGCTGAGTGCAGGGCCGAGGGCCTCTGTGGTCTGCGGCTGGGGACCCTGGGTGCGGTCGGGATGGCTTCCTCAGGGCACAAGATGCCAGCCTTGTCCCACCCCCCGCGGCCCGGCTCCCACCAGCGTATTGAGGCTCCCGCCAGGGTCTCGCGGTTCCCACCAGGGTCGCCCGCCTCCCGCCAGGGTCTCGGGGCTCCCATCACGGTCGCGGGACGCCAGCCCGCTCACCGGGTGCGCTCTCCCTGCAGGTGACGGAGAAAATGTAGCAGGTCCACGGCGAGGCGCTACGTGCCCAGCGTGGTGCGGACAGACCAGCCTAGACGAGCGGCCCTCCCCGGGCCCCCCGTGGGCCACCCTCACCATGTCCAAGAAGGGCACGGGCGGCCGAGGCAAGGCGGACAAGGCGGAGGCCTTCGCTGCGCTGCAGGCTGCCAACGAGGAGCTTCGGGCCAAGCTCACCGACATCCAGATTGAGCTGCAGCAGGAGAAGAGCAAGGTGGGCCCCCCACGCCCTGCCCCTCTCACTTCTCCACACCCTCCTGGGCCCCGGGGTCTGCCCGGAGCCGGGCACGGTAGGGTCTCTGCCCAAGTGCCCGCCAGCTCTCTCCGGGCAGCTGGGGTGCACAGACAGCTCTGGAGAAGAGCGGGGCAGGGGGTGGGCTGGGGTGAGTGAGGGGACCGTGCCGGGTGGGTGCCGGGGCCGCCAGAGGGACCTCAGCCTGTGGCAGCATCCTGGGAAATGTCCCTTCCCCCTGAAGTGGTCACCGTGGAACTGAGCCCACATATAGCAGGCCTGGCGTGTGGATGAAGGAGACAGGCCGGGCTTGCTGTTTCCACGTGCGGTCGGAAACGCGGGGGCGGGCCCGCAGGGGTGGTGGGGCCCAGAGACCACAGTGGGCAGGCGCGAGATGGCCCCACCGGACATCAGCACTTGGGGTCCTTGAGGCCCATAGGGAAGGCTGGGGCCGGGGCCTCTGGGAGGGGTGCGGGGGGCTGGTCACAGGGCAGCTCAGTGCCAGGCCAAGCCTGGGTGGTGGGCATCCCACCGGCCCACCGCCCCCCTCTCTGCCTTAAGTCTGCCCTCTGCCCTCTCCCCATCCGGGGAGGTTGAGAAGAAAGGATTTGGAGAGAGGCGGGTCTGGAGGGGGACGGTTCTTGCGGGAGGCGGGTGGGAGAGGGGATCAGGTGCTTGGGCCCAGTTGCCTAACGCCTGGGTTACCCACGCAGGTTAAATCATGAACGCTGTACTATTCCGTGCCATGTGGTAATGACACGAAATTAGATTCAGTGTCCAACAGACTGGTATTAGGACTCGGCCGTGCTGCCCGTCTACGTGCTGTCTGCTGGCTGAGCCACGAAGCCTCCGTGACTTCCCGCCAGACTCTTTACAGGAAGAGCGTGTGGCCCACGCCGGGCGCTTACCCTCTGCCTCAGGTCCCTGCTCCGCACCAAGGGGACAGTAGCAGCACCTTCGGTGCCAGGGAGGGACAGCTCGAGGGGCCCAGGATGAGCTTGCCGCTCCGATGCCATCGGCTGCGGTCACAGCGACCACGTGGCCGCTCCCATGGCGAGGCGTCCTCTGTGGGCCCACAGGAGAGTCGGAGCCCACGGGGGAGCCCGGCGGCATCGACGTCAGCACTGCTCGGGGTCAGGCAGTCGCCAGGTCAGCAGGGGCGGCACCGAGAGGCGCGGGCGCACGGCGTGGGTGGAGTCAGGGTCAAGGTGCAGACGTCTGGAGGCCCAGGACCCCGCCTCAGACACCGCTCACGGGTTGTCCAACGGGACGCGGACAGCAAGGCCCTCGTCTCACTGGGTGAAAGTGCTCCTCGTCCAATGCGCAGAAGCACCACGCGGAAATCGCCGAGCGGTACTTGCCTCGTGTGCCGACTCTGTGCCCGTTGCCACGGCATTGTCTTCCTGTGCGGTTTTACCAAAACCCACCCATCCCCACAGCCCAGGGGAGCGGGAGGGGGCCGCCTCCTCGCTTGTCAGCGCCCCAGGCCGGCAGGGTCGGAGATCACGCCCTCTCGCTGCCGGGCAAGGGCCCTGGGGCTGGGGCCCTGCCACCATTTGTGTTTTGGAAAGATGACATGCCTCTTGGTACAAGATTCAGAAGGAACGGGCGAAACGGCCCCGGTGCCCGCTCCGGAGGCCTCGTGTTACAGGCTCCTCGCCGCACGTCCGGGGCCCCTTTCTAACGCAGAGATGACAGCAGAGTGCCGCCCCCGGGTCCTCTCTCTTCACCGCACACAGGCTCCCGGGGGTCCCGCGTGCGGCTCCGGAGCGGCTCCAGCACCCCTTCGCAATCCTCTGCCCGATGTTTGGCCCACACATCCTGGCTGCTTCTGATTTTCGGCTGACGGGGCGCCGTGCAGGGAGCACGCTGTGTGCACGTGTGAGGGTACTTGCAGAATAAGCTCTCGCAGGTGGGTTTGCTGGGTCCGGCCGTGTGCACGTTTCCAGGGATCGCACGGGCGCCCACACCTGCCCCGCCCCACGCAGGTCCGGTGGGTGACACATTCCTCACGCGTCTTTCCAGTTCCCGCCTGCGCTCCCCCGTCTCCCCCGGCAGCCAGTTCAGTAACTCAGGATCCCTTCGGATCCTGAGAAGGTGCCTCCGGCCGGTCTGTCCGCTCAGCCCATCGAGAGGAGCCTCGCTGCAAAAACGCTGCATGTGGGCCGCGAACCACGCACCTCGGTCGTCGTGAAGTGGGGGATGGAAAACACAGTCCGGTGATCACAACCGTCAATAGCCTCATCCTCATCAATCCTGAAATCTTTACACGTGCCACAGTTAGTGTCCCTGGTGCACCCACGGGACAGATTTGCACAACCAGACCCAGAAGGCGGGACTGGCACCTTCTGTCTGGTTTTCGGCATGTTCCAGATGTTCTGGAAGCACCCGGGGAGGAGGGCTTGATTCTGGACTCACGGTGGAAGTCCAGGGACGACCACAGGACCCTGTCCTCTTCCGCAAGCCTGCCTGGACGACGGGAGTCTCACAGAGGCCGTGGAGGCACTGACCCCACCTGCGCACAGCGCCCACCCCTCACCAGGAGTTCCCAGCGCAGCAAAATTCTGGAGGAGAAACATCTCGTTTTGCAGATTGCAGCTGTCAGGGTGGAGAAAGTCGCTGGGAAGCCTGGAAAGATGCCAGTGAACGTCGCCGCCAGAGCAGAGCACTCTGGGTCTCGAGCCAGCGGTTAATTTGTCACCAAAGGATGCTTGTGTGAATGGAGACTTGACAGTAAAGAATAAAATGACTCCAATGGAAGCAGGACTGTCCTCCTGCCCGCCCTCTGTCGGGAGGTTGAAGCGGGACCATCTCTGGTGAAGAACCTTCTGGAAGGAGGGAGCCAGCTCTGCAGGGAGAGGAGCTCAAAGGGAAGGCCTCACGGGAGCCGCCGTGTCCCAGTGAGGGAGACACCAAGGAACAGGAAGGCGGCCGGGCCAGAGGAAGCCAGGCTGGCAGGCACCTGGGGTGCAGTCACCCCACCTGGAAATCGGGGAGGGCCTCTCAGAAGAGGTGGTTTTAGACAGAGACCAGAATGACCAGTAAAGGTGGGTCTGAGGGTGTCTCGCTCTGGGCAGGGCTCACCTGGTGCAGCGGCAGGAAAGGCGGTCCAGAGTTCAGGCCACGGTGGCCGCGCAGGTGGCCATATTGTCTGGACCGGGACACCTGGGAGAGCGGAGGGGTCCTGAAGCAGATCAGGACCTACCAGGAGACCATGAACTTAGCCTCAGACTCGGCGTGTGCAGTGTCCTGGTCACAAGGTCAGTGTGTTTGTTACACTAAAGCAGTGACGGTTGCAGTCTTTCCAAACCCAGTGAGGTGGGGGGAGTCTAGAAATACCAAGTGTCCTGCCCGTTTGTGATGAGGAGGGGACATAGCAGGAGGCCAGGCAGGGAAGGGCACGGAATGAGGGCAGGAGGCTGGAGCAGAGGCAGCCCACGGCGCGGGGCTGGGTCCACAGGGAGTGGTGGCATCAGCTCTGTCCATGGAAGGTGTGGGAGTCGACGGCAGGGACTTAACTGCCAAATCCCCAAATCCTGATTGTGTCCACACCTCCTGTGGGAGACAGTCATTCGCTGCTACAGGCCTGGGAGCCAAGTCGCCGCCACGGTGCCCGAGGGGCTGCAGGGAAGCTTCAGACTTCTCCTCGTCAGGCGAGACTTGGACGTAAATCTCACTGGAAATAGAGCCACATGGGACTCTGGAGACAAAAACATGGTAGGAACAAAATAACGAGCCAGAGAAAAAGTGCCTTCTTCATAAAGCTAATAGCTTGAAAGAACAAAGACTAGGACAGAATGTTCCGGAAACTGGCCTAACATGGGGAAAGGCCACAGGCAACCCGCGTGGAACCTAAGGGGGTGCATTCAGTCATTCAAAGCAAGGCCTGACGGTGCACCAGCCAGGAAGTGGGCCGTGTAGCCGTGGCACATGTGAGGCGGGCCCTGCTCCCCTGTGGGTCCTCATGCAGATGGCCGAGTCCTCAGCACCCCATATCTGAGGGAACCGCAGACTATTTCCTGGAAATAAGACCGTAGACAAAAAAGTCCTTTCCACGTGGCCCACAAGCAACGAGGCAGCGTCCCAGTGGGAGTGTTTATCCATTTAACTTAAAATTCCGTCAACCTCTGAGCAAATTCGTTAAGCAGTATTTGAGAGCCACGAACATTCATGGCATCAGAAAGGATTACAGCAGCTTCCACCCGTAAATGGGTGTGGAGCAGGATCCCAAAGCCCCTGTCAGGAGACGGAGGACTGTTGGCGGCGTGGCCGGTGCCCGTGGGGCCTGCCCAGCACGGTGGCCTGAGCGCAGGACCCCACCTGCCGGCCCGAGGCCGTGCTGCTGCGTATTGGGGCCGTGCCTTTTCTCTGCGGTTTAAGCCAGTCACACGAACTCTGCTCCTAACACACACCTTGGTCGCCTGCCTACGCTTCTCCAGCTAAGACTCTAGGCGCACCTCCATTCTGCTCAGGAGGTTGTTGGGAGACTGTGTCCCGACGCCCGGCCGGCTCCATACCGACCCTTCAGGGGAGCGCCCGTCCTGTGAGCACCTGCTCTCTGCCGGGCCCGTGCTGGTCACAGGCCACGAGTGGGCCATCCTCGTGGGGCTGAGGTCCGGCCTGAGCGTGAAGCCGGTCTTGACCCAGGAGGGGAGACGGTCGCGCCCACCAGCGAGGCAACGGCGCGCCTGCAGGCGGCGTGCGCCCTCTGTTTCCGGGGCAGGTCCGAGCCACCGGGATGGCAGGCCGGGCGGGGTCCTCCTGTGCCGGCACCCCCACCTCTGGGAAAGGCTGGCTCGGCCCCGTGTGGGACGCGGAGGTCTCGTCAGTGTCCACCCCCACCCCCAGCCCCAAGGTTTCTTCGAGGACTTCGGGCAGCACTGAACACAGTTTCTCTCTGAATTAAACTTGAGGATGGAGAGGCCACGTGTGCTCCGTGGCTGGCGGGTCTTGTCGGGGCAGAGCAGTGGGAAAATGAGGAGACACCCTGGGATTCCTCAAGGAAAAGACGCAGAGCCCAGAGAGCAGGGCGGGACCGTCACGGCCACGGAACCGACCACGCGGGCACGGCACGGCCGTGACAGACTGGGAGGGAGCGGGAAGCGTGGGGGAACAGGCGCTCTCGTCATCACGGCGGGCGGGCAGAGCGTGAACATCGCAGCCACTGTGTTCGCCCGACCGCACACCTCCCGCGGACCAAGTGAAGGAGTGATCATGGGATGTTCTCCCGCCATCCCTGGTTTCCTTGGCAACCAGATTCAGCGCGAGGGAGCGGAGGCGCCGAAGCCGCCAAGAACTGGGACAGAAGCCCTGCGTTTGAGTTTGAAACCGCGTGGGAACTTCAGGGCGTTTTACCACGTGAACGGTGTCCATCGGGAAGGCCTGCCACGGAGACCAGCCCGGAGCAGGGAGCCGCCCAGGGCCCGGGCCGTGACTGGAATACCATTTCCCATCGCAAGAAATCAGGGCGACTGGAGGACAGTCGTGGGCAGGAGGTGAGCACGCGGGCCCGGAACGCTCGGCCTGGTGGACAGCAGACAACCGGGGTCACGGGGCGTCCGAAGGGCTCGGGGCCGCCTCTCACTGGCCGCACACGGGGTGCTCGGGGTGCCAGTAAGGGTGAGGCCAGCAGTGGTTGAAATTGTCACCTGTGTTTAAATCCTTTCTGAGGCCGACGTGGTCCCTTGAAAACTGGGCCCCTTGAAGCAATGGGTCCAGCGGGCGTCCCTCAGCGTCGGGGGGACCAGCCACCCCAGATGCAGAAACCGCTCAGCCCCAGGACTCTGAAAAGGCAAAGCCGCAGCCCCGCTGGTCGAGAGCCCCAGCCACCAGCCCTGCCGCTGAGCCACCCACAGCGCGTGGCCACGTGAGGCAGACTTTAATGAGGTCCCGGGAGGCTGCGGCCCGTCGGGGGACAGCTGTGGATCTCGGGGAAACATCTCTACGTGCTTCATTGGTGGAATAACCTTCTCAACAACGCACTATAAAGCTGTCGTGTGTTCCTGAAACAGGCCTGAGTCACGAAGGGCCCCCGGGGCTCAGGGTGCCGGCCACTTTGCTCACTGTGTCCGGTGCTGTGGCCCGCTCTCGTGGCCGCTGCGAGGCTGCCGTGAGGCTGTCGCCAGCTTTCCGTCAGCCACCTCTCCCCCACCCGCGTGCTCGGGGCCACGCGCCTCCCCGCCATCCCGCATCTCCAGTAGGGGAGACTCAGACGCCAAATGGGGAGGAATTCGCAGGCTGCGCGTGGAGGGAGCTTCGGAGGAAGCCCGCTGCGGGAGACAGACGGGGGGCGGACGGCAGAGATGGGAGCCCAGAACCGCAGGCGAGCGAGGCCGCAGACAGTCCCGGGGCGCAGAAGCGTCTCCTGGGAGCGCCCCGTTCTGCTTGTTCCTCTGTCTTCAGCGGCCGGTTCCGCAGCGGCCGTGGCGGGGGCGCAGGCGCTGAAGGGACCCCGGCCCCGTTTGCTCCCTGTGAGCCGACCGCTCGCATTCTGAGGCACGCGGGGCAGGGCGCTCTGTGCGGGTCTGGGTGTTCAGCAGGCCCTTCGGGCGCTGGCAGACCGTCCCGGGGCAGTCACGGGCACCAGACGGGAGGGCCCCGTTTTCCCCCAGACGGCTTCGATGGTGGTCAGCACTAAACCCTGGACGTTTCTGGTACTCTCTCCTCCGCCCTCCCTCCCGGCTCCGACCAGCACCTGCTCTGAGTGCAGATTCTTGTCCTTTTCTCTGCTGGTTCCGTCCAGGAGGCCGTTCTGGCTCCACCACGTCCAGGCGCAGGACCTCCGGCACCCGACCCTCGGCGTCCACACCGCACAGTGGGGGCCGTGGCAGCCTCCCACGTGTGCTGACACCGCCCCGGAGTGGGCGCCCTCGAGAGTACAGATTACTAATCGCACCACCCTGCCCCCACGACTGAGAACCGCTACCAAAAATCTGCTTTTCCGTGTGTCCTCAGTTCAATTTAAACTGGAAAAAAGGGCAGTTCACGTTGGATGGAAAAGGAGTAAATACCCGTGTGCGCTAAGCTCCAACAGCCACCCCATTCTTTGGAGGAAACCCAGAGAGCTGGCCAGGGGCTCGCTCCGTCCCCTGTGCCAGTGTCAGGGGCCTGGACGGCTCAGACAGGGCTCCGGGCTGGAATTTCCTCCAGCACTGGGGGGTCCAAGCCGTCCGGGGACACTTGCCCTGCAGGAGGGACGCCCTGTCCCAGAGACAGGGATGAATAAGGCACTTTTTGTGCAGGGGCGTGAACGGCGGGGTCAGCGTGCAGAGGCAGGGCTGGAGACTGCAGGCAAGATTTGCAGGCACCCGGGCAGGGTCGAGGGTCAGATGGGGTCGGATGGCTTGGGGGGACAGCAGCCAAGGACCGTGGCCCCACATGAGGTGCTGTGGATGGGGATGCAGAGTGGAGGTGGGGTGGGAGGGGCAGGCTGGACCCAGGGCAGCTTAGCCTCTGTTTCATCCCGTGTTAGGTTCTGAGCACCAACTTCGTACCACATGTGGGCGGTGTGGTCATTGAGCCAAGGGTGAAGTTCTAGATGAAAACAAAAGATTCGGTAAAAAATCCAAGTGATTCCAAAAATCTAGACGTTACGCGTCACCTAGACAGAGCGCGGCGGCCTAGGTGGGCCTCCCCGTCACAGAAGGTGAGCGTGACACCCTTGTCATGGGGCTGGAGGGTCGTGCCCGAGGGGCCTCCCGCGCCCTCTTCCCGGTGGTTCACGGGAGAGGCGGCCGCTGGGCCCCCTGCACGGCTGGGCCTGGCCACGGGGGAGACGACAGAGCACATCTGTGTGCGCCCACGTGTCTATGACCTCACCCTGCAGGCTCGCAGTGTTTCCAGCCTCCCGCCCCTGCGGACGCCCACGGGTGCGTGGTCCCACCGCCCGCGGGCAAGGCTTGACTCGGCCTCCAGTCCGCAGGTCAAGGAGACATTCTGGAAGGGAAGACGGCTCCCGGCCCGGCAGGAAAGAACCCCGGAGGTCCCCACGCCCGGCCCCCGGGGCCCGCGGCGGCAGAGGCGGGCCCCGCAGCAACACGCCTCCGCGGTGGTCTTGTGTTTCAGGTGAGCAGGGTGGAGAGGGAGAAGAACCAGGAGCTGAGGCAGGTGCGGGAGCACGAGCAGCACAAGAGCGCCGTCCTGCTCACCGAGCTGAAGACGAAGCTGCACGAGGAAAAGACGAAGGAGCTCCAGGCCGTGCGGGAGGTGCTGCTGCGGCAGCACGAGGCCGAGCTGCTCAGGGTCATCAAGATCAAGGACAACGAGAACCAGCGGCTGCAGGCGCTGCTGCACGCGCTCCGCGACGGCGCCCCCGACAAGGTCAAGACCGTGCTGCTGTCTGAGGCCAAGGAGGAGGCCAAGAAGGGGTTCGAGGTGGAGAAGATCAAAATGCAGCAGGAGATCTCTGAGCTCAAGGGGGCCAAGAGGCAGGTGGAGGAGGCGCTGACCATCGTGATCCAGGCCGACAAGATCAAGGCCGCGGAAATCAGGAGCGTGTATCACCTCCACCAGGAGGAGATCTCCCGCATCAAGAAGGAGTGTGAGCGGGAGATCCGCAGGCTGGTACGTGCTGCGGGGTCGCGGGGCGGGGGCTGCTGGCGGGGTGTGGGGCGCGGGGCGCGGGGCGGGGGGCCTGCTGGGCGTGGGGGGATGTGGGGCGTGGGAGCTCACTGGATCCAGAGGGGTGAGACCAGAAGCCCCCGGGGGGAGGTCCTGGGCCTCCAAGGCCGTCCTGGCATCGATGCCTGTGCACTACCTGGGAAAGCATCCTCTCCGTCTGGGCCGTAGCAAGCGCGTCTCGTCCGGTCGGAAGGGCCAAATGCTGGCAGCTGCCTCTGGGGCGTCCGAATGGCTCCAGGGACCGGCTGGCCGTGGCCGGCACCCGTAGACTCCATGTTGTCGGAGACCCAGAGCTAAGAAGTTGAAGAGAATGGTCAGGGTTTGTGAGGGGTTGTGCCTGACCCCCCTCCCTCCCCCGGGAACCTGGACCTCCTCCGTGCTTTTGGGGGAACACCGCTCGAACATCGAGCCCCGGGTCACCTGTCAGGGGCTTCGCCAGGACCCAGCTGGCTTTGCCGCCCATGCCACGGAGGACCCTGGGGGTCCCCTTCATGGGATCAGCAATCTTTCCAGCCGGCACAGCTGTGCACCCGGGGCACCTCTCCCTACTTCGGGGGGCTCTGATTTCCAGACACTGCCCCCAGGCTGTACCGCTTCCCAGATGGGGTGTGGCCCTTGTCCGGACCCGCGGCCCTGAGGTGAGCACAGACTTGTGAACCACACACAGCGTTGCCATGTTGTGCACGTGGGGGCCCTGAACTCTCCCAACCTGGAGGGCCCCCTCCTTCCCAGAGTGTCCCCTGTTCCGGGTACCCCCCAGACGACTCTAAGCCATGTGTCGGCACCTCCTTGAGCCACCGAGGACCTGGCCAAAATACCTAACCTCTGAGCAGTGAGGGGTTCCTCACGTGACGGGATGGCCCCTCGGCTCCTCTTCTGCCCCAGAGAGGAACGAAGCCACTGCCCAGGCTGCTCAAGGAAGGAGGGGCAGGGCGGTCGGTACCCGATGCCCGGTTCCAGGTGGACCCTGTTCACCTCCATGGGATTCACTGTGCACAGGCCAGTGGCCCCATCTCCTTAGCTCAGGACCTGTAACAAAACTAGCAGGTCCCTTGCGGGTCCCTGTGGGTCCCTCACCCCTAGCGTGGATGCCCGGAGGCAGCTACGGGCAGTGCTTCTAGCCGATTCTTCTGGAGTCTGTGCCAGCTTCTCAAAAACATGCTTAAACGTGTACTCCTTGAAACCTCAGTTTCCACTGTGCTCCCGCCTCTGCCTCGATCGTCCTGGCCAGCGCCTGTTGTGGGCCAATTCACAATGGCGTGGGCAGTGTCAGGGGAGAGCCGGGGGTGGTGACCACAGCAGGGGCTTGCTGGGGCCCTGGAGAAGGGGCGGGCGGTGACCACAGGACCTCCGGACCCCTGGAGGGCCCTGCCACAGCCAACTCAGCACAGTCGGGAGGGGGGAGCATGGGGCCATCCTCCTGGGGGTAATTTGGGGATAAGAGAGGGTCCCGTGGGACACTTGGAGCTTTACCTTGGCTTAAGTGAATCACCATTTGCATGACTGTTGCTGTGTTAGCGTTACTCACAAAAGACCCACAGTGACCCCTGGTTCTATTACCTTTGTTATACGTACTTTTGTTTTCTCAGAATTAGCTTTCTAAGTGCCTATTCCTAGTTCACCCCGGGATTTCCAGTAAAATGCCCCTCTGCTGTGAGCACGGTGAACGATGAACGATCCACCCATTGACCTGGTTTCTGAGACACCCCTTCTGGAGCCCTCTGCCTGCCGGCTGCCCCTGCTGCCAGCCCCACCCTCCTCTGCCATCATCCTGGGAGCCCCTCCTCTCTCCTGGGCTAGATTCCTCCCACATCTTCCTCTTTTCTTTTTTTGGAAAAAAAAAGAAGCCAAAATTTTATTTATGTTTATTTATTTTTGAGAGAGAGAGAGAGAGACAGAGCATGAGTGGAGGGGAGGGGCAGAGAGAGAGGGAGGGGCAGAGAGAGAGGAAGACACAGAATCCGAAGCAGGCTCCAGGCTCTGAGCTGTCAGCACAGAGCCCTATGCGGGGCTCAAACTCACAAACCGTGAGATCATGACCTGAGCCGAAGTCAGACACTTAACAGACTGAGCCACCCAGGCGCCCCCTTCCTCTTTCTTGATCAACGTAATTTCTTATTTTGGAGGAACACATTTTCCAATAGCTTCCTGGAAACAGAGAGGGTGGAGATCAATGTTGTAAGACCCTGTGTGTATGAAAGTTTTATTCTACCCTCACACTTGATGCTCTGACTGGGAAGGGAATTATAGGTTGGAAAAACCTTCCATTGGGAATTTGAAGGTATTTCTGCATTGTCATTTAACTTCCAGCGTTGCATGAGGAAGTTGGAAAACATTCTGGTTCCTGATCTTCCCGTGGCCCCGTTTCACTCCCTGCTGCCCCCTGAAGCTGCAAGGTTCACCCTGTGCCCTGAGCCCTGAGCCCTGCACCCTGAGCCCTATGCCCTGCGCCCTTTGCCCTGAGCCCTGGGCCCCACGCCCTGAACCCTGCACCCTGTGCCCTGAGCCCTGTGGGGTTCACCCTGCACCCTGAGCCTGCACCCTGAACCCTGTGCCCTGTGCCCTGAGCTCTAAGCCCTGTGCCCTGAACCCTGAGCCCTGAGCCCTGCACCCTGTGCCCTGAGCCCTGTGGGGTTCACCCTGCACCCTGAGCCTTCACCCTGAGCCCTGTGTCCTGAACCTTGTGCCCTGAGCCCTATGTCCTGCACCCTGAGCCCTGAGCCCTGAGCCTTGCGCCCTGAGCCCTGCACCCTGTGCCCTGAGCCCCATGCCCTGAACCCTGCACCCTGTGCCCTGAGCCCTGTGGGGTTCACTCTGCACCCTGAGCCTGCACCCTGAACCCTGTGCCCTGAGCTCTAAGCCCTGTGCCCTAAACCCTGGGCCCTGAGCCCTGCACCCTGTGCCCTGAGCCCTGCGGGGTTCACCCTGCACCCTGAGCCTTCACCCTGAGCCCTGTGTCCTGAACCCTGTGCCCTGAGCCCTATGTCCTGCGCCCTGAGCCCTGAGCCCTGAGCCTTGCGCCCTGAGCCCTGCACCCTCTGCCCTGAGCCCTGCGGGGTTCACCCTGCACCCTGAGCCTTCACCCTGAGCCCTGTGTCCTGAACCCTGTGCCCTGAGCCCTATGTCCTGCGCCCTGAGCCCTGAGCCCTGAGCCTTGCGCCCTGAGCCCTGCACCCTCTGCCCTGAGCCCTGCGGGGTTCACCCTGCACCCTGAGCCTTCACCCTGAGCCCTGTGTCCTGAACCCTGTGCCCTGAGCCCTATGTCCTGCACCCTGAGCCCTGAGCCTTGCGCCCTGAGCCCTGCACCCTGTGCCCTGAGCCCCATGCCCTGAACCCTGCACCCTGTGCCCTGAGCCCTGCGGGGTTCACCCTGCACCCTGAGCCTTCACCCTGAGCCCTGTGTCCTGAACCCTGTGCCCTGAGCCCTATGTCCTGCACCCTGAGCCCTGAGCCTTGCGCCCTGAGCCCTGCACCCTGTGCCCTGAGCCCCATGCCCTGAACCCTGCACCCTGTGCCCTGAGCCCTGTGGGGTTCACTCTGCACCCTGAGCCTGCACCCTGAACCCTGTGCCCTGTGCCCTGAGCTCTAAGCCCTGTGCCCTAAACCCTGAGCCCTGAGCCCTGCACCCTGTGCCCTGAGCCCTGCGGGGTTCACCCTGCACCCTGAGCCTTCACCCTGAGCCCTGTGTCCTGAACCCTGTGCCCTGAGCCCTATGTCCTGCGCCCTGAGCCCTGAGCCTTGCGCCCTGAGCCCTGCACCCTGTGCCCTGAGCCCCATGCCCTGAACCCTGCACTCTGCGCCCTGAGCCCTGCAGGGTTCACCCTGCACCCTGAGCCTTCACCCTACACCCTGAGCCCTGTGCCCTGTGCCCTGAGCCCTGTGCCCTGTGCCCTGTGCCCTGAGCCCTGTGCCCTGTGCCCTGTACCCTGGTGGTGATGCACCTGGTGTATTTGTTCACCCACCACACCACGTGGTCAGGAGCTTTTCTAGCTGGAAACTCAGTCACCGGCTTGGGAAATCTCGTGTGATTGTTTCCCCTACCGTCTTCCTTCCGGACGTCCCGTCAGCACGGCACTGGGCCTTTGAGCTGGCGCCCCAGGTTTCCCGTTCTCCCCTCTGGCCTGGCGTTGGCTCTGATTTCTGGGAGATGTCCTCAACTCCGTGTCCTAATTTTCCTGCTCAGGCTTTTATTTCTGCCTCCATACACTGAATTCTCCAGCACGTTCCTTCTCCGTAGCCTTCCCGCATCCTCGGAGACGGAAGGCCCCTCATTTCTCTGAGGCGGTGATGAAAATCGGCTCTGAAAGCGTCTTCTTGTGCTCCTTCCCGCCAGAGGGCGTCCTTGAGCGCCAGGGGGCCTCATGGGGCTGGCTGTAAGGTGGACTGGAAGAGAGTCTGTGTCGCAAGGAGGACTTTTCTTGACCTTTTGTTCCCCCCCCCCCCCCCCCCCCCGCTGAGGAAGTTGAGTCAGGGCGATAAGTCCAAGGAATGAAACTGAAGACATGGGGCCGGAAAGGAAGAATTAAAACATCTTTCTTGCAGGTGCCGTGACTGTAGGGAACCCTAGGGAATTCACCATAAAACCACTAGAACCATTGAAAGAGTTCAGCAGGTTTTCAGGATCGAGATCAATCTGCCAAGATCAGTTGTATTTTCAGGCTCGACAGACAACCTGTCCGGAATGAAGTTTGAAAAACGTCCCCCCACAAGGGCATAAAGAGAATAAAATACGTGGGAATAAGTTTAACAAAAGATGTGTGGGACCTGCACCCGAAACCACAAAACACAGCTGAACAACACGGAGGGAGATGTAGATACATAGACCTTCCTGCCCAGGCTCAGGAAACTCAGTATTGCTAAGATCCAGTTCTCCCCGAATTAACTTAAAGGTCACAGCCGCGCCTGTCAGCATCCGGCCGCTCTCCTGCAGGCTTGGACAAGCCGGTCTGAAAACTCTAAGACAGCAAGCACCTCTCCCCGCGGGCCATGCGCTGAGGGGTAGCGTCTCCTGATCTAAAGCTTTCAGGTTTTCTCATTTGTCCGTCCTTTCCTGTGGGGCCCGTGCTTGTTGGGTCTTGTTTGAGAAATGCTTTTATTCTGAAGCCACGAAGCTTTATCTTTTTGAAACCTTATGGTTTGCCTTTTGTGCAAAAGTCCTTGCCCCAAGCTCATGTGTGTGCGTGGGTGCACATGCGTGTGTATGTACATGTGTACGTGTGTGCATGTGTGCGTCTGTGTGCATGTGAGTGTGTGCATGCGTGTTGTAAGGGTCACCTCTGTCAGGCAGCGCGTGTCCCCCGGGGCAGGGGCCATCTGATGACCCCTGGAGCCCGTCGTGCAAGAGCTGACCCAGCTTGGTAACCATGGTGACGTCTGGAGGGTGGGTCTCCTCTCCTCATTCTTCTTCCAGACAGACTTGACTCTTCTTGGGAGTTTTTCAAACTCCCACAAAAACCTCAAAATCAGTTTCCCTAGATTAAAAACAAATAAACAAAAAACCCGCGGGGATTTTTGTTGGGCTTATGCCCAATCCCTGCTTATGCCCAAACTGTTAAAGGGTACAGTGAACACACGGCAAAAATCCTACCTATTTATTCATGAGGAAACAAATAAAATGTTGCCACCAACTCACACGAGGATTTGATCTGAAGAGATCTGTGTCCCTGCCTGGCAAAGCTCCCTTGCAGCCCTGGGGACAGGAACCGTGCATGTGTCTGTAGATAGCAGCATTTGGAGCACCCACTGTCTCTCGGGCGAATGTCTGCGCTCAGTCATCAAACGGCCCAAAGACCCCCCCCACCCCAGGCCCAGGTGTGCAGATATGTCCAAAGTACAACGTGAACGAGAGCTGGTGTGGCTGGTGCAAGGGTGCGGCCGAGTGTGGTGTCCAGCCTGGGGGGTTGGGGGCAGCCTTGGCTGGCAACGGGTGACCTGGGGACGTTTTTGGACAAGGCGCCCACAGTGGGGCTGGGAGGAGGGTGGAACACAGGTGGAGGGAGGAGGCCCAAGGCGCCTGTGCCCAGCAGACCAGGGTGGGTCTGGGAAAGGTCCTGGCTTGAGGGACGGGCCAGCTGGGGGCTGTCTAGAGGTGGGGCCCAGCCCGGAGGCACAGTGCACGGCCAGGCCCCTTGGTCCAGGGGGAGGACGGCAGCCTCCCGGGCCCTGGCAAGGAGGGAGGACATGACCCCAGTCCCAGGACAGCGTAGCTCTGGGTGCGTAGAGGCTCGCGGTGTCGGCCCAGGGCAACGGTGGCCGGATCTTTCAGGGCTGCCCCCGTGGAAAGGCCCCGATGCTGACGATCCTTGACAATCTTACTTCCTTAACAGCGTCAGGTGGAGTTTGCTGTGGCTCTGGCTACGGCCCCGGCCCGTTGCGGGGTGTGGCACGGCTTCTCAGGGCCTGGGATGCAGGTGTGGAGGCCCCAGAAGGCCAGGGGGCAGCCGGTGCCCAAGGCAGCGCCGGCCCGCGGGAGAAACCTCCGTCTGGTGTGCGGCCCCAGGGCTGGCGCTGGGACCAGGGTGTGTGAGAGCGGCCGGGAGCCTTGCACAGGTCTGTGGACAGACATGCTGGTGGCTGAGCAGGGCCGGTCCTGGGACGGGGCGCTGCGGCTGCGGGCACCCTGCCCAGGACGCTCGGGAGCGCGCGCGGAGTTCTATGGTGACGATGTTCCACGCGTGGCAGACGCCCTGAACAAGGGGGGCTCTGCTGAGGACTCTGCTGGTGGCAAACCTGGGGCCTGAGTTCCCCCCACCCCCACACCCTGGGGCAGGTCTCACTAGCAGGCCGGCTGGGGGAGGGAGGGAGCTGGGAGGGAGTGGATTTCAGCAAGTGGTGGTGGCCACTTTGTAAAGACCAGGACGACCCCCAAAGCCAGGGGGTCCCCTGCAGCTACCTACTCACACTCGCTGGCACCCGGGCCTGGCCACTGCCCCCTTGCCCCACCTCCAGCCCTCGTGTCCTCTGGAACGTGGCTCTGGGTGCTGAAGGGAGGCCGTGGCTGTCCGTGGCCATCTGGCCTGGGGCCACCCTGGTGTGGTGGGGCCCCAGCAGCAGGGCTACAGCTTGGCTTGGAGCAGAGCAGAGTCTGTGACAGTTAAGTCCCTGTCTTGACCCGAAGACCCTAAGTCCCGGCTGGAGGTGTGGCGCCCTGTGGGGGTCACAGAGGCGTCAAAGAGAAGCCACCTGGAGGGAAGCCAGGACACGGGCAGGGTGACCACAAGCACACCGCAGACAGAGCCAGGGCAGGGCTGGGACACGGAGCTCCAGGGGTAGGAGACACCATGAGGTCGGGACTCAGCCACGCCCTCACCTTGCTCCCGTCACCCGAGGGACCAGAGGTGTGGCTCCAGGGACACATATCAGATTGCCCAGGGCGGGGGCTGGGGGTGGATTTCAGGAGGTAACTGTGGGTTGAGAACCTTCCTGGTGAGGCCCAGGCCTGCAGGGGCCCCTTGATCTCACAGAAGAGGAGCCTGGAGCTTCAGAAGGTGCTAGAGCCAACTCCTGTCCCACAGTGCCCCTGCAGCAGCCAGGTCAGGGGGGGCGGGATCCTGGTCGCATTTCCCCCCAAGACAGAGTCAGTTTGTTCAGGGCTGTGCTGGGCGGGGAGCGGGTGAGGCGCTGGGCCCCCGGGGCAGCCTCGTGGACTCTCCTGCCGCGCGTGACTACTGAACCCGGGAGGGATGTCTGTCTGGCACGGCACACGTCAGTCATTCACACGCTCAGTCAGTTACTAGAAGTTCCATAAAGCCAGACAAGGAGAGGCAAAATCCGATTCTGGCTTTCTCACAGAAGTCTGCGAGGCGTCGTCCCCTCCCCACCCAGGGTCTGGAGCAGTGATCAAGCCCCAGAAAAGATCGCTGTGAAAGGAGACCACGTTCTCCTGGAGCGCTGCTCGCTGGGGGAAGGGGCCCGCTCGCCTTGGTTCCCACGGAGACACAGACTGGCGGCAGTGTGCGAGAGGCCGACTCTGGCGGAGCCTGGCAGGGTCTGGGCAGGAGTGAGCTTTCAGAGGGGACGTTTGCAAACACAGAGGCGACACTGCGTCACAGCCCCCCGGCTGGGTCCTAGGCAAGGTGGGTGACGGAGAATTCCAGCCGCCAGGGCCAGACGCTGCCAAAGAACGTTCGTTCGCTGGCTTCTTTGCTCTGTGGGGAGGGTTCCTCCCTGGAGCAGGTGCAAGGCCAGGGAGGGTCCTGACGGAAGGCCACCCCTCAGGGTCCCTCGCTGTGGTTCCCAGGTGGGAGCGGCCACGAGGGTGCTGGGGCTGGCGCTTGGCACCGAGGGACGGAGGCTCTACCGTGCCTGCCCCGCAGTCAGCTGGCGTGCTTTTAAATGCGGGCTCCCAGGCTCCACCTGGCGGTTCTGGTTCTGTGCATCCCAGCCGAGCCTGCTCTGTCCTGCAGAGGGGGGGAGGGGGGCGTCAGGCGGTGCAGGTCTCCCCCCACCCTCCACAAGGGCCCTTCTGGCCTCAGCATCCTCCCGCGCACCCCTTCCCCGGGGACCCACCCTCCCAAGGGCTTCCCCTGGTTTCCATCCACCTTCTGTAACTTGGAGAGAGGGAGTGCAGGGTTGGGCATGGGGAGCTCCTGGGGGTAAGGGGAGGGGGAGGGGTGTGGGGAGATGGCAGCGTGGGGGTGTGGAGGGTTGGAGGTGTGGGAGCTCCTGGGGCTGTGGGGGGGGGTGAGGGCAAGGGGGTGCCTCAGGGGGAGGAGGGGTGCAGCCCCCCACCTCCTGCACCGCCCACCCCCGCTTCCCTGGCCTGGCTGGGTGTTGTATTTGAGTATGTGCCCCAAGTCGGAAACCGCTCCTAGAAGTGAGGGGCGGGCCCCACATGACCCGGCAAAGCTCTTTCTGTGTCTCACCTGGCATCTGCACCGAGCGCCCAGGCTCCCCTCCACCAGTGGGCTTTCTGGGTGGAAGCGTGGCCTCGGCATCTCCTGCCAACGGAGACTGAGCACAGAACGTGCAGAACCCCACGTTCCACGTTTCACTGGCCGTAAAGTGACTTCCCCCCCTTTCAAAAGTGAAATCGTGCCCCTCTGCGAGCGCACGTTTCCTCGAATTCCCTTTGTGGGGGGACCCCCTCCCTTGGCTGCAGCACGTGACCTGCACGGGTGACTTCTCAGGGAGGTCTGCGTTTTGGTCCAAACCGTCGGCTTAAACACCTCATTTAAGTGGGATCTTTGTGTAGAGACTCTTATCTTCTTGTTTTCTATGAAAGAAAAACGGTTTCTGAAGTATCCGTGTGTGAGTGTAAACGTCAGACCCAGAATACAGCTGCTTATTAATATGATTTTATTTTCCTGGCCCCTTTGTTTTCACTAATTGAGTGTGTTGCCTCTTTCCGCATTTCTGTGTGCCTGAGTGAATGGGAAGTTGGCAATTAAGGATTCCTTTTATTCTGTTCAGTTCATCGCTTGCCTGTGAATGCTGTGATCTGGGCTAATTAGACATCTCATCGCTTTGTTTCTAAGCTGACTTCAGCAGATGGCTGATTTATTAGCTTATTTAGCCTAAAACAGCAAGTGAAGCATCGAGGGGTCCTATCCTATTCTGTTTTGAAAATATGTTTTAAACTGGGTCTGAAGAATGGGTAGCAGTGGGGTCTGTCCCGCCTCCCGCCCTTTGGCAGCCCGGACGAGGGCCTCGGGGGCAGGTGGCTGCTGTGGGGGGCTGAGCGCTCTCGCGACAGTGGGGAGGCCTGCGGGCCCCTCACAGCCAGGAGCCCGAGGGCACGTGGAGGCCTGGCCAGATCAGAGGCTCCTGTTCTCCAGGCTGGAACCTACTTGTCCAGAGACCCCTCTCCTCCAAGCTTTGGTTCAAAGCAAGATTAATTACAAATGCAGCTTTGCCCGCAGACAGTGGGGCAGCAGCTGGGCTTCCGTCCACGCCTCGGAGCAAGGAGAGGCTGGAGGCAGGATAAGCGTGTGGGCTCCAGCCCCTTCTGGGCCGAGTGCCCCTCAGAGAGGGGAGGAAAGAGGCAGCGAGGAGCTCTGCTTCTCGTGTCCACAGCCTGCCTGTGTGCAGACGGACCTTGCTGCTCACAACCCCTACTGATGGGGTTCAGGGAACCCGGGGAATCCCCCTGCCATGCCCAACACGGAGCTGGAGGGGGCCTCGTGGACCTGCCAGACAATGCCAGCCCCCGGTGCCGCCTAGGAGCCCCTGCAGGCCAGCACCCAGGAGAGTGGTCCTGCCAGAGCACAGGGAGGCTGGGAGGGCTGCACAGGGAGGCTGGGAGGGCTGCACAGGGAGGCTGGGAGGGCTGCACGGAGTCTGGGAAGGAGTGTGTGTCAGTTGCACGAGCTCGGACTGACCCAGCAGAGCAGAGCCCCGCCCGGGACGGGGGAGTCCCGCTGCGGCCTGAGCGGTGGGGCTCTCGGTCCAGGGCTACCCGCTTTGCTTCCTTCCGGTCTCAGAGCCGGGAGACGCTGGCGGGGCTGCTGCTGTGGGGACCCTCCCGATGCTTGTTCGTAGCTCTGCTCCATCTGTTTCTATGGTAACTGCAGATCTGTACTCTGCCTGCCTGTGTGATTGTGTTCTGTTCTCCTTGTAGATGGAGGAGATAAAATTTAAAGACAGAGCAGTCTTCGTGCTGGAGAGAGAGTTAGGGGTTCAAGCCGGGCATGCTCAGAGACTGCAGCTCCAAAAAGAGGCTTTAGATGAGCAGCTGTCCCAGGTCAAAGAGGCTGATCGGCACCTGGGCAGCCCCAGGCGGGAACTTCCTTACGCAGGCGGTGCAGGAGACGCCTCAGACCACTCGGGAAGCCCTGTAAGCACCTCCCCACGCTTTGCCTGGTGATCCAGAGTCACAGACAGACACCGCTGCACGTAGCTATGTGGCCCTGCTCTGGCAGCTCCCCAGGGAGTTGAGAGCCTAGGTCCAGAGTCCAGAACCAGAACCTCCTGCCCCGGGGACTGACCATATCTGCAGCCCACCAGCCAGACCCCGGACCCTTCGGCTTCTCTGGCTTGGCTGGGAGGGCAAACAGACTTCCTTCCTTGCTAACGTGACACAGCACTGGCCGTCACTTGATCACCCTCCCGTGGACCCCCAAGGCTTCAGGCTTCCAGCTGGAGCCCACCTGCAGTTGCCGGGATCCCCCGGTGGCTCAGGGCCCTTGCTTGCTGGTGCTGGTTCCGGCCCCGGGCTAGCGGGATGAGGCCATCTCCGAGCGCACGGGCTCCTGGCTCCTTACTCGCCCACATCCCCACCAGTCACCCCTCACCCGCTTTTTGTGTGACCATGCCACCTTTCTGCTCCTCTTCGGCCTGCTGTGACAGCGTGGGGGCAGCCAGCAGCCGCAGGGCCGTGACATCATTCATTCGTCATCACTGCTCCTCATTCAGAGCCCTCTGGAGTGGTTCTGGGAAATCTGGGATGGGGGGGTGGGGAATCTAAATTCCATGGACCCTCAATGCGGGTCCTGCTGGGCCTGCTCCCTAGCCTCTCCTGCACCTGCTGAATGAGGAACCCTTCCTCAGTCCTTCCTGGACATGCATTTGTTTGCTCCGAGGACAAAATGTTTGAGCTGAGCCAGCCCGAGGACAGCGACATTTTAAGAATAGAAAATGATTTTTTATAATCTTATTATAAATGGCTTAACTGAATTAAATCCTGCTCTGGCACTCGATAGATTGCAGTCAACTCCAGAGAGATTTTGAAACTGGATCAAAATGTTTTCACCGATTTTTGAATGAGGTTCCAGACGTTTCAAAAGTGACCTTTTAGAACCTCCATGTGAGGGAGCACACTTCTTGGGAAACCGCCCTTTGCAAGCCTTCAGCTGAACTTCTTTTCCTGTGCTCAGGTCACATTGCGGGGGAGGGGGGGGGGAAACAGGCGCAGGGCGGACCCCCCCTGAGCCGTGGCCAGCAGCCCCCAGCGCGGCCGGGAGCAGCCACGCCTGTGGTGCCTGCATTTGCACGCCCTTGCCTGCCTTACACCTCTGCACGCCCCTGGACATTTCTGCTCTTTCCTTCTGTCCCCATTGCGAGGCTTGCGGTGGCCCCGGCGGTGGAGCCAGCAGTCACCTGCCCCGGGGGGTCGGTCCGCACCCGCCCACCCGCCATTTGGAGTCACGGGCGCTCGTGACGCGGAACCGCTTTGTTTTCCATGGTGTGTTGGGATTGCGGAGGTTTTCACGTCTGTGTCTGTGGACAGTTATTTGCAGTGATTTTTGTTTTAGGAACAGCAGTTGGATGAAAAGGACGCTCGGCGCTTCCAACTTAAAATTGCAGAGCTGAGCGCGATCATTCGGAAGCTGGAGGACCGAAATGCCTTGCTGTCGGAAGAAAGGAATGAGCTGGTGAGTGGGGGTCTGGGCCCTGCGGGTCTATGGCTGCGGTGTGGGGGAGGGGCAGGGGGCGCCCACTTCCAAAATTCCTTTTGGAGAGGAGGAGCGATAGTTCCAAGGGCAGCGCTTGCGTAAGGCCTCTTGGCTGTTCCAATAAAGCTTTATGAACAAAACCGGGGGGGGGGGGGGGGCGGGGGGCGGGGCAGATGCGGGCCTCAGGCACTGGTTGGTTGATCCCGGTTTCTCATTACTGAGCAAAAGTACCCTCAGTCCTGTGTGTCATCTGGGATGAGTGAGGTCCTCACCCCTAGGTGGAGCCATCACGATTAGTCCTAACAGGCCCTGAAATTTCCAGGTGATTGTGTCTGAGGGTGAGCTTCTCGGAGAGCCCCGAGGGGTCACGGGCGGGCGAGTTTACTGCAGCTCTAATTGGCAAAATAGAGCCTTGGCCCCGGACTGTTTCCCTCCACTGTGGCCAAAGCGTATTCTGGTCGGTTTGCCGACTCTGTTCAGGGACTGTTGGTCCCATGTCACACTTAAAATCGTGTCGTGTCTTTCAGTTAAAGCGCTTAAGAGAAGCTGAGAGTCAGTACAAACCGTTGTTGGATAAAAACAAGCGTCTCACTCGGAAGAATGAAGATCTGTCCCACACTTTGCGTCGGATGGAAAACAAGCTAAAATTTGTCACGCAGGAGAACATAGAAATGGTAAGGGGCCCTGGCTGGTCCGTCAGGCCAGCGGGATTGCTCGAGAGCTCACCAGCAGCTAGCGACAAGCTCCCCCACTGCTCACAGCAAGCAAGGCTGGATACCAAGATCCCCGCGGGCCGCGGGCCTCCCATACGCTGTGGGGCCAGGACCCGGCCCAGGCCTGCTGGCTGCGAGAGGAGGTCCGAGCACTGCTGGGGAGCGGTCCTGGGCGCCCGCCTGGGGGAACCGGGCAGGGGAGTCACTGAGCAAGTCCCGCCCGAGCCCCAGGCCTGCTGCCGGGTGTAACACGAGGACCTTGGACTGCGCCTGTTCTCACTCTGAAAACTCTCGGGCACAGATGGGGAGAGTCCCAGAACGCCTGAGTAGAGGGGAAGGAGTCGGCCGAGCAGCACCCCGCAGACCCCGCGTTGGGGGAGGCTCACTCCTGCACATCCACGGAGTGTGGGATGGTTAGCCGGTGTCTCCTGCGTCCCTTCCGTCCCAAAGGCCCCAGAGGTCGCGGGCGAGAGTTTAGCCAAAGAGTAATTAACTCAGTACGACGTTCGGGAGCGGGGTGTCCTCAGCACCCGGCTGCAGAAATGCCTTCTTCCCGCGCTGAGCTGGGAAGAGGCGGCGGGTGAGGGATGGCAGGCCGCCCACGCCGTCGCGTCCTGGGGTGCAGACTCGCCCCGCGCGTGTCCCCAGGGCCCTGCAGCCCGCTGCCCCGAGGCCCGAGCAGAGGGGCCCCTGTCCCCCAGCAGACGGGCTGCGCGTGCCCGCTGGCAAAGAAGACCCCGTTCCCCCGTCGCCGGGTCGACCCCTCATCCACCGCCGCGGTCTGCTTGGCTTTGCAGAGACAAAAAGCCGGGATCATAAGGAGACCCAGCTCCTTAAACGACCTGGATCAAAGTCAGGACGAAAGAGAAGTTGACTTCTTGAAACTTCAAATTGTGGAGCAGCAGAACCTCATAGACGAGCTTTCTAAGGTGCCCAGCGTCCCCTCCGCGGGGCACTCGCGTCCCGCCGCGCCACCACTGTGCCCTCCAGCCTCCGCCCTCCCCATCGCCCTCGGCCCCGCCCCCTCGTATCTCCCTCGGGTCCTGTCCCTCCCTTATCCCTCCGCCCCTCCCCTTATCCCTCCGCCCCTCCCCTTATCCTTCCGCCCCTCCCCTCATCCCCTCCCTTCTCGTCCTTTCCCTCTCCGCCCCTTCCCCCCCCCACAACCTCTAAGCCCTTTCCACTCCCTCCTCCCTGGGCCCCACCCTTCTCATCTTCTTCGGCCCCACCTCTCCCTCCTCCAGCCCCTCCCCTCGACCCTGCCCTCCCCTCCCCTCCCTCTGCCCCGCCCCTACAGCTTATCAGCCCCTCCCCTCCACCCCTCCCGTCTCCCTTGGCCCCTCCCTTTCACTCTTTCTTTTTCTCTCTGCCCCACCCCTCTACTCCCACAATCACACCCCTCCGTTCCCTAGGCCCCTCCTCTCTCCCTGGGCTCCTCCCCTCCCCCCTCCCCTCGGTCCCTCCCCTCCTCCTTCCCTCGGTTCTTCTCCTCCCTTCCTCGGCCCCTTCCCTCCCGTCTCCCTAGGCCCGTCCTTTCTCCTTGGGCTCTTCCCTTCCTTCTTCCCTCGGCCCCTCCCCTCCTCCTCCCTTTGGTCCCTCCCCTCCTTCCTCCCTCAGCCCCTCCCCTCCCGTCCTCCTAGCCCCCTCCTCTTTCCCTGGGCCCCTCCCCCCCTCTTTCCCTGGGCACCTCCCCTCCTCCTCCCTCGGCCCCTCCCCTCCCCCCTCCGGTCCCTCCGCTCCCGGCTCCCTAGGCCCCGCCTCTCTCCCTAGGCCCCTCCCCTCCCTCCCTCGGCCCCTCCTCTTTCCCTGGGCCCCCTCTCCTCCTCCCTCAGTCGGCCCCTGCCCTCCTCCTCCCTTCGGTCCCTCCCCTCTTTCCTCCATAGGCCCCTCCTCTCTCTCTCCGCCCTTTCCTTCCTTCCTCCCTCAACCCCTCTCCTTCTCTTTTCCTCGACCCTTCCCCTCCTCCTTTCGGTCCCTCCCCTCCTTCCTCCCTCAGCCCCTGTCCTCATAGGCCCCGCCTCTTTCCCTGGGCCCCTCCCCCTCCTCCCTCCCTTGGCCCCTCCCCTCCCACAGGATCCTTGTATTGGGGAACCCAGCAGGGGAGTCCTCCCGGCCCTCCCTAGGGGCCCCGCTGTCAGGCCCCAGCGCTAAAACTGCGTGGTCCCCTCCTCGCTTTAGACCCGAGGTTTCAAAGGCAGCAGTGCCGCAGTGTTAGCTCCTGGGACCCCGGGACAGAGCAGCACACCTGGGGGCTAGCACGCTTCTCCGTCTGAAGGCCAGAATCCAGTTAAGGTGCAGGCAGGGCCCCGCTGCTTCAGGGAGCGCCAGGGCGGGGTCCGTTTATCACCACGTTTCCTCTCTCTGAGCTCCGCCTGTCTCCGCGGGGCCTGCTCTCTGTGTCCCTCCCGTTCTCTTCTCTCCTGAGGACACCTGCCCACCCTAATCCGGGATGGTCTCACCTCCAGAGCCCTGACTCAAACGCACCTGCAAAGGCGCTATTCCAGATAAGGTCCAGAGCCAGGTTCTGGGCATTCCCGGGGAGGGGGGCCCATCCAGCCTGCTACACTGCCCTATCCCTGTGGCCCCTACAGCCCCAGTACAGTTTTGCAAATAGTCCTGCATCAGACCCCTCCAATTACCCTGCTTGGGGGCCTTCTGCTTCTTGTTGGGGTCCATTCAGATCTGTTCAGAGCAAGTGGCCTTGGTCATTCTGTGACCTCCAGGGGCATCCGAAGGGACAGCATTGTCTCTTGCTGGTGTGGCTTGTGGCCCAGAAGTGCTGGCCTGGCCTGGCTTGTTTTTTTTTTGTTTGTTTTTGTTTTTTTTGTTCCTGGTTTTTTTAGTAAGCTCTATGCCAATCGTGGGGTTTGAACTCAAGACCTTGAGATCAAGAGTCCCATGCTCCATGGACTGAGCCATCCGGGCGCCCCAAGGCCAGTTGCCCCAAGCAACGTAAGTTGCTTCCAGAGTAGCAGGAAGTTGCCCACTGCGGGCTGCAGGATGGCGTCCCCCCAACACAGGCTCCTCTGGCCGTGCCTGAGAGCTGACCTCTTTATTCAAGCACACAGTGACCGTCGATGCCCACGATAATGAGAATCTACGGGGGAATATAGGAAAAGGAAGAAATCTTGGTCGATTACAATTGTACATTACTTCAGTTTCTGAAAGGAAGGTGACAGGACCTCAGCCCTGAGCTGAGGGCCCCTGGGCACTTCTGCAGGTTCACGGTGCCCTTGGGAGGTCAGCTTGGGAGGGAGAAAGGACCGCGAGGGCCAAGTCACATGCTCCCTCTCCAGGCAGTGGGAATTGGGGCAGCCAGCAGGCTCGGGGTCTCCCGCAGGAGCAGGTCTGGGCCCCCAGTTCTCTAACATGCTGTTCTCCCCCTAGACCCTCGAAACTGCCGGCTACGTGAAGAGTGTGCTGGTAAGTAATTCTCTCTCCTACATCCACGCCCATTTTCCAGGGCACTTGTCCCTGGGACCCCTGGTGCTGGTGGCTCCTTCCAGTCCAGACAAAGGTGGCTGTGCCCACACAGCACTTGCTACCTGCCCAAAGGCTTTGCAGCAGTGGCCGAGAAGCCCATCCATTAGGGTCAGATAGGTGCCCCACATGGCCTTTGGTGATGCCTGCAGGAGCCGGCACCCAGCTTTGCCGTCCCTGGGGCACCGCACCCCCACGGGTTTCTCCCCCGCCGGCGTGGTCCAGCAGTCTAAGTGTGGCTGGCGCGTGGTCAGGGCCACGGAAACACAGTGTAGCTCCCTGGGGAGAAACGGGATTTTTGTCTCTGCAGGATCCGTCTCCACCTGTGCAGGGCTGCCGTTTTCCAGACACCTGCTCAGACAGTGCGGAGCAGGGCTGGGCCACCGTGCCTGCCGGTTCCGGTTCCGGTGTGCGTGCTGCTCAGAGCCCGCCCCCTACCCCTACCCCCCCCCCCCCCGCACACTCTGAAGGAGGCTTTGCACCCTGAGCAGGGTGGGGCGAGGGCCCCCCCCAACGTGGGCCGTCACTCACTTCAGCCCAAGCGGAAGCCACAGGGCATCAGCACCTGCAGCGTGATGGTCCTCCCTGAGCGGGGCCGTGTGTTCATGAGCATACAGCGTGCCCATCCAGAAAGCGCTCTGCAAGTCCGTTCGGATGACCTCGCGGGAACATTAACTGAGCTGCTCAACCACTCACAAAATCTCTTCCACTGGTTTTTGCAGGAGCGAGATAAGCTTTTAAGATTTCGAAAGCAAAGAAAGAAAATGGCGAAACTCCCCAAGGTAAAGGAGACAGCACTGACGTGTGCACACACAAAATGCGTGTTTTTAAAAGCCACTTAACAGGAGTGAGTTTCTCTCTGGAGGTGAAAAGAAGATAATTTTATTATTTCCTTTTTATTAATGTTTATTTATTTGTTTTGAGAGAAAGAGTGCACGAGCAGGGGAGGGGCGGAGGAAGAGAGGATCTTAAGCAGTGGAACCCAATGCGGGGCTCGATCCCACGACCCTGGGATCAGGACCTGAGCAGAAACCAAGAGTCAGATGCTCATCAGGTTGCGTCACGCAGGTGCCCTAATAATTCTATTATTTTTTTAAGTTTATTTATTTTGAGAGAGAGAGAGCACAAGCAGAGGAGGGGCAGAGAGAGAGGGAGAGAGAATTCCACGCAGGCTCTACATTGTCAGTGCAGGGCCTGATGCTGGGCTTGAACTGACAAATCATGAGATCTTGACCTGAGCCGAAATTAAGAGTCACACACACACTTAACCGACTGAGCCACCCAGGCGCCCCAATTGTTTTTAAAAATCATTACTGTACAATCACCAAAATGAACCCAAATCAATACAATGATTATAATTTTAAATTTAGAAATCCTACCTTGTTGCTTTTAACTTTCCCAGAGAAGATATGCTTTCTGACGGCAAGGAGGAGGGGCTAGCCTTGGACCCTGACCTTCCTCTGCCAGCTCGGAGTTAGAATTCCCTCTTGCGCTGGAGTCCACAGGCCTGCCTCGTCACCACATGGTCCCCGGCCAGCACTGCAGGCTGCAGCACCTGTCTGCTGGCCCCACACAGGTCCCTCCCAGGCATGCCTGCGCCCGTAGGGAATTGGAAGCACGACCTTTTTCAATAAATGTGTGCTTTTTATTAGAGGAGATTCAGGAGAGGGGGCACCTGGGGGGCTCAGTGGGTCAAGCGTCCGACTTTGGCTCAGGTCATGATCTCACAGCTTGTGGGTTCGAGCCCTATGTTGGGCTCTGTGCTGACAGCTCAGAGCCTGGAACCTGCTTCTGAGTCTGTGTCTCGCTCTCTCTCTCTGCCCCTCCCTCACTTGTGCTCACTCTGTCTCAAAAACAAATAAATTAACTAATTAATTTTAAAAAAGGAGATTCAGGAGATAGCCTCAAGGAAGTAACTTGTGCGCTGCTTTCTACAAAATGAGTGTTTTCTCGTTTGGCTTTTGAATGCTCAGTGGTCGTTCCTCACACAGGCTGTGAGATATTCCTTAGGCACAAATGCTGGCTTTTCTGGCCCCCAGAAAGGCCCATGGGAGGAGGGAGAGGGTTTGGGGGTCTCTATCTTTGGGATTATGGCAGAGTATTTAGAGATTTTTCTGGAGGCCTGGGAGCCCGGGAGTGCAGTGGTAAGAGTGGACCTGTTGCTCTCCGCCAGGCCCCCCTGCTCCCTGGGCTTCCGTGAGGCAGGAGTGGGGAGAATCCGGGCAACTGGGATAAAGGCCAGGAGCCCTCAACGTGCAGGACAGGTTCAGCAGCCGAGGACGGGATGGTGAAGGCAGGGAGCATCGGCCACGGCGCCCTCCAGCCTTAGTGACCGGTGACCCTCATGAGCCTGACTGTGAAGGGCCCCATTGGGGACTCAGCAGAAGGAGGGCGCGGGGAGCTCCTGGGACTGTCTGGGCCTGTATCTGGGAGAGCGCCAGGGACACTGACAGGAGGGACTTGGATAGAGTGGACACGGGGTGGGGAGGGCACACGGGTCCGTGTGTGGATTAACCCGGTCCCTCTTGGTCAGAAGCCGGTTGTGGTGGAGACGTTCTTTGGATACGACGAAGAGGCTTCCCTGGAATCTGATGGCTCCTCTGTCTCTTACCAAACGGACAGGACGGACCAGACCCCGTGCACCCCCGACGATGACCTGGATGAGGTAGCGTCCCACGGGGCCTCTGCACGGGCCGGGGCAGGGCTCCGGGGGTCCAGGGACCTGGCAAGGAGGGCCACGTGCCTCTCCCTGGCTGCCTGCACCCCTGCCCTCTCGCAGGCTGCCCTGGGGTCTGGGCCACGCCGAGACGTACATCAAAGCAACAAAACAACGAGGAGCAGCCCTGTCTTTGATAAAAGCCCAGCCAGCCTGTCCTGCCCAATCCTCCTTCCGGAAAGAACTGCCCTCATACGCAGGCGGACATCTGAGCCCCCTCACGTGGCAGGAAGCCCGTGCTGGGTTTGGTCTGACCCACCTGGCCCCTGTGGCTGAAGGACACGTAGTGGCAGGCGGTCCACGGACCTGTCCAGGGGCACTCGGGCCAGGAGCCAGGCCTCCCCTGGCAGATCCGGGCAGGTGGCCCCATGGCCACCGACCCACGTAGAGACCTAAGCTATGGTAGCCCAGCTGCTGCCAGTGGCCCCGGGGATAAGGAGCAGGGGCCGGGCTCCGGTCACTCTCAGACACAGCCACCCTCCCACAGCAGACCGGGGTGTTCTCCTTGGAGCAGCAAACACTTCGGGGTCCGCTGGGGCCCCGCCAAGGCAGCCGCAGCCCCCCGCCTTTTCCCAGGGGCACCGGGTGTCCTTGCGGCCGGAAGACATTTGGGGATGGCCGTGGGAAGGGAGCCTGAGCTGTGCGGTGGGGTGGGGAGGAACCGCCTTCTCGGGCCCAGCGCTCACCTGGCCCGCAGGGGGGCCCCAGCTGAGGCCCTGGCCGGGCTCCCGGCCCCTGAGGCTCACCCTGGCCTCAGTGCAGCCCGCTGGGCCTTTGTCCCTGGGGGCTCCGGGCTCACCTCCCCGGGTCCCCGGGTAACAGCGTGTCTCCGTGCACCTCTCCAGGGCGTGGCCAAGGAGGAGACGGAGCTGAGGTTCCGGCAGCTGACCATGGAGTACCAGGCCCTGCAGCGAGCCTACGCCTTGCTGCAGGAGCAGGTCGGAGGGACGCTGGACGCAGAGCGAGAAGTTAAGGTCTAACTGACTTCTACTCCACGACGTTCCGGCTCCCGCCGGGGCTCCTCCCCGCTTGACCCCCCGGCCTTGGCAGGGACACTGGCATCGCTTCGCCTTCCGGGCCAAGTCCTCTCCCACGTCCCGCGGTTATTGTCGGGCCCGGCGATGCTCGCCGAGGCCGTCGGGAGCCCGTGTTTGGGAAGTGGCGCCGGCCGTTGGCCGGCCGCGGGTGGGACCCCAGGGCAGCCCCGGGCACAGGTGTGAGCGGTGGCCCCCCGGGAGAGCCGGGTTTGTCCCTCTGGGCACTGCAGTTGGCGGACAAGGTAAAGTCGGCTTCCTGGCCAACCTGCTGGTGGCGCTCCTGGGGCCTCCCCGTAACTGAGGCCCAGAGCCGGAGGAGGCCCGGCATCGCAGCTCGGTTCTTGAAACAAGCCAAGATTATTTGTTTGTCCGGTAAACGCTGAGCTCGGACGCCGTGCCCCCCTTTCCCCTGAGCCTCGCCAGGCAGGCCCAGCCGGGAGCAGGTGGTGTCTCCTCCTGCCCCTGCTTCCCTGGACCCTGGGCCAGGTACCCATGGTCCATCTGCCAAAGGCAGGTGCCCTTGCCGGCCGCCAGGGGAGGCCGTGGTGGGGGGCTGTGTCCTGCCGCCCTCCCCCAAACCCCCTTTACCCCCGTGCCTGATGCGTGGCCTGCTCTGCCGGGGCTCAGAGGGCATGCCCAGCATAGAGAGATAAGCTTCGTCCCTGTGGGTCTCCTGCCCTGCTGCTGTGGGGCCTGGGGGCCAGCTCTGTCCCCAGCCACACGGGACAACACCACTTAGCCATTTCTGCAACTCTGGCTGGCCGGCTGAGCATGGACGTCTTCGAACCAGGGCGCAGTGTCAGCGGGGTCCCCTCCCCTAGACCGTATATGTCCTGGCTGCCTGGAGAGCCCCTGGGCCTCCAGGGAATCGGGTGGGGACTAGCTAGGACCCCGGCCAGCTTCACTTTCATCTCTGCGGATGGAGAGCAGAGGCCAGAGGAGGGGACGGGGGAGGGAGAGCCTGGGTCCACCGATGTCATGAGGAGAGGCACCCAGGGCCCGGCCAGGGGATACCCTGCCCTCCCCAAGCTGAGGGACCCCTGACCCTGTGCCCTCATCTATCTGCCCTGGAGGCTGTTCCCCGGGGAGCAGGAGCACCAGAAGAATGGAGTGCCCTATAGCTTGGACCTCACGAGTGCGCATGAACTCCCAGGAGGGCGGTTTGGACCCTCGGGGGCCTTGCATGCACCAGGGCAGTGAGAGTGGGCTTCCACAGGGGGCCCCGGGGGGAGAAAGTGAGTGAAGTCAGCAAGCAGAATCCACGTGAAGCCAGGACCGGCAGAGGGCGCCTGTGCGGGAAGGGAAGGGAAGGGAAGGGCGTCTGGTCCCTGCTGGGCAGATGGCCAAGCCCTGCCAGTGTCCTCACTGTCGCCCTCGAGACTGGAACCAGCCCCCCTGGGCCGCGCCCGGCCCAGCCCATCAGCTGTTCGATCCTGTGAACAGACTTCCTTCCACCAGCACGCTCTCAGAGCCAGTCTGCAGGCCGTCCCTGTGGTCTAAGTGAGGTCGCCTGCTTCAAACCAGCCTCAGAGTTCTTCCCTCGGTGCTGAGCACTCCTTGCAAAGGGGAGAACGGCCTCTTCTCCGGTAGCAGAGGTGGCGGAGGCAGAAGCCAGAAGGTCGCTGAGACTCTCTGTCCCTGTGGGTATGTCCTGGCTTTTAGAGAAAGTTGGATGTATGTCTCCTCCCGTCCTACAGACCCGTGAGCAGCTCCAAGCAGAGGTGCAGAGGGCCCAGACGCGGATAGAGGATCTCGAGCAGACCCTGGCTGAGCAGGGACAGGTGGGTGTGTGGAGCCCGGGTCCCTGGGGGGCTCCAGGGGGTCGGAGGGAGCCTGAGGGGCACGGACTCCTGGGGAGGGCGGCGGCCCGTGTGCGCGCGTGCAGGTGAAAGTTATTGGCTGCGCACTAAAGACTCACACCTCAATCAAAAATGTGAAAACTGGAAGGAATCTGTATCCAGAGGAAGGAGACAGCAGCCTTGACGGGGCGGGCACGTGCCCGGCCGAGAGTGCGTGGCCTCTCTGGGCTTGGTCTGGGTGGGCCCCGTCTCTCCCCCAGCTCGGGGCCAGGATTTCAGGCCCCTGGAGGTTGTCACTCACTCCCTCACCACCTCGGGGCTCTTCGAACCCCGCGGGAGGGCATCCTCCCGCCCTGGCCACGGGCCTGTGACCTGCTGGATGGCACAGCTCCAGGTGGAGCCACGATGCGGCTGGACGACGTCCACGTAGGGCTGGGAGGGTCTGCCTGGGAGGTGCCTGGCCCAGCACCGAGTCCCGTGCAGACCCACGGCGGTCCTCGACGTGTTAACTGCCGGGTGGACGGCCGGCCGGACAAGAGGAGGGCCTGAGTGACACCGGGGCCACACTGTGAGTGCCCCTGCCTGAGCACGCGGCCAGGCTTCAGCGCCAGACTGGCTCGCGCCCCACCACGGCCACCACATCTCCGCCCGGGGCCACGGCACACTTAGGCTGCAGGAACGGCGTTCTGGAGCCGAGCTGCGCACAGTCCTCACGGACCCTGCCTGGACTTCGAGAGTGAGATCCCTGGGCCCCACGCCATGCTGGATAGGAGCAGTGGTGGTATCTGGGACACAAGGAGGATGAGGAGGAGGAGGAGGAGAGGGAGGGACAGGAGGAAGGGGAGGAGGGGGAGGAGGGGGAGGAAGAAGAAGAAGAAAAAGAAGAAGAAGAAGGAGAAGAAGGAGAAGGAGAAGAAGGAGAAAAGACAACGCTGCCTTTCATCTGCTGAGATAAATCTTTCAAGCTTCGAAGATGACTTTGCTGGAAAGAAGCTGGGGCAATAGGCCTTCCTCCTGACACCTGACTGGAAACGCTGTGGGGGCAGGGGGCAGGGGGCGCACCAGAGACCTTGTGCTTCCCCCAGGGCCTGACCCTGGGGCGGGGTCCGCAGGACGGCCACACACGTCTCTCACTGTTGCACAAATGCCTCCGTCTGAGTGTCCAAGAGTGAGATGGACCGGGCGCCCCCCTCCCATCCCGTCGAGGGAACCTGGCTCCCGCCGCTCCAGTCAGGGTCCCCGGACCCGTGACGTCCACATGGTACCACGTGCCGCTGGTGCCTGGCTGGGAGTGCTGTCCACGTGGGGGCGCGAGAGGTCCGCCTGAAGCGGGGCTGCCCCCGTCTGCTCTGTCCGGGCCCCTCCCAGGAGATACAGGGTGAAATCAGAGGTGTTCATTAGCTGTGCGAATGAGCCGTCCCGGGTGGTCATGTCAGAAGCTGGGTGTTGAGTCCTTTGGTCGGATCCTCTGTTCTGCTGAATTGTGATTTAAATGCTGACTTTGAGATTAACCCTGTGGCGAATCTGTTTCTCCAATTTGATTCTGCGTCCAAGGACATGAAGTGGATTGAAGAGAAGCAAGCTTTGTATCGAAGGAACCAAGAGCTCGTGGAGAAGGTATGTCTGTGGCCGTCCGGCCCTCTGGCCGCCTCCCCTGTGCTCCCGGGCGTGTGCGGCCAGCGCTGCTGGGTTGGGGGTGGGGGGGCGGGGGGTCGCTCGGCAGAGCCTCCGTGGCCGCCCCCTCGCCGGGCCTGCTGGTGGCTCACTCCCGGGAGGCCGCCCCCTCCACCTCCTGGAGACGGTGAGCCGTGCGTGTAGAGCTGCGTCTGGGCTCCTGTTCTGTCCCACGGATGGGCTCTGTGGTTGGCGAGGGCCAGGCAGGCTCTGTGGAAGAGTTGTCCTTTCAAAACCACTGGAGTCACCCCATTCAGAAGCCTTGTTGAGCCAGGACACTGTATTCCGGGAAGAGGTCCTTTCAGGGTCCCCAGGAGCTGGGCTTCAGTTTCTGTCACCACCGCGCAACTGTGAGGGCGTGTGACGTAACCAAAGCTTCCCTGGCAGTGGCTGTGGCCGTGGCCATGGGCTCTCCTGGCTGTGGCTAACAGGAGGCTCCAAAATGCTGTCGTCCCTGTCACCCTGCCTCCAGACTGGGGCTTTTTGGCTGGAAGACATTATGTGACTGGTCAGGAAACACGGTGCACAGCTGGCCAGTGCCTGTTAGTGGCCTGAGCTCCTCCCAGGAGCTGCCTGGCTTCCCCTTGTCCCTGGACGTGAGACGTCCGTTCGTGGGCACCTCCGCCTACATCACCACCTCTCTGATCCAGCCCGTTCTTGGGGCCGGTTCAGGGAGGGACCCACAGCACTACAGGCCGAGGACTGTACATGGTTCGTCAGATGACACCTGGGCAGCTGGGGACCGTCCCCAGTGGGTAAGGCCCAGAGTGCTGTAGCAGGTGGCTCGGAACGGGGTGGGAGCCGGAGCTACATGTTCAGAGGCAGAAAGGCCATCGGGGCTTACAGTTGGCTCCGGCAGCCCCGCCATCGTCATGCCTACGTGACGGTGCCGTTGTGGCCCGTCCCTCCCAGCCACAGCCCTCGCCCTGGGCCAAGGACTTTCCGTGGCATCCGCCGCCCTTACCGAGAAGAGCCAGACTAGGGTGTCCTCATGAGCCTCAGGGCCACATCCTCGACGGTGCTTCCCACAGACCAGCAGCCCCCAGACCAAGGCCGTGGGTCCCAGTTCAGTCGCCCGCCCCGCCTGAAGCCGTCAGTCCCACACGGGGCTGTGCTTTGGGTATTATGTCTTGAACAGTGAGTGACACCTACGTGCTTCCCGCTTGTATCTTAAATCAGGACAGCTGTGCTCACCTTCTCTGGTGCTCACCTGCACACGTAAACACGTGTGTGCATGGAAATGCTTGTGTGCACACATAACGTTCACGTGCACACTAAAATCTTATGTGCCCTTAAACATGCACGTGCACACTCACTCATGTGCATGCAAACACACATGCACACTTAAATGTTCTTGCATACACACCCATGAGCACATTTAACCACTGTGCACACTTAAATACTCCCTTGTACACATAACACTTGCGCACACGTAAATGCTTGTGTGTGCACAAAAATACCTACATGCTTGTGTGCACACATACATACTCATTGTACTCCTGTACTCACTCTTCTCATATATGCTTCTGTGCACACACATTTGTATGCATACATTTAAATACTTCTTACATACTTACACACTCATATGCACGCAATACATACACGTGCACATTTAAACACACACATGCACAATGTCCATGTGCAAACACTGTGCACACTTCAAACCTGTACTTTTCTCTGGCTACCATGGATGTGGGGTCACATTCTTGGCCTGTGGGTGCTCCCCCACGGCCTCAGCTGTGACACATGCACTGTGATAAGGCCCTGCCCCTGAATGCACGGCTCCCTTGCTGGGTGCTGATCCCCTGGAACCATCTCTCCACCCACCCCCGAGCATCCCAGCAGGGCATTCGGTTCCCCAAACTCAGTTCGGGGGATGGGCCGAGTCCCCCGCCCGCAGCGGACACCCTTCTGGAACACCCTCTCCTGTGTTCACAAGGCCGAGTGCCCCAGGATGCGTGGCACTCACCCTTGGGAGGGCATGGGCCGTGCATGTTTCTGATTCTGTTTAAACAACCTCCTAATTAGTAAACTTAGCTCTGGAGGGGGTCAGGCAGTGATGGCTCATGGCCCTTCCATTGCTTCTGGGCCAGCCTGGGCTCTAAGGAGCACTGTCATACAGGGACATCTTGCCGTCTCTTCCCTTGATGGGTCCCTTCCCTTCCCCATCTCTGCTCAGATGGCCAGGCCGAGCTCCGGGCTCTCGGGGCTCCTCGCCCCCTGATCTGCCCCTGCGTCCCCCCATCCTGATTAACCAACGGCTGGAGACTCAACCCTGTCTCACTAGGATGGGCCCACATGGACTCCAGCTGGAGTGAGGGCTCTGGGCACTGGGGTGGGTCAGCTGTCCCCACAGAGAGCCAGCAGCTGTCAGGACAGCTGGGGAGTTGACCTGTGACCTCAGGCATCTCATCTGCCTTTTATTTTACAGATCAAGCAAATGGAGACGGAAGAGGGTCGGTTAAGACACGAGGTCCAGGATGCCAGAGACCAGAACGAGCTGCTAGAGTTCCGGATCCTGGAGCTGGAGGTGTGTCTCAGGGCGGGCGCGGGCGCCAGGGCACAGGCCACCAGCCTGCAGAGCCGGGGTGGGCACAAGGGGCACAGGCCACCAGCCGTGGACGGAGGGAGGCCTGTTGTCCGGTCACTTGGCCTTCCTGACCTGAGCTTTTGTTCATGACCCCAAGAGGGAGGGCTGGAAAGGGGGCTTCTCTCTGCGTGGGGAACCATGGAGGAAACAAGGACAAAACGTACCCCGAAAGAATGAAACATGAGTGTCTGCTTCTAGACCCGTGGGGGCTGGACAATCATGGCTGTGCCTCATTGTGCTGTGGGGGCCACACGCCTGACCACAGTGGTCAGCCCGGCCAATGTTTCCTTCTTGCTCATTTAAGCCCCTGAGTGCAGGCAGCTGGGTGCCACATGGTGACCAGGCGCCCTTTGTCTGTCCTCTGCCATGACCCTGGCCTCCTGCAGCGGAGGGAGCTGGAGCAAGGCTCCCTCGGGGAAAGGGCCAGCCACGTGTGGACGGCCACATTGCTGCCTTCACCTGCCACTGTCACTCCTCCCCGTGAAGGCAGCTGGGGGCACGGTCCACCTGTGAGGCGTGAGGAAGTGATCTGGACTGGTGTTTGCCCTGCTGGCCGCCTACACACCCCTTGGGGGCCCCCTCCTCAGTCCTGGTCACCGTTGGGACCTTTGGTGATGACGAGGGCATGACCCTCGCTGGTGGGAGCGACCACACTTTGTACGATACTGTGAGAAGATGGGGGTCCCCAGGGGCTCGCTGCGGTCGGCCTGTGGAGGACCCGCTCCCTGAGGCTCCCGACAGCCCTGGAGTTCACGGTGGACGGCAGGTCGCCAGCGGGGGTGGTGACCGGGGGGCAGGGAGCTGAGCCGGATCCCCAGGGCCTGTCTGGGCCGGGAGCTCCCTTCTCCGCCAGCGTCTGTCTGCACAGGGGTCGCCTGCCGCCCTTGGGGCTTCGTTTCACAAACGTGGACCCTATTTGCGGGTCCCCGGCACAGCTCCGCGCCAGCCTCCCGCTTTCTGTCCTAGGAAAGGGAGAGGAAGTCGCCCGCCATCAACCTCCACCACACCCCGTTCGCGGAAGGGAAGAGCCCCCTCCAGGCCTACTGCGAAGCGGAAGGCGTGACGGTAAGCCCCCCGCCCCCTCGCCCTGCACCCCGTGCTGCCCACCAGGCTGGCGCTCACCCCAGCACGTCTGTCTTTCTAGGACATCCTGGTCGCGGAGCTGATGAAGCAGCTGGACATCCTGGGGGATAACGCCGTAAGTGTATGTCGCTCTCCTGACTTGTGCATGCCTCCTCATGCGAGCCACCACCCCCGTCAGCCCCCCGGGGTCAGGGGCCCCGTGAGTCAGCTGCCCTGCCCGCCCGCACCCTCCCTGAGGCCATAGCGCTTGGGGCGGCCCCTTTCTCATGTTGTCCCCGCGTCCGGCCGGGTGGTGCCTAGCAGCCAGAGACACGGAGCTCGGCTCTGTGCTCTGCTGGGTGGGGGGGCCTCCGCCTGCACACCGTCCCCTCTGGCAGTGGTGCTTCTGGCTAGTGTTTTCTCTGTTTCTGGAACCCTCTCCGTACCCTTGATACTCTGCAGCTCCTTCCTGTAGCTTAGATAGCCGAGACTCGTAGGGGTTCCCATCTCCTTGGTTTTGGGAGAGGGGCAGGCACCATTTATAATCTGCAAATCTTATTGAGGAGACAGTTTCAATTTCTACGGCAAACTCCTGGAAGAATACTAATTACTGAGTGACTGGACCCCTTCATCCCACCCTCCATGCATCCCTCCCTCCACCCTCTATCCTCTGTCTGTCATCCCTCCATTCGTCTATCCATCTTTACTCCTTCCCTCCATCCTCTATCCTCCACTTATCCATCCACCCGTACTCCATCCACCCACCCATCCATCCATCCACCCACCCACCCCTCCCTCTACCCACCCACCCATATCCATCCACCCATCCCTCCACCCATCCCTCCACCCATCCACCCATCCCTCCACCCATCCACCCATCCCTCCACCCATCCACCCATCCACCCACCCATCCACCCATCCACCCACCCACCCCTCCCTCTATCCTCCCACCCATATCCATCCACCCATCCCTCCACCCATCCCTCCACCCATCCCTCCACCCATCCACCCATCCCTCCACCCATCCACCCATCCACCCACCCATCCCTCCACCCATCCCTCCACCCACCCATCCATCCACCCACCCATCCCTCCACCCATCCCTCCACCCATCCACCCATCCCTCCACCCATCCACCCATCCCTCCACCCACCCATCCATGCATCCATCTATCTACCCATTCATCTACCCACCCATCCCTCCACCCACCCATCCCTCCACCCATCCCTCCACCCATCCACCCATCCCTCCACCCATCCCTCCACCCACCCATCCATCCACCCACCCATCCCTCCACCCACCCATCCACCCACCCATCTTCTATCTGCCCTTTATCCATCATTCTGCGCTCATTGAGTCCCCTGTCCAATGAGCAGTTCAGCTGTGCTAGAAGGCAGCCTCACTCACCACCCAGAACTTTTCCTCCTCCAAGGTATACCAATAATCGTACAGTCTATGGCTAATCCTAAGACACCTTGGTTTCCCCATCCTGGTCACTGCTCTTGAGAAAAAGCAAGGCACTTAGTCAAATTAGCGCACTGCATGAAGCGGAAAGAGAAAAACGCAAAAACAAATGCGTGTAAACACACCCACACATACTCAGGCACACACATCCAAACCCAGGCACTCACGCATATTCCTGGGGCTAGTTGTTCTTCCCAGCAGCTGTGACGTGTACAGGGCCCTGTGTCGACAAGAACCCTTCTGTCCTTGGCCCCCCTTCACTTGGGAAGGGAGGCTCCGCTGGCTGTATTTGGCCCTCCCCCAGACCCATCTCGGCTGTAGGTCGTTGAGGCCTCAGCTCGTGGCAAGGATGGGGTCCGGTCCCGAGTTGCCAGGCCCCATCACAGGCTCTTGGGAACCATATTGGTTAACCTTTCGATTCACAGCTGGAGAAACTGAGGCCCAAGAGGACACTTGTTCAGGGTCACAGAGCTGGTGTAGGTTCAGCCTACCTCTGTCCAGTTCAGTCCAGGGCCCCTCCCCAACCCTGTAGCTGCCTACTCAAGAGCACCAGGAGGCAGGACAGCCATGGGGCCATCAAGTGGCCTCAGAGTATGGGGACAGAGGCTATTGGGGCCTAGAGGATACACCTTCAGATTTATGCTCAGGTGACTGTGGGGAGACCATGGCAGTTCCTGCCAGTGGGTCGGAGGACATCCCTTCAGGTGGTCACAGTTGAGCATATGGGCACACTTCACACACACTTCGTGACCCAAGACTGTGCCCCATGGAGCCTGAGCCCACAGATCCATTCCTGGAGCTCAGAGTGGCCTGGCACCTGAAGCAGGTGACAAGGACAGCCTGGCCCCTGCTACGGTCACAGCCAGGACATACTCGTGCTGTGGCTGCTTGGCACAGTCCACCTCCGAGAAGCTCGCAGCCTCCAGACCGGCTGCGTGGGTGCCTGAACCCCAGACCTCGGTTTGCTCAAGAGTCGGGGCCCTTGGAGTTGAGCAGAGGCTGGCAGGGGCCGAGTGGATCCCCACCCTCCCTGGTGGGCGGCACCACTCGCCACTGCTGTACCTGGACCGCAGAGAGATGGGTCACCCCGGGAAGGCGGAGCAGATGGCACCTGGCTGAGGTTGGGGCCTGGGGATGGGGTCACCTCCTGGCCGGGCTGCTCACCCGATGGGACGCTGCAGGCCCTTCAGCCCCCAGCATAACCATGTCCTGGTAGGATCTCCCTGAAGCCCCTTGCTCAGCCTTCCCCGGTTCCTGTCTTGGGAGGAGGGCGTGCACGGGCGCCTGGCCAGCTTCCCCGAGAGCAGGGGGTGTGAGGAGCGTCTGCCCAGCCCGGCTCCGTGCCGAGTCGGGGTCACTGTGACCCAAGGACACAGCTTGCTCTGCGCCTATGGCACCTGGTCACCGGCCCCCCCTTTGCTGACTGCTGCTGGGGTAGAGGATGGTGAGAGACCCCTGCCCTTGGGAGGGCTTTCTCAACAGACTGACCCTGAGTCAGGGGCGTTCCAGGCTGTAGGGGGCTGTCGTCCGGCTCAGTGATCCCAGCAGCCTCTGCCCTGCTCTGGTCTCTGCTTCCCCTCCGCACCCACGGCTGTCCCGCACATTGGGCCCCGCAGTGGGGACGGTCCAGCTCCTGCTCTGCCCCGGTGCTGCTGCAGGTGGGAGTCAGGGTCCGAGTGAGTGAAACGCCTGTAGCCTCCGAGGACGCTCATTGGCCCCAAAGCCAGACTCGCCCAGAAGGAGCACCCAGGTGGCCCCTTGGGAAGAGGCATGAATACGCTGAGCAGAAAAAGACAAAGAACCAGGGAGGGGTGGACACCATTTCGTAGCCATGAGTGTCCGGTGTTCACCCCGCACGTCCAGGCGGTGTTTTAATAATAGTAACGCGGGCTGCACATGCGGCAGCTGGCTTTCAACAAAGACGCGGACGGGATCGGCGGGGACACGTGTGTTGCCGCTGCCCGTGTTATGCTACCCCCCCACCCCCGCCTCTGCCTCAGCTGGCTACTTACAGTGTCCTGGTCACCAGCAACGGAGGACAGAGGGGACAGAATAGAGAAGCACCTCGGAGTCCCCAGGGTCAGGAGTAGAGGGGTTGAAGACCCCAGGAGACAATTTCAGAAAAAGTGACCTTAGAGGTGACCCCAGTCCCCTGTGCTTCTCCATCAGTCCCGCTCCTGGCACCCCTACTCACCCCCACCAGGAACCCCAATTCACCCCTCCCCACCGGCTCCCCCAGTCACCCCCTACCTGCACCCCTCACCGATGCCCCATTCACCCCCCACCCAGCACCCCCATTCACCTCCCTCCTCATACCCCCCACTGGTCACTCCCATTCACCCCCGACTGGGCACCCCCATTCCCCCCACCTGGCATCCCCATTCATCCCCTCCTCTTACCTCCCCACTAGGCACCCCCATTCACCCCCCACCCAGCACCCCCATTCACTTCCCTCCTCATACCCCTCACAGGTCACCCCATTCACCCCCCAGTGGGCACCCCCATTTCCCCACCTGGCAACCCCATTCATCCCCCTCCTCGTACCCCCACCGGGCACCCCCATTCACCTCCTACCCTCACCCCCATTCACCCCCCACCCAGCATCCCCATTCACCTCCCTCCTCGTACCCCCCCACTGGTCACTCCCATTCACTCCCCACTGGGCACCCCCATCCCCCCCACCTGGCACCCCCATTCATCCCCCTCCTTGTACCCCCCAACCGGGCACCCCATTCACCTCCTACCCTCATCCCCATTCACCTCCCTCCTCGTACCCCCCCACTGGTCACTCCCATTCACCCCCCACTGGGCACCCCTATCCCCCCCACCTGGCACCCCCATTCATCCCCTCCTTGTACCCCCCCACCGGGCACCCCCATTCACCTCCTACCCTCACCCCCATTCACCTCCCTCCTCGTACCCCCCCACTGGTCACTCCCATTCACTCCCCACTGGGCACCCCCATCCCCCCCACCTGGCACCCCCATTCATCCCCCTCCTCATACCCCTCCACCGGGCACCCCCATTCACCTCCTACCCTCACCCCCATTCACCCCCCACCCAGCACCCCCATTCACCTCCCTCATTGTACCCCCTACTGGTCACTCCCATTCACCCCCCCGCTGGGTACCCCCATCCTCCCGACCTGGCACACCCCCATTCATCCCCCTCCTCATACCCCCCACTGGGCACCCCTATTCACCCCCCACCCAGCACCCCCATTCACCTCCCTCCTCGTACCTCCCACTGGTCACTCTCATTCACCCCCCACTGGGCATCCCCATTCCCCCCACCTGGCATCCCCATTTATCCCGCTCCTCTTACCCCCCCCACCAGACACCCCCATTCACCCCCCACCCAGCACCCCCATTCACCTCCCTCCTCATACATCCCACTGGTCACCCCCATTCATCCCCTTCCTCATACCCCCCACCAGGCACCCCCATTCACCTACCCACACTGCACCTGGCACCCCCATTTGCCCCCCCACCTCATTATTTCAGTCTGGGCACCTCTGAAAGCGCTGCCCCTGACTGCACACGTGTCTGCTTTGGGTGCAGAATCTGACCAACGAGGAGCAAGTGGTCGTCATACAAGCTAGGACGGTCCTGACCTTGGCCGAAAAGGTAACCATAGCACCCGTGTGGATGCTCTTGGGACAGGGCTGGGCCCCGAAGGCCTCTCTCTCTGTGCTCAGAGCTCAGAGAGGATGCTGTCCTTGGAGGAGGGGCTTCTGGGCTGGGGGTGGGGAGGCCGTTAACCCCGTCCACCTTGGGAGGTCTGGCAACACGCCGGTCAGCGCCCACCACACGTGCATGCACATCACACATCCGCCAGACTTTGAGTCAAGGCCGACTCTGCCTCAGTTTCCTCCCCAAGGACCAGGCAGTGTCGTGGGTCTGTGTACCATTTGCTTTCTGTTCACCCCACGGGGACCCTCCCCTGGGTGCTGCCCGGCCCACCTGGGCCCCCACCCCCCAGCCAGAGCCTGCCTGGCGGGCCGGCCGTCAGCACCCACCCCCCGGGGCCTCCGGCAGGGAGGGGAGAGGGAGTCCCGGCAAGTCGGGCTCCAGGGGGCATGGGACTGGGGGAGAACGTCCTCCGGCTGAGCTCTCGGGTGTATCTTCCCGCCGAACCCCTGCCAACGACCCTCCCCTCCCCTCCCTGGAGAAGTGGGGCACAGACTTCCTGGAGGCGAAGTGGGGGTGTCTGGACGCTGGGCACGCGGAGCGCACGGTGCCAACCCGACCCCTGCTCCTAGGCCGCCTGTGGAGCCTGGGGGGAGGTGGGATGGCTTTGGTGCCCGCGTGGCCACCGGGAAGGTCACCGCCACCTGCTCTTTCGGTTTGTGTCCAGTGGCTCCAGCAGATCGAAGAGACGGAGTCAGCCCTGCACCGAAAAATGGTTGACCTGGAGAGCGAGAAGGTTGGTGGGCGTCTTGCCTCGTGTCCGCAGCACGATATCGCCAGGTGGGTGCCCGAGGCCGAGACACGGGTCCTCTTGTGTTTCAGGAGCTGTTCAGTAAGCAGAAGGGTTACCTTGATGAGGAGCTGGATTACAGGAAGCAGTCCTTGGACCAGGCTCACAGGGTAAGAGCCATTTGGCGGGGCAGGTGCAGATCTGGGGAGAAACGGGGGGAGTTGCTCACACGTCGGGTGCCTGGGGCCAGGGTGACCACCGTGGGGTCACTCTCTGCACGTCTCCCTGTCAGCGAGGTCCGAGATGCCCTACTGCCCCGTCAGCACTTTGCCCTGTGAAGGCAGAACCCAAATGGATATTTAAAATGAGTCGAAAAAGTAGGATTCACGACAAGTGACGCTGCTACGAGTTAACTGAACACAGTTGCATGTGAGGAACCTCATTCCCCGGGGGTTCCAGCTTGTGTGCCCCCGCTCCGAGTGTGCGTGTGCCCCTGCTCCGAGAAGTGTGCGTGTGCCCCCGCTCTGAGAAGTGTGCGTGTGCCCCTGCTCCGAGAAGTGTGCGTGTGCCCCCGCTCTGAGAAGTGTGCGTGTGCCCCTGCTGCGAGAAGTGTGCGTGTGCCCCCGCTCTGAGAAGTGTGCGTGTGCCCCTGCTGTGAGAAGTGTGCGTGTGCCCCTGCTCCGAGTGTGTGTGTGCCCCTGCTCTGAGAAGTGTGCGTGTGCCCCTGCTCTGAGTGTGCGTGTGCCCCTGCTACAAGAAGTGTGCGTGTGCCCCCCTCTGAGTGTGCGTGTGCCCCTGCTCTGAGAAGTGTGCGTGTGCCCCTGCTCCGAGTGTGCGTGTGCCCCCACTGCGAGAAGTGTGCGTGTGCCCCGGCTGCGAGAAGTGTGCGTGTGCCCCTGCTGTGAGAAGTGTGCGTGTGCCCCTGCTCTGAGTGTGCGTGTGCCCCTGCTCCAGGAAGTGTGCGTGTGCCCCTGCTCCGAGTGTGCGTGTGCCCCTGCTCTGAGAAGTGTGTGTGTGCCCCTGCTGCGAGAAGTGTGCGTGTGCCCCTGCTGCGAGAAGTGTGCGTGTGCCCCTGCTGCGAGAAGTGTGCGTGTGCCCCTGCTGCGAGAAGTGTGTGTGCCCCCGCTCCGAGAAGTGTGAGTGTGCCCCTGATGCGTATAGTGTGCGTGTGCCCCTGCTCCGAGAAGTGTGCGTGTGCCCCTGCTGCGAGAAGTGTGTGTGCCCCCGCTCCGAGAAGTGTGCGTGTGCCCCTGCTCTGAGTGTGCATGTGCCCCTGCTCCAAGAAGTGTGCGTGTGCCCCTGCTGCGAGAAGTGTGTGTGCCCCCGCTCCAAGAAGTGTGCGTGTGCCCCTGCTCTGAGTGTGCATGTGCCCCTGCTCCAAGAAGTGTGCGTGTGCCCCTGCTGTGAGAAGTGTGCGTGTGCCCCTGCTCCGAGTGTGTGTGTGCCCCTGCTCTGAGAAGTGTGCGTGTGCCCCTGCTGCGAGAAGTGTGCGTGTGCCCCTGCTCTGAGTGTGCGTGTGCCCCTGCTACAAGAAGTGTGCGTGTGCCCCCCTCTGAGTGTGCGTGTGCCCCTGCTCTGAGAAGTGTGCGTGTGCCCCTGCTCCGAGTGTGCGTGTGCCCCCACTGCGAGAAGTGTGCGTGTGCCCCGGCTGCGAGAAGTGTGCGTGTGCCCCTGCTGCGAGAAGTGTGCGTGTGCCCCTGCTGCGAGGAGTGTGCCTGTGCCCCTGCTGCGAGAAGTGTGCCTGTGCCCCTGCTGCGAGAAGTCTGCGTGTGCCCCCGCTCCGAGAAGTGTGCGTGTGCCCCCGCTGCGAGAAGTGTGCGTGTGCCCCCGCTGCGAGAAGTGTGCGTGTGCCCCTGCTCCAGGAAGTGTGCGTGTGCCCCCGCTGCGAGAAGTGTGCGTGTGCCCCTGCTCCAGGAAGTGTGCGTGTGCCCCGGCTGCGAGAGGTGTGTGTGTGCCCCTGCTCCAGGAAGTGTGCGTGTGCCCCCGCTCTGAGAAGTGTGCGTGTGCCCCTGCTCCGAGAAATGTGCGTGCGCCCCTGTTGCGAGAAGTGTGCGCGTGCCCCTGCTCTGAGTGTGCGTGTGCCCCTGCTCCAGGAAGTGTGCGTGTGCCCCCGCTCCAGGAAGTGTGCGTGTGCCCCCGCTCCGAGAAGTGTGCGTGTGCCCCCGCTGCGAGAAGTGTGCGTGTGCCCCCGCTCCGAGAAGTGTGCGTTTCCCTGCCTTTGCACGTCGGCTGGCCCCGTGGAAGCAGGCGTCCCTGCTCGTGCGCCTGGAGGGTGTCCGCTTTGCGGGTGGCACCGAGACCGGGGAGTGCCTGCAGACGCCGCTCGGTCACCGGGACTCAGTCCTCGCTGACTCGGGTTTGAGAACCGGGATTCTCATGTGAGCCTCAGGCTGCCTTTGTTTCAAGGGGGTGAATCCGAATCAGGGACGGTCTGGCTGCTCCTCAGAGGCGCACTGCGGGGCGTCCCGGAGGTGGGAGGCTCCTCGGGCGCGAGCGTGTCCTTGGTGGCATCTGTTACCCACCCCTCAGGTCAGTGTCACCTTCAGCAGCGCTTCCAGACTGCGTGCACCTTTCTCTCCCCTGGACCGGCCGTCCCTAAGGCCAGTGCATGTCATGGACCCTGTTCAGGGAGAGCTGCCCGGTGGCCCGGGAGAGGTGGCCCGAGCATTGCCGAGGGGCCCGGAAGCGACCCTGCCGCTAGCGGACGCCTGAGGCCAGAGGCATCCGTGCGGTAACCGGAGGCATTAGTTCCCGCCCCCTGGATTGTGAGGACAGCGAGGTAATTGTGTGCGGAGCGGGCATCGCCCAGCTTGGAATCTGGCAGCGTGAGGTTTCTGTTCACCCATCAGGGTCCCTCGAGGCAGGGCAGAGGCTCTGCTGGGTGCCGATGGCGGTGACAGTGGCCCACTCACCAGACAGTCACTGCGGGAGCAGCTGCAGAGGAGGTGGCAGAGGGAGGTGGCCTCAGAGAGCCGAGCTGGCGCTGATGGACCGTCCCAGAAATATGTGCCAGGGTCCATGTTTCCAGTCCACGGTGCCGGGTGGGAAGCATGCTCACAGTATATGGGGGGCAGCTGGACAGCTCCGAGCCCCCCGCTACCGATGCTCCCTGTGCTCTGGTCCTGCATCCCAGACACGTGCAGGGAGGGGACAGCTCAGCCCCAGGCCCCGGGCATTCCTCAGGATACAGCTCAGGAATAGGAATTGATTATATGTGACATCAGTGCAGAGAACATAGGCCGGTGAACGTGATGTCAGAGAGTGGGCTGCATATCACACACACACACACACACACACACACACGCACCTGCACCTCAGAGGGTCGGGGAGCAGGGTGGCCTCTTCAGCCGCAGGGCTGTGTGATGTGATTGGGGCTGGGGGGCCGTCCCCGGGGGAAGACCATTGCGGGGACACCCCTCCCCCGTGATGCCCCCTTCCTCCAGTTCCAATAGGAAGGACACACGTTTGCTGTCTCTTGTTTTCTTCACCTGCCATTCACGCCGGCACTTCCTGCTGGACGGTTAGTTCTTTCTGCCATTCACGAAGCCCTGTTATGGAGGGCGGCACAGACCGGTGCCGGGGTGCCCTGTGGGTACCTGTCCGGGGTTTACACCCTCCCTGCCCTGTCTGTGGACACAGGGCCACGGCTGGGGTTTCGAAAGGGTAAAGACGGTCCGTGCCGTGTGATGACCGCCCTGGGGAAGCTGCACGGACCAGGCTGTTCCTGCGGGAGGCTTGGGAGAGGCCGAGGGCCCAGGGGCAGTTTCCAGGTGGCCCATGGCTCAGGCTCACATAGGGACAGAAAGTCACCACACATCTCTTGCCACCAGCTTTGTGCCGGGCCATTGTGATGCTAATTCTAAGCCCCACACTCAGCTGCATTTATTTATTTTTTAAATGCTTCGCTTACCTTACCCGCCTAAGCTCTTTTGCTCTAAGAAGTGGTGGTTGATGGGGACTGTTGAGCTGCTTGTGACAGCTGGGGAGAGTTTATTCTGTGGTTGTCAAAAGCAATAAAATGTGAGGTCCAAAGGTTTTATTTATTTATTTATTTTCATTTCCTAAAACGTCCACTAAGCCGAAAGGACTTTTCAAAATCATTTTGCCTGAAGAAATAGAACCCTTCATTTCTGAAGATGTTATGGCTTTGATAGGAAGAGGGGTTTCTGTAGTTGAAGAACTTGGTTTTTTCAAAGATTGTACCAGGAAAGTTTCCCGAGGAAAGAGCTTTGAGAGTACTCCAGATCAAATTGGTAAATCCTTAGGAATTTATAACAAGGTATGCATTTTGGCTGCTGAGTTACAGCAAAGAGATCATTTTGCATTGGTTCGTGGTTTCTGGGCATTGCATTGGACTTCTGGGAGGCGGCAGAGGGGTGAGCCCCACACCCCACGCGGCTCTCTCCTCGTCTTGTGTCCCCGCCCACGGCCGCTTCCCGGCCCACTCCGCCTGGCCCCAGCCCGGCTCTCTCAGCCCTGGCCTGGGCGTCCGGGGCCTGGCTCCACTTGGCCTGTCAGCCTCTCTGCTTCTCTTGGGTGCTCTCACGGGTGGGGAGCCTATGGGATTATGGGTCCTTCCCCTGAAGTCTGCGGTGAGCGCTGTGGCCCCTAACTGTGAATAGCACACGTTTGGGGACCGTGGTCCCCCACGGAGGGGTAGGGTGGCTTACGTGCTTGGGGACCAGGGGCGTGAGGGGCTCTCTATCCGAGCCCTCACAGGCAGGGTGAAGACTAGACTCGGGAGCAAGCGCCCTGCAGGGTCCGGACCCCAGCTGTCCCCATGGGACCCTGTGCAAGTTGTGTGTCCCCACTTGTCTCACGACCTGGGGCTACTAAGGGCTGCAGCCTCGCGGAAGGCGTGGCACCGGATGGCTCTGCAGAGGTGGCGTCTTCAACCAGGTCCAGCAGTATGTACTGGGCACCACGGGTGCAGGCAGTTTGGGGATTTATCATCTTGAGACTGGAGGTGGTGCAGCCGGGAGGTGGGGACCGCGGCACACAGGGCCTCGAGGCTGAGTGGCGGTGAGGCCTTGTCTGAGGCAGCAGGGAGCAGCTGAGAGAAAGGGGGATTCTCCCAGGGCTCAGGGGGCCAGAGTCTGAGAGCCCGGTGTCACAGGGCCATGCTCCCTCCGAGGCTCCAGGGGAGGGTCCTTCCTGCCTCCTCCAGCTGCTGGGGGCTTCAGCGGTTCCCCCAGCCTCTGCCTCTGTCTTCACGTGGCTTCTCCCCCATGTCTTCTGTGACTGCCTCCCAACTCCCCTCTCCTCACAAGGACACGATCCACTGGATGCCCGCCCCACCCCCCCAATCCAGCATGACCTCATCCTAACTTGATTACGGCTGCCGAGACTCTGTTTCCAAATAAGGCCGCACTCACGGGGTTTGGGGATCAGGACTTGAGCGTGTCTTCTTGGGGACACGACTGACCCACCACAGGTGTCATTGAGGACCACAGAGTGGCCTGGCCTCAGAGAGAAGCTGGAAGTCAGGGACTTACTGTCGATTTTGTCCTTACATCAGACAAACACCTGTGAGCACTGCCCCTCTTCCTTCACTGGGGCTCATAAGCCCAGGGTTTGATGAAGGCCATGAGCGAAGGAAGAGGTCTTCCTCTGTCATGCTTTCCCCCGACTCCCTAGGGGCTGTCATCCTACTCTGGTCTCAGATATCTGCTCACCTGTGTTCCCTATGTTAGCATGACATGAGAATTCTGCCACTGAAGTCTCAGTGCACGAGTGAGCAGTAATTTAGAGGTGAATGCCCCTGGACGAATTACTCCTGGATTGTGTTTCCACTCTACAGAAGGTCATTGAAGCCAGTCCAGGGGAAATAGTCCCCTCCGTGGGTGCTCTGGGGACGTTGTAACGCCGGGGGTCACGGGATTCCCTGGCCCCATCAGGCCCAGGCAGCCCTTTGAGAAGAAGGCAAGACTAATGTCTGCCCTTCCGCCACCAGCACATCCTGGAGCTGGAAGCCATGCTATACGACGCCTTGCAGCAGGAGGCCGGGGCCAAAGTGGCCGAGATTCTGTCGCAGGAGGAGCGCGAGAAGCTCAAGGTGGCCGTGGAGCAGTGGAAGCGTCAGGTCATGAGCGAGCTGCGCGAGCGTGATGCCCAGATCCTGCGGGAGCGCATGGAGTTGCTGCAGCTGGCACAGCAGGTGCGCCTGCAGGTGGGGGTGGGGTGCCCGAAGAAGGGGGCTGCGCGCTTCTTTCCCGAAGTCCCGTGGCCACGCCCTCCCGCGGCGTGTTCTCCAATAGCCTCATCTCCAACGGCCACGCCCTCCACGGTGTGCTGTCCGATAGCCACAACTCCAGCAGCCACGCCCCCCCAGGGCCATACCCTCACCCCAGTGGCCGCATCACCAATGGCCGTGCCCTCCCATGGCCTTACCCCCTACAGTGTGCCTTCCAATAGCCACGTCTCCGACGGCCACGCCTCCACGGTGTGCTGTCCAATAGCCAAGTCTCCAACAGCCATGCCCCCCCATGGCCACACACCCCCACCCCAATGGCCACATCTCCAAAGGCCATCCCCTTCCATGGCCATGCCCTCCCATGGCCAGGCACTTCACCGGGTGCTATCCAATAGCCACATCTCCAATGGCCACGCCCTCCCATGGCCACCCCCCCCCCCACCCCAATGGCCACATCTCCAACGGCCACGCCCTTCCGTGGCCCCCCACCCCACCCCAATGGCCACATCTCCAACGGCCACGCCCTTCCATGGCCCCCCACCCCACCCCAATGGCCACATCGCCAACGGCCACGCCTTCCCACGGTAGGCGCTTGTGCCAGACTCCCTGTCACCTCTGATCAGCCACCTGGGTTGTACCATCTGCTCCTGAGGGTAGCACATCCCTCTCTCTTGGGACCCCTGACTGTGAGGTCTCTACAATGACTCCTCCTTCGATGGTCAGGACCTGGTAAAGTTGTCTTGTGGGGAGCAGCAGCTCGTGTGTTGGGGGAAGCCCCTGGCTTCTAGCCTCGGGCACTTTGGGACCTCAAGCCGATCCGTAGGTCCATTTCTAACAGAAGGTGCAGGGCCCTGGCACTCTGGGCAGCCTTGGTGTTACGGACGTGCCTCTGCTCCCCTGTGTGCGCCCTTGGGGCCTGGAAGGGGGCTTTACGGGTGGGTTCTGTGTTCAAAGGCTCAACCTGTGAAGTCAGATAAATTAGTAAACCACGGTTTCCTGTGAATGTTGGTGGGTGACGTCTGACCAGAGGATCGTCAGCTACCAGAACAGTCTCTGCCAGATTCAGGGTGGTCAGTGTGGCCATTACCTGTGGACCCCTCTTGCCCATCCGACAGGCTGTAGCCAGAGTTAGGCTGCTTGCAGGGTCCAGACACGGCATCCGGTTCCAGGGTGGACACACAAATTTGCATCCAGTCGGCCTGGTATACCACAGCGAAGACTGGGGCTTCGAGTACCGTGTCACCTTGTTGAGGAGACTCCTCCCTGGGACTGGCTTTGTGGCCTTGGTGCTGTTGTAGGGGCATCTGGGAAGGGCGTGAATCGATTCCTTGGGTTTCTAGCTAACGTTATGGTTTACGATCTGAAATCGTAGGGGGCGGGAAGACGTCACTCTTGTTGGAGCAGAGCCACCGACTAAGAATGGCTGTGTCCAAAAGGGAAACCGAGGGGAGCAAGGCTACTCCTCTGCTCAGACACGGCCTCCAGCATTCCACGGACACAGGACAGACAGGCTCCTGGCCCCTCGCAGTAAATGAGTGCAAACCTCGAAAGGGTTTTTTCCAAGTACTTGGTTCCCCAAATACATGCTCTGATTACTGAAGATTTTCTCTTCTTAACATTGCAGAGGATTAAAGAGTTAGAAGAGAGGATAGAAGGTCAGAAGAGGCAGATCAAGGAACTGGAGGAAAAGGTAAGACAGATGCACGTTCGGGGGCTTGTTCTGTTCACTGGGAACACAGACGGCTGACACGTGTCGTTAGCGTGCGCTCCGGGGGCTGAGGCGCGGTTGGTCAGAAAGAGGCTCCAGGGCAGAGCTGGGAGCCCCGGCTCTGGGAACGCCCCCTCTGCAGTGACCCAGCCATGCCACCTGGGAGGGGCCGTGTCGCTCACGGACTCCGTGTCCCCAGCCGTAGCAGTGGGAGCTGAGCCAGTGACCTAGGGTCCTTGTGGTGCTGGTGGCTGTGTGGAGTACGTGATGCCTCCACGTTTCCCAAGCGGTTGGTCTAAAACTCAAGTTCCTGCAGGACTGGATTTTCTCTCGGAAGCAGGCCATCTGTCCAGTCCCAGTCTCTTGTTTCCGGTCCTTCGTGTCCTTGCTTTCAGGCTTAGGAACCTGAGGTCCCGGTGTGCAGTTGGTTTGGGGCCACGCAGCTTGGGGCCCCAGGGCGGACGGTCTGGCTCTTTTCCTGGACCCCCAGCCCTGCCAGGCGTGAGGTCACAGGCACTGTGTCCACTCTTGGTGACAGCCTGACTTGGCGGTCCCCAAATCAAGGTGTCTGGAGCATGCCTGGAGAGAGCCCTGCCTCTTCCCGTGGCATCGCTTACTTTGGCGTTGTTCTTTTCCTGTGATTTAGGGATGTGTTAGCATCTCCGGGGTCATACTGATGTTCGGTTCTTGCAGTCGGTCCCGCCTGTGGGGTAGGTCTCCCTAAAATGGCCAGCTCCCCACTGAGCGCTCAGTGAGGTGGCTGGTGGGTCCACCTCCCTGCCTTGTCCTTTCCGGGAAAGCAGGAGGTGGGTGCTCACACGGGAGCCCCATGGGCTGCACGTCCTCAGCCTCTGCCAGAGGAGGAGCCCGCAGAGGCCCCGTGACGGAGGGAGGGTGTGGCCCCTCCCAGTGACAGCCCACCCCCCGGCCCCCCCCACCTCAGTGACAACGCCTGCCCCTTCCCTGGACACTTTACTGCCATCTGCCCGGTGGTCATCACGGTAACCGTGCGACCCTGCCGTGCCGGTGCCCCTGGACCATGCAGGGTGGATGGCAGAGAGGTGCCCTGCAAACAGGGTTTGCTGCCACGTGGACGCTGACACTTGGGGAAGCTTCCAGCAGACCCCGGGGGCGCAGGGGCGCTGTGCTCAGGGCTCCAGCCTCACGGCGCGTGCAGCCTCTCCTCCAGAGTAAACGTCGGTCTTCCCTTGCGTCTTAATGTGGGAGCGTTTGTCTGCATTAACTACTTGGGTGTTAAACACTGGGTGTGAATTCCTCTCGTGTGGTTCCAGAGGCTCTGGACCCTCCGCCAGACCTTCTCTTGTGTCTGCATTGGCTGTCCACCCACCCCCGCCCCAGTGAGGCCCCAGTGTGACATCGGTCCGGGTTGCTGGCCCTTTACCGTTACAGTGGGACTGAGACCAGAGTCTTATCGGGGCGCTGGGTTTGCCTGGCCCTTGGAGGGGCTCCACAAGACCCCCTCCTCGTGGTCAGCCAGCGAGGGGCCCACCGTCGGCCCCACGGAGGAGGAAGAGCCGGGGGGGTGGGTGAAGGCGCTCGTGTGGGGCGCGTGGGGACACACTGTCCCTGTGGACCCAGGACGTCCTCACGGCCCCTCCCAGCGCCAGCCGCGCACGCAGGACAGCAGCGGGGTCTGCTCCTGTGCCCGGCGGAGGGCGCGTCTTGTTCTGTCTGTGATCTCTGTGATCGCCGTCCTTTCTCGCCAGATGTCTACAAACTCTTTTTCTCTCTCTTCCCCTCCGTCTCTGCCCTCCCCCGTTCCTTTTCAGTTTCTATTTTTGTTCTTATTTTTCTCCTTAGCTTTCATTCTGTGGTCATAGCTCGCCTGGGCCCCCTGACGTGGTGAGTATGGCTCCGGCTGGTCGTGGTGTGCGAGGGTCCCGCCTGCTCCCCGGGGACCGGCAGGGCCCGGCCCTCCAGCTGCCTCCAAGGGTCGTTTCGCAGCCACCCGGCCGCCTTGAGAGCCCGGGCCGGGACTCAGGCTCTGGCGACGTCAGAGGGCTCGAGGGCACTGCGTGTCCTGAGCAGGAGGGAGAGTGAGGACCCCTCCTGGAGGGCCTCCCCCAGGAGGGGCCGCGTGCACGGCACCCCAGGTGGGCTCCTGCTCCCCGCTTGTGGCGTTGGCAGGAAGCAGTGCTGGGGAGCACGGTTGTCTCGTGTTTCTTGTCCTTTTCCCGTGGTACGGAGCACGAGATTGGGTTACACTGGACACTCGGCCACAAGTGCCCGGGATTCCGTGACACGAGGGTCTCATCCACGGACATGAACGCAGTCATGCTCAGCTGTGGTGTTACCGTGGCGTTAGACCAGGCCCACATACAAGGCCTGCCCGCTGCTTCCTTCCCACACAGAGGAGGACCGGAGGCAGCACTGGCCTCGCCGACCCGCTTGCCATCCCTGCCCTTCTGAGGGCATCCCCAGAGGCTCCCCCTGGGGCAGCCGCATCCTGTCCCCGTCCCCCACCCCGCCAGCCCCTTCCTGTCCAGAGGAGTCTCCCTGACGTGTGTCCTGCCCTTTCCTTGCAGCCCCCGGAGGAGCCAGACCCCTTTCCTCCAGCTGGACCAGAGAGCAGCCGGTGCCCGGGCCGCCAGACAAGACGCCCTGTCTCGTCCCCGAAGACCCGCGAGGATCTGGTCTCTGCGGACCCCGGCCCGTCGAGGAAGAGGGAGAAAGGGGCGCTCTGAGCACCTCTGAGTGGGCACCTGTCCACTCTGTGAGCCAGAATTAGAACTAGTTCTTTGACTGGGGCTCCTCTGGAAGAGGCCTGGTCTTGGCTGCTGGACCCTGGGGTCTCTCCTCGGGGCGCAGCCTCCCTATCCCGGTGACAGGGATGCACGAGTTCCCTGCTGAGCAGGTGCAGAGAGCTGCTTCTGTGCAGAAGCGTCCGGCGCCCCGCGCTCCCACCTCACGGCCCCTTAATCGTGCGACACGCGTCTCAGATGAACGGACACAGGCACCCCACCACGTGACACAATGAAGCCCGCGGCCAAGAGGCGACCTTCACTCGGGGAGGCCCCAGACGGGTCAAGGGGGATGTTCCGAGGACGGTTTCCCCGTGCCATCTCAGGTGGCCTAGGAGGACTCGCTTGCCGGGGTCCTGAGCACCTACTGGCTGACGCACCCCTGCCTGTCACCCGTGGGAACAGCCGTGGCTGCCGCATGCACCGTGCCATGAACCCCCGGCCTCCTAGGCCTCCCTGAGCCTCGCAGAGGAGCGCGGTGGGACCGACCAGAGGGAGACTGAGGAGCGTGGTAGCGGGAGGTGGGACACGAGAGGGCCCAGACCCACTGGAAAGGGGCCTGGCTTTCCTGGAACGCAGAACCCCAGACACTGCGGCCCCGGGCGCCCGGCGCCACCCCAGCCCGGAGGCCCCGGGCCGAGCGGGGCCGAAGCTGCGGTGCAGACCTCCGGCCTTCTCCCTCAAGGGCAGTGCCCACCGAGGGCAGCCATGCACCCGTGGTCCCGCAGATACGAGGAGGGAACCCGAAGCGCAGGTGGTGAGCAGGTAAGCGCAGCCATTTGTCCGTGGGAGGCGGTGTTCCCTGTCGCCCGTCCCTCACCGTTTGGGGCCCTCGCGGGCACTGCCGTACCTCCTTCTGCTTGGTCCCGTGTGGTCCCGGCGGAGATGTGGGTTCGGTTTGCTGGGGCCTGCCCTGCTGTGGGAGCCCTGGGTGTCTGTCCCGGCCAGTGGAGACGGGGAGGGGTCTCTCCACCACCCCTGGACCACAGGGTGCTTCCTGGGGGCGTCCCTGTGTGGGCTCCTCAGCGTCCCTCAATGTGGTGACCCCTGGGGGCTTCCTCGCCCAGACCCAGGACACTCCCCCCATGCATCCAAGTGTGTGCCACGGGGACATCCCTGAGTTCCAGGGTGGCCTCCTCTCCTGCCAGTGAAGGGCTGTCCAAATGTGCCCCGGCCCCCACAGGTCTACTGGCCAGCCCTGGCCACCCCCACCTTCCTGCTGCCAGAAGCTTCGGTAAAGGAAAGCTTCCTACTCCACCCTGCAGAGCAGTCCCCCCCGCCGTCCCCCGCTTCCTGAGCCCCAGCCCCCAAGGCTCCCCTTCCCTTCAGGCAGAGTCATGCACTTGGCTGAGCTCAGGGGTCAGGACCTCACCCCTCACCTCCTCTCTCTGCCCAGCCCCCGCACCCTGCAGGCTAGGAGGCTCGCCCTCCGGGGGATCAGGCCCAGGCAGGGTGCTGCGGCTGAGCTCTCAGCCCCCAGGGGAGTTGCCTAAGTGAGGCCACTTATGTGAGGCCTGCTGAGCTGCTGGTGGAGGCTGGTGGGCCACACCCAGGGCTGCTCGGTGAGCCGTCTCCCCATCGGGGCTCCCGCTCCTCGGGTGGCGGGGCTGCAGGGGGTTCCCCAGGATGTGCACTGCTGTGTAGGGAAGGGAGCAGAAGTGGAGGCAGAGGCCGGGGCTGTGGGAGGGGGAGCCTGTGAGGTCACCACCTGCTCATGCAGAAGGGGTCCAGCAGCATGGTCTTCATGTCATGGAGCACGTGTGGCACACTTTCCTTCGAAGGGGCACATAATGGCACGTGTGGGACCCCGGGGTCCTCCAGGGGTGCATGGGCACGGCCTCGGGCCCAGAGGGTCACTCTCGGGCTTGTTCCGGAACGGAGCAAGAGCCTGCCTGGTCCCAGTCCTGCTCCCGGGACGCCCCGAGGGCTTACGTGAGCTCCAACCCAAGCATGCGCTTTGGGGCCTGCAGTCCCTGGGGCTCGAGCCACGGTTCACAGCTGGTGCGGAAGCCCTCAGGCCGAGCACATGGTGCTCAGGAAAGTGCTGAACACACCGCCCTTGCCTTTGACTGCTTGGGGAGGACCGTGCACGATCACAGCCTTAAAGGTCGCCCGTAGCGAGGTGACAGTGAACGTGTGTGTCACAGTGGCACACGCCCCTCTGAAAACACGCTGTCCAGGGTCCCCGGAAATGCCCCACCCACATCCTTCCCCGTAGTGTGTCCCCGGTGAGCCAGCCAGTGGCTCTGTGGCCTGCCCTACGGTGTTCGCGGCGGGGTGGATCTGCCAGGCTTTGGAAGGACGCTCGGTGCCCCCAGAGCTGCGAGCGGGTCCTACCGGTAGGGAGGGCAGACACAGCTGCCCTCAGTGACCTCCAGGGCCTGGGCAGAGCTCCGGGTGCTCACCGTGGGGCAACCTTAGCTCGGGGCTGGCCGGGGCTGGAGGCAGGGGACACACCACACGGCAGCCCCCTCGAGGGGGGCCAGACGGCCCTAAAGGTGTGCAGACACAGAGCCCGGAGAGAAGCAGGCCTCCTCCCCGCCCCGTCGCCCAGCCTCCCGGCTGCCTGGGCATCAGGGAGGGAGTTCTGGAATGCTCGTCAAAGTGGGAAAATGTATGAGACGGGCCTCGGGCTGGGCTGTCACAGCAGGCAGGAACAGTAGGTCTGACATCCTGATGTCCCGTGAGAGGTGGCCCCTGACGGCCGAGGCAGCCGGAGGGGCTGGGGCCACAGTGTCACCGTGAGTTTGCCCAGCCGAGTGACACGATGCCCACGCATCATGCATCCTGGGTGACGTTAGCCTTTATCACCGGTGGACAACACCTCCCAGGCTCTGCACCAAAGACGTGTTGTTCGTGCCCGGTGAACGCACTGGGGAGAGGCACCTGAGACCGCAAGGGTGCTGTTTCTCCGGAAGCTTCTGGGCGCGGACTTTGGCGGCGGTCAGCGGGCCTTGCCGCAGCCGTAGGATGTCGCGGTGCTGCCGCGGGCTTCCTGTGCCCCATTCCAGCTGTTCCCTTCTTTGTCCAGCGATCCGGGTCGGGACATTTATTCTGGGGGCTACAGTCCAGCGCCATCACTGCTTATCTTCCTGTCGGGTTGTCCCGGCCACTGAGCGCTCGTCCAGGCAGCTCCTGTGTCCTGTTGACGCGCCCCGTGTGCTGCTTGAGCACATGCCTTACTTTCTGCACATGCCTGTTTATTTCTGCACCTACCCGCCACCTGTCTACCATCTATCATGTGTGAATGTATGTATGTATGTATGTATGTATGTATGTATATGTCTGTCTTGTCCGTTTGTCCATCATCCATCCATCCATCCATCCATCATCTATCCATCATCTATCCATCCATCCATCCGTGTGCTTATCTATCATCTGTCTGTCCGTCCATCCAGCCATCCGTCCACCTATCCATCTATCATCTGTGTATCCATCAGCCATCCATCCGTCTGCCTATGTATGTATCCATCCATCCATCCGTCTCTTCGTCTATCTGCTTATCTATCCATCTATCGTCTATCTCTCATCATCCATCCGTCTATCACTTATCTATGTATCTATCATCAATCATCTGTCCCCTGTCTATTATAAAACCATGAGTTCATAATGATACCTCCAGTTCTAGGTTAACACTTCAACGTCCATCCGGCCTCCCCCCATCGTCTGTGACTCCTTTCTTTGGCTCCGGCTGTATACACTCTGTGTGCTCACTTGCTCAGCCCCAGCACACACACGGGGTAGCGGCAGAATCGCCAACCTGTACAGCCTGTGAGAAACGGATTGACCGACGAGGGTGCCTTTGTGCACAGCTCCCTGTCTCTGTAGCTGGTACTGCCCAGACAAAATAGTGTTTTCCCACATAACTTGGCTCTTTTCTTTCCCACCTCTTCCCCATAGGCCTGTGCCGTCCATTTGTCCACGGTTAGTTCATGTGTCGCGGCTTGGGTCCCATTTGGGCTTCCCCACAGAGTGGTCTGTGTCTTATTTACGCGCCATAAAGGTCACTGTGCTGTACAGATCTCTGGGCTTGGGCACGCACGTGTGCCCGCCACAATCCGATAGGGGACGCTGCCACCAACCCTCAAACTCCCTCTTGTGCCCTCTGCATTCACCCCCCCATCCCCACCCCCTCCACCTGTCACCCCCACCCCCGCCCCCACCCCTCGGCGTCGGGCCTAAGAAAACTGCCCGATTCAAAATCACAAGCGTTTGCTCCCGTGCTTCCTTCTAGAATCTTGTGGCTCGGTGTCTGGCATCATACCCGGGACTGGTTCCAAGTCCGTTTTCACACAGCGGGAATCGTCTGGGTCGAAGCACGGGTTTTGCCTGTGCTGTCCCACCCCCTGCTTCTCTCCCCCCCCCCCCCCATTTTGGTCAAAATCCCTCTGCTTGTCTGGTCCAAGCCCTGCCCCGCGGTCAGCCCTGTCCCGGCTGGAGTGTCCTCCCCAGCTCCGAGTCACCTCACGCCAGGAGGCGGGGACAGTGTGCTGCTAGCTGCTGTCCCCGCACTGGCCGCACCCCGCAGCCCGGTCCTCACCGGTTCCTGGGGCTGGGGGGCAGGCCTGACGTGTGTGACATTAGCTGTCAGCAGACCCGGATTTACAGCTGCCGGCGAGCAGCCTGGTGGCGGGTCCTTTGTGCGCCGTGGCGTCCCAGGTGGCCCACGAAGGGTGATGGCGTCACGCTGGAGAGGCTGCTTCTGTTCACAGCGAGCAGGAACCCTCGTGCGAAAATATCTGTAGTTTCTTCATTACAATTCAATGGAATTTTCTTCTTCATTCATGTGTATTGTTTTATTAATTAATTTACTTTTTATGGAGCAAAAGGTAGGCTATTTTCCCTCGCAGAAGGTTCACCCAAATGCGAGCAACTAGCTTTTTCTAGTCTTTTCTTCCCAGGGGTGGAGGCTGGGTTCAGAGGATCGCTGTCCTCAGGCACCGCCTGTCCCGTCTTGGGGGCACCGAAGGGCCCTGCCTGGCACCTGCCTTGTTCCTGCAGGACCCCCACCCCTGGAGGCAGCCAGCCCTCCAGGAGGCTTCCTCGGCCTGGGCTCCCACCCCAGGTGGCGATGAGGAGGGGTCAGAGGCTGCGGTCAGACGTGTGCCTGTCTGATGGCAGGCGACAAGCCCGTGCAGCCTCCCACTCACGTGAAGCCACGGTGTTCGTGCCACGTTTGTGTGCACAGGAGCCAGCTTGGAGCCCGCTGCCAGTGCACAGAGCTGCGTTAGTCCCGACACTGGCCCCTGCCACACTCTTGCCCCTGGTCCGGGAGTGGCCCGGTAGCCATTCTGTTTGTCCTCTGACCTCTAACCGCGGACCCCCGACGCATCGCCAGCCCCTTTCCCCCGAGGTAACTGCCATCTGGGACCGGGGGCAGCGTCCCTGTGCAGAGCTTTGTGGCAGACACGTGGGTTTCTGAAAGGTATGATTTTTGTTGTTTTGTAAGTCTTTGGAAAAGGAGGCATCACGTGTGCCTTTGGACGCACTCTTTACCCTTGCTATCCTTGCGCTAAGATTCACCCCCGCTGTGTTTTGTGTGCGACTACCGGTTGGTGCTGGGACCTCTTCCTGGCACCTGACGCACTTCTGGCGGATGCTTGGGCCTTCTTTTGTGAAGCCCGTCTGTGTGCTGACGCAGGAGCTGCCTCGGGTGTCGCCGGGCCATCGGAACGCAGCTCAGCCTCGGGAGGCACGCGGGACTCTCCTCCGGTCACGGTCACGGCGTTCAGAGCACACATTTGGCTCTTCGCTTAGAATTCTGTGTTTACCTTACGGCCTAAGGTGTTCTCTGACTTCGCTAGATTTGCTCACAGCCTCAGGCAGAAATTGAATAGCTGGCTTGAAGCCAACGGTGTCCCCTCCCCCTTTTTATCGCTCTGTCGCCTCCTCCATTCTTTCCAGCCAGCGGCTCACGCCTGTGGCCAGCTGCCCGGTGATCCAAAAATGTCACCATCTCGGTGACAGCAGTGATGGACCTTCTCACTAGCGTGACCGTGAAGCCATTAATAAGAGATGCCTCTATTAGAGAAGTCATAGTTAGAATCCCCTCCGGGGCTGTGAGAGCGGCTGCCTGTGACCCCCATAAGAAGCAAAACCGAGAACCGCTGGAGCACAGGCAGAAAGTCCATGCGGTGCGTGAGTCTGCGCACGTGCCTGTGCACTGTGTGAGTGTGCGGTATGTGTGTGCATCTGTGCGTTTAGTAGTGTCTGGGTGTGTGCAGCCCTGTGCATTTGGGTGTGTGTGTGTGTGTGTGCACGTGTGTGCATTTGGGTGTGTGTCTGGATGTCTGTGCATTTGGGTGTGTGTGTGCACGTGTGTGCATTTGGGTGTGTGTCTGGATGTCTGTGCATTTGGGTGTGTGTGCACGTGTGTGCATTTGGGTGTGTGTCTGGATGTCTGTGCATTTGGGTGTGTGTCTGGATGTCTGTGCATTTGGGTGTGTGTGTGTGTGTGCACGTGTGTGCATTTGGGTGTGTGTCTGGATGTCTGCATTTGGGTGTGTGTGTGCACGTGTGTGCATTTGGGTGTGTGTCTGGATGTCTGCATTTGGGTGTGTGTGTGCACGTGTGTGCATTTGGGTGTGTCTGGATGTGCATTTGGGGGTGTGTGTGTGTGTGTGTGCACGTGTGTGCATTTGGGTGTGTGTCTGGATGTCTGTGCATTTGGGTGTGTGTGTGCACGTGTGTGCATTTGGGTGTGTGTCTGGATGTCTGCATTTGGGTGTGTGTGTGCACGTGTGTGCATTTGGGTGTGTCTGGATGTCTGTGCATTTGGGTGTGTGTATGTGTGTGTGCACGTGTGTGCATTTGGGTGTGTGTCTGGATGTCTGTGCATTTGGGTGTGTGCACGTGTGTGCATTTGGGTGTGTGTCTGGATGTCTGTGCATTTGGGTGTGTGTGTGCACGTGTGTGCATTTGGGTATGTGTCTGGATGTCTGTGCATTTGGGTGTGTGTGTGCACGTGTGTGCATTTGGGTGTGTCTGGATGTCTATGCATTTGGGTGTGTGTGTGTGTGCACGTGTGTGCATTTGGGTGTGTGTCTGGATGTCTGTGCATTTGGGTGTGTGTGTGTGCACGTGTGTGCATTTGGGTATGTGTCTGGATGTCTGTGCATTTGGGTGTGTGTGTGTGCACGTGTGTGCATTTGGGTGTGTGTCTGGATGTCTGTCATTCGGGTGTGTGTGTGTGTTCACATCTGCGTGTGTGTGCACGTCCATGCAGTGTGTGTGTGTGTGTGTGTGTGTGCATGTCTGTGCATTTCGGGGGGTGTCGTCAGGCAGAGGCCTGGGACCCTGTACACCCACAGCAAGCAGGGAGACTGGCCACATGGAGTGCATACAGTACGTGTGTGAGGGCAGGCAGCCTTCTCTCCAAGAGGGACGGGGAGGCACTGGCTTCTGAATGCCCTCTGGCCACTGCTGGAGGGCACGGCCCTGGTCCTGGTGACTTCTGGGCTGATGTGAACTGGGGGGTCCTGGGTGCTCAGGTGGTTGGAAGGCGGGGATGTGCTCATTACCAGCCCTCACTGGTCCCTGCAGCATGAACACAGCACTGGAGGTGTCCTGCCCTGCCCCCACCTCTGGAATTACCTCCCCCCCCCCACCCCACCGCGTCCCCAGGGATGGCCCCTCACCGCAATGGTTCCCCGATAGCCAGGCGTAGGGGCTTGTGGGGGGGCTGCGGAGAGGACCACGGGCCCCATCTCTCCTGTGGCCAGCCGTGGTGAACGGGGGAAGCCTGGCACCTGGGGACTGGGTGCTTCGTCACCCTGCACCTGTGTCCCCGCTGTCCTGAGCCGCAGCCTTGTCTTCTCGTGTGCTAAGAGCTCAGTGGTGTGGGCTGCGGGGACACCACCCTCGGGTCAGTGAGGGCCCAGCTGGCCACAGCTGGTCGGCGCTCTGGGCTGAGGACCAGAACGCACAGCCCTGAAGCAGCCTGGCGTGGCCTTCTCTGCAACGGGCCTCGGGAGCCACGGACGCGCAGAGGCCACAGGGGCTTAGCGGGGCTGCGGGGTCCAGGCGGGAAGGCGGTGAGAGGCAGAGTGGGCTGTGGGGCTGCAGGGGCGCCTTCCCCATCAGGGTAAGGGCGGGTGGGGGATCCAGGGACCATGGTGCCCTGACGCTCGCCTCCCGAGCCAGCCGGGCCCCGCTGCCCTCGCTGCCTCCTCCCGCTCCTCCACGGACTGAACGGCCCTGGAATCTGCCCTTCTGACGAGTCCCGGGGATGCTGAGGCCACGGGCTGTGGGACCCGGGGCCCCGCTTTGAGACTGTTGAGTCCCCGGTGGGGAGGAGCCTCCACAGGCACTGTTGCCCCCCCGTCACCCAGGATTGGGGTCGTGAGCGGACCTCGTATCTTGGCCGCGGTGTTATGCTTATTGTAGTGGCTCTGGGATTTCAATGTTCTCCGAGCCCCTTTCCAGCCGCACCAGCCACGTCCGTCTGTGTGGGGTTCTGGGGGAGCTGTGGCTGCCGTCAGGAAACTTGGCGACTGCTTCGGGGCCAGCAGGCTGGGTCCGGGCCCTGCTGCTGCCCTGAGTCATGCGGCCACAGCAGGTGAGGTGACCCGTGTCCACCTCGGCCTCCCTGAGCTATGGAAGGTTAGTCCGGAAATGTGTCGTTCTGGCCGGGTTCCCCGGAGAGACAGAGCCGGTAGAACGTACGTGTCTCTATCCCGCCTGTCAGAGAGAGGGGATTCTTGAAAGGAATTGGAGGCTGAGAAGCCCACAGACCCAGGAGGGCCACCTGTGTGTCTGCAGCCCGAGGCCAAAGGTCCGAGAACCGGGAGAGCCGACGGTACAGATTCCTATGCAGGACTGTGGCCGGGAAAAGGCCGACCTCCTAGCTCACGGGTCAGGCGAGAGGTTTCCCTCTTCTTCAGCCTTGTTGGTCTATTCAGGCCTTCGACTGATTGGATGAGACCCACCTGCATTGGGGCCGCCGGTCTGCTTTCCTCTGCCTGTTGCTTCAAATGCTAACCTCACCCGGGAGCACCCACACGGACCCACCCAGGATAATGTTGGCAAATGTCTGGGCCCCCCCAAGGCCCATCAAGGTCACGCGTGAACTTCACCATAGCATTCAAGGGTCCTGGGGCACGTCTTCACCTGTGGCCTGCTGTGTGAAGCGGCCGCTGCCTTTCTTACATGTTTACTAAGCAGCCCCAGAGTGAGAGCCGGAGGAGGGCCCGGAGCAGGGCGCGGTGTGGGTGTGGATGACTCCGGAGGGGAGGACCGACCCAGCCCCCGTGTGGGCCCCGCGGGGCTGTGCTGTGGGGCCGGGGAGGGCGGGCAGGGCACCATCCGCAGGGCGAGTGGGATGGCCCTGCAGGACCCGGGAACCCGGAAGCTTAGCTGGGTCTGGGTGAGGCCAGATGTTTCTTGATGTTTCCCCCAAACCAGAGCTTTGGGGAAAAAAGACCTTAGCCCCAAACAGTTAGTTTGGACGATTTTTTTCTTTCTGGTTTGACAACGTTTGGCTACACTTTTCCAGACAAACAGAGCTTACGTGGAAGGGCTCTGTTTTTAGCCTATAAGCGGATGCTGTGTGTGCGCGCGCGTGTGCGTGCGTGTGCGCGCGCGCACCGGTCATCTGGGTCTGCGGCACAGGAAGTAGGGGCGGGTTTGGGTTTGGGGGCAGAGAGGGAGGATTGGGCCGCGGGGGGTTCTCCCGGCGGAGGGCACCCACCCTGTGTGGGGCCGAGTTTCCGTGTCTCGTGTGCGTTTCTGGAAACCCCAGCGAGGCGCGGGCCTGGGGCTTTCCCCCGGCGCCCACCATCTGCCGTTGGCTCCGAGCGCAGTGGGCTTCTCCGGCCCCAGGAAGCCGCCGTCTCCTTTGCCAAGAGCTTTCTGTTTCGCAACAGTCGAGATCCCGGTGAGAATTCCCGGCAAACACAGATGGCAGGAGCCTGTTCCTCGCGCTCTGTTTTGACATTAATCAGATGCTGTTTCCTGATCCCATTTGCATGTGTTCCCAGTGGGCGTCACCCGTGGGGTCCCGCTTCTGCAGCCGTTAGCGAGGCTGTGGGCCGGTGCCCACGTGGAAATGCCCTGCCGCCCCCAGCGGGGTGATGGTCCAGCCTGTCACCCTCTTGTCCTCGCCCTCTTCTGTTCATTTTGGTACTTAGGAAGTGAAGGCTATTTGTGACTCTGGCAATCAGCTTACTCCTGTATCTTCTCCCTGGGCTTCAGTGCAGCCCAGTATGAAAATTGTGTCATAGCCTCTCCCTTCGGAAGGAAGGGCGGGCTGTGATGCTTGGTGTCCACCCTTGTCAGGACATCACCTCATCACAGGGCAGTCGTGTGCCCCGCAGCCTCCGCCCCCTGGGCTCTGAGCTGGTTGGGGTCTCACCCGCCCCACCGTGTGCCACGAGCCCCTCCGGTGTCCCACGTCTCTCCTGTCTCACCGTGCTAATCCACGTTACCATCGGCGTACTGGGCTCTTGTGATCGGTGGGGAGCTGCCCACGGCAGAAGTGTCCCCGACTTGCTCACTGCACAGTCCCCAGTGTGGCCCCAACATATGCTGAGGCAGGGCCTGGCCCCAAGACGCACACAAATGAATGGTTGCTGCATGAACGACCAAGTAAGTGAGCGGATGTCTCGTGGAGGCTGGGCACGGTGTCTGATCCGTCTTACGGCCTCACAGTCAACCTCAGCCCCCGGAAGTGGGAAGCAGTGTGTTCTGGGGGTCTCCAAGGATGCCCCTGTTCTCAGTGAGTCACTGGGGTTCTCGGGGCCCAGCACACAGTGGTGCCCTGGCTAAGGTTCATTTCGGCAACATAGTCAGGAAACGTGGCTGGATCTGGAGGGATCCATAAGCAGATTTCGTGGACTCTCTGCCTCCTGTGGGGACCACACAGAGCACACCCTTACCCGGTGGTGAAGACATGGCCATCCGTGTGCACTGTCCGTCTCCCCAGAGAAGTTCCTTTGACGCTCAGAGTTCAGGTGTTCTGTTGAGGCTGCTCGTTTGGGGAGCCCACCCCTGCGCTCCGAAGTGTCAGGCCCTCGGAAGGAGACAGGTGTTTGCCATAAATCACATCATTTGTGCAAACGGTCAAGGCCACTCCACCAGCACAACCTTATGGCTCAGGGAACGTCTCAAAAGCGGGCTCCCGGATGCCGGTCAAGGGCTGACCTCGCAAGCGGGCCCTCCTACCCACAGCAGTCTCAGCTCCTGCCGCAGACGCACCGGAGGCTCTGGACCAGCACCGGGCCAGGGGTTTAGGGGCTGAAGAGCCCATGGGGCCGTGAGACCAAGGTCACACCCAGCGGGTGATCTCACCCTCACCTGCCTCGTGTCTTTTGTGGTTTCAACCTGGATGAGCTCATGGCCTGGCTGTGAGGACAGTCCGGAAGTCAGGCCCGTGGTCAGAACAGGGAGGGATCAGGAACACCTTGTCCCCCAGAGGAGATGGGACTGGGGGGCAGAAGGCGCTTGGGAAGCCTGGAATCCTGAAGCAGAACCATGCCTCTGCGTGTGTGCGTGTGTGTGCCCACGCAAGTGCGTGTGCCCCTGAGTGTGGGGGCAGAGTGTTGCAGTCATGGACGAGGACAGAAAGCCCATCCCCCCCCCCCTTCTGGACACAGTGGCAGCGAACAGAGTGTGTTAGCAAAGTCAGGCAGGACTGGCTCCGGGAAGAGGGTCCCGAGACCACAGGCAACCAGATGCCATTGTCCTGTTCCTCCACTTTGGGGAATGACTTTTTAGGACTCTGCACGTCATTCTCAACAAGATGTTTTCTGTGTTTGCAGGTGTGAGATGCATGCCACAGGCAGTTACCTGCGTAGCTCAAGGGAAGCAGTGCTGTGGTTGGGGGCAGATGCTGGTGGGCAGGTGGTCGGGGCCCCTGGCCCTGGTCAGCCTGGGGTGTGACCTGAGGGAGCCCCTCTAAGCTCAGAACTTCAGACTTCAGTCTGCAAGGTGAAAAGGCCAGGCCGGCCCTTTCACATCTCACATCCTAGAAACGGATGATTCGAGGGGAACCTACTTAGAAATGGATCCGGTTAACGTCACAAAGAACAGTGCTTCATTTCCACGGCCCTGAGATTCGCGCATAATGTGTGCCACGTGGGCAGGAAGTGTGTGTGATTCCCCCCCGGTTTCCTTTGCCTCATGCGTTGGGGGGAGGGGTCTTCCTACTAGAAGGTGAAAAACCCCAAACGCACAGAACCCTCTGCAGCCTCTCCTAGCCTAGGAACGTGTGGGCCCAGGGCTCCCCCCCCCGCCGCGGGTGTCCGTGCCCCTCACCGCCTCTCACCCCATTGATGCCGGTGCTGCCCCCGCCCCACGGCTGATGTGGGGCCCACTCTCCTTGTGCAGAGAGGAGACCTGTTCCAAACATAAAAACGTAAAAGGTAGTGAAGAAATGGAACCTAACAGAGGCCCGCTTTCTAAGTAACGAGAAGAAATGGAAATCAGGCGGAAGCGTGGGCATCTGCCCGCGGCGTTTCGAGGCAGGTCCGAGGCCACGTCTGCACACGGCTTTGTGGGGCACCGGGACGCATCTCTGCGGCTCCCGCACCAGCCGCTGGGGTCCGACTGCGCCGTGCGGAGACCGTGCCCCGGGCATCTCTCCGCCCCTTCCCACCGCCAGGGTAACCTCAGAGTGCCTCGGATGGCTCACGCTCGAATAAAGCTGTTGTTTCCCCTCTTTTCCAGGGAGGAAACAGCACGTCGACGAAGCTCCTTTGAAGCTTCCGTTCCTGCCTAGCGCTCTGGCCGCAGCCCAGGAACGTCTTCCAGCCCGACTCACGGGTGGAAGAGGCTCTCCCCACACCCTTGCTGGCCCGAGGCTGTCGCTCCCAGTGCTGAATTCGCAAGGCGTGTGTGTGCGCGCGCGTGTGTGTGCGCGAGCCCCTGTGTGTGCGCACGTGCCTGCTCAACAAGGAGACAAGATTTGGGCCCTTTTGAGGCACCGGCAAGTTTACGTGCTGCGTAGTGACACCTGCAGCCGGGTGAGAGTGCGGCAAACACCGCGTAAAAGCAAAGCAAAGCAGACGGTGTTTCCGAGGAGCGGAAGGGAGGGGTGACCGTGTTGTCTGCAAGTGTCGGGTTCATCTCATATTTGCGTCGGAAGACGTGTCCAAGTCTGGCGCAGATGACTGGCACCAGGCAGGGCTTGATTCCCTGGGAGAAATCGGGAGGAGGCTTACGGGATCAGACAGAGACGCTCTTCTCTAGTGGGTGCGGGGTTTCTGCTGGGCAGCGTACTATTAGTCAGACCTGTCCCGGGACACCCGTCCTTTCTGTTGTCATTAACTCACGGTTACGTATTCACTTGGACGAGATACAGGGTGAATCCGCTGCTTCTCTGGCTGAGCCTGATGTTGGGGTTTGAGGACCAAGTCTGAAAGCTCGTTTCATTCTCCATGACTAGCGTTGCCTCATTCTCATGGCCGCATCCCCTGGATACATTTGATGTACCCAGAACCGAATGGCAGGCGGTAGTCTTGAGCTAATAAAAGCCCCTGTGGAGCTTCGGGTGAACTCCCAGATTGGGGCTGGGTGGAGGGTGTGACGCAGGCGTCCAGAAACCCTGTCGCGGCAAGCCCCGGGGGCGCTGCCGCCTCTGGTGCGGCCCCGCCCACCCCAGTGGGTCCTGCCCAGGGACGGCAGCTGTGCGGGATGGCCATTCGGGATCTGACGACGTGCAGTTGAGACCCAGCTTCGCCCCTGTTCATTTGGATCATCCCGATTTTGCATTTGTCTGGAGCACTTCATATTCCCTCCGCACACGTGCCAGACGTTCTTAACCACGGCTTTGTAGTTTCAAAAAGGGCAAACTAGGCAGGACAGAGAAGCATGTAGATGCGTACCAATGCCTATGAAGTTGCTTACACATAAAAGGATGTAGCGAAAATGGCTCCGTGAATGTTTTTAATAATATCCCGTGTACCAAACCACATTTGTACCCTTGCCATGTTCCTGAAAGTCCCCATTGAGTCCCAATGTTAGTTCTTCTCTTTAGACGTCATTGTTTTTATTCGTGTATCCTGGGCACCTTCTTTTCACCTGATTACGAAATCCAGCATTTCAGGACTGGGCTTTTGCCAACAACAGAAAACAGGCGGGGGGTGGGGGGAGGCAAAAGTGGATATGAGCATTTGTCCCTGCTTGCCACTAGTGCAGTGAGCATCTGAAGAATTCAAGCGTTTTAAAATAACGTGCTCTTTCTAAATCCTAGAGGATACCTTTTATGCTAAACCAGTGGGCTGGATTGAATTTGCTGGAAGTATCTGTGCCCTGTTGTCGCAAACCTCCTCAAACAGGAGAAGGGTGGGTGAATGCCACTGTCTCGTGGAACAAGGGGAGGGGTCAGAAGTTGCCAGAAATGTTTACTGTGCAACCAGGACGTGGACGTGCTGACAGCATAACAGCATCAACGCAATCCCACTGTGTGCACAACACCCAGAACCGCACAGATGTTTTCGTTGGTCTAAACTGGAAATCCACGTGAATCGCAGCCCCCTGGCTGACACGGACGTGTGTGTGCACCTCATTTCCACGGTCTAGAGTCCCGCTGCCGAAGGACTGTGCTCTTCCTTAAAGTGCTCTGCCCCTGCAGAACCTGTAGCCTACGGGACACCCCGCGTGCCTTACACGGCTGTGCATACCACCCTGGTTGTCAGGAAGGAGGGTGTGTGGGAGTGGGTTTGGAGGCACTGTGACGTCCGTCTACATTTACCATCACCCCATCACTGAAACCTTAAGGTGGATTGTGTGTTTTAACACAGAAATGGATTTATATTTAGGCTCAGGAAAATCAAGTTGTAAATATATGTATCAAATCATATATTTGTTTACTGTATTTTAAAAAGCTTTATTGTGCATTTATGCAAAAATGAGTTCGGACTTGTTTTATCATGGCATTATGCCAGCTAGTATGTGTTCTCTTACTAACCACATTCTAAACACGATATTCTGTTCAGTGCTAAACAGTATTCACAGGCCTAAAATAGGTGCCTATGGTGGTCAAGTACAAAATTTTACACTTATTTTTGTATTGTGATTCCTATGATGTATACCAGAGAATTTTTACTCATTTGTAAATTATTGTACAGTTTTAATAAAAAATGTTTTAAATCTTAGAATATCAAAGTTACCCTCTTCCCACGGCATTAAAGTTTGGGCATATTGGCAATGCTAGCCACTTCTGTGTCCCGTGTCCGTTATCTGAAGGCAGTGCCACGTTTCCACGCCGGGAAGGGAGCCTGGCCCTCCTGCGCACGGAGGAGCCAGGCGTCTTACCTGCAGCCTTACCCTACCTTGTGGAGAATCACCTGGAAGACAGGCTCTGAAATCAGAGGTACCGGGCAGCACCGGGCTGAGGTCAGCCACCAGGGAGGCTTCTTCATGTAGCTGCTTATCAAGTGAGAACCAGAAGACAAAATGTAAAAAGCTTAGGAAAGTAAGAGAATTTCTGCGAATGAATGAGACTTGGCAACAGGTTTCACTTGCAGATGGCTTCACACAGGTGAGTAGAGGCTGTTTTATTAATCACCCTGGGGTGGGGTGGTGGTGTGGAAGCCAGAGATTCGGCAGGGGTGGGACAGGTGCTGATCTGGCTCTGCAGAAATGCTCCTGCCACACCAGCACGAGTGTCCTCGAGGTGACTCTCATGTCCAAACGTACATTTTGAAATGCCGGCTGCGTTAGAACACAAAGGCTGGATGTCTTTTCCTGAAAAGTCACTCTCAGCAGGGCTTGGCAGAGTGACAGCATCGTCCTGTGACCCTGGGCGGGCTGAGTCCCTCCGCCTTGTCTTTCTTACCCCAGAGCCTTGAACTGGGGCTTAAGGGCGGTCAGGAGCAGCTCTCCTGGGGCACATCGCCCCTCCCCGCCTTCCCCTCCGACCCTCCCCACTTGCCAGACGTTTCGGAGTCAGAGCCTCCGGCTGGGCGTAGGATCTACCACGGGGCTCGGAAATCTGGCTGGAGTGTCGACAGGCAGGGGTCTCTTCAGCGCGTGCCCCGCTGGGTGGGCGGGAGGTGGGAACCCTGGCTTCGCCCAGACGGAACGCGAGCCCTCGGGCCTGCTCGGCGCGTTCAGCACGCTCTGCGCGGACAGCGCCAGCCCCGCGCGCGGGCTCGGGGTCGGTTTGGGGTCGGTTTGGGGGTGGGGGCGGGGGGAGCCGGGCCGGGTCGGCCGGGTCACGCGCCGCGCGCACACCCGCCGCAGGAGGCTCCGGGACCCGCGACCCCTCGCCCGCTCCCTCCATGGCCGCACGCCGGCCGCAGGAGCCCGCGGAGCCTCTGCCCGCGGGCCCGGGGACGCTGGGCTCAGGCAGCCCGCGGGCCCGGCCCAGGCTCGGCGGCGTTTTCCGCTGCGTGGAGGACGCCTTTGAGAACAAGACGCTGCAGCTGGACGCGTCGGGCGGTGGCCGTCGGAGCCCTCGGGCTGGAGAGCAGTACAGCGGGCCACCTGGCGACCCAGAGGGACCCGGCGAGCCCCGCCGAGATGACCCGGAGGCCGCGGCAAGTCTGGGAGGGCCGCCCCGCTTGACCCAAAAGCAGGCAGTGAGAAGCCGCAGGGAGGGCAGGCCGCCGGGGCGTGGACCAGGGGCTGGTTCTCTTCCCAAACCCGCAGCCTCTCCGAGGGGACGTGAGGGCTCAGGGAGGGGCCTCCCTCTCCCTGACTGGCCGAGTCTGTCCCCGGGAAACTCGCTGTCCTGAACCCACGCGCGTGGGGCCTCTTCTGCCTTGGTTCTGCTTCTCCGGTCTGTCAGGGGCTCTGGGTAGCTCTCTTTCTCTGCATGTCTCAGTCTCGCTCTGCCTTCCTATCTCTGTGCCTCCTTAACTTGTGCCCTTGTCCCCTTCCTCCTGTCCCCAAGCTTCACGCGGCCGGCCGTGGAGCAGCCTTGCGGGAGGTGTGTCCACCGCGGGGTCCCGGAGCCAGTACACCGCCCTGCGTCCCGATCCGGGCCTGGACCATAGGATGCGAAGGAGCCAGGCTTTGGCCAGAGGCGCCTTCCCGGAGGGAGTCCGGCTCCCGCAGCGCCCGGGCCTGGACTTGAGATTAGGATCAATCCCAGTGGCCTTGGGTGCGTCGGGTCACCAGGGAGCAGGCGGCGGGCCCTGGCAGGGCAGGGGCGAGGGCGGGGCCTGCAGGACTTGGCCGGACATCACCCTCTTTCCGGGGGCCAAACTCCGCACACGCGGCGGCCAGGACTTGTCGCAGCCCTCTCCCCCTCCCCAGGCAGCGTGCGTCCGCGGGTCCGCGCCGCGACGGGGGCGCAGGGGTCCCGCCTGTGGCCTTCGCCGGGGCCCGGGGTGGAGGGGTTACTGAGCACGGCTGGGGTACTGTGGCCTCCGCCGGGGCGGCTAGCGGGTGGGTACTGAGCACGGCTGGGGCGGGGCTTGAATGCAAAGGAGCAGCTGCGGGCCGGGGGCGGGGCGGGCCCGGGGGCGGGGCTCGGCACCGGAGCCGCGCGGCCCGGCGTGCTCGCACTCGGAAGCCCGGCGCCCCCGCGTACAGGCCCGGGCTCTGCGCGCCCCCGCCCGGGACCCCCAGGGCCGCTCCGCTTGAGCTAGGCCGCGCCGGCCGAGCGTGGGGGCCGCGCGGGCGGGAGGAGCAGGATGTCCTTCCAGGGCAAGAAGAACATCCCTCGGATCACGGTGAGCCCCGCTCCGGACCCCCCTTCACCCCGCGCCCCCTGCCCACCGCCGGGGCCGGACCGTCCCGGCTCCGCGCCCAGCTTGCTGCGCTCCGCGTCTAGCCCGCGTGGGTGCCCCCCTCCCGGCGCTGGTCCTTCCAGCGAGCGCCGCGCCGGACGCACAGGTCCCGGGCCCTCCTGTGCGCCAGGGAGGGCGCGGGGCCGGGAGAGGCCTGCTCCCCCAAGCGGGGAGGGGCCTCCTTCCCCGCGGCGGCCGCGCGCCGAGGCGGGGAGATCCGGTCTCGGCGTCCTCCCGGGACGCGCGGCCTTTTGTTGGCACCGCCGGCCGGGCCTCGGGTGCGTCCCCCGCGCGGCGCGGCTGGCCTGGCTCCGGACCGCGCCTCCGCCGCGCGGGGAGCTCTTTGTCCGAGACAAAGCGCCTCAGCCCCCGCGGCTCAGCCTGGAGCCCCTGGAGGCCCGAACCCCTCCACGGAGCCGGGGTTCGGAGACCCCAGGGGAGGCGAGCGCTCCCTCGTAGCCGCTGAGCGGGCACCCCGGCAGCCCCGGCCCTCGGGAGGGGAGACCCCCCCAACAACCACAAGCGAGGGTGCGGGAGGTCAGACGGTTCACCCCGCGCTGCCAGCAAACAAAGCCGCCCCCTCCAGGCGGCCGGCCGGGAGCCGGCGGAGGGAGGGGGAGGGAGGCGCCCCGGCGCCAGCTGGACCGTGGCAGGGGGCGCCCGCGAGGCTGAGACCCGACTCTGGAGTTGACCTCGTCAGGAGGGCGGTGGGCTTGCGGATTCCCGTCCTGAGAGATACTCCGGGAGGAAGGAGCCCCTGTCCTTCCCGGACTGGAGGGGGTCTTGCCTCGACTGGCTCGCGGTCCAGCCCGATTGGGGAAGTCTGCCAGTGGCTTGCACGGGGTTGGGGTTTTGGGGGGGGGAGTCAGACACAAGATGGCTTGTTTAGGGGAACTTCCAGCCTCATCCTGGTGAGCACCTCATCCCAGCTGCATTTCCCTCTTGGTTCCAAACCCAGGAAGGTTCCCAAAGTGTGAGTTCAGGTGCCTGGGAAGGGGAGGGATGTAAAAGACCACGAGTAAGGTCTTCCTACCTGGGTGGGGCGGGGCACACAGACCACAAGTGTCTTCCTGCCTGAGGGGGGGGGGGGGACACACAGACCACAAGTAAGGTATTCCTACCTGGGTGGGGGGGGGGCACACAGGCCACATGTGTCCTCCTGCCTGGGTTGGGGGGACACACAGACCACAGCTCTCTTCTGCCAAAGCCTTCGTCTTCCTGGTCAGGGTTTCCTTGGGCTTACTTGAGGATGGTCGGTCCACTGGGGGCTGCACTTGGCCCGTGGCCTGGCTCATCAGCTGTTTTGTAGACAGTGGGGGGTGGTTTTACGAATCAATACAATCCTGAGAAGTCAGTCCAAATGGAAATGAGGACGAGAGGAGGATCACGTAGTGAGGAAGGCCCCCCCCCCCCGGCCCGTGACAGGTCATGTGCACCTCAGCGGGCTCTTGGGGTTCCTGCTAACTGCCCTGCACAGCCTGGCTCCTGTGGCCTTGGCTGTTGGTGCGTGGAGAGCCACGCCTCCCTGTGAGGCACACTTGTCGTTCCTGCCGGGCCAGGTCAGAGGGGTGTTGAGGCTCAAACACGGGAACAGGAGGAAAGGGCTGCCGAGCGGGGTGCTCGTCCACAGCCTTCTGTGTCTCTGCTCCTTTTCCACGTTTCTCCCCATCATTCTCCCGAGTCCGTGCCAAGTTCCGTGCATGACACCCCACTTTCTGCCCCACTTTGCACCTCCCCACCACTTGGCGGGGTTCCTAGAAGTGGGTTTATGGCTGCTGAGCACTGGGCCAGCCCCACCCGGTGCCACAGCTCCACACTGTGCAGGTGACCCGCCAGCTGGCCTCGCCTGCTGGCACTTTGTCCACCCACGTGGGGTACCTCCGGGCAGCACCACGGCCTGTGGTCACCCTGATGTCTTCCTGGCCCTTCATCCCCATGGCCTCTCCATCAGCAGCTCCTGCCTCCCGAGTCCCAGCCTCTCTGGACTCTATCCCTCCTCGGCCCCTCAGCACCCCCAGACAGCCTAAGAGAGCACCAGGCAACACCCCCATTTCCATCATGAACACCGCCCGTGAGCCACAGTGGCCTCCAGACCCCTCTGCCCCATTCGTGGGGGTGGGAGACAGTGCTGGCTTCCTCGCTCATTTCTATGTGTACACATTGCATCCGAGTGTTCCAATCCTAATTCCAGAGGAAGAAGTTTTGGGGAGGATGTTGAATAGCTCAATTTGGAGAAAACCTGTCTTTTGTTTGCTTCCAATAGAGTGACCGCCTTTTGATCAAAGGCGGGAAGATCGTGAATGATGACCAGTCCTTTTATGCTGATTTGTATGTGGAAGACGGTTTGATAAAGTAAGTTTCTGCCTCAAATATCTTCACAGATCACACGTGTGCACACTGATTGCACATTGTCCACAAGTTTACCTTTGGGTGAACTCCACCTAAATGTTTTGTTTTGCTTTGTTTTTCTTTTCCAAAATCCCGTTCCCTGGAAAGAGCCCCAGCCCAGGCCTTTAGTGACAACACAATCTTGCCAGTTAGTGGCAAGGTCTTGGGAAGCAGGACAGTGGCTCACACATTTATGTGTGTTATCACAGCTGTAGGATGATTCAGGGCTCGAGGTAGGTGCTTAATAAATACTTACTGACCACACCTGTCAGCGTCTCTGCTCCTGTCAGCGGCTCTAGTCCCTAGAGCAACACGTGGAACCCAGGTGGGCACCGCAGGGCAGTGCCCAGGGTGGGTCTTCTGTGTTGACTGTCTCAAGCCCACGGCTGGTATGTCATGCTCTCTGACGGTCTCCGGAGGCCAGACCAGTTAAGTAATCTTTGTTGCTTTCAGACAAATTGGAGAAAACCTCATTGTCCCTGGAGGCATCAAAACCATCGACGCCCATGGCCTGATGGTCCTGCCAGGCGGAGTGGACGTCCACACGAGGCTGCAGATGCCCGTCCTGGGCATGACGCCAGCTGATGACTTCTGCCAGGGGACCAAGGCCGCCCTAGCGGGAGGGACCACCATGATACGTGAGTGTCTCCCGCGTGCAAAGCATCCATCCCAGGCTCTGCCGGCCAGGCTTCTGTGTTGCAGGAAGAGCCTTACAATAGAGCGATTTTTTGGTCTATTTCCCTTTATTACCTTTCAGTCTAAGAAAGCTTCGCGTATGCTTTTGTTCTCCCCGTTCACGTTGTGAGTCATCTTGCCTTGGCCAGCTCCGGCGTGCTCCTGGGATTTCCATGGGAGCAAATGGATGTGTGCCCAGGAATTTCTTATTTCCTGGGAAGCTGGCAGCCGGCCAAGGACTAGGTTTTCCAAACCAAAATGCCTTGCATGAGGGGAGGGGTCATGTCTGAAGCAGACACGTTTGCTCCTGAGCCTCTGAAACTCGGTTTGCACAAAGTTCCTGCCCATGTCGAGAAGGAGGCTACGTTTTCAGAAAAAGCACGACAGGAATACTTACTGTTATCTGATCAACAGCCACCAGAGTTGCCCTTTCTTCAGTGCTGGCTCTGTGCCACCTGCAGCTCGTAAACCCTGGGAGCTCGGCAGACAAGCCCCGCCTACCTAACGGCTTGCAAGGCGGATTCACCTGCCCGAGGTGAACCTGACTGTGCTAAGCTCAGAGCCAGGACGAGACCCCAGCCCTCCTCTCATGGCCTTGAATGCCACCAGCTGGGCGGTGCCGAGTGCAGGCACCCTGCTGTGGTTAAGACCTGGTCTAACACGCCTGGTTGAACCCTGGCTTCACGTTCCAGCTGTTTGACTTCAGTAACTCACCTAACTTCTAGAAGCCACGCTTTGCTAACCTGTGAGGCGGGCGGGAGGGGAAGAGCCTCCTTAGATGGCTGTGGGGACTAAGGGAGTCAGTGCACAAGTTGCTCTGTTGTGCCTGGCACGCAGTGCATGCTGTCAGTGCTGCCACCAGGAAGGCTGCCCTGAGGACTCTGGGCTGCTTCACAAGTTATGTTTAGCTATTGGCCAAACCACGGCTTCGTTTGGTTTACTCAACCGTGAAGCAAACACCAACAAGCCAACAATGGTCTTGTTTTTTAGTTTGAGGAGACTGGCCATTTTAGGTCACTGCTCATGCTCATCACTGGTGGCCCCGGCCAGCCAGGACACTTTGTGATTGTTACCTGCTCGTGCCAGTGCCCAGGCATCAGACAAGCCGTGAGGTGTCACTGTGAGGACAGAGAGATGCTGTGTGGCTTGAAGCTAGCCTCTGGCTAACCGTCTTCCCCAGGCTGGAGCCATGCAGGGACCACAGGGCAGGGTAGCACCCTCTTCCCCAGGGTCCTGGGCGTGAGATCTGACCTGTGGGGAGCATGGGAGACCCACATGGGGGGGGGGACCCACAGTCTGCTGGGGGAAGGCACAGCGTTTGCCAGTAACCCTTGGGTGGGTGTGCCTTCTCGTTGGCCACCCCTACTCTGAGCTCTTTCCCGGCACCCAGGGGAGACCGTGAGCAGTGTTTGGACCTTGGACCTGAGGTTGGGTGGGGGAAGTGATGGTGTAGTGGCCAAGTGCTCTCCTGGTTTCCCCAGGGGTGGGGTGGTGGTGTTGTGTGTAGTCAGTGAGGTTCAAGTAAGGGGAGCCAGCCCGGTGCTGCTGTTCCGGGCTGGCTGGCCAGGTTCAGCACCACGGACAGCACCACCACCTGCTTCTCCGCCCTCCACTGGCCCTCCAGGTGCGCTCGCTCCCGTAGACACCTGTGTTGGAGGTTAAGGCTCTGGACGGCCACCAGTGCTCCTTGGGGTGAACGTGTCCATCAGGGCGTGGGTGGCTTGAGTCTGGGCTTTCTCTCTGCTTAGAGAAGGCCAAGGGATATGAGGCAGAAGGTGCCTCTTTGGACAGAACCAATGAGCAGGTTCATAGCAGCACCGGCCTCGTGGAAGCGACCCGTGGCCTCTCCACGGCTTTTTCAAAGGCACTTCCTGATCTCTTGGGAACATGAAACCAGTCTCCCTTGGAGGCCAAGGTGGTTCCCGCTGACCAGAGTGGGGGCTCGGCTGACCGCACTGCCCCCCCACAGTGGACCACGTGTTTCCCGACACGGGTGTGAGCCTGCTGGCAGCCTATGAGCAGTGGCGGGAGCGCGCGGACAGTGGGGCCTGCTGTGACTACTCCCTCCACGTGGATGTCCCCCGCTGGCATGAGAGCATCAGGGAGGAGCTGGAGGCCCTGGTCAAGGACAAAGGTAAGGGCATGTCCAGAGGCCGGGTGGGGTGGCTGGAGGGCGGGTAGGCATGGGGGTCCACGCTTCCCTGGTATTGGCTGGAAAGGGCCCCTACCCCCAGCCCCTGGCCAGGCTGGACTCTGCCTCTGTTTGACCCCAGGGTGGGGGGGGGGTTGGGAGCTCGGGGGAAGAAGGACAAATTGGAAGGTCTGTTCTACTTGCAGAGGATCCAGAGCAGGAGGTCACCTGCCTCTGTGTCTGAGGGACAGGTCCTGTCACTGTCCTCAGCTGCAGCCCGGGCCCCTTGTCCCTGTCCTGGACGAAAGACAAGAACTACAAGTTTTCCTAGCGTCCTTTTAGGAAGGGAATACTTTCCAACCGCAGTTCTCTGTGCTGTCTGCACTGAAAAGCCAGTCTGTGAACAAGGCTTAATTTCTTTTAATCAAAAGTCCTGAAGCAAAACCCACATCACAGCTTCTTGGGGATTTGACACAAGTTAGTTACGAGCAGGCCCGTGGGAGAGGAGATCAGGGAGCAGGGGAGCCTCCCGGGCGTCGGACCGACAGCGGCTGGGCATCTGATCCCCCCTGCTTGTCCTCCAGGCGTGAACTCTTTCCTGGTCTTCATGGCGTACAAGGACAGGTACCAGTGCACCGACGGCCAGGTGAGGGCAGGGGCTGACAGGAGGGGACAGCGGGTGCTTCAGGCCGCTGGCAGGGTGCACACAGCCCCACATGCCTTGTGCACTCTCTTCCCAGATGTACGAGATCTTCAGCATCATCCGGGACCTGGGTGCCCTGGCCCAAGTGCACGCAGAGAACGGGGACATCGTGGAAGAGGTGCCCGGAGGGCTGCCCGCAGGATGGGCGGGGGCGGATGAGGGGTCGGGTGGCTCTGGACACTCCCATGTGGGCACTTTGTCGCACAAACCCCCAGGGAGGGAACAGTGGACATATTCTGGTAGGCAGGCTGCCCTGGATCAGAGGTCAAGCAAGCAGGGAGTTGGGGGGCCTGGGGGCTTTTGTCCAGATTAGAGATTCCTCCGTGATCATCACACTTCTTTTTGTTTTCAATTTTTTTTAACGTTTATTCATTTTTGAGGAGGGGGGGAGGGGCCGAGAGAGAGAGGGAGACACAGAATCCGAAGCAGGCTCCAGGCTCTGAGCTGTCGGCACAGAGCCCGACGTGGGGCTCGAACCCACGGACCGTGAGATCATGACCTGAGCTGAAGTCGGATGCTTAACTGACTGAGCCCCCCAGGCGCCCCTGATCATCACACTTCTTATCAGAAGTTTCCCAGAACCAAAATGTTGCTTCCGGGGAGACCGAGACAGGCTTTCCTGGTGTCCTCTGCCCCTGTGGATCGAGGCCCCACAGAGAATTAATTGTTCCTTGTGGTCACTGAACACAGGTCCTGGCCCCCACCTGCCCCTGTGCCTGGGCTGTGGGGTCGGCGCCCACAGGTACAGATGCTGTGGGTGCTGGGAGGTGCGGGGGCTCCTCACGGGGCAGCATGCCTCCCTGGCATCCCAGATACAGAGAAGCTTCCTGGTGGGTTGGGCTCTGCCTCATCCCCAGTTGAAAGCAAAGTGGTGACACCTGGGGAGGGGCACGCGGGGTTCCCAGGTCCTCATCCACCCACCCCGCCACGAGAGCGCCAGGTGCTGTGTGTGGCCTCTCTGGTCCAAGGCCAGGCCGGGCTTCAGTTAGGAGAACGCCGTGGGTCTGGCTCAGGACGCAGGCAGGTGGGCAGAGCATGCCAGGGAGACCCCACCAGTGTGGGGAGTCGTGTTATTGGGTCCACGGGATTCTGCTTCTCGCCGGTTCTTCACGGTGACTCCCGGATCCACATATTCATGCGAGAGGCACAGATCTTCAAGGGCGTGCTGGGGAAGGTGCATTCTGTCGACCCCTGACCGCGGAGCCCCCAGTGTACTCCTGGATGCCCCCTGCTGGCGAACATAGTATGGCAGGCGGGGTGCCCTCTCCAAGCCCCAACCTCATGTGTAATGTAGGGAGCTGGGGCCACTCCTCTCCAGACCCACCCTACTCCTCCGTTCTGAGTTCTCTGTACTTGGTGATTCGGGGGCCTGGAGGCCCAGAGCTCAGTGTAGGGGAGGAGAGCTCACATGAGCGTCGGGGGGGCAGGGCACGTCTTGGGGGCGGGGTCTCCTGGGCTGCCTACATCACACCCAGACTGAGGCTCTGGGAGACTCCGGCTGTACCCGGGCCGGACTGTGATGTCCTGTCCGTGTTTTTAGGAGCAGAAGCGGTTGCTGGAGCTTGGCGTCACCGGCCCCGAGGGCCACGTGCTCAGCCGCCCCGAGGAGGTAGGAGTTTGCCCGCTGAGCGCCGTCCCAGCCCTGACCGCATCCCAGACAGCCACTTCACGGGAGTGGACCTGACCCCGTGGGCGTCTAGGGCTGTGACTCGCCGGTCCTCCTCTGGCTCATGTCCCCCATCACCACTGGTGGTCCTTTACCCAAGGCCAAGAAGGCGGTGAGGTCAGGCTCTGGGAACCACGTGGGTCAACCTAGACCCTCCTGGGCACTGAACTGCAGGCTGGGGTCCTCAGTCACTCACGCTACCCCCTCTGGGCCCGGGATCTGTGGGTGATGGTGGCCGTCCATGCCCACACCGGTCAGGAGGCCCCAGGGCCCGCTCAGTCTGAGCTCCCGTCCCCAGGTGGAGGCCGAGGCCGTGTACCGTGCCATCACCGTTGCCAAGCAGGCCAACTGCCCCCTGTACGTCACCAAAGTGATGAGCAAGGGTGCGGCCGACATGGTCGCCCAAGCCAAGCGCAGGGGTGAGTGCCGGGCTCTGGGCCCCAGACGCTTGGGGGCGGGGGCGGATCTCTCAGGGATCGGGGGTCGCGTTCTCAGGACTGGGGGCCCAGCTGGCTGAACTGAGGCTCAGAGCAGGGCAGGCCTGATGGAGAAGCAGCGGCCACCCTGCCTGGCCTCTCGGCGGTGGGGCCTCGGGCGGGGGCTCCAGGGGTGAGTCCTGCGGGAGACACAGGCGCCCTGTCCCTGTACAGGTGGGGCCGGGCCTCCTGTCTCGTCGAGGTAGCAGCTGTTCACCAGGGGCCATGAAACAAGAGGCCCGTCGGTCCTGTGTGCACAGAAGCGACACAGCTGTGCGTGCGTGTGTGTGTGTGTGTGTGTGTGTGTGTGCGTGTGTGCGTGTGTGGCGCATGTGTGTGTGAGGGACAGCTGACCCTATGCCTGATGGGACCTCGCCCCCCTGCCCTGCGCTGGGAGCCCCACATCACTGTGTGCTGGGTGCCTCCGTGCCTCCAGGAGCTGGGGTGCACACACTGCGAGCCCGGGTGGCCTCTGCCCATAGAACGCCCCCAGTGGAGGAGGCGGTGGGGACACAGAAGAACGGGGGTCCTAGGGGACAGGCCTCAGACCGGCAGGGGCGGGCAGAGTTGACCACGTTTCCTGCCCTCGGCCCAGCTGATTCCCCGGCAGGCCCGACCTCTGGCAGGTGGTGTGAAGGGGAGGGTATGGAGGGGACCCCCACGTGGGAAGGTCCGGGTGTCCTGGAAGGCAGAGACGAGCCATCCAGGGTTTGGAAATTGAGGGGCGTAGCAAGAGCACAGCGCGAAGGGCCCTAGCCTGCCCGGGTCCGGGGGGCACGCAGCCTGTGGGGGTGCCTCTCACGGGCCTCCCTGCAGGGGTGGTCGTGTTTGGGGAGCCCATCACCGCCAGCCTGGGCACCGACGGCTCGCACTACTGGAGCAAGAACTGGGCAAAGGCCGCGGCCTTCGTCACGTCCCCCCCCATCAACCCGGACCCCACCACCGCAGACCGCCTCACCTCCCTGCTGTCCAGGTAAGAAGCCCCTCCGGGCGCCCCGCCACGACCTCAGCCCCCAGCAGCCCTGGGCTTCTGCACGAGCCGCGGGCCGGGACCCCCCGGGCAGAGAACCCACGCCGATCCGTCCTGGCCCTCCCGTCCCCGTGCTGAGCCACCGGCCGTGCCCAGCGCTGCTCCGGGACAGCCTCCGGCCCCCGTGGGCTGTGCTGGCCGGGCAGGGGGGCGAAACCGGCTGGCCTTGGCCGGCTCAGGAAAATCAGGCCGCGGTGGGCTCCCCTGACCCCCCCTTTTCTCAGCGGGGACCTCCAGGTGACCGGCAGTGCCCACTGCACCTTCACCACCGCCCAGAAGGCCGTTGGCAAGGACAACTTCACGCTCATCCCCGAGGGCACCAACGGCATCGAGGAGCGGATGTCTGTGGTCTGGGAGAAGTGTGTGGTGCGTGCGGACTGGGGGTCGTGGGCCATCCCCCCCCCGTCCCCCGCCGGTCCCTCAGAACAGAAAGCCACTTACCCAGTAAACACACCGCCTGGAACACAGGTCGGGGTGTGTCGTGTCCCCGGGGCATCACGCCCCCAGCCCTGCCATCCAGGGCTCCCCAGACATTCAATTCTGGTACCCCTGGAGGAAACTCCCGCCGCTGTGGGGCGACCAGGTCACCTGCAGAATGCATCTGGGAGAGCCGGGTCGCTATTTGTGATGGGATTATGCCCAGTCTCCCCCAAAGGCCTGACGTTTCCTCAGACTGCCTGCACCCCCGCACTCCCGCCCTGAGCTCCTCCCCCCGCAGAGGCCCGGACACCAGCCCCCTCTCGTCCCCCTTCTTCCCGAGGCCTGGCCACCCCTGGGGACGGTCGTGTCCTCCAGGGGAGATAGACGTCAGCAAAACCTGGCCGCTGATTGCCTCACAGGGTGAGCACGGTGCTGGTGTGCAGGGCCCAACAGGGACGCGTGGGTTTGCGACAGCGGGGCCCTCCGACGCCCTGGGAGCACGGTTCTGATGCCGCCTGCTGCCTGGGGACAGGGGCCGGCGTCCACACAAAGGCCACGAGACCAGACCCCCGAGGGCTGTTCGGACAAGCACCCCCCGTCCCCCGCCCGCCGCCTCACCTTGGCCCTCTTGTTTCCCAGGCCTCAGGGAAGATGGATGAGAATGAGTTTGTCGCTGTGACCAGTACGAACGCGGCCAAAATCTTTAACATTTACCCGAGGAAGGGGCGTGTGGCTGTGGGCTCTGACGCCGACCTGGTTATTTGGAACCCCAGGGCCACAAAAATCATCTCTGCCAAGAGCCACAACCTGGTAAGAGAAGCCTGAGTCCCTGGGTCAGCGTCAGGGTCAGGGCTGGGGGAGCCCCAGGGACCTGCACCACCTACCTGCCCTGCCTTGCGGGAGACTCAACCCTGTTACAGGCTCATCCGCAGGCCCTTCCTCCCGAGACACGCGTTTTAGAAACTGGCACGGCCCGTTGTGGCCAGTTCCGTCCGAGTTCCGGCCCAGCCGGGGTGACCGGTTCTCAGGGGTCCTAGAACGGGGGCCCTAGGGCTCCGAGGGTGCCGGTCAGCCCGCAGGGGGGTGAGGCCGGCCCTCCACCCTGTCTCCCCAGAACGTGGAGTACAACATTTTTGAAGGCCTCGAGTGCCGAGGGGCCCCCACGGTGGTCGTGAGTCAGGGCAGGGTGGTGGTGGAGGACGGGAACATGTTCGTCACCCCCGGGGCCGGCCGCTTCATCCCTCGGAAGACGTTTCCCGACTTCGTCTACAAGAGGATAAAGGCGCGCAACCGGGTAAGGCTGCAGCCGGCCGGGGCGGGGGGGGGGGATGGCTTGGACTTCTCCGACCTTGTCCACCTCCACGAGGTTTCTCCTCCTGGTCAGCCTGGCCCGGCGGAAATAAGTGGGACCAGCACCTGCTTGGGGAGTCGGTTCTTAGTAGTGGCTTTATGTACTTTTGTTTTTTTAAATCTTTATTTATCTTGGGGAGGGAGGAGGAGCAGAGAGAGAGGGAGACACAGAATCCGAAGCAGGCTCCAGTCTCCGAGCTGTCAGCACAGAGCCTGACCCGGAGCTCGAACCCATGAACCGCGAGATCATGACCTGAGCCTAAACCAAGAGTCGGACGCTTAACAGGCTGAGCCCCCTCTGGCGCCCCTCCATGCAAACTTTTATTACCCAAGAGGCACAACAAAAGTGGTGGCCGCCTCTCTGAGTGAGCGCCGTAGACCGTGCGGGGGCACCGTGGGAGCCCCCCCACCCCGCCGCCCGTGCATGGACGCGCGTTCACAAACAAGCAGGGGCCTGTAGGCTTTATGGCAGCTTTATGAACCGGGGATTTGGGAGTACTTTCCACATCTTTCCTTCCTTCCTGCAACCCTTGGCTGAGCTGCCCCCTGCGTCTGAGGGACGCACCGGGCGTCTGACCGGCCCCGCGGCACGCGTAGCTGGCTCGCGCACACACACGCACACGTGTACACGAAATTACTGTACACACAGGTTTGCTTTATCCAGCTTTCTAGAAGGACGTTGTCTGAGCTCAGAGCAAGGAGGGCCAGCTTCCAGGGTGGGCCGGGGGCCGGGGTGACGGTCTCCTCCAGGGGGAAGGAGAGTGGAATCTGCTCTAACTCCCGGAGATGCCGCTGTCTCAGGGCGTGAGGGCCACACAGCTGCTCCCCGAGCTGGGGCCTGGAGAACGCGGCCCAGCCGGCCCAGATGCAGAGCCCGGGCCGAAGTCCAGGCAGCCCCCTCCGCCTCCCGCCCAGAGGGGTGGGGGTCCGCTGCTGGGCTCCTGCAGACCCTGCCCCCACACGCGGCCCAGGCAGGGAGAGGTGGCTCCCGGTCCCTCACCGTGGGTGCTGGAGGCGGGGTGTGGACTCAGACCCAAGCCGTCGGACTCGAGGCCCCACACTTGCCCCCCCGCACCCTGTGGTGACCCCCTGGGACTGGCAACAGTCACGAGTCTGAGCGTGAACCCCAGGGAGGCGCCAGCAGGAAACGGCACACAGGAGGGTTTTGCTTCGTCCACGGACCGTTTGTCCATCATGGTGGCTACTGGGGAAACGTCTCTGGCTTTGGGGCCGTTTTCAGGGAGGACAGGACCCAGGGCTTCCTCGGGGCTGGGGTGGGGGCTCTGCTGGGGCCATGAATGAAGTCTACTGATGAGGCAGTGGCCACGGGGGCCGGCTTCCCCTTCCTTAAAGAGGCCATGTCCTCAGGGCTGCCCTTGTCTGAGCGTGTCCTCTAGCCTCAGGGGAAGAGGGGCCGTGTGCACAGGCGTGAGCAGGGAGGGACGTGCACACTGTGTAGGGGGGGAGCGGGGAGGGAGGGGTGCGTTCAAGGTTTGCGGGTGGTCGCGGGAGGAACCCCTCCGTTGGCTGGGAGCCCTGGGGTTCCAGAGCCTGGCAGAGGGGGGCCCGTGGAGCGGAGCAGGCTCGGCCCCCCTGACGCCCAGCCCCCTCGGCCCCACAGCTGGCGGAGATCCACGGCGTGCCCCGAGGCCTATACGACGGGCCTGTCCACGAGGTGATGGTGCCCGCCAAGCCGGGGGGCGGTGCCCAGGCCCGCGCGTCCTGCCCAGGGAAGATCTCGGTCCCACCGGTGCGCAACCTGCACCAGTCGGGGTTCAGCCTGTCTGGTGAGTGGAGCTGGGGTGGGGGCTCCGCTGGAGCGTCCTGAGGGTCAGGAAGCGCCCCCGGGGTGGGCACCAGCACCCAGCCTGTGGCAGGGTGGGTTCAGCAAGGCCGCAGACCACCCACAACCGTCCGCAGATGGGGAGTGTGGGGATGGGGGGCAGGACATGCTACCCCCACCCCACAGGGGCCAGTGGGGAGGCCCTCCTGCTCCAGCGTCTGCCCCAGCGTGGCTGTGGTGACCCCTACTTGGATCATTCGCGCTGTGGAGAGGGCTCAGTGACGGGGTGGGCACGCGATGCCTGTGCCGGGTGCCGTGTGGGGTCCGGCCCCTCCAGCCCGGGAGTTGCATGTCAGGCACATGAGGAAGGGCTCTGTGAGCACATGGGGACACACGCAGGGACACCGTGGAGGGCTCCAGGGTCCCAGGGTGCAGGCTGCCCCTTGGGCCTCTGGTCAGGGTCCTGGCTGTGCTGTGACAGATCCCTGCAGATGCACTGGGGCCGGGTCCTACCTCTTCCCACCCCTGATGTCCCCGCCTGTCCTCCCTCTCACTGGCGGCAGAGTCCCTGCTGGCCTCCTGGGGTCATCATAAAAGCTAGGGGCAGGCTTCTCTTGTTGTGGGGCCCAGACCCACAGGTGGGACGAGCAGGCCTGGCTGCCCCACCTCACTTCCCGCACACCCGCGGCCTTGGTGTGAGAGCGTCTGCATGGTCTGCTCGTCCGTGCGCCAGGCTGTCCGCGGTGTGGGTGCGCGGGGGCTCCGCAGCCATGGCCCCGGTTACGGGTGCAGCCAGCGCATCCGTGCCCCGGCCCTCATGCCCACCCGTTCTGCAGGGTCCCAGGCGGACGACCACATTGCGCGACGCACGGCTCAGAAGATCATGGCGCCCCCTGGCGGACGTTCCAACATCACCTCGCTGTCCTAGGTGTCTGCGTGGGACCCGGCGAGCCAGTGCTGTCCCACCCACGGGGCGGCGGCTGGCCGGGGCCGCTCACCTCACATAGCTCTCCCTTTGTCAGACTTACCTTAAAGGTGCTTGGCCTCACCTTCCCCCCCCTCCAAGAAACTACCCTTTTGGGGTCCCAGGTCCTGTACGAGGAGCCTGTGCAAGGAAAGGGCTGAATTTGGGGGGTTTCACTGCCAGGTTGAAGAGGCTGGATGTGATGGCGGAGTCCACTCAGGTGGCCCCGAAGGACAGCTGGGTGCTTCACAAAGGCAGGGCTGCCGCCCCGCCAGGACCACGGGAACCACGGGGGCCCCGCAAATGCGTGAACAACAGGCCCAGCCGCAAGGCTGGGGCGTCGGCTCCCATCCCGTTATGAATCACTGCCCCATGGAGCCCCAGGCCTCCCCTCTGCTCCTGGGGGTGAAGGTGCAGCCTGCCCCCCTTCCCTGTCCGCCTCGGTATGGGGGGGGAGCGCCCGTGAGCTGAGCCCCCTGCCCCAGAGCTGCTGTGATTTCAGGGACCCATCAGGAACTTCGCAAAGGGCAGCCTCGTTCGTACGTTGCCAAGGACCAAACTTCCGCTCTTGTAGTAGCCCGAGTCCAGGGGAGTTTTAGGATCCTTTAGCTGAGATGCTCTCCTTTTACGACCAAGTGTGCGGTCTGGTAGTTGATTAGCGCAGCACATCGTGCACCAAGGACAGCTGTAGCCAGGAACCTGCATGCCACCCACAGCCCGAGCGGCCGCCTCTGCCCCGCGCGGACGGGAATGGGGTCTATTAAAGGCGTCTGGGCTAGAAGCTGCTGGTGTGTGGAGCCCCGACTTCTCTGACCCCACACCACGTCCCCACCAGCAGTTCGCGTGCGGGGCACTCGAGAACATTCGTGCTGGCTGCGCGGACGGCCAGCCACCCCTCAGGATGGCTCTGCTCGGCCTCTGGGTAGCGACAGGGCAGGGCTGGCTCTTCCTCTCAAGGGAAGGGGCCCGGGAACCGTGGCCGCACCCAGGCCTGCAGCTCAGACACGGCCAGCAGATGCTGGTGTGGCCCGTGGCCAGATGCGCAGAGCGAGAGAGTTGGGCTGGACGACCTCCGCCACGTTCTGACCAGACGGGCCAAGAAGGTGGTACGGCCCCAGCCTGAGGCCTGTGTCCCCCGCAGATGTGCGCCCCGGGCCCTGCCCCCTCAAGACAGAGCAAACCAGGGCTTTGACTCAGAAGGCACTGATGGCCTGGCCTCACTGCTTTCATAGAAATCGTGCTGCTTCTCTGCTCCAGGTGTGGAATGTCCCCGAAGGGTGTATTTGCTCTAAGAGCAGGGTGTTCATGGTCAGGGGGACGACAAGCTGCACCGGTCGGGGACAGTCCCTTCCACCCTGCGCCTGCAGCGCCCATTCCTGGTGGTGACCAGGGAGCTTTTCCAGCTGTGCCCTCTGGGGGAGCACAGCCCCAGCCTGGAATCTGGGCTTCCTGTGGGGCTGCCCCCAGGAGAAGGCCCGACCCGGCGGTCCCCAGATCTGTTTGGTCAGTGCAGCCTCAGAGCTGCATTTCCGGGGCTCCGCCGGGGCCGACGTCCAGGCACAGGCGAGAGGTGATCGAGGAGCCAGGTCACACCCACATCCGCGCAGCCAGCACAGGAAAGGGGTGTGCTATCCCCTGGGGTCTCAAAGTGCACACTGAGATTCACAAGGTTTTACAGAACCCTAACCTCTTCTTCGTTCTTGCCTCTGGAACCACCAGGTCTCCACCTAGAGCTTTCTCTGGGGGCTGGCACCACCCACAGGTGTCCTGCAGCTGCCCACCTCTGGACCCTGGCTTCCCGGTAGTGACTCCTGTGTCCCCTGCGTGGGCACACGGGGTTGTCTCCGACATGAACCCCCCCGGCCCTCGGCGAGCGGGGAGCTCCCTTTGCCCAACTCAGCCAGCTGCGGTTCTGGATCTGGTTCTGGTTCTCCGCTGCCCCGGGCTCCTCTGCCCCCACCCCACTGGCAGGCTTCGCCACCGCCCCTGTCGGCAGGCTCCGCCCCTGCCCCGCCCCACCCCACCGACAGGCTCCGCCTCTGCCCCGCCCGCGTCGACGGGCCCCGCCTCTTCCGTGCCTCCACTGGCCGACTCCGCCTCTGCCCCCGCCCCCCCCCCCCCCCCCCCCGGCTTTGTACAACCCCTGCAGGCTTACAACACGCACGACACTGGACACCGAGCAGCTCTTAGGTCGTGATGCTCAGAGGTGACAACTGTACAGAAACACAGCAGAAGTCGCCAGAACAATGTGTCTATAAAAACACTCCTCACCTTTCCGCACGAGACTCCGTGCGCCCCGGGGAGCCAGTGCACGGACGTCCGGCAGCCGACGGCGGGGCCGGTGCCGAGGGCTTATGTACAGCTGAGGCTGGTGGCACTGGAGCCTCTGTGGCTTGCCAGTGGTGGGCCGGAGGGGTGGGGGTGGGGGGGCACCAGCGGAGGCCGCAGGCCTCCTGCCACCATTGCAGGTAACGGAGCCACCGGGGCGTGTCCCCCACTCCCGGCGGTTGCCATGGGCCACGGAGAGCCCTCGAGCAGGCTCGGCAGTCAGCCCGTCCCCGTGCAAACAAGGCCAGGGAGCAGCGCGGCCACCAGGCCCGGGGTCTGTGCTGGGAGGGGCCGGGCTGCTCGGCGGGGAATGTCCACGCTGGGCCTCTGCCCGCCACCCCGTCCTGTCCTCCTGGCAGACCTGGGTCTGCAAAGCAGCGGGAGCTAACTCTCGGTGAGGCGGGAGGGGCAGATGGGGCCGCACATGGACAGGGCGGGGCGCGTCCCCTCGCAGTCCTCCGCAGCCTCCCCGGCCCCGGGGGCCGGCGGCGGCTCGCTCGCGGGGTCCTGGCTCTTCTTCAGCCTGTGGGGGGGGAAACACAAGGAGGGGCTTTCTGCAGCCTCTCCGGCAGCCGCAGGACGCTTCTGGCCACCCCCAACCCCGGCCTTGGCCCAGGACTTGCAGAATGGGTCCCCCAGGGACTCGCCGGAAGAAGTGCCCTTCCAGGCACCGCAGGGGGCAGAGAATGGACGTGGGGTGGGCCAGGGGTCAGCCCAGCCCAGCATCACCCTGCCCGACCACTGAGGCCTCAGACTCAACAGTGGGGCTGGGGAGCCAGAGCCGAGAAGGACACCTAGTGTAAGGGCACGTCCTGTGGGTCAGCAGTTTTGGAACAAAGCTTGTCAAGAGCTTGCCTGAGTGTCCTTATCCAGGCCTCCGGCCTCCAGGATGGCAGCCAGTGCCCTAAACCAGTGCCCACACATCGTCCTGGTCACCGGAGTGCAGAGCTGCCTCCTCCAGGGAGCCCTCCGTGCTGCACCTTACCACCCCTCTCCTGGGCCCGCAGCGCTGGGCTTCCTCCCTCCACTGCAGCAGGTGTCTTAGCTGTCTGAGGCCTGTCCTAGCTTCCTGCTAACCAGCTGTGCCCTTTCTGTCCCATGGTCCCTGACGTTCAGGAAAGTGTGGCGTGCACGAGGGAGGGATATCAGTCCATGTGACTGCAGGACTGCCCAGCCATCACCCTCCGCTGGGAAGTCCGAGGAGTCTCTCCTCAGGAGAGGCTGGCTGTTAGACCTCAGTTTAGAGGTGCAAGCTCCCAAGCTCCCCTCCCTCCCACACAAGCCTGAGCAGGGGCCTCCCACTCTCCCTCCCTGGGAGGGTGGGGACCTGCTTCCCCGGTCCCCTGATGCCCTATGGCTGCCGGGGCTCGGGACCTGTGTGGCCCAGAGAGCCTCCGCCTCCTCTTGGCGCCCTGCTGCCCGCCCCCCAGCGCACGCACTCACTTTTCTCTGTTAAAAATCACAAAGTCTTGCTGGATCGCATCAAGGCAGTCCTGAAGGTAGTCATTCTCCTGTTAGAAAGACATACCAATGAATGTAATGGATGCTGTTAGACTCCCTCCCCTCCCCTCAGATGGGTTCCCGAGCCTCCCTCCCAGTCTGTCTCTTCCCCTGCTGTGGCCTGCACCTGTGGCTTTCTGTGGAGACCTGATCCGGGCTGTTGGAGAAACTCTGCCCTCAGGCAGCCAGAACATCTGGGAGTTTGCATCTCCTGGGCGACCCTCAGCCAGTGACCAAAGGGTGCCCAGTTTGGAAGCCCAGCCACTGCCTCAGGGCAGACGCTGCCATGAAGGCAAGGTCTGCAGGACAAAACTTGGGCCAGAAACCATACCTGACTTGGCTCCCTCCCCTCCCTGGATCAAAGCCAAGGTCCTGGGAGACAGAGCTGGCCTCTGAAATCTGGGAGGGCCTGAGTGCACACATGTGGCCACGATGGCCCCTTCCAGCCACAAGAGGGCCCTCCCCACCGGAGGACAGCAGCACCTCCCCACCCCCCCAACCCATCTGCCTCCACCTGCCCCCAGCAGCAGGGTCTGTGTGAGACCCGCTAAGGTCAGAAGGGCACCGCCTGGTGCAGGAGCAGAGGCTGGGTGGGTGCCCGGAGGACTGACGGGTGTGGGGCATACGCAGGAGGGACAGTGTGGGTGTGGGGCGTCCTCCCACGGCCGGGAGCTAACTCCCGGGCAAGAACCCTGGAGGGGGTCTAACATGCTGCCGGGCAGCTCCTGGAAACTTGGAAGGAATGATGGCCCGCCGAAGATTCCAGAACAGCCCGGGACGAGTGCTGTCTCAAGAGAGGTGGGCAGCCAGAAAGGGCGGACAGACTCAACATCGAAGAACTGATTGCCCTCAGACAACCATGCTCTCCTGGGGGGCCCAGAGGACGTTCCTTTCAGCGAGGCACTAACGACTCAGCTGGTGAGGGGGCAGGGCACCATGGAGCAGCTTGGCACCGCCTGGGCTCTGCAGGAGACGCTGCTCTAGAACTGAGCCCCCCGGCGGCCATGGTGATGATGGTGCGCCAGAAGAGCACAAGCCTGGACCCAACTTATCTGGACCCAGCCAAGTGGGAGTAAGCCCTGTAACCGGCCGCACCGTGCAGCGGGAAGCAGGTCCCCCTGCGCCCGGGTCTAGCGGTGTCCAATGGGTCCCAGCGCTCCTAGGGCCAGGGACACGGACAGCCAGCCCATGCTCACACACACACGTGCACCCATGCACACAAACGCATATGTGCACACATCCTCACACATGTGCACAGGTGCACACATCGCACATGCACATACATCTCCGTGCACACACACACACACGTATTTACACACGCTCACGCTTTGCACCCATGCTTGCACACGTGCGCACACTTTCACGCACAAGCATGCTCACACACGTGCACCCCTGTGCACACACGTACATGCACACATGTGTGCACACTTTCACACATGCACACAATGCTCACGCATGTATACATGTGCACACATGCTCGCACACACGCACCCACACGCACCCATACACACACACGCACACATGCACAGTAAGATCAAGGGTACGAGAGAAAGCTGTCACCAGCCACCTTGATGGAAATTCACACCATTTCCCGGGTGTACCTTTGGAAGTCTGTTGGACACAGGGTCTGAGCTAACGCTTGGCCACGCCCACCTGGCAGCTGGGTGGGAGCAAGTGTCCCCACCCCGCCCAGTGGCTGGCCCCCAACACCCCCACCCCCGCCCTGAGTGCATAATCAAAATCCACTCATTTGGCTTCTGGTTCAGCCCTGGTAGCTGGTCCTGGATCTGTGGGGTAACGGCCGTACCATGCACGAGGCCAAGAGGCTCCTGAAACTGCACCCCCCCGACAAAGCAGCCTAGATCTACAAAAACAAGTCCGCACCAGAATGGAATGGCAGTGACAAGTGCCACCGTCATGACTGTAAGTCTGTGCCTTTGCCTTCGAGCCCTCAGGGCACAAGGACGCCACTCCCCGTTACCCTCCCGCTCACTAGGGAGACCTGGCACCTGGCTCAGGGCAGACGATGGGGACCGTGGCACGTGTGGCCCAGGGCAGCTCCAGGCAGAGCTGCGGAGCCCGAGGCAGCATGTTACCAGCGTGGACCATGCACGGCTCTGTGTGCGGCACACAGCCACCGACGTGACGGGGCCACCCTTCCAGTGCCCACGGGGGAGGGGCCAGGGCCAGCGTGCACGCACCCAAGGTGGATGACTGTACTTCCAGGAAACGCTTATTTTGGGTTGATTAGTCTTTGAAAGCCATGCCAAGCAGTTCAACGGGAAAACAGCAGCGTCTTCAGCACATGAATGGGTGGACATCCACGTGCAGGAGCGACCGTGGACCTGACGCTACCCGTAAAAGTTAACTCAAAACGGACCCCAGACCTAAATGCGAGAGGTAAAGTGATAGAATGCGAAGAAGAAAGCGCAGAAGGAAATCTTCGATAAGACGCCAGACGCACAAAATAAGAGAGGAGTGGAGACATCGTACTTCATCAACATCTGTCGCAAACGACCCCACCCGACGAGAAAAGAGAAAGCCACCGAACAGAAGAAACTATTTGCAGCTCATGTCTCTGACGAGTGTCTCAGGACAGGTGAACGGCTCTTAGCAATCATAAAAAGATAAGGAGCGTGGTTCCGGTGCTTTCGCGTGAGCGGCTCAGAGTCGGTGCTCCCAGGGTCACAACAGAACAGCCCCAGAGGGAAACGTGCGGGGCCACACCTGCAGTCCCACCTATGAACACCAGGGGCCGCCACCAGCAGTCCAGAGTCCAGGCTCCCAGGGCACCCCCCAGCCTGGACCGGCAGTGTGCTGAACGTGGCTGACACCCAGCCCCCGCCTGACCCCTGTGCCCGGGGGCAGGCCCGAGGAGGCGGCACCAGGGCTGGGGTCTTCTGCGTGCTCAGACCGGTCCAGGGGCAGGAGGGCCACAGCTGTGACTGCTGCCATCTGCACCTATACCCCAGCTGCTTCTGTGAGCACCAGCTGTCCCTCGGGGACAGGTGCAGGGTTGATCGTGCGCTCACACGCGAGCTCCCCAGGAGCGCCCCCACCCTCCCGGGAGAAGCTCTGTGACCTGGGGCAGGCAAGGGGTATCTGTGGGTTTCGCTGTGTCCCCCCAGAGTGATGTCCTAACTCCCAGCTCCTTGGAACGTGACACAGAGTCACATAAAGAGAGGGTCATCGGGGTTAGGGTGGGTCCTAACCCGTGGGTGATGGGTGGCCCTATAAGAGAAGACACGCGCATGTGCCCCTGGGGGCAGAGGTGGGAGTGATGCAGGCCCGGGAGCCCTTCCACCAGGAGCAGGATCTCGAGGCGCTTCTACCTGCTGAGGAGAGGAAGCCAGGGGCTCGGCCGGGGGGTGGGTTTCAAGGTGGTGCCCCGGAGGGAGGGGGGGACCCCACACCAGGCCCCCCACTCACAGACTGAGAGCTGTCTCTGCTGCTGTCCCGGGACCTGTTCTTGGCCAGACGCTTCTTCTTCTTGTGCAGAGGCCTGGACTCTAGGATCATCTCCTCCAGCTCGAAGGTGGGGTCGCAGTGCAGGCGGCCTTTCTGTGGGGGGGATGGGAGCTGAGCCCCCCCCCCACCCGCCGCCCCGTCGGCCCCCGCCCACCTGGGGCCCCGCCCACCGCCCGCAGGCTTACATTGGGCACAAAGCCCGGTGCCACCTTCTTCTCACTGAGGTCCTGCCACAGCACGCCGGCCAGCGATGGGGCCGCCTGCATGTCCTGTAGGCTGGAGGCTCGGTGCTTGGGGTCCACAGTGAGGAGCTGGAACACGACCCACGTCAGATGGCGCCCACGCCCAGCACAGCCCTGGCCCACAGGTGGCCACCTGCCCCAGGCCAGGGCACCCCACTAAAAGGATCTCAAGGGTCAGGCAAGGAAAGGGGGCACTGACTCCAGATCAGTGCAGTCATGTGGCCAAGGGGACAACCTGGCCAAGCCCCTGGAGCCCAAGGCCAGTGGAGGGCGTGTGGGGTCCACGGGGACCTTTGACTAAGAGTCACCAGCAGGTGGCAGCCTCAGCCTGGTGAACGGCAGGAAGGGCCCCAAGACCGGAACTAAGTGGACACAGCCCCTGGGAGCCTCGGGGTGCCGTGTGCGGTCGGGTCAGTGAGGCTGGGTGTCCCCTCACATGCTGTCCCTGTCCCTGTCTCAGAGAGAAGGCAGCAAACCCTATCCCAGGCGTCCCTGAGGTGTAGGCTTGGTGCACGGATGGCCCTTACTCCCTGCTTGGGTGTCTGGGGCCCAGGTCCACCGTGGGAGCTACCTGGGCAGGGGTGGGCAGAGCCATGTGGGGTGGAGGCTGGGTTAAGAACCTCTCAGGAACTAGGAGAGGCCGCTAGCTGCCCGTCTGTCATTCCAGGGGAAAAGGTCTCCAGCAGCAGGGGGGACATGCAGGGAGGGCCCTGTGGGCCAGGAGACGGGGGCCGGCTGGGCCTTGTGTGTCCTGTAAGCTCTTGCACGGCCGGTCCCGACCCCGGAGGTGCCCGTGTGTGACTCTCTGAGTGGAAAGCGGTGGGGCCGGCTGAGGGGCAGCCCCAGCCCAGGCCTGGACACCGGACCGAGGCACTGTGATAGCAGCACCTGGCCTGGGTCCCTGCCAGACTGAGGTCCCCTGGCTGCTGCAGCCACCTGTTCAGCCGTGGGGGGTGCAAGGGGGGTCTGGGGTCTTTTTCGTGTGCTCCCGGGGGGTGAGCCCGACTGCTGGCAGCAGGCAGTGGCCACCCATGTCTGGCAGAAGGTCGGGTAGAGGAGGCCAGAGCCTGCACGCACCCTCCCCCCCAACACGTGTGACAGGGGGGCCTGCGCCTCAGTTTGGGCATCTGTGAAATGGGGTGATGCCAGGTCGTAGGATTTAGTTGGTGACGGGCACATGGCATTCGGCTCACAGCCAGTGCTCGGACTGGCCCAGCTACCGCAAGATGACAGAGAGCCCGGCGGGAGCGACACGGACGTGCACACGCAGGAAGCCGGTGCTTCCTCAGCGCGGGGTGGGGGGGGTGGGGACTCACCTTCCGCAGCAGGGCCACCATCTCCTTGGACCAGGTGGGGACGTACTGGACGCTCACCGTGCTGAACAGCTGTACCAGGGACTCCACGGCATTGCTGGAGTGGACGTCGTAGGGCCTCTGGGGCGGGGGAGGCAGTGCTGCGGCAGGGGCCCCGCCACCCAGAGGCCCCCGAGGCAGCGCCCCACCCCCAGCACACACATAGCACGGCCTCCGCTCCCAGGAAGATGCCGGGTCTGGGCCGCGCCTGCGTCCAGGACGGGAAACTGGCCAGGACAGGCCGCCCCTCTGGCCGGGCAGGAAGCACATCACCCCCATGGATGCCCCGGCCTGGGCGGATCGGCCCTGGAGGCCAGGAGGGGCCACCTTCCTCCAGGCTGGGGTCCTGCAGCGTGGCTGAGGGTGCAGGGCCTCGGAGGCCCCCCAGGAGGGATCGGGAGGGCCCCAGCCTCCCAGGGCTAGAGGGTGAGAGCAGGGGACCCCACAGGAAGGTCCCAAGGACGCAGCCCCACTGACAGTTCTCTCCTCTGCCTGGCCCTGCAGTGCCCCTCCCCTCCTCCCCAGCCCCCGGCCCCAGGAGCTCCGTACCCATCCACGTAGCAGCTCGTAGGCCAGCACCCCCACCGACCACCAGTCCACCTCGAAGGAGTAGCCGCTGCCACCGCTGACGAAGGACTGGAAGATCTCCGGAGCTTTCCAGGGAGGGAGAGGCCACTGAGCATCCCAGAACCGCGGGTCCCCTCCCCGGCTGACCGCCCGGGGGACCCTCCCCCACCTGGTGTGGGCGGTGGGCCGACCCAGGAGTGTATCCTAGCTGTCACATCGTCACCTAGCGTCTGTCCGAGCCTGTCCCGCACTACAGCAGGCTGGCCAGGCGGGTGCGAGGCTGGTGGCCGCGGCTCACCCATGTATGGCTTGGTCCCCGCCAGTGCGGTGGCCCTCTCCCCGTCCTTTATGATGGTGGCGATGTTGAAGTCGGTCAGGTGTGCGTGCCCTGCGAGGAGAGAAGACACAGCTGGTGTCCCAAGGGCTGGAGGGGCATCCCGTGGGCAGGGCGCGTGCCCCCACGGCCAGCCTCCCGCAGCCCGGGCTCACCTTGCTCGTCCAGCAGGATGTTGTCGGGCTTGACGTCCCTGTTGCGGGAGCAGGAAGTGGGGAGATGGTCCAGGAGCCCTGTTCATGCCTTGCAGTCCCTGGCAGGGCTGGCGGCTCCCTCACGGCCCCTCCCCACTCAAGGCAGAGGCCCTGGAGACCCAGGTGGGCCTTGGGGAGATGCCACCTGGCAATTCTGACCGAGCCAGGTGAAGTAGCCGTTCTGGTTTCTGGCGAAGCGCCCCTCCCACCTGGGTGAGGCCAGGAAGACAGCAGGAACGCACTGGACACAAGGCTGCCAGAACCCCCAGAGGACAGCAGAACGCCGTCCCCAGCGCCCCAGGCTGGCTCCTCTCCCAGCACCCCCCTTCGTGGCTGGCCCTTCCCCAGCCCCGCGGGCTGGCCTCTCCTCAGAGCCCCGGGGCTGCACAGAATTGACGACTTGGGCCTCTGCCTTGCACCAACTGGCCTCAGGCCTCACCCTGCTCAGTAAATGTTCGCTGCCTGAACTGTGACCAGATAACAGAACCCCAGGCAGACACACAGAGACCCCATCTACTTGACTTCGTAATATACCACATGGGCTTCCTCGTTTCGTTCTGCGGATACAGCTCTGTCTTCCTAACTTCACCTGCTTTCAGCTAATGTTACACTCAGCCTGATTCCCCAGGGGCACGGCAATGAGCAAATGGACTCCTGCTGGGGGTGGCGGGGACCCGGCAGCTGAACAGACCAGGTGAGGGCCGCCCTGATCCCGGCCGAGCCGGGGCTGCTCGCCTAGGACCCACCCCGAGGTGGACATCAGGTGCACGGCCTTGGAGCCAGGCACTGGCTGGCCCAGGCGCCCCACCTGGGGGCAGGGGGTGGCCAGAGCAGGCAGGAGCCTGCCCGGGAGGCCATCAGGCAGGCACACACCTGTGGATGATGTGCTGACTGCGCAGGTAGTCGAGGGCCAGCGCCATCTCGCAGATGTACAGCCTCACCGTGTCCTCGGAGAACTGGACGTTCTGCTGCAGGTGGTAGCGGAGGTCCCCGCCCAGGAGCAGGTCCACCACCATGAACATGTCCTCCTCATCCTGGAAGGAGTACCTGCGGGCACCGGGGGAGGACCTGGCACACACGCACGGCCGGGGAGCCGGGGTCGCAGTTCCGTGCACAGATGGAACCCACAGACGCCACACCCGATGAACCCCCACCTCCCACGGGCACTCTCCGGGAGCGGGGTCCCGCCCGGGGTGCTGACCCGGCTCCTGCTCGGGAGCCGCTCTGAGCCGGGACCCTTGGGAAAGATGGAGGGGCCTGTCCTGATGGGAGAAGCCCAGCTGGGGGCAGGGACGTGGCAGTGACCGATGGAGAGAAGGATACATCGTCTCTGGCCATTTCCCTGCTGCCCCTCTTCTCTCAAAAGGGGATAAAAGCATCTGCTTTGGAGGACCGTTAAGGAATGGAGACCTCAAGGCGAAATGCTCAGGCAGGGCTGGGCAAGGGGCCGGCTTCTAACAACAGTGGTGGTGGGGGTGGTGGTGACGGTGAGGGTGGGGGTGGGGATGCCGATGATGATGACAACGGTGATGACGAAGATAATGGGAGTAACAAGACAACATTTAAGGACCTCCTTCCATTTTGTAATTTCTTTTGTGAGCTCTCAGAGGGCCGTCTTACTGTTGAGCAACTGGCTCTTTCCAAAATAAAGTCACGGGGCGCCTGGGGGCTCAGTCGGTTAAGCGTCCAGCTTTTTTTGGCCCAGGTCATGATCTCACAGTTCGTGAGTTCGAGCCCCCCTCAGGCTTCACGCTGACAGTGCAAAAAGCCTGTTTGGATCCTCTCTCTCTTTCCCTCCGCCTCTCTCTCTGCCCCTCCCCTGCTCGTGGTCTCTGTCTCTGTCTCTCTAAATAAATAAATAAGCTTAAAAAAAAGAAGAAAGTTACAAAGAATTGATTTTTTTCACGTGATGTTCCTCTCGCTGCCCACCGGAAGCCACCCTGTCCTCATCTCAGGGGCAGGTGGCCTGGGGAGGGGATATGGGACCAGAGGGCAAAGGGACTCGGAAGGCCAGGCTCCGGGACAGGCCAGGAGTCCCGGGGAGCAGTGGACAAGAGCAGGCGGCCTCCCACGCCGGGAGCTGAGGCTGAGGCGGCCCCGTCCTGGTGGCGGGAGGCATCCCTGGCAGGCCCGCCCGTGGGGCTGGGGTGCTGGCCGCAGGAGCAGGGCCGGAAAACATCATGCTGACGGCTCGCATCCCTCAGTCATCCTACGTGGAGCACTTTGTCCGTGTACGTGCGTCTCTAATTCTGCACTGGGGACCACTGCCACCCCTGCTCCACAGACGGGATGTCGTCTGCCGCAGCAGGAGGAGTTTGACGCAGGAGCCCGTGCTCCTGGCCACTAGGCACGTGGCCTCCCAGAGACAGCCCCAGAGGGTGTGGAGGGAAGCGGAGGGCCCCCAGGTGGGAAATCCTGGGTCTTCTATCTCGGCAAGCTCCAGGGCCGGCGTCACGGTTGAGGGTCAGCCACACACGTCAGCCCCTTCCTGAGAGGCTGCAAGCAGGCGCGGCCCAGCGAGGCCCCCCCTGGCCGGCACAGAGTGGGTGGGTTTGAGGGGTGCTTGGACGCCCCTAGCTTTAGAACCGCTGCCCCAGGATGCCGAGAAGACCGTCATGGAGCACAGTGACACGGCAACACCGTGTGGCCCCGCCGGCCCCTCTGCTTGCCTGGACACTAGACATTCGTAGGGACATCGGGCCACAGTGAGGGAGGTCCGGGGCCGCGTGCAGGGGTGAGGGGCTGGAGGAGGCCCGGGCAGCCGGGCTCCACCGCCCTGGGCCCTGCTCAGCACCTCGCCCTCTTCCCACAACCACGTGGGGAAGGCCACACCCCCCACGCACAGCCAGCTCCTTCCTCCTGCCCGGTCTCCCCCCTGGGCGGGACCACGGTTCCGGTTCCGACGGGGAGAGCTGGCTGCGGGCTGCTGTCCGCGGCGCGGTACCCTCCCACCTGCTGCGGCCCAGGTAAATAAGCGAAGGGGGACCTGCGGCTCTGAGTGCGTCCTGCAGGAGCTATAGCACCAGGTCACTTTCAACGGTGCACCGTCCCCGCCTCTGTCCCCGATGCCGCTCGGCGGCCTCTCCCTCCACGTTGGGCTAACGGACCCTCAGCTCCCAGTGGGGGCGGGGCTAGGCCTCGTCTCTCACACGCCTCCCCAGCTGCCCTCCCCAGCTGCCGCAGCACCTGTGCCCACCGAGGGCCCTCGGGAACGCCACCGGGTCTGTGAGCCTGTCAGGGAGCACAGACCCCAGGACGGGAGGCTGTCAGGGAGGACTCGGGGAGGACCCCGGCGGGGAGGACTCTCGTGCAGCCCGACGCTCACGGAGGAGAGAGGAGGGTGATCTCACTGCAGCCCGTGTCTGCCTCCCCTCAGGGGCTGGTCTTGGCGACCATTCTAGGGAGGAACTCAGGCCCCCAAAACTCTCCCCCACTGGCTTTAGCGCCAGAAACTCCAGGGGCCACAGGCCTCCTTCCGGGGAAAGCCTGGGCTTCCCGCGGGTGGGAAACCTGCATCAACACGTGCGTCGCGCACACCTGGACGGCGCTGGCCCCGGGGAACCTGAAGGTGAGCGCGTGGGGCGCGGGCCGTGGGCGTCGGGGCATCCCAGAGGCAGGAGAGGGGGGAGCAGCGGGGAGGGGTGCCGGGGGCAGGGGAGGGTGGCGGCGGGTCCAGCCTGGGCTCCGTGCCCGCGAGGCGAGCTCACGCACCACAGGTTCACCAGGAAGACGTGCTCGATCTCCTGCAGGATCTCCAGCTCCCGGAACACGTTGCGCACCTCGTCCCGCTCGATGCAGTGCTGCTTGTTCATGTACTTCATGGCGTACATCTTCTCCGTGTCCCGCTTCTGCACGATGCACACCTGGGGACAGAGGGCGCTTCAGGTGGACGCCACCACCCCACCTCCCACGCTGGCCACGGCAGACGTGACTCGGGAACGACTGGATGTCTCTGGTGGGGCAAATTCCTGTGCGAGGCACCTTCGGAAAGCAGGCAGGACCCAGCCGGGAGCACGGCGCTGGGGCCCAGGAACCCCACCCCCACCACCAGCGGTGACCCACTGCCCCTTCCTGGGGCTCGGAGCAGCAGCTGGCTTGGAGGGCCGCTGGGGACGAGGTGGGGAGACCCCTCAGCCAGAGCCCTGCACCTGGGAAGGCCCCAGGCGTGAGAGCTGCTGTCCTCGTCAACCCTGAGCCACCATCCCCAGAGCAACAGGGACCCTCCTACAATGGCGGGGCCCCTGCACGGCTCTCAAGTGCTAATCCCACCCAGCACGGAGCTGCGAAGTCCATTCGCGATGTTGGCGGCACTCACACGTTGGGCAGAGGGTGGGGGTGCAGGGACAGCAGAACCACAGAAGCAGCAGAGACTCGTGCGAGCCCGAGTGGCCAAGGGGCGTCCATCAGAGCCACGGACAAAGGTCTCCAACAGCAAACGGGGCTAACGCACAAAATCACAGGCCGGGGGCCACGTTCCCCACTCAAGTCATCGAGGGACCTCTCGAGGACAAAAAGCCCAAGTCACGCCTGAGGGTCCCCACAGCCTTTGGGCTCCAGGTGTTCAAGTAGCCGGAGCTGGGGGAACTCGAGGAGCGGGGAGACTGTCCGGGGGCCCCACCCAAAGGCAGGTGGCCTGGACCTGACCGGAAGTGTCAGTGAGCATCAGGGTCGCGGGCCAAACCCGCGGGATGCAGCCCTTTTGGGTGAAGCCCACGGTCCCTCACCTGGGAACACATCCTAAGACACGAAGGTGTTTTGTGGGTTTTTTTCAGAAGATGTTTACCAGTTGAGCAAACTGCTTATCACAGACTGATGCTCACCAACCTGAGCATCCAGCAACCTTATGAACACCGGGCAAGTGAGCTCAACGAGATGCCACACAGCCACTGAAACTGAATTTATAAACACTGTTAAGCACGTGTGACGACTTTCATAAGGCCAAGCAAAACCGCAAGGCTGTGCCATTTAATGCGGGACGCATCGATGACGTACCCGACGCGGGCAGAACCGGAACTGAGCACAGGGCACGCACCGCCCCTCACTCTGGCTCCTGCACCGTCACCGTGGGGGAGTCTGGTGGCAGTGCTGCCCCACGGTGGGGAGGCAGCCGGTGACTGCTGGCTTCGGGGTGCCGGACACAACTGAGCAGCCTGCGTGCTGAATCCCCCCATCCTCCAGGGACAGGACCCTCGTGAGGCACAGCAGCACCGGGCACACCTCCCTGCCAGCCCCAGACGGGCAAGGCGTGTGGCGTGGCGCCCGCGTGACACCCACGTGACATCTGCGTGACGCCCGCGTGATGTGCCTGTGCAGCTCCCACCTCAAACCCGCCCAGGGGCCGTGTAGGCCGCCGAGACCCCCGCAGAGCTCTGCCTACGACTGGCTGGGCTGACTCCCCAGAAAGCCCGCAGTCCGGGGCCGGGGACCTGACCTCAGACCTGCGTCGCTTCGGGCGTCCAAAGACCCCCATCTGCTCTTGGTGCCGCGAGAGTCAAGGCCCCCCCCACCCTCGTTGTTCTGCCCAGACTGGGGGGGCCCGACATGCAGGAGCCCCGTCCCTGAGCGGGGGCAGAGCGGGGCTGGGAAGGGAGGCCACGACCAATGTCCTGCCCTAACCTTGCCGCCAGGCCTTCCCACGCAGAGAGAGGTTTGGAGCCATCCCCGTCCTCCTGACTGTCCCCCAAAGGGAACAGCGGGAGTCACTTCTCTGACAGGAGCATAAACAGTCATAAAAACGTCCCCAAGGGGCGTGGGGATGGGCAGAGCTCTCCTGGTGGGGACGGGGGCAGTGACCATTGTGCCCGCCGGCTCCCCCGTGGGGACCTTGCATGTTCGGGGACCCCTGCTGACCGGGATGAGGCAGGGTGCCAGGCTGGGTCTGAGAAAGAGATGCCCAAGCCACAGGGCTGCCCCCGCCCCCTGGATTCACCCGTTGCTCTCCCGGCCCCTGTGGCCACACACAGCAGACAGACCCCTGTCCGGGAGCCCTCGGGCCGCCCTCGTCCCTGGGCCCGTCCTCCGTCATCCGCTCCTCGCCGGCTGTCCAGCGGCCTCCTCAGCGGCTGACCCTCCCTTTCCCCACCTGCTAAACGTGAACGTTATGCTGGCTCACAAGCCTGTGAGGAGTCAGGACTTCTCGTGCTCACGCGTCCACTGACCACGGCTTTGTCTCTGCCACGCTCAGCTGGCCAATGGCCTCAAAGACATCCACATCCTGGTCCCTGAGCCCCGTGACACGTGACCTTCCCGGGAGATCATCCCGGACTGTTCAGCAGGGTCCTCATGAGCGGGAGGCGGTGGGAGACGTGAGCCGCAGGGTGTCTGGGCCAGAGCGGGCAGCACGGACCCGGCCGCTTCAGTGACAGACTCATTTCTCACAGCTCTGAGGCTGCACGTCCAAGACCAAGGTGCTGGCAGATTCCGTTCCTGGTGGGGGTCCGCTTCCGGTGCTCACGTGTCCTCAGCAGCCTGTCCTCCGTGGGCGCACGCACAGAGCTCTGGTCTCCTCCCCTCCCCTCCACAGGTGCCCGACACTAATGCCATCACCCGCCCGCCTGCACACCCTCCGCTAAGCCTAAGCCCCCCCAAAGCCCCCACCTCCAAATACCATCACACGGGGAGGGGGGCTTCAACATGGGAAGTCGGGGCACAGTTCAGTCCATGGCAGAAACGTGACGCCCAGAGGGAGGGGCCGCCACGTGTGGTCATTTGTCGCGGTGGCCTCAGGAAGCCACGTCCTGGGAGCTGTGAGGGACAGCCGGTGTCACTGGGCCACGTGATCCACCTCTGCTGTGAAACACTCTCCTTCCGAGCCGTCGGGGATGCTCTGGGCACAGACGCAGGGTTCGGGGGCCTCGACGGACGGAGACTGGATAGAGGCCAGGCCAGACCATGAGGTCTGTAAAGCCTCTCCCACAGACAAGGCCATTAGCATGAGAACCGTTCCCTTTCTTGAATCTTTCCTCTCATTTCAGCCAAACGGCCCGAAGTTCGTCCACGGGATGGGCAGCCGAGGCGCTCTGCAGGCTTCCGCACCCGGAAGCTGTCAACGCGGCCCAGACGGTGGGCTTACCGGCTCCCCCGTATCTCCGTGAGCCAGGCCTCGGATCTGGGACGTCACCCAGAAACGCAGACTGAAGGAGCCTCGAGACCCCAGCTCTAGGCAATTATGCAAATGCGTCTGATCAAGTGTGATCACAGCAATTAAAAGCCAAATCACCCGCTGTCCCCTCTGCTCTCCCGACGCTCTTCCTCGAGATTTCTGAGCTGAGTGGGGATGGCTGGAGTTCTCTCCCGCTGGCTGACGATCTGAGGGGCCCCACGGTGGCAGGCGGACTGCCCACAGGGGCTCCTGGCCGGGGTCACTGGTGGAGAAGCCCAGAGCTCCAGAAACACCTCCGCCTCCACCCGAGGGGGCACATTCTGTGGCTCTGAGCCTGGCTGAGTCCCCCGGGGCTCTGAAGGCCTGTGCTGCCCCCAGAGCCTGGCCGCCCTAGCGGATTCCATCAAGCAGCTGCCAGGTAAGGGCCTGTGAGCCATCCTAAGGGCAAATCTGCGCGCCCCCCCCCCAACTTTTGTCAGGCCCACTTGTCTGTGCGCCGACATGGAGGGAGAGCGGATTCCCGGCGTGCATCTGAAGGTGCTCTGGAAAGGCTCGCTGCGGCCCCGTGGCTGGGGACACGGGCGGCCACGCGGTCCCTCCTGCCATCTCCAAGGAAATCGGTGTAGGCGGTGCTGATGGGGTTCAGCTCGCTGGGCCAGGGCCTGGGGGGAGGTGGAGCCCAGCCGAGCAGCAAGCTGACCTCAGGGCCACCAGTACCCACAGCTCAAGGGCCCTTCCCAGCCAGAAGGAGGAAGGGCGAGCCAAGCCCAGACCCAGACTCCCTGAATTTTTGGGCTCTGTGTCCTGGAAAGTTCACAGCTCAACTGATCACAGCCAAAAACCTGGAGGGGGTGGAGGCAGAGCTTTGTCTCCGTGATTTCTGGGGAGCACGACGGGACAGGAAGGGCCTGGGAGCCCCCCTCCAGACCCTGCTGTGGGCCCCAGCACGACAAGGCAGGAAGGGCCTGGGTGGCCCCCGCCCAGAGCCTGACATGGGCCCCACAGATGGCAATGGTCCTTCCTTCCTCAGGTCAGCTCTCCGTCCACACTGCCTGCTCCAGAGAGGAGGGAGGGTGTCTCCAGTTACTTTCTAAGTTCAGAGGGGCAGGAGAAAATCATTGTAAAACCTGGTTCTGTGACGTGTAGCCTCGGTGTCAGGCCCGGCGGGTTACAGATCCTCAGCCCCCCGATGCTGTCCTTTGTGTCCCTTGTCCTACAGAGGCCACAGGAGCCACCGTCATCTCTCCCCACCTGTCCTGTTTGTGCTGGGAAACTGTCCAGCATCACCTGTCCAGTGATAGACCAGCAGGTCCGTGATTTAAGGCGTCCTACCTCATGGGAGCCCGAAGCTGTTTTGACCTCCTGTGACAACAAGGCTCTTGGCCTTCTTACTGTCTTTGGCAGAAAGTCTGGACCTTGGGAGGCCCACATCATTTGTGCCCTCTTTGGGGACACCACTTGTGTCCTTTGTTAAATCATAAAAGGCTAATTGGTTTTAAGCCATACAAAGGCCAGCTGATTTAAAATCCCATTAAAATAGGTATGCCTTTAAAGAATTGGACTTTTATTCCTAAAAGGATTTTTTTAGAGTGCCCTCATCCTAAATAATGTCCTGGCGTTGCCTGTGGGGAGATTAAATTACCGGAAGACTCACAGGGATGTCTTGCTACTTAGAGCCTCAGTAGTGAGACAAAGCCGGGAGTTAAGCCCACACCCCCTGTAAACTCCACCTGTGCTCCCCCAACCCCAGATGCCGGTCCCTCACTGGGACTGTGACCGAACTCCCTCAGCACCAACCCCTCCCGTTTGGGCCCCCACCACAAAAAGTCACTGGACTACCCTATCCGTAGGGAAAGAAAAACTTAAAAATTACCCTAAGTCCTTGATAATAGGAAAAGACATCCCAGAACTCCTTGATGAAAATGTACATTCTTTCCTGGTGCCTTTGAGATGCACAGATGGTCTCTTTACTAGATGCGAGCCCTCTGGAGGAAATACAAGCTTCTGGGGAAATAACTCGACTTCCAATCGAAGGAAACAAGAAGGGAGCTGTTTGGGACTAAACTGACAAGTGAAACCCTCTCAAAAGTCTTTTCCATTAGAGCTGGTTAAAATGTTGGTGGGACACAGGTGACCTCAACTTCCAGAAATGCGTTTTTTTTTTTAAATTTTTTTTTTTAGTGTTTTTATTTATTTTTGAAGGAGAGAGAGAGACAGAGCAGGAGCAGGGGAGGAGCAGAGAGAGAGGGAGACACAGAATCCGAAGCAGGCTCCAGGCTCTAAGCTGTCAGCACAGAGCCCGACACGGGGCTCGAACTCACAAACCATGAGATCATGACCTGAGCCGAAGCCGGACGCTCAACCGACTGAGCCACCCGGGCGCCCCTAGAAATGCGCTTTGGATCCAACTGGTCTTTCATAAACTAGTGAGTTTTATACGATCACACACCTGCCTCGTGTGGCGCATTTCCCACCGGGGGATGGTGTGGCCAAAGGATTTGTAACAGCTCATCCCGGCGGCTTGAAGGAAAATAAGTGAGGAAGTATTACGTGCTTAAGTATTCTAAAACTCTCAGAAATACAGAAACTAACCCAATTTTTTTTTAAAATTCACGTGATCTAGGAAATCTTTAGTGGAGAAAAGCTAGTTTAAGTTTGCTGCCATAACGAACACAGATGCGTCTTCAGAGTTGTTGACATTAGATCTAATGCGGACGTACAACTTTCCCCACCTGGGTTTTTGCTAGTCAAATAAGTTCATTTTACGTCTATGCTACAAAATTTGTTGGCAAAAAAATAATAATACTAACTTAAGAAGATAAGTAGGTGGCTGTTTAACGTCTCATGAAATTTTCAAGAGCAATCCAAGCATAATTACTAAAAAGAGAAAAAAATTAAATAGATGCGAGTAGACCAAAAGTTTGTAAATGAACTTTTTAACAATAACAAATGTCTACTTAAGAATAGTTTCCAAACTGGGGCGCCTGGGTGGCTCGGTCAGTTAAGCAGCCGACTTTGGCTCAGGTCATGATCTCACGGTTCGTGGGTTCGAGCCCCATGTCGGGCTCTGTGCTGACAGCTCGGAGACTGTAGCCTGCTTCAGACTCTGTGTCTCCCTCTCTCTGCCCCTCCCCTGCTCACGCTCTCTCAAAAATGAATAAAAAAATTAAAAAAATAAAGAAATAAAATAGTCTTTTTGACCTCAAACTAACTTTGGGGTTTTCAGAGGGTCCCTGAGGAAAAAGATTTGTTATTTCTCCTTATAAAAATACAGAGGTTACATTAATGAGGCTTATTTGACACATGAAGTGACACAGGGAAACGGTGAACTTAGAAGTGTTGCTAAATCTTTATGTTACATTTGTATGCACATATGCTGTGATACACACGTTTCAGAAGTTATGTAAAATGGCTGGAAGCTTATCAACATCCTTAGCGGTTGTTTAATCGGTCGTAATTCCAATTATCTTAAAACGTCACATACCGTAGAAATAACCTAATTTCCTTGTCAACTGCATCACCTTTTGCAATACACTGTCATCAGATCTTTAACTACGGCTGTTTTCAGTGTGTCCCTGTTTGGAGATGGTCACTGGTTTACCGACACTTTGTGGAAAGCTTCTTATGACCACGTACAGACGAGAGAGTTTCATCTGCAGGAAGTCCGGGACCGGCTTCCACGGGGACCCTGGCAGAGAGGTTTCTGGAAACTGTGTGATCATGCCCCTGAGCCAGAGGAGACCTTCGGAAACTCTGAAGAAGCTGACAGCCCGGGATGGAGCACACCAGATTTAATTACGCGGGACCGAAGGAACCCGTGAGGGAGATCACCACATCTCTGACCTTTGTTTGAAACATGGCTGGTTCCTTAATGTTTGGTTTTCCAGACTTAAGAAATCCTATTTCTCCTTTCTCTCAAGCTGTCTATAGCTCACAGCCGTCTGGTAGATTATAGCTTTGGAATGGGATGGGGACATTTGGCTTTTCTCCCCACCTGATTCCTCCAAAATTTAGCAACTGCTACTAAATACTCTGACTTTCGCGCTGATGATTTGTGTAGGTTCAACGGGAATCTGTTCTCTTAGCAGTAGGACGTGATTAAAACCATCGGTTCTGTCACCAAGACTGACCGGGAGGCCACATTTGAAAGCGCGGCACATGGAATCACTCGGCCAGACGTGAGAAACTCCTCCTCTGAGCTGACGGGGTCCACGCTTACCACGGGCCCGGAAATACCAGCCTGATGCCTGCTCACGGGTTCCTGGCCCTGCAGCTGAGTAAAGACGTCACTTCTTGACAGACCCAGGAATCCCAGGACACCTCGGGGACCCGGAGAAGACAGGAATTCATCCAAATTTCTAGGTCCTGAAGGCAAAGCCTGACCTGGTTTCTTAGCCTCAAGAGCCTACATCTGATCCGAGATTCCTCATAAAAGCTCCAGCAACGCTGACTTAAAAGGGCCTATGCGGTCAGTCACTATTCTCGCCATACTTACATAACTGATGAGGCCACGTTTGATGAGCCTTGACTTAGTTTGCAAAAAAATGAGTCTCACTTCAATCGTCTTTAATGAAAATGGGGGTTACTGTGGGGGGGAATTTTGTTTCGATAAAAGCGATGATACCCTTTGTGGGGTGTCCGCGGTGCCACGTGGGGTGTCCGCGGTGCCACGCTTCTTCCTTGTAAACTGCCTCCTGCCATTTTGTGCGTTCTGTCAATAATTAACATTTCCAGATTCCCCCCCCCCCCCGATCTTTCTGACTTGGAAAAACTAAAAATGAAAACTGCCCTTTTCCCAAAGCCCAAAGCAGCTGGACAAGCTGATATAACTTCAGAGAGAACACGCCAGCAGACCGCGTGCATGCGGCTGCGTGGGCCACTCCGGAAGCTCCCCGCGACGCCCCAGGCCACCAGAGACATTCCAACCAAACACCAGGAAACGCACCCACTGCCCCCGTCTCTCCTCCCTCCACCATCCAGAGGCACTGAGACCAGTCACTTAAAATCCCCGCTGACCGCCCTCCGGGCTCAGAGTCTGTCTGGGTTTATGATTTAGTCCGACGTCAACCTTTGTCTTGTCTTCGTTTCCACAGAAACGCTTCTCATTAAATACCCGACTGCTCACACCTTAGAGACAGGCGCGGCTTTGCGGGGACACCACCTGCAACGCTGAAACCCGTTTCGCTGAACTGACCTACCCTCGGGACTGACGAGCGATGGAGCAGGCCGTCCACTCGGCGCCTGGACTGTGACGCTCGGGGAGCTTCACGGGGGCGGGGGTGTCGCTGAAATTCGCCACTCGGGCACAACATCATGAGCTGAGACATTTACAACACAGCAGGTGCGAGAAAGGCGCCCCCTTCCTTCCTAACAGAGAACACCCCCCACGCGGACGATGGTGGAAGATGTCCCCCCTGCACCAGGAGGGAGGTAAGGCCGAGAGACTTCTGGACAGACCTGCTTCTCACCTTCCGGTCCCCCCAGAGTGTGGTTACTCTTCCACATTGCCTCTGTCCAACCCGACATGAAAACACGTGGGCCCGGCCACTTCTTTGGGGCTCCATGACCTCACGAGGGCTCCTGGGCCACCTAAGACTTGCACTAAATAAACGTGTCTTATGTCAGCTGACTACTCGGGCTTAGCGGCAAACCCTAACAGAGCAAAGTCTGCCTCCTGCGGGTTCTCAGGAGGACCCAGCCCAGAGGACACGCCGACTTTGGACTTCTGGTCTCCAGAGCTGTGGGAGGATACACTTCTGTCGTCGGAGGCCTTGAAGCTGTACCACTTCCTTAGCGGCCCCAGGACACGGATCCTTTCCCCGCACCTTCTGGAGGTGCCCGCCTCTGAAAATACCCTGCTTCCTTCTGGTGTCGGAGACCCTGCCCGCTGGGCCCCAGCCTCTGCCCTTGCCTGACACCCGCTGTCCTCTGTCCCTGCCAACCGGGCCATTTGTCACGTGGCCCCACTGCAGCCCCCTCTGACCCCCTGTGTCCTCCAGCCGGGGCCTGACCACACCACTTCTGGGAGGCCCACGGGCCGCCGGGCACTCGACAGTTGTCCGGGAGGGGCCCTGGGCTCCACCCTGGCGTCCTTCACATCGGCCACGGGGCTCCCCCGAAAGGGCTGGCGACCCCCCTCGGCCGGAAAGGCTCGACCGGCCCGGCCTCCACGGTCTGCCCGGTCTGGTGCCATCCCTGCTCGCGGGGACTTCGGGTGCGCAGGCCACACGGGCAGCAACCACAGAACGGGAGCGGGAGCGCTGGGGCCTTTCACGACTGAGCCTCTGGGGCCGTCCAATCGGTTCCTCGAACAAAACGGCTTTCTGAGCCGCTTCCTCCAGTAATCGACTTGGGTGGACTAAGAAGAAATGGAACCGGATGGTCGCACGAGGAGTGGACTGTGCCGACCCCAGGACCCAGGGTGGTCCCTGTGAGTGCGGCGGCTGGGGGTCCCTGCGAGTGCGGGCGGCCGGGGGTCCCTGTGAGTGTGGCTGGCCAGCACGGCCCGGAAGAGCTGCTGAGCAATGAGGGTAATTGCCGTGTTCGCTCAACGCTGTTTATGCGCTTTGCAGATGTAGTGATTCACCCCAAGCTCTTTTCCTCTCCAAGTAATTTTGCTCCCCAGAAAGCAAATGCCTGATGACAGGTCCTTGGAGCCTCAACACATCATAATGAAACTGGCTCCTGGTCCCACCTGGCGAGCTTCTCCCCACGGGAAAGGCCGTCTGGCTGTGGATGGAGGGAAGAGTGGGAGCCCGGCCTCCATGGCACCAGCTTCCCGAGGGTGCCCGGCTTCACTGACCGGGGACCCACGTCCAGACCCCACGGCGGCTTCACTGACCTGGGGACCCACGTCCAGACCCCACGGCGGGGCCGCCCCTCGCCGGGGGAGAGCTGGGATCAGGATCTCCCGGGCGTGCCGACCTCTGCATGCCAGACTGCCCTGCGGAGCAGGATTTTGTCTGCCTCGTTCCCACGTTTCCCAGCACCTGCAACGGGGCTGGCACATAGTGAGGACATTTTGATAAACATGTGGCGAAGGGTCCAGTGCCGTCCAGAGACGCTTCCTCTCCAGGCAGAAGGAGCAGGTGTGGCCAGGCTCCTGCCCCACGGTCCTAGCAGGGTGCTCAGCGAGCCAACCGCAGGCATGTCCTGGCCACACGGGGCCCCTCATCCACAGACAGGCCCTCGACCAGCTACCCGGGTACCGGGGGTGGGGGTCCACTTCCATTTTCTCATGTAATCCCCACAGCACCCTCGTCTTGAGGACGAGGAAGCAGAGTGCAGTCGGTCCCCACGAAGCCCCCATTCCAGCCTGCAAACACGGGGCCCAGCGTCCAGGCCAAACCCAATGGAAGACGTACAGCCACCTCGACGACTTTGTTTTGTGTCTGCATCAGACAGAATCAAATAAGCACCGGAAAGTGAGGGAGACTGATTCTCTCCTGAAGGACTCAGGAGTGAGCTGAGCACGTGCACGGCAGGCCGGGGCCACCTGCCTCTGGCTCCCTCCCCAGGGGCTTTATCAGCACGGTCCACCTTTCCTGGAGCTGACAAGCTTGTCCTAAAATTCATTTGGGAAAACAAGCAAAAATAGGCAGAAAAACATTTAAAAAATTTTAAAGTTATTATTATTATTTATTTTTGAGAGAGATACAGACAGAATGTGAGTGGGTTAGGGGCAGAAAAAGAGGGAGATGCAGAATCCGAAGCAGGCTCCAGGCTCCGAGCTGTCAGCCCAGAGCCCGACGCGGGGCTCGAACTCACAAGCTGTGAGATCATGATCTGAGCCGAAGTCGGACGCTCAACCGACTGAGCCCCCCAGGCGCCCCCAGAAAAAACATTTAAAAGGAGAGCAAGGCAGTGACCACAGACACTAGAACTTCACCCGTGAAAGTGTGTCCTGGGGCAGGACAGGTGTTCAGACCAAAGGGAAGGAAGAGAGAAGCCAGAAACAGACCGCCGCAGAAAGGCTTCGTGTAGCATAACGGTGGCAGCTCAAATTTATGGGAAAGTGGACTTCTTAATAAGCGATGTTGGAATAACCGAACCACTATTTAAAAAAAAGACACAATTGGATTCATTCATGACAAGCCACAAGCCAGAACAGATTCCAGACGCAGTTCTAACACGATGCATGAGATGTAGGTGTGAGAAAAGAAAACACGGTGGGGGCAGGGACAACATTCCCAGGACACAAAACCTCTGGCAACAAGGAGAAAGGTCAATAAACAAGACTACAGAAAAATAAAGCTCTTTTATGTGGAAAAGACACATAAAACTGAAAGACAACACACGGGGAAAATATTCGCAACTGACATCAGAAACGAAGGGCTAACATCCCTGGTATTCAATGAGCCTCTAAAAAAAAAAAAAAGACCATCAACTCGATAGAAACACAGGCAAAGGCCCGTCACTTGGCCTCCTAACACTTAAAGATGCACAACCTTGCTTATCATGAAGTGGACTGGAGGGTGGCAGACGCGTCCCGCCCACAAAGTCACTGCGCCAATGAGCGCTGCTCCAGTAGCCGCTGGAGGAGGGGGGATCCCCTTCGTCCTGGAGCGCCATTCAGTGAAGGGGACAAAGGCCTTTAACCCGCACGAGCTGTTCCCTACAAACTTCGCTGACGGCAAGTTTGTTTTGTAAATAACTATGCCAGCTCATCAGAGAACAATCCCCCGGAAGGAGCGGGTAGCGGTGGTCATAGCTGGCCGCCACGCTCTGCCGGGGACCACGAGGTGGGGGGTGCGGCGGGGTCGAACCTGACCCTCCCTGCAGGTGGAGACCATGACGGATGCACACAAGGCAGGTGGGAGCACGTCAGGGACCAGGAGGCCCACAGAGGGACCATGGGGATACGGGGCCACGGGGAGCGGGGCCACGGACTGTCCCGGACGGCCCTCGTGTGGATGGCGTTGCGCGTCATCGCATGGGCCATCGCCATCAAACCACGGAATATTTGTGAGACGTCGGGGAACGTGAACCTGGTACGAGCGACTGGCGTGAAGCATCTCAGGCGTGGGAGGGGCCGTGGTCATGCTGGAGGAGAGTCTCCCCCTCTCGCAGACACACGCTGCAAATGCCGATAAGGGGAGACACTTTCCCGGGGTCATTTCCCGGAGTGTGGGCGGGAGGCGGGCAGCGGCCGGCACTGAAACTACGCGTCCACAGAGCTGGAATGCCCGGGGGGTGCGGAAATGCTCTCCTACCCCCCGTCTGTACCTGTGCTTGAAGTTTTCAATTTATTTTTTATTTTTTCAATGTTTTTTAAAATTTATTTTTGAGAGGGAGACAGAGCGTGAGTGGGGGAGGGGCAGAGAGAGAGGGAGACACAGAATCCGAAGCAGGCTCCAGGCTCTGAGCCGTCAGCACCAAGCCCAACGTGGGGCTTGAAGCCACAGACTGCAAGATCATGACCTGAGCCAAAGTCGGACGCTTAACCGACTGAGCCCCGCAGGCACCCCATGTGCTTGACGTTTTTCAAAATTAAAAACTAAAAATTAGAAGATGTGAGGCCTGAGCAGGGGCCTCAGGAGTAGCACCGGGTGAACCCCAAGAGCTGCCTCCCCAAGCGGCAGAGCCCACAGGATGGGCAGGTTTGTGGTGGGGGGTGGGGGGAGCTCAGCATTGGCGCTGGGGGAGGCCTGGGGGTTGGGATCCTGGGGGCTGAGGGCTGAGTGCCTTGGGAACCTGAGGCGGCAAAGCCCACAGGTGGCCAGACACCCAGACTGGAGATGGACCCGGGGGGCTCCTGGGACAGCCTGGTCCAGGGCGCCCACACCGCCTCCCACTCCTGAAGCGTCCAGGCAGCCGCACCGGCCTAGTAAAGGAAGCTCCCTTCTCACTCAGGACACACGTGGGGGCGGCCGTCCCTGGCGGGCTGTGGGCTCACCCTCCGCCGTCCACCCACGTGGCCCGCCCCAGCCACTCGGCCCAGAACCAGGTGCACCTCTCGGGCGTCAGTCCCCCAGCAGCCCCGCAGCCAGGACGATGACCACTCACGCTGTCCGGGGACAAGAATGAGAAAGCAGGTGTGAGCATCCTTCTCCAGAATCAGCCTCTAGGGAGATGGCTATTTTAAGGCACAAAATCGAAGCCTGGGTGACCCAGAGACCAACCCAGCAAGTTCACATTGTGCTCTGGCCCACTTCGAAGCCCGTGGTCTGTTCGATGCTGCTCCCAGGGGAACCTGCCACGCTGGGTCTCTTGGGTCCGAAGGTGCGGGTCCTTGCAGGTCCCGTCCTGGCCTTGCCCTCAGCCTGGGGGGTGTCCAGAGCCGACCCCTCCACCAAGTGAGCTCCCTGTGGTAGGGAGAGGAAGGAGGCTGGGCTCTCGGCCTCCGCCCTCCCCGCTGCCCCTGTCCAGTTCCTTCTCGCTGGACACGGACCGCCCACGGCCCCTCCCACCAACGCACCTGGTTCTCCGACCGGAGCCTTGTGCCCCTCCCCCGACTCCTTAGGGCTTGGTCTGTTTGGTCCCCGGCATCCCTCTCCCCTCCAGAGTCACTGCCCTTTAGCCCCACCGCACCCCACCCAGCAGGGTCCCTTTTTTGGGGGCAGAATAGACTGACCCAGGTCAGCTAGGCAGGGTCCCTCATCGGGCTGGTGGCTCTGTGGCTACACTCTTCCTATCAGGGCACCCCAGGTAATAGCTGCTCATAGGATCACTTATGAAATTTAAATCCGAACATGGGTTCTGCAGAGTGGAACCAAGACGGAAAGGCAGCCGTGCAGGAGGCCCAGGGCGCCGGGTAAGAGTTGTGAGCCGGTCCGGCACCCGGAGAAAGGCCAAGGCCAAGCCCCCCCCCCACTAGTGTTCCAGGGCTCAGGGCCTGGGGCGTGAGCAACCTGGGCCTCACCAGCCCTGCCTGGGGCTCCGGGTCAGATGAGCCAGAACTCAGGGTCTCAGGGGTGACCCTCGTTGGAGCAGGCGTCAGCCTTTCCCTGCTTTTAACGCTGAACGATACTGCATGGACGGACCACCGTTTGTCCACTCGTCCACGGTGGACACTCGCGTCCCTTCCACCTGTGGGCTCCTGTGAAGTGTGCTGCTGTGAACACGGGGGTGCGGGTGTCTGAGACCCCGCTTTCAGTTCGTGAGGGGGCCCGCCCGGAAGTGGGATGCATGGGCCGTACGGTCCCGTGGGATATTCTCACGGCAGGGCTTTAATTTCTTTCAAGTTCTCTTGTGTTCATTGGCCTATTCAAGGTTTCAACTTCTACCACCAACGTGGATAATTTTCTATTTGCTTGCCTTTGTTTGGATTTTGATTTTGGCAGGTGTGTGTGTGTATGTGTGCGTGTGTGTGTGTGCGCGCTGGCTCCCTGTGGGATGGGATGAGAACCCTCACTGTCCAGGGTCATTTGTGTGGCCAAGAGGGTGGAACTTTGGGGGAGAACCAGGGTGTGGGCACGTGCGTCCCAAGGTGACCAGCGCCAGGCCGCCAGCTGCAGGCTCCCGCCCACACTGCCGACCGCGGCCCGCCTGCCTTCGGCCAAGCTTCCCGAGGTTCCCTGAGCGACCTGCGTGGCGGGGTCACCGTCAAGCATGTGACGGGAACAAGAGCATGGTTTCTAAGATCCAGAGTCCAGACCCGGTGCCTGGACGTCTCAGGATGTGACCGGGTCCAGGAGCGGCAGGAACGTGACGCCTTGGAGCTCCGGCCACCGCCGCTCTCTCCCCGAGGCGCTTCTGCCATTACGGATAGTGAAGCCCCCAGAGGGGCTCATCCCGGGTCAACTGGAGATCCTGTAGCTCTGGGTGGCTGGTCACTCGCGTCGTCTCAGGTGCTGCCAGGGCAGTCCTGGGACGTTCCCACAAACAGGGTCATAAGCTTCAGGACTGCTCTTTCCTCCCAGCCCACCTCATCTCCAGAGACCATATCAGGAGCTGGGGTCACAGGGGGGTCAGAAGGTTCCTGAATTAGTGGGGTCTGTGGCCAAGGTACATTGTGCCCTATCTTAGTTGTTTCCCCATAAACTGGAGAAATACGAGACACGCTACTCCGGCCACATCGCGTGAGGCTCCGCCCACGTCATGTGAAGCTGGCCACGACACGAGAGGCTGGCCAGTGCTTTCCTCCCTCCACGAGTAACAGCCCAGCGAGAGCCCTCCCACAAGAGCTGGACCCTGGGGGGGATGGGAGAGTGTCCCCGGGCCAGATTTCACAGCAAGTGCCCTAACTCAGAACCCACGGCCTCCTGACGGGTCTGGGCCGGGTGGTGGGCAGAAGGCAGCCAGGCCCACCCACCTGAAAACCGACAGCAGTAGGCACTCCCAGAGGCCTCTGTGTGAGCTCCAGCCCAGCCTTTCTGTAAGTTCAGAGAGGAAAACGGTGCCCTGGGGTGCGGGACACGCAGGGCTGCGGGCAGGAGGAGGCCCGGCCAGTGAAGGGCAGAAATCTGCCCAGAGACAAAACCGGGCCACGGGGCCAAAAGGGGCTGGGGTACAGGACAAAGGCTGGGACACTCCCGCTCAAATACCACATCGTGACCACTGCGAAGAACGCACCCAGGTCAGGGGACTCTGCACTCACAAAGGGACACCCCATGCCCAGGAGCCAGGCCTTTGCTTCCTATAAAGGGCTGTGCCCGTCTGTTGCCTCAACCTTTGCTTCCTGACGATCCAGCGGCCTGACCAGGTGCACACCTCAAGGAGGCTCTGTAGCCCATCGTGAGTGGGGACCCAGCCTCTGCGCCAGAGACAGCATCACCGGGAGCCCAGACCTTCCAGCATGGAGGACATTTAGTCCCAAATGCCCCTGGTTCAGTCAGGAGTGGGAGTACAGGTTGGCCAAGCCAGACCCCCCCACTCCACACCCCCCACCCCGGCTGGGTACATCAGCCGCAGCCAGTGACCGTTCAAGTCCTCGGCCACAGCAGCCAAGGGAGGGCAGTCAGAGGGCAGCAGAAGCCGTAGGGGAACAGGGGTAGGAGGGTGACAGGGTCTCCACTTTCCAATACGCTGGAAAAAAACTTAGAAAATAAAATCTATTCACAATAACAAAAAGAGACGATGTGCACAACAGCTCAACATATGATAACTACAAGAATGATATATAATAAACAGTAAAATGTGAGGGATTAATATGAAAATATATGACAACATTTGAACAAAAATATACTAGATCTCTAGCTAGGTAACATCAGCCTTCTCTTAATCTTTACATATAATTCCTACCCAGATTTCATGTTTATTTCGATCATGACAAAACTTAGGTAAAAGTTCAGTTGGAAACATACGTGAGGACAGCAGGCATCTTGTAAGAGCAGGGGGGGCGGGAAGGGGGACGACTGATTAGAAGACCCCCTAGTGGTAGGGGGTAGGAAGCCAGTACAGACCCTGGGGTCCCCAGGGAGGGAGGGACAGGGCAGCCCGCCAGTGGCCCAGGGACAGTGAGGCCAGGTGCAAGGTTAAATTTCTGATGGAGTAAACAAGTCTTTTCCAACCCTGAGTGTTTGCTTTGTTCTGACTAAACACAGTAATAGAGGTCTTAAAGCAAGGGCGCAGGGCTGACTCGAGCGCCTCAGGGGCAGAAAGCTGAGGGGAGGGGGGCAGGGAGGAGGAGGCTAGGGGCGGGGGGGGGGGGGGGGGCGGTGGCACTCGGGAGCGGGGCGGGGACAGGCTAGGGGCGGGGAGAGAGCAGACTGGGGGCGGGCAGGAGGCGACAGGGGGCGGGGAAGGGGCAGGGAGGGCGCGGGAGGGGCGGTCCAGGACAGCCTGGGTAAGGGAGGGGGCCGGAAGGAGAAGCAGGGGGAGGCTGGGGCGGGGAGGGGACAGGCTGGGGGCGGGGAAGGGGCAGGGAGGGTTCGGGAAGGGCAGTCCTGGACGGCCTGGGTCAGGGAGGGGGCCGGAGGGAGCTGGAAGGAGAAGCAGCGGGAGGCTGGGGCGGGGAGGGGGCGGGAAGGGGTGCACCTCACCGACCCCCACCACATCCACCCCGAAAAGGCGGTGTGCCCGGCCCTCGAGGAGTGTCACGGCCGCAGGGAAAGGGCAGCTGGGGAGGCAGGGCCGCCCCTTGCCCCGGGGAGGAGTGGGGCGCAGCCCCGCAGAGGGTTTGGGGTGGTTTGGGGAGGAGTACAGAAGGGCCCCCGCCCAGCAGCCCGGCCGGGACGCGCGGACGTGACATGAGGCCCCAGGGGTCACAGAGCCTCGCAGTTCCGTGCTCGCAGCCACTGTGGGCACCCCTCTGCCCCCCTCAACCTGGCCCGCTCACGTGACCGCCAGGGCCAATCAAAGTGCCCCAGCACCCCCGCGTGATTGGTGCCGGGCCGCAGCACAGGGCCGCACCCAGCCAATCAGAGGGCTGCCTGGTGAGAGCGGCGCGGACGGCTCCCCGGGCCCTTCTCCTCCCACCTGACCGTCCCCTGTGTGGCTCACTTGGACTAAGGCTCACTTGCCACCGGAGGCCCAGGGCACCGGCAGACAGCGCCTGCCAATGGCTGTCACACTCGTCCCCGCGGAGGCGCGCACCTGCTCCACCTGCTCACCTGAGCTGTCACCTGTCCCGGAGCGAGGCACGCAGCTGGGCTCACACCCGCTTGGGCGCGCCGGTTCCCCCGGCCCCCAGCCCAGGCACGGGCAGCGCTCGAGGGTCCGTGGCAGCGGCCGCCCTCCCGGCCTCCTGCACTGGGGACGCTCCCAGGCTCCTCGCCTGGTCAGAAGAGCCGGGACAAGGCTCCTCGACCCACGAGCCGGGGGTTCTCGGCACCGAGACGGTGGACTCGCACCACCTGCTCCCACGCTCCCCGGGACGTGATTTCTCCAAGAATCGGGAACTTGGGAGGGAAAGGGGAGGTGGTGGTTAATAGGGGCAGAGTTTCGGTTTTACTAGAGGAAAAGAGTCGAGGCGACGGAGGTGGACGGAGGGGTTTCTCGCACAGCAGTGTGAACCCGCTCCACGGCCCTGAGCCACACACTTACAAATGGTTACAATGGTACGTTTCCTGTTACGTGTAATTTATCACACACACACACACACACACACACACACACACACACACACACACACACCTAGGAAAAAACAGAAACGAAAACATTAAGCAGTCTTTGTACCCAAGGACCGGGTACAGCAAGCTTGGATAATCCATTTTCCGGAGCTATTGTCCCGAAGGGCGGGGCGGCCACAAGGTAACTGCTCACACCAAAGGCACCAACCGCTTTGCTCCCATTCACTGAGGGGCATGCGTGAGCTCCGAATGTTTACACCCACTCGACCAAGAGCGGCTTTCAGAGTCATTCTTACAAGGCCAGTCTTGACTGTGGTGTCCACGTGGGGCTGAGTCTATGCAGACATCTGAAATAAGGCCGCGCACAGAAAGGCACATTGGGCCAAGCCACACACACGTGGAGCCGGTTGTGGCGAGCCTCCAAATCCTCGTTCCTTCTCCAGCGGGGTCACTGCCCTAGCCCCCGAGAACAGCCGGAAGGACCAAAGCCCAGGTCTGTCCACAGTCCGGAAACCCGTCCAGCACACGGCACCCCTCAGCTGCAACCTCGTTAGGGAGCAGGAAGGAGTCCTCCCACTACACGGCAGCTTCTAAGGGTAAAGTCTCAGCAGGACCCTGTGGCTCCCTTCCCTCCCCACCTCACCACCCCGCAGAGCTCTGTTTCCGGGACCCTGTGGCCAGCTGGCTTTTAAAGCCAAGAACTGGTCAGAGGAGCCAGAACCCTGGGGTTCTGCAGACGCTGTGGGGGGTGGTGGTGCTCAGCAGCGTATGAGGGGGATGGTAGGGATGGGGAGTGGGGGGACAGTGAAATGGCTGCCCCAGGTCAGTCCCCAACACCACTCCTCAGTCCGTTTCCAAATGTCTGCATGACTTCCATGTTTCTCCATAGAAGCCAGTCTTGAATCCTGGTCAGGGTTGGTGCCCTCCAATGCCTAACTAACCCTAACCCTAAGCCCCACCTTGTCTGCCCCTCGACCTTCCCCACGCTCTCTGTGGCTCTAGGGGACAGAATTTACACTCAGTTGGGAGAAGCAGGGAGGGCAGAGGTCAGCCTGACCAGCAGATGTTAAAATACTCTCTCCCTAATGAAAGAGTGCTTGAGTGAACTCCTGCAAAGGAGCTAATTGCCCTGGTTTATGACTTGCCCAGGCCTTGGGCAGCCTGGGCCACAGCACCCACACAGCTGTGCGGAGAGGGGGCCAAAGGCCTCATCTGCCAAGCCTCCTTATCTGCCGAAAAGAAACTATCCATTCAGAAGTGACCCATTTACGACAGACCCATCAAGGCAGAGTCCCGAGAGCTAATTTTAACCTTCCCGGAGCGCTCGTTAAGCCTCTTTGAGTTATAATTACCCCCAATCTCTAGACATTAGGAGGCAGCAATCAGGAAGTTAGATGTGGCCAGAAGGAACTGGAGACGGTCTCCGCACAGGCCTATTTCGAGGAGCCAGCGGCACGGCTGTTCTGGGTGAGACCCGTGCTCCCCTGCACCCCAGTCCTGCCTTCTGCTCCCCTGGAGAAGCTGCCTGGCCTCTGGGCTCCAACTGCAACAATGGTGTCCGAGTGTCCTGGCGGCTCCCGGACACTGGACATCTGCCGCCACCCCCTCCCCACAGCAGGGGCTTCTACGACACTTCCCTCTGAGGCCGCGAGCCGGCCCATTTCTAAGGAAAGCCGCCCCATTGGAGAGCAGGGGTCAGGGTCTCGGTCCCGCGGAGCCCAGAGCTGTGCCGTCTGCACCCTCAGCTCCCGGCTGACTTACAAGCCCCCCAAAGACCTGGACTAAAGACCCTAGTGCTCCTGAGTGAGGCCCCCTAGTGCCCCTGACACCCCCCACGTCGCCAGCTTGTCCACAAGGCCCCCTGACAGGCACAGCTGGGGCCGGCCTCTCCAGAGCTGGCGGGCGGAGGGGTTGGTCCCGTCATGGCCTCCTTGCTGGCTCCGCCTTACCTTGCCGAAGCTGCCCTTTCCGATGGCCCGAAGGATCTGGAAGTGGTCGAAGTTCACTGCAGAAAAAACAGAGGGATGCCGGGTCAGGTGGCAGAAAGACCCGTGCCCTCCACACGCCTGGGGCTGGAGCAGCCCCCCGAGGCCACCCCCCACCGCTGCAGGGAGCCCCCTGCGGCCCCCCAGTGACACACTTCACCCTGGAAGCGGGCCTGGGCGATGGCTGAAGGCGGAAGTCAGGCTCCTGTGCAAAGCAGGGAGCGCCTGGGCCAGGGCAGAGAGGTGGGCCCTAGGGGCCATGCTGTCCCTTGTTCTGGGTTCCTTGCGGGGTCAGGCCAGGCCACCACACCCACGGACCCACAGCCGGGATGGGGCGTGAACAGAGCCGATGGTGCCCGGAACAGCCCTTCTTCGGTCCCAGGCACCCAGACACCCCCTCCTGAAAGCTGCACCCGACGCATGAAGCCTTGCAAGCAGGGTCCCAGGGGTCCCAGGTGCCCAGAGCCTTGGAAGCAGGCCCCCCACCCTCCTGCCGCATCTCCTGGGGGTGGTCGCCTGTGGGTTCGCTGAATGAGCTAAAGGGGAGCCTGCCACAGTCCCAGGGTGAATAACAGGGACTTTCCGAAGGGCGGTCCCCGGGCCTGTGGGGACCACGGGTGAACCACCCAGATCCTGGTTTCTATCAACTTTGTCCAGACATGAACCCCTCCCAGAGAAAGGGGTCGTTAGAAATCGCAGCCTTGTTAACTGTCACAACTCTCAGAAAAGATGCTCCCCGCCAGGCACACACAGTGCCCCGGGGAGCGTTAATCTGTGAGTGAGAGCAGTTTGGAGTCGCCAGTCCGGGGCTCCCGCTTCTGCTCTCAACCTGATGCCGTGTTTCCTTCCCTCTTGCATTTCCGGGCTCCAGGCAGCCCCAGCCAGCCTTGCTTTCTACACCTGCCCCCTCCCCGTCCTGGCTGGGGCTCCCCCAGCTGACTCTCAGGCCACCAGCTGGGCCCCACCTGTGCCCCAGGTCTGTGCCCCCCAAGTTCTGTTCCCCAGGTCTACGTCCCCAAGTCTGTGCCCCCCTAGGTCTGCATCTCCAAGTCCGTGCCCCCCATGCCTGTGCACCGGGCAAACCTGGCTCCATGTGCCCCCAACACCTGTCAGAAACTCGGGGTCTCCAGATGCCCACGAGCCCTGTGGCCTGGGCCGCCCCTACAGGGAGCGGCAGACCAGGGCCGTGGCGTTCCCACCCCGAGAGCGAGAACAGCACATTGAGCCTGCGGAGGGCATCTGCCATACAAGGCCCAGCACGTGGCGCTGGGAGGTCCAGCCCAGCGAGCCCCGGAGGAGAAGTTAGGGTTCGGCCGGCACGGTGCTGGGCCCCGAGTAGGGGCACCACCGGGCCAAGGGTTAGCAAGGGGGCTCAGCCAGCACAATCCCTGGTTTTAGAGAAACCACAAATCCTGGACTTCAGGTCCTTCCAGGAGAGGAACAGAACAGGAAAACAGGAACCAAGGTGTATGAGACCACGGTCAGGAGCACAAGGGAACCCACACCCTGCACTTTTATGCCCTGGAAAGCTAGGTTATCATGGTGGGCTTCCTGGATGGAGAGGCCGCGGGGAAGAGGCGCTCAGAGGTCTGGGGGGCATGGAAGCAGAGAGTGCGAGCACCGTGGGGAGCTGTGGCCTGGCTCCACACTGGCTAGCCCCGTGGCCTTCCCTGGGCCCGCTTCCGGGACAGGGAAGGGGGATGTGTAACCCAGTGCACAGCACCCTGTGGTTTTGAGCACTTCCTAAGACCCCAGAGTTGGGGGGCGCACGACGGGACTCCCAGACAGCAGGCAGGGCACTGAGCCGGCCACGTGGAAGCTTCACAGGGGAGACACAGGTGGGACGGGAACCCCAGCCGTAGCTGCTGGACAGGCGAGGCCGTCGAGCCGGGAGGGGTCCCCGGGCAGGCCCAGGGCTGGGCAGGGCGGGCATCCCATCGGGGCCAGCAGCCGTGAGCGAGGCCGTCCCAGAGGGCGGTAGCTCTGCCCACAGTGACCCTGTTCAGAGGAGCAGCCGGCCCGGACCCCACCAGGGGAGCCTCAAGCCCCACTGAGTAGCCAGAGTGACTCTGTCCTCTCCTAAGTGGAGGTCCGGGTCACCCCTCGGACCGGCTGCTCCGCCCCGGCGCCCAGGCCCCCGTCACTGCACCCAGCGGCTCACATGTGCTCCGGAGACCCTCCAGGTGGAACCGAGAACCAGCTGCTGCTCTGGGTGCCTTCCCCCACGTGGGCTCTGGATCCACTCTGGGCAGGACCGGGACCTCCCCTAACTGCCCCCGCCCAGCATCCTGCCGCCGTCAGCCCCACTCTGGCTCCTAAAGGAGGTGCTGACTTTCGTTCGGGCATCCAGAGGCAGGGTGAAGAGGAGATCCACCGCCAGGGTTTGTCCGAGTAGCGGTGGACGGACGTGGCGGAGAGCGCCGTGTTGCATCAGGTGGATGCGCAGAAGCCCACGCGGCGTATACGCCACCATCCAGAAGTCCACAGGGTTCAGGAGAGTCCGTGCCGATAAAGTGTGAAGTTCCCCCAAACACTGAACCCAGCGGGTCTCACCAACAGGAGGAAAGGGCTGGGGCCCCCAGGAGCCCACCGCCCCCCAGATTCGCGAGGAACACAGCAGGAGGGCGTGGGGGATGGGGCCCCACGCAGGGGCGTGGGCTCGGTCCATGTTTGCTCAACCCAGAGAGGGGCTGCAGCCACCAGGCAAATGGAGCCCAGAGTAAGGCTGGTTCTCACCCTGGGTGGGGGCCATGCGGTGTCCCAGGAGGGCGCAAGCCCAGTGGCCTCCAGCCCCGCCTGTCTGCCCCGCCCCCACCCCACCCTCAGCTCCTGACGGGCCCCACCACTGGGTGCAAAGCCTCGGGCCCAGCTCCTTGTGGGGTTGAGCCCAAGCCCTAGAGGCCACGCTGCTGTCCCGCATGCAAACCTTCTGTTCCCCACAGACACAGGTCACCACCCCGGTCCCTGGGAGTCTCTACCCTCTCGTCCCCTGGGCACACCTGCAGCCCCAGAGGGCCCTGCTCTCCTGCACCTGGCACCGGGGGCCCTCGGGCACCCCCATCTTGCAGGGGACACTCTGCTTCTCTTAGGCCATTTGGGGCTGGGCCTTGGCGTCGTCCGAGTGCAGGCTCCAGCCACAGATCTGCTCAGGAGGCTGGGCCCCGCTGAGAGAGCCAAGGTCAGAGGCTGCTGCAGGAACCACAGGCCAGGTCTGTCCTGGGCCCTGGGAGAAGGCAGGGAGGGGCCCTCCCAGGCTGGACACTATCGTGGGCGACAGACTCCAAGCCAGCAGACAAATACGGCGCCTGGTGCCTGGGAGAAAAATAAAGCAGGAAGAGGGGTGGGTGGGACTGCTACCTTTTCCAAGGTCACTGGGGAGACATTTGGGCCCAGAGATGAGGTCGTGAGCCGGGAGTACCTGGAGTATGGTTGAGCGAGGCCAGTTTGCTGCACCTCACATGTGATTTCTGTGGCTGTGTGATGCTGTCGGCACACCTCCCCCCCCACCGCCCGCCATGAGACACCTCTGACCCCGTAGGTCAAGGGTAGCTCTGCCCCCACGGTCCTATCGGACGCTTCTGTTCCTCCTGCTCAGAAATCTAAGCGCCACAGGTGCAGCTGTGCCTGCGAGGAGGCGGCCAGCTCTGAGCTCAGCCTCCGCCAGGGCTCCTGCCACACACGGACACAGGCTGTCCCTGGTGCAGGTGAATATTTAAGCTGGCAATCACAGAGCCCCGCATTGCTATGAAAACAGGTCATCTCGGGCGCCTGGGGGGCTCCTTCGGTTGAACATCCAACTTCGGCTCAGGTCAGGATCTCCCGGTTTGTGAGGTCGAGCCCCACGTCAGGCTCTGTGCCGACAGCTCGGGTCCTGGAGCCTGCTTTGGATTCTATGTCTCCCTCTCTCTCTGTTCCTCCCCTGCTCGTGCTCTTTCCGTCTCTCTCAAAAATAAATAAACACTAAAAAAAGTTTTTTAAAAGAAAGAAACTAGGTGAAGCCTGATGCCCAGACAGACCTCCCCAAGGTGTTCTCAGAGCTTCTCAGCCGCCACAACCACCGCCGGGGAAAAGGCTGGGCAATCGATGCTCCCACAGCCTTGTTCCGGTAAGACTCACGAAATCCTTCTGGTTTCCCAGTGACCCGACCCAACCTGACCTAACCCGCTGGCCTGGCCACTGTCACACAGGTGGCTGGAAGGAGAGGGAGGGGGTCGCCCCCAGAGCGTGACGCTGGTTGCGTGCTCGGTGAGCAGCAGTGAAAGCCAACAGGAGGCCCTCGTGCAGTCGCCTCAAATCCAAAGACGATGTGAGGTGCTCTCTGAACACTTTTCCCTAAAAATAACACTGGTCTGCCGACCGGAGTTCAGCGCTCGCCCTCAGTGGGCAGAGGAACCCGTCAACTGCTGTGGGCTCAGTGGGCTCAGGTCCTTGGGCAGCCGTGAGGCCCAGCAGGTTCATAAGCCAGCATCCCCAGCGAGGAGGAGAGCAGGAGAGGAGGTGAGCCTGGGGAGGGTAAAAATAGAGCCGCTGCAGGGCCATGAGTCACCGCTATTGTCACTGGTGACACTGCCGGCGCCACGGGGTGGGGGAGGGGGCCCCTGCAGACCCAGAGGCCAGCCTGCTCCTGCCTGACGCCTTCAGGGCCTGGCAGGTGGGCCCCGTGTGGAAGGTGGCCTGCCCGTGGCCCCGGGACGAGTCCCCTTCCCGGCCTGCCTCTGTGGTCACCCAGGAGAGGCCCGGTCCTCAGAGCGTCTTCGGGTGAATTCCATGCCAGAAGTGGGGATACTGGGAAAGCTGCAATCATAAATCAAACATCACGAGTCGCTGCAATTCATTCAGAAGTCGATTCCATTTTGTCTTACGTCCTATGACCCAGAAAACTCCCGCAGAAAACCATCCAGTCCGGCTGAGGCCGGCCCTCTGCAGGGTCTGCGTGGCCTCTGCGGAAATCCCTGCCTCCTCCGGGCGCACGGGCCGGCCCCTGCACAAGCGGGTCACCTGCAGGCACGGTCACCACTGAGGCCTCGACTGGCTCGCCACCAGCTGTCCTGCAAGGCCACCGGCTCTGCCGGGAACCAGGACCAGCAGGTGTCACGAGCGGGCACTCTCTGAAGCCCTCCCGCTCTGATCCCACCAAGTCCTCAGAGCCACCAGGTAAGGGGTGGATGCTCCCCTTTTCCAGGCGAGGAAACAGCTGAAGAGTCACAGCAGACTCCGGGTGAAGGACCCCGGGCCCCTCGGGGCAGAAGAGCAAGGGCCTCGGGGAGCCAGCACCACAACCCAAAGACCCGGGCCTCGCAGCCTGCCCTTCCTTCCATCTGGGTCCCCTCTGCACCCCACTCCCTCCCTGCCAGCTGCTCAGCCGTTGGGCCCTTCTCCAGGGAGCCTCCGCTGGCCCCTCTGAGCACTCGTGCACCTGCCCCAGCGTGGGATGCCGGGGGGGGCGGGGCGGGCGCAGCTGCCCTTCCCAGTTCAGTGCCCTGCCCAGGGTGGCAGGAACAACACACCTGCCCTGTCTTTTCTGAGGAACAGACACAGCAGCGAGGATGTGTACCAGCCAAGAGACTGTGCCGAGGCCTCTGGGGTCCTAGGTTCTGGAATAATGCCCCTTCTCATGCCCAGGAAGTGCCTAGGCCTGGGGACCTGGGTGACTGGAGAAGCCAGGGGTGCTGACGCCTTCCTGCCCCCGACTGGACCCCAGGAGAGACCCCCCTCCCCCGTCTGCTTTCAGTAAAAGCCTTGGCCCAGAAACCCAACTAGTGATACCTTCCCAGAGCAGCACTGTTTACCCCAGATCCCATCCGGTCCGCAAAGTCTGCAGCTCAGTTCCGGCGTTAGGCACAGACATCCTCAGATGGCACCCGAAACCTTCATAAATCAGTGATTGAGGCAACAGCCAGATCAATAATGCATCTCTGCCTGGGGCCCCGCCCCTCCAGCATCCGAGGGGGGAGTCTGTGCGACAGGACCTGGTGCTCCGGCCAGGCCGCCTCCCATGGCTGCGGGTGGCAGGGCCTCCCCCGGGGACGCCCAGAGGGGTCCTACTCAAGGCCCACCCCTGGCCACCTCCCTCTCCCAGGTGCTCAGCCCCCTACCAGTGCCACCATCAGGACCAACCTCGAACACCCCAATAATACGCGGCGGTGGAATCTGCCCTGGGGGCCCCCAGTTCAGCCACATAGGGACACAGGAGTGCACTGAGGACCCAGGAGCTGGGTGGAGTGGGGGGCTGAGGAGGGGGGAAACAGGCCTTTGGAGCAGCTGAGTCCTGAACCCCGAGGCAGGTCTGCCCAGTAAAGCAAACGGGCCCCAGACCCCTGCTCCTGACCCAACTCTGGTCTGACCTCTGAGTCCCTCTCCCTCCCTGCCCTGTCAGGACTCCCCCCCCCCCCAACCCAGCATGCCCGGATTTGGCATGCATATGCCTCCTGGGTGCTCGGAAGGGAGAGCTGGCCCTGGGAAGGAGCAGAGCACAGCTGGCTCTGGGGGGCAAGCAGCCCCCCCCGCCCCGGCCCATGTCAGCACCAGCCCAGCCCCCATAGCCAGCAGCGCAGACAGACTCAGAGGCCAGGGCGGCTCAGGTCCTGGTGGCAGCAGCCACACTCGAGGGGGGTCCCAGGTCACATGCTGGGAGTCCCCTAGGACACTGGCTCCCAGGGGGGAACAGGGGTTCCCAAGTCCCTAGGGATATGGACAAATCCCAGGATGCAAGTCAGAGGTCAACACTCGGTGAGAGATGCTCGGCCAGGCCAGGGGCTAGAGAAAGCCCATCCCTCTGTCTTTCCATCTGCCTGTCTGCAGCCTCTGGGCTCCAGGCACAGTCCTGCAGGCCCCACCCCCTTCCCCACAGACCAGGGCCTCCCAGGAAGCGGGAGAACCTCAGAGGCTGGAGCAGGGGGGCACCGGGGTTCCCGGGCCACCAAGCAGCAGTGCCCAGAAGAGGGGGCGCAGGCTCGGGGGTCCCGGGGGAGGGAGACCAGGGGGGTTGGGGGTGGGGAGGCCTCAGCCCCTGGGAGGGGACAAGTGGGGTGCTTCACACTCGCTTTGGCCGTCGAGCCCTCCCGGACCAGCCTCAATAATGCAGCCTCAATGTCAGGCCCCGTCATGTGTTCTGGCACCGAGAGCCCAATCACCCCTGTCCACCGGGCCCTGGAGCCCCCACCGCCCTGCCCACCCTCCACCCTGGTCGCCGAGGCTCCCGCCGGTGGCAGCGGCCCAGGCCTGACACCCCACTGCCCAGCCCCTTGTCAGCTGAGCCCCTCTTCCGACGCCAAGAGAGGCCCGAGGGTCAAGGCCACCAGTCCCTGGGGTACCCGTGAGCCGCCCCGTGGACCCGGGACCCCCAGTCGCAGGCTCAGGCTGGGGGCTCTGCTGCACAGGTTGACCGGGCGCTAACACTGCAGCCTGCCCGACCATGCGTGGAGCTGCCGAGCTGCACACGAGGCCATGAAACTCCTTTCCCGGCCAGCCTCGCCAGAGACCCCTGCTCAGGCGGGGACACTGGCCGTGCGTGGCCCCCCTCCACCAAGGTGGGTGCAGCCAAGTGTCTGGGGAAAGCGCCTGGATATTCTAGAGCTTTCCCTGCCGTTTCCCTGAGAAATGCGACCCGCAGACTTTCTGGGATGTGGCTCCCTACAAGGCAGGTGCCTTCGACGAACGGGCCCAGCATTTTCAGCTCGGTGGGTCTTTATGTGGCGGCTGGTTGGCTCTTCCTCCCTCCTGCTGCAGCCTGGGGGCTGTTGCCATAGTTCCCAGCCACTGGGAGGACAGGGCCACGTCACCAGAGCCACACAACACAAACAGCATTAAGTGTGATTCAGGGAAGAAGGGACGGGCAAAGCCCTGCTCACAGGCCAGGGGCTCCCGTATCAGAGCCGTCCCCGCAAACGGGGGCGCATCCTCCACGCCTCCACAGACACGACAGCTGCCAGAGCAGCCTGGGCGGGGCCTCACCCACCAAACCTCAGAGACACCCGCAGGACCGCCCCACAAAGCCCAGCCAGGGTGCAGACAAAGGTGGTTTCTGAACGGGTCCTGCTCAGAACACAGGACTCCTGATGTCAGCGGTGTGGACCAGCCGGGGAGAGGGGGTCTCCGGGCTCTGCTCACGGCTAAGCCCCCAGCTTCAGTCAGCTCCTGTGTCCTGGGCGAGGGGCACTGCCCCAGCCCCCCCACCCCGCACCCCTGCCACGCACACACAGGCTCCCGCACCACGGGCAAGCTCTAACCACAACGCGGAGGAGACCGAGTCTTTCCAGAGCCAGGAAGTCACATGGGGTGTGTGTGCAATGCTCAGGAGGGCACAGGGCCCCACAGGAGGGCCGGCCTGGGCCCCTCTCAGGAAGCCAGGGCCCCCAGCTGGCCAGTCCCTGGGGGCTGCAGTCAGGGTCTGCTTCCCAACCCATCACCCAGGGACCGGAGGAGCATATAGATACACAGGGTGCCCAGCTCAGGCCCGGACACAGAGCCTGCAGCAGGGCCCTGCCCTCCGCATGCCTCGCCTGGGCCACAGCAGCCACGTGGGCACCATTTGCCCATCACAGGCTCCCGTGTGTGTGCGGGGGGCACGGGGACACGGGCCCGGCTGAAGGCAGCCCCAGATACCACAGCAGCCGCTACAAGCACAGACCCTGAAGCCGTGGTCACTGCTTCCGCTCTGGGAGCCAGCAGGCCAGTCTGGCACCCGCGCTTGTCACACCAGCGATCCCGAAGGGTGGCACTGCTGGTCCTGGGGAACCTCGGAGGTGACGATCCGCCCTCCGCCTCCACCCGCACAGCAGCCCACACCTGCCCCACGCGGCCCGGCCCGAGCTGGGCCGCAGCACGGTCACAGCAGACGCAGGAAGAAAGGACACGGGACTGGACGAGGGGCCCGGGTCTTCTGCAGAGCCCAGCGCACAAGCCTCTGCCCAGCTCCTCAAGCCCATGGGGTCCCAGAACAGTCTATCATCCCCCTGCACGGCCCAAGAAGCTTCTGCTTGCAACGCGAGAAGAGGTCTTATTTTCTCAGACTGACAGAGAAAGAGGGTCCTGGGGCTCCGGTGCTGGGTTTGTCTCAGCGAATCCACCCCACACACGTACATCCGGTGCCCCGTGACCCTGAGGCTGGCCGCTGAGCCTGCAGGTGGGATGGGCACGCCTGTGCGCCAAGTCAGGGCACGGGCAGGCCACGGAGGGGACCCCGGGGGCCGGCCCCGCCCAGGCCCAGCTCACACTCCCTGTGCCGTGAGCCAGGAGCCTAGAAGCGCCACACAACTCAAGGGGTACAGGGAACCCCTCAAGCAAGCCCCAGAAGGCAACAGATGGTCTCTCCATAAAGTTCGAACACAAGCGAGGCTATATAGCATGCTGTTCTGGTGCGCGCGCATATCGAGAAAGGTTTTTTTTTTTAATGTTTTATTATTTATTTTTCAGACAGAGAGAGACAGAGTGTGAGCAGGGGAGGGGCAGAGAGAGAGAGAGAGGGAGACACAGAATCCGAAGCAGACTCCAGGCTCTGAGCTGTCAGCACAGAGCCCGATGCGGGGCTCGAACTCACAAACCGCAAGATCATGACCTGAGTCGAAGTCGGCGCTTCACCGACTGAGCCACCCAGGTGCCCCATGTTGGGACAGGTTACTAAAGTGGCTGCAGAATCCAGCTGGTGGGCACCTTGAGGGAGCACAGGGATGGCGCCACTGGAGGAGGTTCAGCTCGGGCTGGGGCAGCGTCCCTGCTGTGCACGAGAATCCCACATTTGAAATTCAGGAGATGTGACTCAGGACCCCGGCCTCGCTCCAGGAAACGCGCGCGGGCTGGAGGCGGTGCGGGGCTCACCGTGCAGGTGCAGGAGGACCGCGGGGCAGAGGCGCCTGAGGGAGCAGAGGGGGAAGGGAGCCCGGGCGCTCATGGTGAGAGGCGCACCACGGACAGGGGACCCACGAAACAACCAACAGGTGGGGACAACCTGAGTGCCCCGCGGCTCGTGGGCGGTAAGCCACACGATGCGGTATTATTCCTCCACCAGACGGGGTGGCGCTCTGGCACCTGCTGCAACGGAGACAGGCCTTGAAACCCTGGCGCTGGGTGACAGGGGCCCGAACTGACAGGCCCTGCGCGATGTCACCGACCAGGAGTGCCCACGATGGGCGGCCTGTGGACCAGAGAGCAGACCGCAGCCGCGGCTGCCAGCGGGACTGGTTTCCGCGGGGAAAACATCTCGGAACTGGGTGTCGGAGGTGGTCCTAACACAACGCTGCAAAATGTGCAAGATGCTGCCGACTGGTCGCTTTAAAACGGCTGGTTTTAGGGGCACCTGGGTGGCTCAGTCGGTGAAGCGTCCGACTTCAGCTCAGGTCATGATCTCACGGTCCGTGAGTTCGAGCCCCGTGTGGGGCTCTGTGCTGACAGCTCAGAGCCTGGAGCCTGCTTCGGACTCTGGGTCTCCCTCTCTCTGACCCTCCCCTGTTCATGCTCTGTCTCTCTCTGTCTCAAAAATAAATAAACGTTAAAAAAAATTTTTTTTAAATAAATAAATAAAATAAAATGGCTAGTTTTATGTGATGGGACTTTCACTTCAGTAAAAGCAATAGTAATTGTTTCTGGAAGTGAGCCACGACCGAGTGGGCTGATGCCACGTAGGGGGCATGGCTGCTGTTGCATGGCCCCACACAGATGGCCCCATGTGTGGGGATGGTGGTCAGGGCAGGCCCTGTGTGGAAGAGGGGGCGTCCCAGGGGCTTGGACTCATCGGTGGGTGCGTGCTCCGCGGAGGGAGGACTCTGCCAGAACCAGCACGGCTAGGCTCCCGCATGCACACACACCGGACCTCACAGTCGCCCCAAAGCTGGCCAGGGGGCCAACCAGAATGGGGTTTAGACGACTTTCCTATTTCAAGGTGATCACCCTAGGTGGGAGGGAAGAGGGCAGGACAGTCACTAATCCTATCTTTTCTTAATGGAAAACATAAGAAATCACACGTGGGGCGCCTGGGTGGCTCAGTCGGTTAAGCGTCTGACTTCGGCTCAGGTCATGATCTCGCGGTCCGTGAGTTCGAGCCCCGCGTCGGGCTCTGGGCTGATGGCTCAGAGCCTAGAGCCTGCTTCCGATTCTGTGTCTCCCTCTCTCTCTGCCCCTCCCCCGTTCATTCTCTGTCTCTGTCTCAAAAATAAACTTAAAAAAAATAATAAAAAAAAAAAAAGAAATCACATGTGTGGCTAAGGCAGCTTCATTCTGACCCCTTTCCTTTAGAACATTAAACTGTGTTAAATTCATACAAACCCAAGCCCCACCCATCAAATCTGTATTTTATTTACACTCAGTCCAGTTTCAAAACAGGATTCCAGGTGGACCTCCATTCCCTTGGTGCTGGCGCATCATGACCACAGAGCAGCGGGTCCGTCCGGGAGGACAGGACAGCCTGTGTCCTGCTGCCCTCTGCGAGGGGCAGCGGGGCCGACTGCACCAGGATCTGCTCCCCTCCGCCCAGGAGCCCCCGGCTCTCTGAGCATCCGCCCGGGTCACACTGCCCAGGCCTGGCCCGTCAGAGCGAAGCTGTCCGACTGGAGCTGGCCCTGGGCTTCCGGAACTCAGGAGAAGTGTTCACCACGGTGGCAAGAGCAGGGCAGAAGGAGCAGAAGGAACCATTTCTGGGGGGCTACCGTGGGAGCACGAAGCCAGCAGAGGGGATGGGGGACGAGGATCAGCACCCCCTGACCCCTCCTCCTGGACCCGATACACCATTAGAGTCTCCGTTTCTCTGGCCCGCGTGGCCTTCTTACTAACGTCCCCTTGAGTGCCGACTCCCGAGGCCGCCTGTGACTCAGACCAGAGCCCTCCTGCGCCTGCGCTGCCGGGTCTGTGCCTTCCCTCCCCCTGCATGTCTACCCCAAGCAATACCGACCTTCCTCAGTTAGGCTTTACGGCGGACACTGGTGCCCAGTGGGGGAAGCCACCACGGGCTGTGGCCTGCCTTCTCCAGGGGCCCTTGTTCGTCCACGTCAATCGTCTGTCAGTCCATCAACTTCCACAGAAGCCGTAGGTTGTTTGTTTCTCTAAATTCAGTGACTCTGAAGGCACCTGGGTGGCCCGGTCGGTTAAGCTCTTTGGCTCAGGTCATGATCTTACAGTTCATGGGTTCAAGCCCTGCATCGGGCTCTGTGCTGACAGCTCAGAGCCTGGAGCCTGCTTTGGATTCTGTGTCCCCCCCCCCCTCTGCCCCTCCCTCACTTGCACTCTGTCTCTCTTTCTCAAAAATAAACATTAAAAAAAATTAAAAAATTAAAAAATTAAAATAAATTCAGTACTCTGAACATCAGTTGTGAGGAAACAGAAATTGTTATGATATTTGCATCCACTAAAATGCCATGTGTCCTCACTCACTTCGGGCGTCCTCCATATAGACGTGGCCCAGCTTCTCTTGGTGGCCTACAGTACAAGGCATTTTCACGGCTTTATCGAGACATGAGTGACACACGGGACAGTGAACGTGGAGAGCACGTGCCTGGATCGGCTCTGACATCTGCACGCGCCCACATACTGCTGGTCACGGGACACCGTGGGGGCGCAGAGCGGGGAGAATGCACTCGTAACACAGATACTGGACAAAGACGCCCGGTGCACAGAAACATCTCCGACAGCTCAGCAAGAAAAAGACAGAGAACGGCCAAGTTCTTGAATAGGCACCTCACGCGGAAGAGACCCAAGTGCCAGGTCAACACAGAAACAAGCTGGGCATCTCAGCGACCAGGGGTATGAAACTGGGCAGAGCAGGGACCTCCCCACGGCCAGCACAGTGACCGACGCAGAGGCCGGCAGGGCCGTGCGCAGCGGGGACTCACACGCGTTGCTGTGGGAGTGAGACTGGGCTCCGGGTGCCGCGCGGCCCGGCCGGTCCACACGCACACACACAGCACACGCCCGCCGAGAAACGAGTGCAAGAGAGGCGGAACGGCGCAAAACTAGAAATGACCCCAAGCGCTTGGCCTTCGTCAAATGGATAATACTAAGGTGTGACGTAGCCACACAGAACTCCAGGCACGACAAGAATGCGGCGGCGACTGCTACACACAGCCTGGACCCATCCCGCGGATGCGGCGCATCGAGAGAAAGGGGCCGGACACACTCCACGGTTTCACTTATGTAAAGCTAAATTTTAATAAACATTCCTTGTTTGTTTTAGAAAAGCATGTGTTTCGTAGTTACTGGAAGCAGAATTCTACACAAGCCCACTGTCTGCTGAAAGGTTCCTGTCTCTTCTTCCCCAGCCCGACAGGGACAGAGAGACACGAATCTGCTACGGTGCTGAGTTTAACCACTGCTCTCTGCAGGTCCCCTGGGTGCTGAGGCTCTTTGGTTGGGTACGTTACACGTTTGAAAACAAAACATATCAAAAGTGACGTAGCCACGGTGGTTTGAAGAGGGAAGTTTACAGCTCCAAGTACTTACATCAGAAAACAAGACGATGGAGAGACCATGGGACTCTTGATCTCGGGGTCATGAGTTCGAGCCCCATGTTCAGTATAGAGATTACATTAAAATGTTTAAAAAAAAAAGTGAAAAAAAAGAGAAAAAAAATAAACAAGACGATGGAATAGAACAAAGTATATCCAAAGTAGAAATTAGAAAATAGTAAAGAGTGGAAACCACTTAACTAGAGACAAATAACAGAAAAACAAAAGTAACAACAAAACTGAATGTTATTTTTGTGATTCATAACACTGACAAACCTTTGGAAGACTGATTTTTTTTTAAATAAGAGAGAAAGCACAAGTATTAAGAATTTTAGAAAAATGATGCCATTACCCATCCTACAGGCATCTGAAGAATAATTTAAAAAGATTATGAACTAACTTCATGTCAACAAATTATGCTACGTAAATGGAGAAATTCCTTGAAATACACAATTTACCAAATGAATACAAAAAGAAACACACCACCTGCACAGTGTCACGTCTATTGTTCCTAAATAATGCATTCATAATTGAAAACCACTCTGTAAAAAAGAAGTCCAGCCCAGATGGCTTCACTGGTGAATTCTATCAAGTTTTTTAAGGAAGAAACAATACCAGTCTTACAGAAGCTCACTTAGAAAATAGAGAAATCGAGCACCTTCTAACTTGTTTTATGAGATCAGCATTTTCCAAACACCGGAGCCTGATAAGGCCATTACAAGAAAACCATAGATTGAGATTTCTCGTGAGCATACACACAAACTTCCTTAACAAAATATTAGCAAATTAGCAGCAATATAAAAAATATAATACATCATGACTGCTGAAGTACACATCAGGAATGCAAGGTTGGTTTAACTTTGAAAACCAATCACTTAAGAGTCACTACACTCACAGAATGAAGGACAACCCTATGATCACCTCAACAAAGGCAGGAGGTGCGTTTGACAAAATGTACAGGTGTTCATGATGAAGACTCCACAAATGAGAACAGGACCTCTTAACTGTCACACGGGACACCTACAGAGTCTGCAGCTAAGACCACATTTAGCTGTAACGCAGTGAATTCTCTCCCAAGATGGGGAACAAGGCAAGGCTGTCCACTCTCATCATTTTCCTTAATGTTATGCAGCCCTGGCCCACGACATAGGAAAAGTTAAAAATAAACCACAGAAAAGACAACCTAGTGGTCTACAGAGAAGATCCTAAGGACTCTACAAACCCCTTCCAGAGCTAAAAGCTCTGTGAATTAAGCAAGGTTACGTGATACATGGTCTATAAATAAAATTTTTTTGGATTTCTAATGTACTTTCAACAAACCATTGAAAAGAGGTTTTCCAAGTCCCTCTTACAATAGCACCAAAGGCCTTTTAAGGTAGGACCATGTCTAACAAAGCTGTACAAGACCCTCCATGTAACACTGCAAACCACTGAGAGATTAAGCAGGACCGAGGTAAGTGGAGACTGCCCCTTGCTCCCGGGGGACTGTGAACATTGTGCGGGACCCACCTTTTCCCAGAGGTAGTTATAGAACCAATGCAATTTCAGTCAAAGCCTTAGCTGGCTTTCTTGGGCAGAAAGGGGTGATCAGACACTAAAATTTATATGCAAATCTAAATGACCTAGAATAGTGAAAAATAATGCTAAAAAAAAGAGCAAAGTTGGAAGACTTGCACTACCTGATTTTAAGACTTCACATAAGGGTACAGTAATCGGGTGCTTGGGTGGCTCAGTCAATTAAGCATCTGAGTCTTGGTTTTGACTCAGGTCACGATCACACAGTTCGTGAGATGGAGCCCCGAACTGGGCTGTGTGCTGACAGCGCAGACCCTGCTTAGGATTCTCTCTCTCTGTCCCTCCCCTGCAGGTGCTCTCTCCCTCTATCAAAATAAATAAATAAGTTAATTAATAAATATTTAAAATTTTTTTTTAACGTTTATTCATTTTTGAGAGACAGAGACAGAGCATGCGTGGGGGAGTTGCAGAGAGGGAGATGCAGAATCCGAAGTAGGCTCCAGGCTCCGAGCTGTCAGCACAGAGCCCGACGTGGGGCTCAAACCCACGAGCTGTGAGACCATGACCTGAGTCAAAGTCAGACGCTTAACCAACTGAGCCACCCAGGCGCCCCTTTAATACTTTGAGTGTAGAGTTTTGTGACCACCAACAGTTTCTTGTTTTGTAGACAATGGGAAAGTAATACCTGAGAAAAGTTAGCGTACGTTTTGGTCCAAATTAGTCTGTGCTCACTGGAACAGGTTGTTGAAAGGCAGGACTCTCACGTTTATTGCACGTGAACGAACACCCTCCTTCCTGTACTGATGGGCTGGTGATGAAGTGCACACACGCTCCTTGGCATCACGTCTATGCCCGTGCCTTGCGGTGACTCACTGTTGCGCATTGGCTGCCCCATCTAGCCCGGACCCAAGGCTCTGGGCCCCACAGGAGGTTCGCACACCTCCAAGGCCTTCGAGAAGACATAGGAGTCGCTCTTATTGCCCAAAGTCTTACTAAAAACTTAACATTTGTTCAGAGTAAAATTAAATGGCTAATTAAAATGTTACATGTCCTTGCTTTTCAAAATGTGTAAAGTCAGTTTGTTAGCTCTTTGCCTTTAAATTTTTTAATTTTGTTTTTTTCATTTATTGTTTTTTTAATGTTTTTATTTATTTTTGAGACAGAGAGAGACAGAGCATGAGCAGGGGAGGGGCAGAGAGAGAGGGAGACACAGAATTGGAAGCAGGCTTCCAGGCTCCGAGCTGTCAGCACAGAGCCTGACGCGGGGCTCGAACCCACGAACCGTGAGATCACGACCTGAGCCGAAGTCGAACAATCAGCCAACTGAGCCCCCCAGGCACCCCGAAAAACGTTTTTTAAAAAAGTACAGTAATGAAGACTGTGTGGCACTGGTTTGAAGACGGACGCAGGGCAATGGAACAGACTCGCTGTTCACAAACGGCCTCCAGCGCATGTGGTCACCTGGGTTTTCCAATGGCACAAGGCACTGACAAGGTCTATGGGGCAATGTGAGCCTTCCACAAGTGGTACTGGAGCAGCTGAGCATCATCGGGAGAAGTGCTAACTGTGCCGTGCCCGAAACATAATTCTTGGTAGATTGCAAACATACACACAAGACAACTCCTGGAAGAAAAACATACGGTCATACTTTTGCAGCCTGGAGACGGGCGAAGACTTCTCAGACACGATGCCAGAAATGTTAACCATGAAAAAATTGATAAGTTGTGCTTCGCAGAAATCAAAACCGTCTGCTCTTTAAAGGACACTACTAAGGAAGTGAAATGTTTGCAAATACACACGTCCAACATAGGGCCTGTAACCAAAATATATAAAGAACTTCTGCAAATGAAGAACAAAATTACTGCCCCTCCCCTGCTCACACTCTCCCTCTCAAAATAAATAAACTTAAAAAAATAGTTCAGAGCTCTGCATTTTACTGTAATTACCCCCCCATACGTAAAAAAGAGATGATGCCACTTTGCAGAGGGGGCGGGTTATAGGTATCCAGCCTTTTACGCTGCAGGAAGGAGCCGTTCACTGAGTGAGCGCAGGAAACGGGATCAGAGAGGCTGAGTGACCATGCAACAGTCACAGCGCCAAGTGACAGAGCAGTGGGTCAGAATCCAGTCTCCGGGATCCTCACGCACCTGTGCCCAGGGCCAGATGGGAGGGGCCAACCAAGATGCTGAGAGAGGCCGGGGGCTATGAGGGTGGTGCAGTGGGGGGCTGGCCGGTGATGGGGGTGGGAAGCTGCTCAGAAGGCTCTCAGGGGGACACAGGTATTCAGAATGGGCTCAGCTGGTGGGAAGGGGCGCCAAGGGGCGTGTCGACACGAAGCCCACATCATGTGAGCAGGACCTGGTGAGGGTGACCACGGAGGCCCAACCAGCAGGACTTGCTGGCGGCTCTGGGGCCCGGGGCTGAGGTGAGGAGGCCAGGAGGACCAGGACTGTGGCCTCTGCCACTCCCCCCAGCTCTGGGGCGAGGCCCTCTCTGATGGGCAGCTAGGCTGGGCGGGGGCAGCCATGCCGGATGCTCTCCCGGCTCCTGCCCGCGTGGAGCCACCAGGGCCGGACCAGCTGGCCACAGAGTCCCCAGGGGAGTGGGCCAGCTCTGAGACTGCTCAGTCAGCGGTGGCCCCGGGCACCCCGCACAACCCGGTGCTCAGCCCCAGGACCAGCACGACCCGCACAGAATCACCCCTCTCCCCCACACTGCCTGGAGGCTGTGCCCACAGAATGTGCCCCGGGCTCCGTTTGGGCAGAGCTAACCAGCCGTGCCAGGGGCCACCCCTCTCTAGAAACAGGGTGCTGGGTGCAGGCTGCTGGTCTCCTTTGGAAGTCCTTTGAAACCTGGCCAGGGCGCCTGGGTGACTCGGTCAAGCATCCCAACTCCGGATCAGGTCATGATCTCCTGGTTCTCGGGTTTGAGCCCTGTGCCTGGCTCTGTGCTGACAGCTCAGAGCCTGGAGCTGCTTCAGATTCTGTGTCTCCCTCTCTCTCTACTCCTCCCCATCTTTCTCTCAAAAGTAAAATGAACATTAAAAAAAATTAAAAAAAAAAAAAAGAAAAGAAACCTGGCCAAAACGGAGAAGTTTGCACAGTACAAAATTTATTTTTATTCTGAAGCCCAATGATACACCTCAGATCACATCTCTGTATGCATGTGCCTGTGGGTGCGGCTCTGCGTGTGTCCATGTGTGCTCGTGTCTGGGGAGTGTGTGCGTGCATGTGCTGTCTGTGGGGGCAGCTCTGTGCCTGTGCATGTGTTCATGTCTGCGGGCGCATGCGCACGTGTGTGCCCGTGGACGTGGCTCTACGTGTGTGCACACATGTGTGCCCGTGGATGTGGCTCGGTGTGTACGTGCATGTGCATGCGTGTGCCCGTGGCTTTCTGTGTGTGTGTGCGTGTGCCCACGCGCGCCCCTGGATGTGGCACTGTGTGTGTGCATGCACATGCGTGTGCCCGTGGATGTGGCTCTCTGTGTGTACATGCATGTGCACACGTGTGTATGTGTGCACATGGAGGCCTGACACAGGCTCTCTTCCAGTGGGTTTACTGGGCAGCTGGCCCCGGGTCTGACAGACACATCCAGCCTGGAGCCTGCATGCTTCCCTGGGATCTGGCAACTTCTAGGCTGTGGGAAGGATGTGTGTTATGAGGATGCCGGCTGATCCAGACCTTCCCCCAGAGAACTCCCGTGAGCTGCAGGGGAGGGAGGTGCCAGGGAAAAGCTGTCGAGGGAGCCTGGGGCCTCGCAGCCGTTTATCACCACCCCCCCCCCCCCCGCCCCCCGCCCCGCTGCGAGCTGCCGCCTCCGCCCCTGCAGCTGCTGGGCCTCAGGCTGAAGGACCGATTTATCCCCAAAGGCACGAAGGCCCTTGCCAAGCCGATGAGGCTGGATGGTCGCGCCCCCGTGCGTCAGCTTACACGTCAAGAGCTGCCAGACCCCAGGCTGCCACGGTGCGCCATCTGCCTGGGGGGCCCCGAACTGGCCCCGTGCACAGGTGGGGCCACCCTGGGGCCCCTGCAGCTCACACAGCCCCAAGCGCTTCCCGTCAGTTAATATCCTACTTAAGCTCACCAAGAATCAGTTACCATCTACCTGGCCTTCTGACAGCTCGCAAACAAACTGACGGGATTCGGACCGTGCCTCTGTGTTCAGGACACAGCTTCCCCCAGGGGGCGGCCTCCACCTGACCCAGGAAGCTCCTTGTCCCAAAAGGTGCTCTGAGGTTCTGCCGCCGGCTCCTGGCAGGTCCGGGCGCTGCCCTCCGAGGGGCTCAGCAAGCTGTCCTGCCGCGTCCGGCCTGGCCCTCTGCGCCCGAGAGACACTTGTTGAGTGCGTGAGTGAATGAATGAATGAAGCAGGGAGTGAAGGAGTGAGTGTGGGAGAGGTGCGTGTTTCTGCCCAGTGTCCCAGAGCCGGCTTCCCCAGCACAGCCCGCCCGGCTGCCGCGAGCCAATCGGCGCCCGGGCGCAGCCCTGCTGAGACCTGGATGCCAGCCAGGCTAGGACGCAGTGGAGGGGCCACCTCCCACGGCCTGGGGGCTCTGGGCAGAGGGACAGGTCTGGGGGCTCTGCCTGCCCGGGGAAGCACCAACAGCCGACCCTGGCCCAGCGCTCACGAGCGGGCAGCCTGGCGTCTCAGTCAGGCCGAGCCCACGCTGCGTTTGCATAAACAGCAGTGCAGCACTGTTAAGGGAAAGTTGCTATTTTAAATTCCATCTCACGGTAAGTGCACGGTTTTATGTCAGACCTTTTCTTCGAAAAGACATTTGCACATGGTTTTGATGGAAAAGTCGAGATTTAAAGATTAATAAACCACATGGTTGTTTGTTTTGCAGGAAATGAGTATCGACAAAGCCTTTTACCAGGCTGACATTTACCCAAGGCTCGGGAACCTGGTGGGCCTGGCCACGGGGCTGTCCCCTGCCCCTCGTCCAGGCAGAAGCTGGCCTGGTCCTCAGGCCACCTCAGTCCCTCAGGCAAATGCAAGTCGGAGCTTCAGGGGACCAGGGCAGGAAGGGCCCTTAGACCTCCCCGGTGTGATGTCCCCTCAGCAGCTGGGGCCTCTCTGGTGCAGAGCCACACGCCGGCCAGGACCCCCGTGGCAGGCTGGCCTCCTCCCCTCCCAGGACCAGTGGCTGGGGCACAGGCACTCTCTCTTCCAGTCTCCAGGGGACGTCCCAGCTGCTGGGACCAGGCTGCTACACCTCGGACGAAGGCAGATCAGAGGTCACAGCTGTGACGGGGACCCTAAGAAATCAGTCCATGGCCCCTGAGCCCCAAGGACCCACCCCTGACACAACAGGGCTTCCTTGAGGCACCAAAGGGGGCCCAGTCCAGGGCGCGGTCCCCAGCACCTGCCGCGCTGCCACTGGGCCCACCCAACAGCCGTCAGGGCAGGTACACTGTCCGCGTGCCCACCGGCATAGGGCCGCAGGCGTCCACACACAGACCTCTGGGTGGGGGTGGGTGGGGGACGAGCTGGTGCCCACAAGCAAGAGGGGGTGCGCGACAGCAAAGGAGCCCCGTCCTCAGTGGAGAAGTGGTCCTGGCGCCCTGTGCACCAGCTAAGAGCCCGACCCTTCCTGTGGACCTGAGCCGAAGGAGAGCCCGCCACCATGCGTGACCTACTCCAGGGTCACCCCAGAGCCTGGCGTCCATCCTTCCACCTCGACCCGCTTTCCTCAACATGCCTTCTCCAATGACAAGATTTCCTGGCACCAGAAGACCAGGGTGGGGCCAGCCCCATGTAGCCTAATCATCTGCACCCCTGAGTTTAAATTGGACAGTCTGGGACCACCGGACCCCTGCACCTGCCCCCCAGAGCCCACCCAACTTGTCTTCCTCTGGCATGCACCAGACCTCACACGACCCCCCTCCATTAGAGAGGCGCCTTGGCCTCCCGCCTGCCGGGCACCTCCGTGAGGAGGCCAAAGATGCTCTCACTTTCGGGGAAGCAGAGTTTACGGGAAGTCTAGTCTGTCCGGAAAATCTAGGCGCCAGCCCCTCCTGGGGGCCTCCTGCCGCAGGGAAGTGGTGAAGACAGATGTCCAGCAAGGGTGGCAAGACAGCAAGGAAAATGTTCACAGAAAGACATAAAATGGTGAGCCATAAGGGCCGGCTTGGGCACCTTATGCAGCGCGGCAGGTGCTGGGGACGGCGCCCTGGACTGGGCCCCCTTTGGTGCCTCAAGGAAGCCCTGTTGTGTCAGGGGTGGGTCCTTGGGGCTCAGGGGCCATGGACTGATTTCTTAGGGTCCCCGTCACAGCTGTGACCTCTGATCTGCCTTCCTCCGAGGTGTGGGGTTGGCTGTGTCAGTGCCCTGACCCCACAGACCCCTCCATGGATCCCTGGCCAGGGACATGTCAGGGCCACCACCCTGAGCTGGCTCCAGGGTGTTTAGACAGGGCCCACATGCTTGCTCACATCCCGGAGGCATGACCACATGTGTGGGGAAGCCCGTGCTTCTGCTCCTGGGCTGGTCTGGACGGCCGTGCCCTGGCCACGCCACACCCCCAGTGGCCAAGATGCCGCCCCCTCCTCCAGCCCAGCACCCCTTCCTCCCCATTCTGGCTCAAGAGGTTGGACTGTCATCCTAGGAAAGGGTGGGCCTATTTTTGGCTAAATTGAACAGAATTAAGGAAAGGTATTATTTCAAGACAGAGCATACGACTTCTGTTTCATGTTTCCAAAAATAAGAATCAGAGAACTGAGTGGCGCCAGGAGTCTGCATTCTTGTGGGTGCTCCATCCAGCCTGTGGTTTCCAGGACGAGAGTCTTGGCCAGGATACGAAACCATGTGAAGGTGGGATAAAGCTGGCTGTGCCTAAGAGGCGCCCCCCGAGAGCCGTGAGGGGAAGAGACAGGACTCACTAGCATCGGGAGACGGCCGGGCAGGGGTGTGCCGGGACCACACCGGGGCCCCAGACCTCCAGGAGTCAGGAACGTGGGCATCCTGCCTCCCCTGCAACCTGAGCTTCTCCTTGTGAGTGGGCGTCAGGAGCCTGGAGAGCCTGCCTGCCACCCACTAGCCTCACTCCTGTGCCCACGGCCTCCAGCGGACAGCACCATGGACAGCACCTGCTGGCCTGGGACCCTGGGACGACCCCCACGGGCTCCGGTCCAGACCTGGAGGGGTCTGCGTGTGGCCTGGACCTGAGCAGGGGGAAAGCCCTGGATAGAACAGGTTTCTCCTCCGTGTCCCTTGAACACGTATGTGCGCACACACACTCCTTTCCAATCCTCTGCCTTCAGGCTGCAATTCACTTCTTACCTGGGGCCTCAGCATACCGGCCTGACCCTCCACCCCATCAGTACTCAGCCCTGCCACCCAGGGCCAGGCTGCCCTCTGACCAGCTGGGATGAGGGTTTTGTCACCTCCCAAATCACATCAGGTCACATTCATCCTGCAGAAGTCAGGTGCACGGCAGAGCTTCCGCGTCCCGAGCGGTGGGATCCTCAAGGGGACAGACCCCCTTCATGTGCAGATTCCCAGGGATCCCATCTCCCGCCACCCTCACCGCAGTCCTTGCCCTCTGATAGGACTTTTAAAAGGGGGTGAGGGATACAGTCTGCCGTATAACCAGACAGACAGATTGTCCCTGTGCTGGTGACAAGGGAGCAAGGGGAAATAGAGGGCAGAGTACAGGCTAACAGCAGCACCCCCCCCCCCCAGGGGAATACGTGTGACATTCCTCAGACACTCCTGGCCACCCGAGAACAAAGGAAAGGGGTTTAAGTGCTGGCCATGCTGATGTGGGAAACTCAGGCAAACGAAAAGTTAAATTCCCTTACTGCCACAGCCCATCCACAAGTCCTTGAGACCGGCAGAGTGACCTCCCTCTAGGACCTCAGCTGCCTCGATGACGACACTTTGCTGGGGCAAAAGAGAGTCTTAGCTCAACGTCATCCCAACCCCCAGGATCCTGCACGTCTACTTCCTTGATGTCAACTCCCCCAAGTACATGCTGGCGATCACACCCCCAAGCTGATGGCCCCCGACATACATCTGGAGGGTCTGGTGACTGAGGTTTCATTAAACAGTAATAAGTGGCGCTTCCCTAGCAACAGCCAGCCCCTCAAGGTCCTGGAAACCTTGCTTCCAATATTCCTTAGGGACTTACTCTATCCCTGACCCCTTCGAACCTGAGGGGATATAATGAGTCACCTGTCACGACCCCAGGGCAGCTCTTCCTGCCCACGGGTGGGTCCTGTCCCCGTGCTTTAATAAGATCACCTTTTTGCACCAAAGACGTCTTCAGGGATTCTTTCTTGGCCGCCGGCTCCACAGCCCCACAATACCCCCAAACCTCGTCACTGGCATGTGGAGAGAGACCCAAAGACATCCAGAACTCAGTGCGGGACACAGGGGGCTTGTGAAGAGATGTGACATTTAGTCCCCCTCAGACCTGATGACAAAACAGATTCCCAACACAACACAGACAGGCGTGTGCACACACACTGAACCCACAAGAGCTCTAAACAACGGGTGACAGTGAATTCATTTGTAATTCTACAGCAAGACAGACAAATCCAGAAACCACAGAGGCATCAGTTCAATCATATGCAAGATGACAAAACTTCTGTAGAGAGAAAAAATAAACACTTTAAATCAAAATACTACCAACTGTGAAAGAGTATTTGCAAAAAATATGACAAGGGGGGCTCATTTCCTCCCATCACAGTGAACCTGTAAGATCTGTGAGAAACCCAACTGGACAGGAAAAGAAGCGGGGGCCCCACAGGCAGGTCAGAATGCAACCGTGTCCCCCCTGCACCTCAGCGTAAAGATGTCCACGGACAACACAGAGACCCCATTCTGACCTGTCACAGTGAAAGGTCTGGTTCTGCCTCGTGCTGTTCGCGCTCCTGGTGGGGGTGGGGAGGCCCAGCCCTCACAGGAGCTGCTTGGAGTGGGGTGTCGGGGCACACCCCCTCTTTCGGGCAACAAAGCCACTGCCGTAGGGTCCATCAAGGTCTGTGGGCAGTGCATGCGCAACTACAAAACCCAAGTCGCCTGAACGACCCAGGCGCCACAGCCAGTGGTGGTCGCGTGGCTCCGTCACAGCTGTGACGCGAACTTCGTGTGGATGCTGAAAACCAGGCAGATTTCTGTGCTGATAAGACAAGCGCGAGGTTTTCATAAAAGTGCGGAGAACCTGCGGATGGAGGCTCCTTCTGGGTAAACGCACCTCTCGACGCGGGGGGCCCGTGTGTGCAGACACCAGCCCGCGAGTGACCCAGGGGCTTCCCCTCCCCTCCCTGCCCCTCTGCGCGGCTCTCCCGCTCACACCCTGCACGTGAGGTACTTTCTCAGGCCAACAGGGATTATCTGGGTCTCAGATGATTTCTTTACGCCTCTCTGTTTATCAAAAACAACAAGCCCTGTTGCACATGCTGCCCCCCCCACCCCCCACTGGACGAGAGAAGTCCATTCTGCCTGCTCTGACAGCCCGGCATGGGGCCCTCGCTCAGGGGGACCAGCTCGGTGGGAACCAGAACCTAGAACCAGTTCTGGGGACTCAGGAGCCCTCAGATCCAGGCAAGGGAGCACATGTCAGGCGGGGCTGCTCCTGCGTGAGTCTCAGGCCGGCTCCAGGGGAAGCCTCTGTCCTTCCGTCCGTCTGTCCGCAGCGCGGTGGAGGGGAGGGGCTGTGCTCTGCACCCAGGCTCGCGCAGCACCAGGACTCGTGGGCAGGCCAGGCTCTAAACTGCGCAGCCGGCCGCCGCACCGTGCTCGGCAAGAGCTCGGGCCACGCTGGAAACGCCACGGGACTTCAGAGGCGCCGATGACCGTGGCACCCGCAGGTTTTGCGGAACCACCTGCCACAGAAAAAAGTGGACTTCCGTGGCCCCTCCGTGGGCCACGCAACCCCGGCAGAGCCACAGTGCTGGCCAGGCAGTCCCCCAGGCGTCAGCAACGTTGGCCCCAGATGCACACAGCACGGTGTGTTCTCTGTGGTGGCTCTGTGAGGCCTCCTTCCAGGGCTGGGCACCAGCCACCCCGTTGGTGTCTCCTATCCGTGAACCATGTTGCCAGCATCACTCCCGGCCCTTGGCTTCGTCGGGGAAGCCCCCACTTAAGGAAAGAAACAGGAGAGTCAAGGACAGTGAGGCAAATGCAGCAAAGGGCATTCTGATCTCTCGGCTGCCCTCGTGGGACCGGGGCCATCAGTTAAACGTCTTGGCCACCTACTGCCACTCCTGCTCGGAGCTCGGCCAGCAGAGGAGATTCTCCACATCCTGTTTACACCAGAGGGAAGGGAGGGCATGGAGCCCCGGGGGAAGGCTCCGGATGGTAAAGCCACAACTCAGCGTGTCCACGACAGGAGGCAGGCCCTTGTCAGCCCTTCAGAGGCTAGGGCCTGAGTCCTCTGCTCCCCCACAAAGGGCCACCGCCAATGTGGACAGCCCACGTGCACCAGGTGCAGGCGTCCCAGGGATGGTGTGGGGTCGGCAGGGTGAGGCACAACCTGTGGTCAGCTGACGACCCGGGGACCCGGCTGCACTTGCCATCTGGCCAGAGTCTGCTGCTCTGTCTGGAAACCACTGGAAGCAGCTCTGGAAAGGCCCTGGTTCCCTGTGCTCAGCAGCGAGTGGCACGCGGCTGGCAGCTTCAGGGGCAAGGGCAGGTGGTGTTTCCTTGCCGTGTGACCAGGACACCCATTCACCTGGGCTGCAGGCCATGGCCTGAGGCCCGACACAGGGGGGCCGCTGTGCTCACTGGGCGCAGAGGAAGAGGACGAGGGAGCAGTTTGCTCCCTGGAGCAGATCTGGGTGGCATCTTTGGGAGGACAGTCTCCTCGGCAGCTGCAGAAGCAGGGAGCCTCTGGCCGGCTCTCTTGGTCCCAGCGCCTGCCGCAGAGCCGAGGGCCCGGGAGGGGAGAGGGGGATGTAGACAGAGGCTGCCATGGAGATGACCCAGCGCCACAGCGAGCGGGGTAAGCCGATGACGCCTGCTCTGCATGGAAGCCACCAGCTGTCGCCTCCCACCCCTTCGCCCCCATGGGCCCAGATGGCTCCCACTTCTCCCCACACAGTCCCAGGCTGTCTCCGCAGGTCCAGCCCAGACCCCGCACCCCCATTCAAAGGCCAAGGGTCCCGAGTGCCAGAGGTAACAGGGAGACAGGGACAGACGAACACGCACGCACAGCACACAGCCAGCGCCCAAAGGGCCAGATTCTCCAAATTCTGGGACTTGCTGCTGAGGCCTTTGCAGGCCGACTGAGGAGAAGCATCCTATAGGCACGTAGCCTTTAAGAGGAGACAAGGACCAGACAAGGCCCAAGACCACCCAGACCGCACGCACGGGCTTGCCAGGCTGCAGGGGTAACCCAGGAGCATGGCCTTGCAGATCAGGAGGCAGTGGCTCACAGTGGAGAACACGGGAAGAGGCAGAGGCAAAGCCATCCCACGCAGACACCACGCTGACCACACGGGCCCTTTGCATCCAGATCAACAGTGCATGGCTGCAGCGCTGGGCCCAGCAGACAAAGACCAGGGACAAATTCAGTACAGTCACAGGGCTAAGGTGCTGGGGTGTGCAGTGAAAAAGATTCCTCTCCCTTTATTTTCTAACACGTGGAAATTGTTAAACAATTGATAAACAATTAATAGATGGAGAAAAAGGAAAAACAGAAAAAATAGTGCACCTGTAGATTCAAACGCAAACATATATACAATTATATTAAAGTAAGTGGATTAATATTCTAACTAAATGGCTGACGTTTTCAGACTGGATTTTAAAAAAGCAAAACTTAATGACGTGTTATTTATAAAAGAACTACTTCTTAAAGATATAGATGGCGTAAATGTCAAAGGGTGTAAAATGATATATCGTGCAAATATCAATCAAAAGAAAGCCACATGGTCTCATATATGTCAAAGTGGACTTTAAGCCAAGGACTGTTATCGGTGACAAAGAGAGATAGTTCCTAACGACCACAGGACCACGCCATCAAACAGACACGACAGTGCCAGCCATGCACACACCCACCCAGCAACAAAACCAGACAGAACGACAGGAAGACACAGACCAACTGACAGGGTTGGAGGTTTTCTTCTCTTGGTCACAGAGGAGACACAAAACACCGCTACCAGGAATGACAGGGGAGGCATCACTACAGACATTAGGAGAATGACAACTTTATGCCAATGAAGTCACTAGCTTAGCTGAAATGGGCAGATTCCAGTCCTTGAATGGGAATCCAAAACTAACATGGGAAGAAATGGAAAATGCAAATATGCCGTATCTATTAAAGAAATTGAGTTTGTAATTAAAATCTTCCCACAAGGAAAACTCTAGGCTCAAATGGCTTCGCCAATGCACTCTAGCAAACCCTTGAGGAAGTCATGCAAACTTGTTCAGAAAACAGAAGGGGAGAGAACACCTATAACCCATTTTCTGAGACCAGCATAAACCTGATACCAGAACCGGACAAGGACATTGCAAGAAAAGAAAATCTAGGACAATATCCCTAATAAGCATGGAGATAAGAATTACTGAAGAAATATTAGCAAATTGGGTTCAATGATAGATAAAATCCAACCTAGTGGTGCAAGGCTGGGATACTATTCAAAAGACAATGTCATTTACCACATTGGCAGAATAAAAGAGGGAAATCATGTGATCACCTCCACAGGAATAGGAAAAGCACTTGACAAAATTCAACATCATTAATGACTTAAAAGCAAAAATCTCACCACACTAGGAGGAGAAACTTCCTCAACCTGAGAAGGGCATCTTTGAAAAAGCCCAGCTGACACTGTGCTTAATGGTGAAATACTGAACCCCTTCCCCTAAGACCAGGAGAAAGGCCAGGGTGCCTGCTCTCCCACTTCTGTTCAACTCTGTGCTGGGATCCTAGACAGTGTGCTAAGGCATAAAGTTCTAAATGGAAGAAATAAAATTGTCTTTGTTCACAGATGCCGTGATCGTGACATACAAGGTTTTAGGGATACAGTTGATGTGCAACATTTTTTAAATTGTATTTGTTTTTTGTTTGTTTGCTTTTTTAGAAAAAACACAGGACTACTGCTCCCATTACAAAGGGTAGGTCTTTGCAGGATGAAGGAGGGAATTCTGAGGGTGAGAAGGAGGCCCCTACTTGTCAGGGATGAGTGGGTTCCACAGGACTATGATGACTCAGGCCCTGCGCAGGAACTTCTTGGAGATGTAGTAGTCCTTGTCGACCGGGGTGGATTTCTTGCCCTAATGCTCTTGGGGACCTCGGTCCACATCTCCTCCAGCACCGCGTCGCTGTCCCTGTCGAAGGGCGTTCCTACGGCCTGGGGGCTTCTTGTCATTGTGGCCACTGATGAGCACTTGGGTGTTGTTCTTGACGGACTGTGAGTACAGTGAGTGGACCCGGGTTAAACTCTTCCTCGTCCCGCTTCTGCGGCTCCTCCAGGGTCACCTCACTCTTGGGTTTGTTGAGGACACTCATAGTGGTAGTGGCTGTGCTCCTAGGTCAGTGCTGACTCCTCTGCATTGCTTCTGCCTCTCACAACTTATTAAGTATTAAATATGGAGAGAAAATTGAACAAAACTTGTGCAACCCCTGCACTGAAACTATGGAACGAGACAGAAAGTAAAGACCGGAACGGACAGCATGATTTGCTATATTCATGGATTCGAAGACTCAAATTTTAAGAGGCCCACTCTCTCTGCATCAATCAATAATTTCAACGCAATGCCAATCAGTATCTCGGCCAGCATCTTTTAGGAATTGACAAACTGATTCTAACATATACATGGAAAGGCAAAGAATCTAGAATAGTGAAAACAATTTTGAAAAAGAAGACCAAAGTTGCAGGGCAAACACATCTGCTTTCAAGATGTATTATAAAGCTATAATAATCAATATGGTACAGTATTGGTGTAAAAGATAAAACAGACATCCCTATTGCAAAAGAAGGAGGAGGAGAAGGAGGAAGAGGGGAAAGGGGGAAGAGCAGAGAGAGGGACGGAGAGAGGAAGAAAGACAAGAAGGAAGGAAGGAAAGAAGGGAGGGGGGAACCTTGGCCCTTACTTCATATTAACACAAAAATCAACTTGAAATGGAACTTTAAAATTAACAGCTAAAACTATAAAAGTTGTAGAAGAAAATAAAGGATAAAATCTTTGTGATCCTGAGTTGGGCAAATATTTCCTAGAAAGGACAAGAAAGGAACAAACCATAGAGGAAGAAATTTTTACTTCATCAAATTTTGACTTATTTTCCAGAATCCCCTTTAAGACCCAAATTGGAATCAGATATACAGAACTGGCTCCTATAAACCAGCACACAATTGGATTAGCCATAGGGGATGGGGGAAACTTTCTGGGATGAAAGAAATATCCCACACTTGACAGCAGTGGTGCTTACAAAACTGTATACATTTGTCAAAAGTCATTGAATCGCACCCTTTAAAATGATAAATTTTACTTTATGTAAATTACAATTCAGTAAACTGAATTCAAAAATTAACTGCTGGGGCACCTGGGTGACTACACCCACTCTTGACCTCAGCTCAGGTCTTGATCTCAGGGTCGTGAGTTCAAGCCCTGTGTTGGGCTCTGCCCTGGGCATGAAGGCTACTTAAAGTTTTTTAAAATTATATCTCTATGTAGTAGTAATTAAAAACCTAAAAATAAAACTATAAAAAAATTAGGCCCCTTATGATAGCATCAAATAAACAAAATGCTTGGAAATAAAATTAATGAAAGATGCACAAGACCTGCATACTGGAAACTCCAACCCATTCCTAAACAAGAAATAAATAAATGGTGACATATACCATGTTCATGGATTAGAGGGCTCAATATTATTAAGATACCCATTTTATCTAAAATTGATATACAGATATAACATAACCTCAACAAAATCTCGGCAGACTTTTTTGTAGATTGGACTCAAAATTTATACGGAAATACAAAGGCTATAGAATTGCCAAAACAATTTTGGTAAATGAACAAAGCTGGAAGACGTACACTATCTCTTTTCAAGATTTACCATAAAGCTGTAACAATGAAGAGAGTGTATCACTGGTATAAAGAAAGACAAAGACAGATCCCAAAACAGACTCACACATGCAGATCAAATGACTTTTGACAAAGGTACCAAAGTTATCCAATGAGGAAAACAAAGTCTTTTCAAGGGATGGTGCCAGAATAATTGGGTATCCACATGGGAAAAACCAACTCCCTACCTCATGCTCTGCACAAAAATGGGTCAGAAATTGGCCCTAGACCTAAACTTGACTCGAAGGTAGACAAAAATTTCAGACAAGACAGAGAAATCACCAACCAGAAGGGAATGACTGCTCATCTAAAAAGAACATTGAGGGGAAGAACAGGCCAACCACAGATGGGGAGAAAATATCACAACACATCCGTCCATCAAAAGACCTGAATCCAGAATGTCTAAAGAACTCCTTTTAGAGAGCTCAGTATTCATACAGAACTCAGTGTTAACAACGCGCACACTCACACACCAAACAGGCAAAAGACTTAAACAGACCCTTCACACAGTAAGCTGTACAAATGACCAATCAGCAGATGAAAAAGTCATCAATACCATGAGTCATCAGGGGAATGCAAATGTTCCCAACACCAAAATTTCTCTTTGTTCATCATTTTTGGAACACTCATCGTCTGCCAATGTAAGAAGCATAATTTTCTTGATAATTGTATAGTTCTCCATGACGATTAGATTTGGCCGTGCCTACTGGAGAGATCCTGCCGAGCCTCTAAGACACCAGCCGGCCGCCCTGCGGGCCAGCAGATGCCTTTAACCCAGACCCCACGAGCACCCCCAGGGGTCCGGCCAGAAAGGAGAGCAAGTCTGGGCCACGACTGCCCCTGCACAGTCCAGAACATTCCCTGAAGGTAGACCTGGCGTGTGTGACACCCATCGGGTCAGAAAGACTCCAGCTGGGGTTGGTCTGAGCACTTCCGGGTCAACTCGCACATTCCCTCCTTCCGCTCAGTCGACTTAAATGCAACAAGCAAGGCCCTGGGAGCCCCCGGTAAATACAGTGTGGTCCTGCCCTCGCGGCATCGCGGGCACTGGAGAAAGATGCACATTCCTGTGACAGGAGACTCCTGGAGAGGGTCTCTGTCTACTGTGCAGGCTTGCGTGCACATGCACACGCACGCGCACGCACAGACCCGCAGCACACGCAAGAACACCGTCTCCAAACAGAAAGCTGCTTTTCTTGGGCCATCCGTGCTGCTGTCTGTGAGTCTGGCTTCCACGAGCCCCCAGGAAATCGAAAGCCCCCTGAGTCCTCGACCCAAGGCCGTGGCCATGTCCTGTGTGCTGTGCCCCGAGGCTCTGAGGCCCAGGCTGCTGGCGGGCTGACCCAGGGTCTGGGAGCTGAGGCACCACCAGTCAGAGGGCGCCGCACCACCAGCTCCCACCTCACTACTCGCGTGGAGGACGGCCCTCTTTGCCGTAGGGCTGCCGTCCACTCACCAAGGGGATGTCAACGGCACCTTCACTGGAAACGGAGACACTGCAAGATTGTGTAATTAACAGAGCCTTTCGGGACGTTTCAATTAACTCAGTCTGCAGATGAGCAAACTCCTGTTCTCTGGAGCACCGAGATTTTTTAATTAAAAGGAATTTGAGATAATTTTGTAAAGGTTTCTTGGATTCCACTGGACACGCCCACAAGGGTCTTGTGGCCCCGCCTTGTTCCAGGTGACCACGGTCCCCTCGGCTTTCTTGGCCTGCAATGCCCTCCCTCCAAGACTGCACACGTGGGCCCGAAGATGCGCATCATCCCAGCAAGAGGGTGGGCTCAACTTTCCGAGGACTGAGGAGCCCTGTCGGCCCCGGAAGTGATAAGCCCACAGGTGAGCTGGGCTGCACAAACCTTAACTTCCCGGCCCCAAGACACAGCTCTGCCACCCTGCGCACGGCCATGGGGACGCTCAGCCTGCGGACTGGGGGTGCGGTCAGCACGGGCTCTGCGTCCACCTGTGCGCACAGGACAGCCTTTCCTAACCTCATGTCCCAGCGAGACAGACATGGGCCCTGGCAGGCAGGCGGGGGGAGGGTCCCCCAACACTGGGCCTCTCTCAAGATCCAAGGCTCCCTCTGCAGGGGTCCAGGGGGCCCCGTCGAGACAAAGCATCTCCTGGGCCCCAGACCACTCCAGCTGCTTCCTAAAGACACAGGAGCCAGAACATTGGGCAGCAGCCCACGAAGGCTGCTACCGCGAAGTCCAGCAGCACCATGCACGGCACCCCCTCCACGGGCAGGAGGTGCCCACACGGAGTGGACAGCTAAGGCGAGCACAGCCCAGGACACTTGTCAGCCAAGCAGGGGCCGCTCCCACACACTCCCACACACACAGGCATAAATATATCCTTATATACTCTCTCTCTCTCTCTCTCTCTCTCTCTCACACACACACACACACACACACACACACACACACACACACACACTGCCAGGCCCATGGGCAGGGACTCCCAGAGACGCTTTGGAAGGGACACCAACTCCCCCAGACCCTCAGCCACGCCTCAACTGCATTTCCCAGCCAGTGGTCACAGGAAACTCAAGGCTCAGTGCTCCCAATGGCTAGCACTGTGGTTCTCAGCAGGGGGCAGTTACCCCCTGGGGACACGTGGCAATGCCTGGATGTATGACTGACTGTCACAAATGTGGGGGGGGGGGGGGTTGCTGCTGGCACCAGTGGGCAGAGGCCAGGGATGCTGCTAACATCCTGTAGTGCAAGGAACCGCGCCCCTCCCCCTCCAAGAACGACCCGGCCCGGATGTCCACGCTGCAGAGCCTGCCTGGCTTAGAGCTGGCCCCTGCTCCACCCTGCACAGGGCAGCCCCCGCCGGCTTGGCCTGTGGAAGTCCAGGGGACCCTGTGGTCAGAGCTGTACCCAGCTGAGGCCCCAAAGCCGCCCTGCACACCAGTGACCGCCCCAGAAGGCACGGGGACCCTGTGCGGAGGGAGGCGGCTGTGGCCCCCGACACGAGGCACACACCTGCTCACCAGCCGGGTTCTCAGCTCCTGTCAGATGTGCGTTTCATAAGCAGCCCACACGCAGCCTCTCCAACCCAATTCGAGGAAAGGGCTTTTGGGACAGCAGCACCCGCATCTGCCCAAATTCATCCATCACGTTCAGCCGAAGGCAAGTGCAGCCAGTCTCCTGTGTCTCCAGCAGCCGGGACAGCCACTCCCACCCCTGTGCCCCATTCCCCGTCCCCTGCAGGCCCTGCCCTGACTTCTCCTAAAGCCCAGTGTCCTGAGCCTGTTTGTCCAAGTGACCAGGCAGCTTCACCTAACTTCTCTGACGGCCTGGAACAGAACACACGCCCCCGGAGAAAAGGGAACAGAGTCATCCAGAACCGAAGCCAGGGTCTGGCCGTCCAGAGGGCTCTGCTGCTGCCAGCTGGGGACGGGGGAGGGCAGGGGCAGGGCCAGAGGGCCCGGACTGCCACGACAGGGCACTGAGTGGGCAGGAGCCATGCCGGACGCACGGGCTGGTTACACCTGGCCCCAAGGAGGGCTCGGGCCTGGGGGCACCAGAACTCGGTTCTGAAGGGGCCGAATCTGAGAGTGTGAGACACATCAGTGGTAGTGTCGAGTCAGAGACTGGACAGAAAAGTCCGCAACGTGGGAGGCAGGTCCCGGCTGGAGATATAAATTTGGGAGTCGGCATATGGATGACATTTGAAGCCGTGAGGCGGCCGACGTGTGAGTGTAGTGACGCACAGTGGGGAGAGAAGGACAGGCCGAGGGGCCGAGGAGAAGCCAGTGGCGGCACCCTGGGAGCCACAGGGAGGGAGCGACTCTGGGCGGCTCCACGGTGCCAGGTGCTGCCACGGGTGGAGGACGAGCAGGGCCGGGGCTGGACATCACTGGCAGCCACGTGGAGGGGACCTTCCCCCGGGCGCAGGGCCGCGGGTTCCCGGGGGCAGAGAGGCAGGGACGAAGAGCCCCTGATGAGTTTTGCTGGAGACGGGGAGCAGCGCACATGCAACGCCTACAGGACGCCTGCACCACGAGGGCCCTGGGGACACAGAATCACGTGGCTCCACCCTGGCCACCCTCAGGAGCCGGTGACGCAACCCGTCAACACGCGTGAAACCTGAGCTGAGCTCAACGCAGGGCTCGGCTGAACCCGGGGGGCCCGGGAGCTCCACCCGCCCGTCTCCGCTGCCGCCGTGGACGGCTCTTCCCGCCCCCACAGAGCCTCTGAGACATCCTGGGGCAGGGACATTCTGTCAGGCCTACACCTAGGAACACATCCTGGGTTGCAGGGTCACTGCCCCCCAGCCGAGGGCCAGTAGGAGCCATCTGAGGCTGGACACTTCTGGCACGACGGGGGCCCCGGGCCGTCTCAGCCGGAGGGTATTTGCGAGAAGGGCCGGGGAGGTTTGGGTTCAGTGCGGCGGCACGGGGGCGTAGGGGGCAGCGGCCCGGACACTGTCAGGGTGCTTGGACAGCTTTAGGGCTGGGCATCCTCGTAGCTCGTCCACAGAAGGTGGGGGGTAAAGAGCTGTGACTGGCAGAGCCGGGCAGGGGGAGTCTGGCCATTTGGGCTTGGACAACACTCGTGATGTGCCACGGAGGGCTCTTGTCTCTGTCTTGGCCCATCACGGTCGGACGTGGGTGTTCTGTGATATCGTTTACGTGCGACACAAGAGCGCCGGGGCCCGGCCGCATGCCAGGCCAGCTCCAGACGTGAAGGCTGGGCTCTCTCTGCCACGTCCCGCCGAGCAGCTTCTGAAGTGGTTGTGTGAATTCACACTCCCTCTGCCCGGGGCGTACAGAGCAGGTGTACATGGCAGATACTCAGCTCGCTGAAGGAGGTGACGGGCACACACCAGAGCCCGTGCTTCAGAGAGACGGTCCTTTCCCAGGAACAGAGAGCACCCCCGGCACTGTCCCCTCCCCGACAGGAAGACCCGGGCTCCCTGGAGAGCTGACTGATTCCAGCACCGGGCCAGGGGACAAACCTTGTGGGGCCAGAAAGGAAGGGCTCAAAAGGCTGCAGGAACAAGAGAAGGGCGACGGGGCGTGCCAGGGGCACGGGAGCCAGCCAAAGGCCAGGCCAGAGCTACAGCAACAGAAGTGACAACGAAGTCACACTGGATTATAACCCAAGTGCCCCACTAACACCCTTGCGTCCACACTAATACACGTGAATGACCCAACAACCACACAAATGGGGAGGAGAGACAAATCTGTGCAGAACGTAGACGCCTCCCCCTCCAGGATGGGGGCCTGACACCCACCCCCTAAGCGTGGGTGGTGCGTGGGGACTGCCGACAGGACAGTCCCTGACGGCGGACGCTCCTGAGTAGGAGGCCGCAGCCACGGGGACAAGGTCAGAGCCCCGCTGGGCTCGTCCCACAGACCCATAACCCAGTGGGACCCCGACATGCTACAAAACACCTGACCAGCTCTCCTCAAAACCACCGAGGTCATCAAAAACCAGGAAAGGTTGAGAAACTGTCGTGGCCCAAGAAATGTAAAGAAAGACACGTCACGTGGAACCACGGAACAGGAGAATATCAAGTACAGACGGGAAACCTGAATCAACTATGGGCCTCCGTTACTCAGTTGTGACTGTTAATTCCACGTGTCAACTCGATTGGCCACGGGCGCCCAGATCACACACTCTGGGCGTGTCCGGCGGGTCTGGGCGTGTTTCGGGTGATGCCAGCACTGCAGTCCGTGGATTCAGTAAAGCCGACCCCCACCCCAGCGAGTGTGGACATCGACCAATCCACCGAGGCCCTGATGGGGGAAGGGTGGACTCTCCCTTTGTTCCTGCCTCACCTTCCGGGACGGCTCGTGTCACGTTCTGCCCTCGGACTGGGAGCTGCCCACGGACGCGGACTCAGTTCCCGGGGTCAGCCGGCCCACGGCTGACTGTATCCTGCTTGGGCTGCGTAACTGTGCAAGCCCCCGGTCTAAATAAATCCCCCAGTACACACACACACACCCCCGCATGCACGTGCACACACGCACACACCACACTCCCGTTCTGCAAGGGCACCCCCCCCCCCGACAGCCCTGACTACTATGGGGTCAGGTCACGGTGGGCTCACCAGGTGTGGCTGTCTGACCCTCCACCCCAACACAAGACACTGATGTTCGTGGAAACCCGTGGTGACGGTTCGTCGCACTGCCTTCAGACTGTGCTGCAAATCTACAATATTCTCTCTCTCTCTCTCTTTTTTTCTTAAAGTAGGCGTCACGCCCCTGAGATCAAGACCTAAGCTGAGATCAGGAGTTGGACGCTCAACCCACTGAGCCACTCAGGGGCCCCTAAAATACTCCAAGTTTACAAGAAAAAAGTTTTGAAAAAGTAACACACGCTTCATATGGATCCAAGCATGGATTGGAAGGCGATACGGAAAACTGCAGGTGGTTGTTATATTAGTGCTGAGGTTACATAAGACGCTGAATTTCTTAATATTTTTTCTTGTCACTTTTTGTTATATAATAAGAAGCTATAAAGTTAAAAAAAAAAAAAAAAAAAAGGAGCGTCCTGGCAACAGCGTCTGGTGGCTACACGAGCAGCCACGTAATTTGTCACACAAACCAGGACACGTCTGAGAGGGACAGGGAGGCCGTTAATCACTACGCCCGACCAACCAGCAGGAACCGGAGTCGTGCGGGGTACAGGGTCGTAGCTGCGTCCTCCCTAAATCCCTGCGCATCGTGGCCCCAGAGCAGAGCCGGGTCAGCGGGGAGGCTTTGTCAGAGGCACCGAGACGTGACATTGGTGTCCGGGGCCCTTCTCAACCTTCTCGACCCTGTGAGCCCGCACAGCCAGCCCACCCATGGCCGACCACGCACTCTTGCCCGAAGCACCCTACAGGGGTGGGGGGAGGGCCACCCCAGGTTTTCCAGCTGCTGAATGTGCCACGGGGCCCCCAGCCCAGGCATGAACTGCTCGCGCACGTGTGGACGGGGACCCCCTCTCTTTGTGGCTTCCTTCCTGTTTCCCTGTCCCCCACCCTCCCAGTCATGTGCTAATTTTGCAAAGCATCCTTTCTGCCGAGGAGCTAAAATACAATTTCAGAAACACACGTCGACCTTGATTCTAGAAGAAAAGGAGAAAACAAAAGAACTGGGGACGAAGGAGAGACACGACCCGGGACAGCCCAGGTGGGTCCCCTGGACCCAGGGTCCCTGTGAGCTTCCCGGAAAAGTCCCCAGGGCCAGGTGGGTCACAGGCGCTGGCAGGTGCACAGCCCGCAGGCTGCCTGGGCTCCATTCTTCACACTCAGGAGGCGCTCGCTTCCCCTCTTTCTTCCTGTTTGTTTCCGATACGGACGGCACTTCCCCGGAGGCTGAGTTTCGAGGCAGAGAACCGAATTCCGCGAGTGTCCCAGGGATTCCCGGGGCTCTGACACAGCGACCGCTCTGCTGGGTGGTGCTGGGTCCTCTTGCCACACTGGCACCCTGCGTGGCCCCGGGGCCGAGGTGGCCAAGAGGGCGCTCACACAACCCCGGGAAGGCAGGCCTCTTCCCGAGGTGGCCGTGGGCAGACACACGGAGGGGCTTCCGGCTCGTCCCTGCCGGCCACCCCCGTGTGCGTGCTCTCTCTTGAGCCTGAGCGGGACCTGCTCCAGCCATGCAATGTGGCGGAGGGACAGGGTGCCCGTCCACACCCACCGCGTGCCTCAGCCCCCGTGCGCTGGGCTCCATCGGCCTCGGCGCTCTCGGGAGGAAGTCCCACTCCCCCACGGCAGACACCTGCGGACACGGAGGAGCCCCGAGACCACGGACGATAGGCCCACGCAGCCGCTGATGATCCCTTCAAAGGGTGGGGCCCGATTCCCTCCCCTTGAGTGTGGGCTAGACACGGTGACCCACTTCTGGCAAGTGGCCTAAGGCGCCAGGGACAGCATGTGACTTCGGAGTGTGGCTTGCTCCTCTCTCCCGGCTCGCGGAGAGGCTGGCCGCCGTGGCGTGAGGCCACGCAAGCAGCCCCACGGAGAGGCCCACGCGGTGAGGGGCTGGCGCGGGAGCAGGGTCCCCGCCCGTCAAAGCTGCAGACCGTGCAGGTGCAGCCACGGCTCACGGTTCCCGGGGGGCCCGGAGCCAGACGCACCCGGGAGAGCCGCTCCCGACCCCCCAGCTCACAGAAATGGAGGTGACGGCACGTCTGAAGGCCTGAGGTTTCGAGGTGGTTTGCTACGTCACAGAGAACAGGAACAGATAACACACAGCAGGCGACAGCGTGAGCCGCGACCCCTGGGGACGTGACGTTCGGCCTCCAGGCCTCTGAGCCGTTCCAGCTGGGAATGAGGCACCGTGTACGTGAGCAAGGGAGCCACCGCGGATGTCCTGGGGGACCCGTCCCCACCGGACCCTGGCCAGTCCGAGAAACAATAAGAAGAGGTGTGGTTAAGTCACTGGGCTTTGGGGCCCTTCGTCGCCGCAGATGAGTAACTGACGACGGGCCCCGCGGGCACAAACAGCGACCAGTCTGAGAGACTCGGTGCTGAGACCCTGCCCCGCCCCCAGGGCTCCGGGTCGCACGTGGCCAGCCAGGTCCCAGGAGAGGCCCGGGTCCTGGGGGAGGCAGCCGATGGCACAGCAGACCCCTCCTCGCCCCGACGCTGCCACAGGCACGAAAGAACAAAGGCCACGCTTGCAAAGGCCCGAGTGTCTGTGCCAGGCCTGACAGGCTCCCAAGGAAATCGCAAAGTCGTCTGTGTCTTGCTTTTGTGACCAGTTCCACCTCACGCATACAAAGCATGAGGAGTCATGATGTGAATTCTGAGAGCAGAGACCTTTCTAAAGTCAACTTCTGAAATCGCTGTGAGAAATTGAATGTACTCAGCTCTATTTTTAATAAATTGGGGGCGACACTGACTCCCACCCACACCAGCTCCTCGGTTTCGGAGCCTAGATAACAGCCAGCCAGGATTTCGCAGGATCGACGCGGGCCTGTGCCGGAGCCTCCGTGGGCTCCCAGGCACACGCGGGACGTGGCGGGGGGAGGAGGGGCCTTCCCACAGCTGAGTGGAGCCAGGCAGGGAGAGCCCCCAGCGGTCAGCTGCCTTGGTTTTTAAAGTAATAGATTTTAGGTCAATGACAAAAAACATTTTTTGATGAAGCAGGCATCCCAGATTTTAAAAATAACAATAATTGTATTAATTACAGCTTCTCCCAAGTTGTCTCAAATTCTGATCATGGAAATCACTCCGCGTTTGGATCCAGCCGGTGTTTGGGGCAGCAAAAAGTAGCCCAGCGTGTCCTGCGGGGGCCCGGCCGGCTCGCACCCCGAGAGGAGCTCGGTGTCCACCCGCCTTGGGGAGAAGGAGCAGAACGGAGGAGGCCTGCGCGCTGGACGGCGAGGACTGACCGTTTGTGGGAACACCAGCCAGCAGGAGGAGCGCTTACCGAAGCTGTGTGTGTGTCCGTGGTCACACACAGGTTGCAGAGCGAGGCAGGTGTGAGGAAACATGCGGTCGACCTATTCGAAGTAAGGAAGAACGACGTGCACAGGAAGGACAGTGACCCCAGCCCCAGGGCCAGGCCCTTCACTAAGGTCAATGCCACATTTGACTGAGCTTCCTGTGGACGGGGAGCCGGGCACAGGCCCTTAAAATAAGAACCAACCGGCCCCAAAGAGGACCAGAGGGGCTGTCCCGGGCCCCCCAGGAGGGCAGAGGGCTCCCGTCAGCCCCCCCGCAAGGCCCTCGGGTGTGGGGCTGGACCGCCAAGCTCCCAGCACACACCGGAAGGGAGCCAAGCGACCTCTGGGACACGGGAGCCCTCGGCACCCGCCAAGCAGTCGGCTCTGGGACCAAGGACACGCACACAGGATCGGGGAGCACCTAGATGTCCCTTAGCAACCCCCACTGGTACACTTGCCCGGCACGCCTGGGGAGGGATCAGAAGGAAGACGCCAAGTCCCCACTTAAGAAAAAGGAAGACAGTGGAAATGTACTGTGGTTACGTGTGCCCCAGGCCGTACCTGACACGGATCACGAAGAAATAAAGACACAACTGAAAGAGACATGGGGCCATCTCATAACCAGCAGCTTCACGGTAAGAGCCAGCTTGTGTCCAGGGCCGGTGTGGGCTCCCGTCCAATGCCCGTCACCCAGTACGCCGAGCCCCAGGGGACTCTGCCCTCAGCATCTGGGCCTGCTAAGCCCTCCGTGCCCAAGGTGCGTCCCAGGGCAGGCGGCAATGGCACCGCCTGGGAGCCGGTTGGCAATGTAGACCCTTGGGCCCCACCCCAGACCTGCTGAGTCGGAATCTGCCTCTTCACAAGGCCCCCGGGGGGGTTGCGGCCCAGGACGGCTGGGCCGCCCTGACCCTGTTCAGAATGAGTGCCCCTCCGCAGCTTTGCCACCCTCAGACCCTCATCCTCAGACAGAAGCCCTGAACAAAAATTACCCCCGTGCATTCGTACATTACTTCTCAACTGGAAAGCTGGGTGGTTAAATTTTTAAAAGAAAATCGGCTTATTTATAGCACTTTAAAACACACAACCAGATGGACAGGCGTGCAGAGATGACGTGACGGTAGGTCCCAAGTCCATTCTGAGACCAGCCTTGTCAGCCACGGGAGAGAAACACGTCAAGCTCCAGGGCTGCCTAAACGCCCTCCAGGACACCCAGTGCTGCCCCCCCAGAACCCCAGAAATCCAGGAACGAACACGCAAGGGGGCTTTCCAAAGGGGCCACGCGCCCTCCTACCCAACCTGAACCAAATGCCCGCCCCACACCAAGGGCCTCTGCATTGCCCTTAACCAGCCTTAACCAGCTGGTCAAGGACCCCAGGGTCCCAGGGTCTGCACCCACAGGGCTTCTGGCCACCAAGGCCCCTGCCACGTGGGGAGGGCGTGTGAACCGCCATTAGCCCAAGTCTGGGCCCCACAGGGAGCCACCGCCCGGCCCCCCACCCCCTCTTCCCGGTCAGGAGGGAAGGAAAAAGGTACTTCCTGAAACTCAAGTCTATGCCCCCTGCAAACAGACTCTTAATAAGGAGGGGCCGGACTGACCCCCACAAGGGTGGCCCCATGAGCACTAGTAGGCCGCCACCCGTGTGCCCCACCCCGCTGCTCTCGGCCCTGCAAGCTCTAGACAACACAAAGGAAAAGTGGGGCACATGCACCGTAGAGTAGTGGACAACCCTTCTTTGCTGCTCGTGTGACTGGCCACCCAGAAAACCCAAGCACAGAAATCAAAACCCTGGGAACCGGCAAGGGTCTCAGCAGAGTGGCCATTTCCAGGATGAATAGTTTCAAAAGTAAAGTTTTGGGGTGCCTGGGGGGCTCAGTCGGTTGAGCGTCTGACTTTGGCTCGGGTCATGATCTCGCAGTCTGTGGGTTCGAGCCCCCCCGTCGGGCTCTGTGCTGACAGCTCGGAGCCTGGAGCCTCCCTCAGACTCTGTGTCTCCCTCTCTCTCTGCTCCTCCCCACTCGTGTTCTGTCTCTCTCTCACACCCAAAAACTAAACATTAAAAAAATTTTTTTAAACAATGAAATAAAAAGTAGAGTTTTCCTTCATTCCGGCACTAACCAGTGCGGAAAGATCCTGAAGCCCAGCGGCGAACACACGATAAAGGGCATTTAAACTTAGAAGCACCCTAAGTGAGCCCACAGGAGGAAGACCTTCTCGCTGCCATCAGATGTTGTTCCAAATGGACTGGAAGTTTCCATATGAAGTACCGGAAGGCAGCGCAGGTGCAGGTTTATAAACTGGGAACGGACGACAGTAACACGACACCAAGGCCAGGACCTGCCAGGAAGGAAGCTATTGATGAATCCGACCACACAGAAATTAAACACATCCGTACAAAGAAACCCCCAGCAACACTGCAAGATAGGTGGCAAATGTGCATAGGGGCTGTTCGCGGGTGAGGCCGTGTGCACGCGGAACGGTGAAAGGAAACAGGACAGCAAAGGTCCCAGTGGGAGGCGCGCGATTCACAAGAGACAGCCGCCCAGAGATAGAAAGCAAAGAGATTAATTACCAGTCTCATTGGCAGAGAAACTCCAAGCATTAATACAATCTTTACCTCGCGGACCGTCAAAAGTGTAAAACATCTCCGCCAGCCCAAGTTGGTGAGGACTCAGGGAAAGAGGGCTTTGGAGCGCACAGCGAGAACAAACCACCACGGCCTTCCGTCCCGGCTGCTCCGTGGAAGTCTCTGCCCTCTCGCCCCTCCCCCGGGTCCCTCCTGCCATTCAGTTTACTCATTCACATTTCCTGTCCGCTGTCGGTCTCCCCACTGCCCCCCCGTCTGGTTACCCAACACGCAGCAGCCATACCCATTTGGTCACCAGCGTGTAAGGCGCAGCCCCGACGGCAGCTGGCTCAGAGAGGGCCGTTCGAACCGAGGCCAGCCAGGCAGACGTACCAAGATGCCTTAGGTGGACACTCTTGCGTGTGTCATTCCCAAGTGCGTGAAGCTGAATGCACAGAGATGCGTGTGCTGAGCTGTTTATGATATTCACAGACAGGGAAACACCCCAATGTCCTACGATAGGAAATGAAGTAAACAGGGAATGTGGTATCTACACAGAGGAGTTGTCTACACAGAGGAGAGCCGAAAGGCAGGGACTCTGGGACCTGACGACCCATCAAAACCACCAGCAGGGCCTAAAGACGAAGCGGTGCTGAGCTCTGCCCCCACCCCCACCCCACCCCCACCCATCCCGACAAACTCAACTTGAATCTCTGGGGGGTGGGGCCCAGCCAGCCTGGTGGTTAAGGGCACCACGGAGTCTAGCTCGTGGCCACTTTTGAGGACCACGGTGGCAAATCTAGCCAACAAATGATGCTGTACATCTATCAGGTATCTGCCACATATCGCTGAGTAAAAAAGCAGGTTACGACAGATCCACATATGGAACACGCTCCCATTTCCGTATCAGAGGGAAAAAGTGTGCTCCCACACGGCTGCACGCGTGAGAATGCCCCTAGGGCAAGGCTGCAGAAGACGTCCACCGTTGGCCGCGGCGGGCTCTCGGGGCCAAGGATACACGTCTGAGTCTTCCCGTTGAGGACAATTTCAGGAAAAACAGGAAAGCATACACATTTATTTATTTTAATGCTTCTTTAATTAGAAAAAAAAACCAAAGGCTTTTTTTTTTTTTTGAAGAAAGGTGGCTTGAGGACCTGCTGGCCTCCTGTCCTGGCAGGCTGTCCACCCACCCAACAGACACGGGCGAGGCATTCTACGGCCTTCAAGGCTCCCTTATTCCCGGTTTTCTTGGGGGAAGCAAACCTTTGCAGTGACTAGGTACTTACTCCCCGCTACTAAGCTAACGCCACACTGGGCTTGAGAAGGCCAGGTGCCCCCCGGTTATGGAGCTGCTCAGCAGGAAGGAGCTGGAGCCCCAGCCCCCACCCCATGGCCTCCGGCTCAGCAACCCCATTCCACTCGGGGACACCAAGACAGTGAGAGATGAGGGGGCTGCGGGACGGCCGCAACTCTGGGGCAGAGAGCAGAAGAAAGGCGGGTCCCCAGCAGGGTTCAGCTCCGGAAATCCAGGGCTCCCAGAAGTGGGCGAGGGATCTGAGGCGTGGGGTCACGGGCGCAGGGAAAGGGGCCCCGGTCCGGTGTGAGAGGTGCACAGAGTTTGAACACGCGGCCGGCACCCGCCAAGTGAGCACAGGGTTCTCGGCGCCGCAGGACCCACAGGGACGAGGACACTTAAGACTTTCTATATCACAACCACGCTTTTTAGCTGGGATTTACCTGGCACTCTTTTATTCTTTTTTTTTCCGTTTCTCTGCACACCAAACTTGATACATTAATCGGGAGTTTTAATCCAAAAAATTCACCAGAAGGTCTTCCGTTGCCATAGCAACCGTCCAGCCCCAGCAAATGCACGTCTCCAGCACAACTCGGCCGCCTCTTCCAGCCGGCTCTGCAGCGGGGCCGGGAAAGTCATGGAACCGCTGTCTGGAGGGGCCGGGAGACAGCTGGGGCTCAGGGGCCACGGCTTGCGTCCCGACTCTCCTTCCTCCTTTCCAAACCCCACTCCTTCCATCTAAATAACGCCACGGACCTCACGCCAAGAGCTGCACAACATTCTCTCAGCAAACGTGTGCTGTGACTCTTGAGCCACATGTGTCCTGACAGTGACATGCAAACGTACGACAAAGTGGCTGCCGGCCTGGACAACGTTGCCGGCTGCCCAGCCCAGGCCCAGGCTTCGCCTCCCAGTCTCACCCAACAAAGTCCGGATAAGGCCCGATGGTGTGTTCAGTCTGGGGATGTGGCCACCGTGCCAAGTGATGAGCAACTGACTGACGCTCACACGTCCGAAACAGCAAGCACCTGTGGCCCGAGTGGGCGCCCACTCCCACACACGTCCCCAAGAGCTGGTCCACGGCCGCTCTTCTCCAGGCAGGTGAGGAGGGGTGCAGGATGTGCTCAAGAAGTCTCAAGTCAGACTGTGCGCATCATAAACAGACTCTGTGCTCTTTTTGCCTTTTCAATGATCCTTGAAGTCTGAGACACTGCACACCGTGAACAAACAGAAAAATCCCACCTTGAGAAGCTGGAGGCAGCTCCTGTGCTACATCAATTCCTCTACGTTCACATTCTCTGCCTTGGAGAGCACGGGGCTAAGGTACGGAGAGAGCGGCCGGCCCTTGGCTGACACCAGCACGTGCTGAACCCAGCCGTCTTTCTCATCCCGCAGCCAGAGAAGCCACATGTAGGTAGACCTGCTTCCTCACTAGTTGCCAATTCACTCTGGGCGTTCTCTACTTTGAATATTTATGTTAAAAGCAAAAATGCATAACATACGAAACACCCACAGCAGTGAGCTCTGCGGCTCTCAAGTTCAGAGCACACTGTGCCGATGGGGTGGGTCGATGGGGTGGGTCCGGAATGCACCCATGCCTGGCCCCTGCTGAGCTGCGGAGCCGGCACCCCCCCCCCCCCCCGCCCACCAACTCCGGGGCACCTACAGCAGTCTCTCCACTGCTCTCTGACGATTGCCTGCACATCCACCACCACTGGCCTCAGGTCGTATTATTGTAATTTCCTATAACGCTTAAATTATTTATCAGAATAAATAGCTCGGGCTCTTGTGCTGAGCTGTGCTCTAAAATTATAAAAGACCCATCATACCTCTGCAGGCTGCCTACAAATGAAAAATGCATATTTCAACTATTTTAAGAAAATGTCAGAAAACATCAAGTGTGTCATCATTGTACCATTTAAATTATCTGCACGACATCTGTAAAAAGAGCTGTATGCTTGCATGTGAATTTATCACAGTGCCCCAAAGGCAGACCTTCCCTGCAGGTGCTAAGTCAACGGTGGCCCATCACTCCTTTCCACTGGCGCCGCCTCCGCATGGCCACTCAAGAGATACCTCCCCTGGGTCAGCAGCTGTACCTGCAAGGGGACCTGAGAGGAAACTCTCAAAGGCAGTTCCCAAAGGGCAGGTCTTTGCACAAAGGCAAAGCCGTCTCCCCCACTGCACACCTGCGTGCAAAGACCGGGCACGGGGCGGCCACGCCACGCCGTCACCAGGCAGAGCTCCCAGGGCCAGGGACCCCGCGCCACCTGTGGGGCTGGCCTCTCTCCCTTCGCAAACGCGGCACAGTACAGGTGCAGAGCAGACCAAGCCTGCACAGCGCCCCTGAAAGGAAACTGGAAACACACAGCCGTCGCCACAGTACGTGGCTAACCCCGGGGCCACTCCGACCACGGACCCTCGCCCCAAAGGGCGGGCCCAAGCCTGTTCCGCCCGCCGCGCCGCCACTGGACACGGAGGACGCAGGCGGGAGCCCTGGGTGCGCGTGGGCGCCGCAGGCACCACGAGCGAGTTTCCTCGGAAACCGAGCCGACCCGGGACGCCGTCCCACCCGGGCGGCCGCGGTGTCTGAGCGCGAGGAAAAGCTCCCGCCGCGGCCGCCCCGCGAGAGCGCGCACGGTGTCCGTGCGGCGCGGGTCCCCACGCTGCCCCCGGGAGCGGCCCGGGGGGCCCCCCGCGCTCACCGTCCTCCTTGTCGTCAAACACCGGCCTCCGCGCCGTGGCCGCCGACAGGGACGAGCCCATCCTCTTCTTCCACTTGCTCCACGGAAACAGGGGGCGCGGCTGCGCGCGGGCATCGCTCGCGTCCCGGGCCCGGGGCTGGCCTGCGGCGGGCGGCGGCGGGACCGGGGGCGCGTCGGGGCCCGGGGGGCGCGCGCGGCCGGGGGGCGGCGAGCCGGGGGGCGCCGCGGCGCTGCTGCCTCTGCGCTCCGCGCCGCTCCTCATGGCCGGGCCTGGGTGCGCGCCGCGGCCGCAGCCGGGGACATGGCCCGCCCGCCGGGCGGGGAGCAGGGGCGGCGGCCGGAGCGGCTAGCGGCGCTCTCCGTGCGCCCCGGCCTCGGCGCTGGCTGCCGGCGCGCGCGGGGGTGGGGCCGGGGCGGGGCCGGCGGCGGGGGGCGGGGCCTGGGGGCGGAGACCCGGCGGGCGGCGCTGGCGGTGGCGCGCCCCGCGGAGGGCCCACCGCCCACCTCGAGCGGGGCCTGGTCTGCGCGGACCCTGGGGCGGCGGCACCGACTAGGAGGCGGGGACAAGAGCGAGGGAGGGAAGGCCACGATCCCCTCCGGGTCTCCCGAGAGGACGGGAACGGCCCCGCTCGGCCAGGCGGCGGGGACTCGGGGCTGCCCTTGGGTGTCCCCACCCCCGCCGCTTTCGCGAACAAAGCCGGCCACCCGATGTGGGGCGGCCTTCAACTTCATCGTGAGGCTCTGCGCTTCGCCAGGCCGCGCGCGGGGCCGGGGAAGGGCGGCGGGGGCCGAGGCTGGGTGGGGGTCAGAGCGTGAAGGGGAGGGAGAGGGCGGGGCGGGCCTCGGGGCCCGGTGCTTCAGCCCCTCCGCCAGCGGTCTGAGGGGAGGGAGCCTGGCTGCCAGCGCGCGCACTCACGGACTCGTGCACCCGCGCTCTCGGGGTCTCCTTGGCAGGGTCCCCGTCCTCCTCTCGGTGAGGCCTGCCGGACGCCCATCCGGAGCTGGAGCCCCTGGCGCAGGTGCACTCCGCGAGCCCTCCCAGGAACCGTGTGCCCGAGTTGCCCAGAGTCCCCTGGCCCTGCCCGGGTCCGACGAGGGCCTTGGCGCTGACCGCGGGGTTCTCCACGGCCTTCGCGGCGTATTTGGGGAGCGCCACGCACAGCTTAAGCTCGGTGAGTCTCCACCCCTGCTCGCAAGGCCACGTGAGACCGCGGGAGTCCAGCGCTGGGCACAGCGGACGCCCTAGGAGACGGTTCTGAGGAGTGCCAAGCCTCCTGCACCTTAGACTTTGTCACTGAAGAATCATTTCTGTGATGGGTTGGCTTTTGGAGGCCTTAAGTTCTGCCTGGTAGCCAGGCCCAAAGCCCGGTCATTGCTTCCTTCCCCGAGAGGTCGTGGAGGGGCCTTCTGCTTCCCCACAATGCGATGGACCCCCCCCCCCCCTCGCTCCCGGCTTGCAGGTCCTGCAAGGCCCTGCGGATCTCCTCGCCGCTGCTCCTCTGTCCACGCACATCCTTCGGCCACCCTGGGCTCTGCCCTGTCTCTACCCCCCCAACCCCAGGTTGTGATACTCAGTCTATCCGTCACCACTCCGGTCTCTTTCCATGGTTGGCTACACCTGTACCCCACCCCACCTTTGAAATTCAGCGTGGCTCCTTGACCTGCTTGACCAATGAAGTGAGAACTGTGGTGAGCTGTATAACACAGGTGTGGGACTGGCCATACATATCCCCTTGGCTAAGAGGAAGCCCCCATCACTGGGGACACTTGCAGAGCAGCCCCAGGCTTGTAGGACATGTGTTGGGCCATTGAGATGGGGGAGGGGCGCATTTTTGCTCCAGCAGAAGCCAGGTCAGTCCCACTGATCTTGTGAACTGGTCTCTCACTTCTCCAAATGAGCTGTGCTTCCCTAGGGGGATGCCCCTGACATTGAGCCAGTAATTGTCACGTAACCAGAGTCCAGGACAGTCTCCAGTTTTCAGGTGTGCTTCATCTTATGTCGCCGATATGAGATTAACACTTGTGGGCTGCCCGCCTCTTCGTAAACAGTCCTTTTATGGAACTCTGAGCTGCCAGCACTGGCCCCAGGAAACAGGAAACAAGTTCAAAGGGGATTCTGATCCTGGGGCGCTCACCGCTCACCGATGTGGAGGGTCCTGGCAGGAGATGGGAAGCAGACCATCCCTGGCTGTGGGCCACCAGCACTGACTCTGCTGGGACCAAACAGAGTCCCAAACACGGTGGCAGGCAGGAGTTTGGGGGATCAAGTGCTGGGATGGTTGGCTGCCTGGCTTCTGATGACCCCAGAGAGAATCATCAGAGAGGGGAACGCACAGCAGAGGGGCCGGAGCCCCACGGTGCATTGGAGGGAGCCCTTCACCCGCTGGGATGGTACCAGGTCTGAACACAGGCTCGCACATCAGTTCCCAGGGCCACTGCAAGAAAGCACCGCCAAGTGGTTGGCTGCAAACCACAGAAGTGGATTCTCCCACAGCCCTGGAGCGGAGCCTGTTCCTTCTGGAGGTCCTGAGAGGGAATCCGCCCCTTTCTGGGCTTCTGGTGGGCTCCTGGCAATCCTACGTGACCCATGACTCACAGGAGCCTCACTGTACTCTCTGCGTCCATTGTGACATCATGTTTCACCTGCGTGTCCTCACCTCTTCTTCCCTTATGAGGATTTAGGGCCCAGCTTAATGCAGGCTGACACCATCTCGAGATCTTAATTACACCTGCAAAGGCTGTCTTTCCAAAGACGGTCCCATTCATAGGTTCTGGGCGGACATATCTTTTGGGGGGCCACCATTAAACCTACCACAGTCCACTGTTGGGTCCTCCAACATCTGTGTCCATCCTGTGTGCAGAATACCCCACTCGGCACTGCGGCGTGAGCTCCAGGCCTAAAATGCCACCTAAGCACGATCAGCTCACGAGTCCCAAAAGTCACCGTGTCTCTCAGGTGCTAGTGACACTCTGGGTGTGGTGCAACCCAAGGCAGAATTCCTCTTCATCTGTGCAGCTGGAAAACAAGATACCTGTTTCCCAAATACATGGGCAGGTCGAGCGCAGGACAGACCTTTCCATTCCAAAAAGAGAACGTGGAAGAAACAAAGGGGTCACCACTCCCAAGTAAACTCAAAATGCAGCAGAGAAAATTCCGTTAAGTTTCAAGACCCGAGAAGAATCCTCTGCGACTGGAAGCCCCGTCCTCAGAGCTGTGTTCTTCCTTTATCCTGATGGGTTGCACGTACCTGCAGCTCACCAGCCCTGTCAGCCCCTTTCCTGCTTATAGAACTTTCTAGAAAGTCTGATAGCACTCTTTCACTCCGCCCTGAATCTGTTGCTCTCAGTGCCGACGAGCGGTGCATCTGCCGGCACAGCATTCGCAGACACACACGGGGCTCCCTTAAATGGAGGGGGGCAGTGAGCCCACCTTTCCCGCTGGGCTCTGCTGCGACGGCTGAGTGACTTAAGAGTCGCACACCAGCCTCTCCGGCAAGCGGCTGTGCAGCCACACCCTTGGCCCTCTGTTTCCAACATGCTTTTCCAATAGGCAATTTCCTAATTTTAGTGTTCTTTGCAATCCAGATAGGCCCAAATCATGAAGTGCTGGTTCACTTTTGCTTAAGAGACTTTCCTCAATTTATCTCTTTTCTCTCATATTCTACTATGAGCAGCAAGAGGAAAGCAGCCCACGCCTTCAACACTTTGCTTATCAACCTCCTCAGCCAGTATCCAAGTTCATCACCTGCAAGGCGTTCTGCCTGACATCACAATGCAGTCCAGCCCAGTTTTCTGCCACTGCACAACCGGGCTCGTTGTTCCTCTGGTTTCCGGCAGCACGTTCCTTGTTTCCATCGGGGACCCCACCACCTTTAATGCTCACCTTGCCGCCAACAAACATCCTGCTCATGGTGGTGTGTGTCCTGTCCGAGGGCAGCATTCCCTTCGTCCTCAGTCCTCACCAGCCCACCCCGGCGGGCCATATTTCTACCGTCTCTTCAGGGCATTTCGACTGGGTCTCCTGGAATTAATGTCAGTTCAGAGCTGGTGTTCAGTAGTCCCCAAATGTCTGATTATGTCCTCCCCCCCCCCCCCCCCCCCCCCAGTGCTCAGTTACCCTGGTAGAAGGCCATCAGTCCCTTCGGGGAAGGCCGGGAGAAAGATAAGCAGTATACATTTTTGGTAGTGTTCCGGAGTCCTTCGAGGGGGCCCTTCCATTCAAGGGGCCCTGGGTCTGTTAACCAGCTCTGGTCTGGAAACTGTTGAGGGGCCATGGCTCCCTGTTTTTATGATTCAGGTTAGACTTTTGTTCACTTGACCTAGAACTTCTCTGCTAACACAGGCTTCCTGTCTACTCTACTTCCGGAAACATTGCGACTGACCAGCCAACACCACAGGTCTGCTCAAGTCAGACTTGGCCTCTGCTGTGCATCACGGCCACCATGGCCACCTTGCTCATGGTGGTTGAGTGCCTCCCGTCATCATCCACTGGGGAAGAGTTTAGTTCATCTTGGGGTGTATGTCTTATTGGGTGGAATTATGATCTCATTATGTCTTTGTTTGGAGACCAAGTGTCGTTTGAAGAGGTGTGTATGATGTCAGGTCGGCAAGGGGTGGGCTTGTGATGGTTAATTTTATGTGTCACCCTGCCTGGGCTTGGGAAGCCCAGAGAGCTCGCAAAACATTATTTCTTGGCGAGTCTGTGAGGGTGTCTCCGGAAGAGACTGATATTTGAGTTGGTAGACTGAACAAAGCAGACTATCCTCCCCACCATGGGTGGGCAGCATCTAACCTGCTGGGGGCCTGAACTCTCTCTTCTGGAGCTCGGCTGTCCTCAGACACTGGATGGAGCTCCTGGCTCTCAGGCCTTCCGACTCTAGGACTTAAACCAGCTACCCACTCCACCCCCTCGTAGCCCCTTCCCTGGTTTGTAGGCCTTTGGCCTTTAGACTGGGAAGTAACACTCAGCGACTCCGGTTCTCTGGCTTGCAGATAGCAGATCCCAGGGCCCCTCGACCTCTGTAACCATATGACCCGGCTTCGGTAATGAACCCCGTATATATACCTCTGCATATCCTCTTGATTCCGTTTCTCTGGAAAACCCTGACTCGTACAACAACCCAAGAAGAAAACAATCCCCAATGGTGGTAGATTTAAATCCTCCTCCTCTCTCTCTAATTGATAGAGCAAGTACACACACACAAGTCTGAGCAACACCGTCACCCAACTTGCCCTAACCGACCTCTAGAGAACATTATAAAATCAGTGGCATATTACACATCATTTTCAAGCGTGCAAGGGATATTCATGGAGATAAGTCATATCCTGGGACCAAAAAAGAAAAATGTTTCAGTAAATTTCAAAGGTTTAAAATCATACAGAATATGTTGCCTGAACACAATACATTAAAAAAGACACCGATGATAACAGATGTCCTAAAAGGCTGCACACATTTGGAAATTATATGACAAACTTCCAAGTAATCCATGGACCACATAATAAATCACAGAGGGGATTAGAAAATATTTAAAACTGAATGAGTATGAAAACCAACATAACAAAACGTGTGGGATACAGCTATTTTTAAATGCTTATATGAAAAAAGTAAGTTTAAAATCAATGATCTAAGTTCTATCTTAAGAAGCTAAAAAAGGAAGAGTAATTTAAATTCAGTGTGAGTAGAAGGAAAAGACATGAGAGCAGAAATCTATGAAACAGAACATGACAAATGATAGAAAAAGTCAATAAAGCAAATCATTGGTACTTTGAAAACAACCAGTAAAACTGATAAAACCCTACTATTATAGAATAAAAATAGAGCAAAAAAATTGCCACATCAGAATGGAAAAGGGGGTTATCACTACAGGGCCTAAGGAGATTAAAAGAATAATTAGGGGGGCACCTGGGTGGCTCAGTCGGTTAAACGTCTGACTTCAGCTCAGGTCATGATCTCACGGTTCATGCGTTCGAGCCCCGCGTCAGGCTCTGTGCTGACAGCTCAGAGCCTGGAGCCTGCTTCAGATTCTGTGTCTCCCTCTCTCTCTCTGCCCCTCACCTGCTGACACTCTATCTCTCTATCTCTCAAAAATGAATAAACATTAAAAATAATGTTAAAATAAATAAGGGAATATCGCAGAAATTTTGTGCCATAAATTCACAACTCAAATAAAATGGGAGAAGCCTTTTTAAAAATGCAGTTTATCAAGACTGATAGAATAGAGAATATGAATAGGTCATATGTGTGCACAAAATTGACTCTATATCTAAAAACATGCCCCCAAAGAAAAGTGTATTTGCTGAGAAAACTGGATATCCGTATGAGAACAAGCTGAGACCCTTACGCAGATACTAACTCAGAACGGATCAGAGGCCTCTGGTGTCAGAGAGCTGACACCACAAGGTTCTACAAGAAAACATGGCGGACCTACATGACTCCGTTGGCCAAAGAGCTATCAGATGTGACACCAAAAGCTCAAGCTGTCAAAAAGCCCGTGTCTGTCTTCACTGAACTTAAAAACTCGCGTGCTTCAGAGATACCATAAAGAAAACGAAAGGGGGAGGCACAGACTGGGAGGCGGTGATGCTAAGCTTATACTTCTGGCAAAGGACTTGTGCAGAGAATATATAATGACTCACAACTCAGTTATAAGAAAACAAGCAACCCAGTTAAAAGGTGGGCAAAAGACTTGAACAGACATTTGACCGATTCATACAAACGGCTAATGCACACGTAGAAACGTACTCTACACCATTAATCATCAGGCAGATGAAAATTCCAACCACGCTGAGATAGTACTCCATGCTCATTAGAAGGGCTATAATAAAAACCACACTCACTACTGCAGGGGAGGAAAAAACTTTCCCTGTATCTTCTCAGACCCAGTTTCTGGGGTGTGTGAATTAAAACGACGACAGAGTAATAGGAGAAAACGTTTGTTTTCTGTGCACAAGGGAGGCGTCAGAGAAAAGACAAGAAAAGCTCAAAAAAGCTACTTGGCCTGGGGATTCATACGCCATTTTAACAAAGGGCAGTAAATTGTAGAGAAGTGACAAGAAAAAGTGCTTTGGGCTTCTAGGGATGGTAAGTTGGGGGAAGAAAAACATATGGGAGAAAGTACTGGAAGATAAGGTAATTTAGGAAGGTTTATTATACAGACTGGAGTTAGCACCATCTCCAGAGCTGAGAGCGGTCTCCCCTCCCGGCGCGGGAGAGCGTCTTCGCGGAGGGACATCTGCACCCTGACTTGGTGGTGGGGACACACTGTTTCTCAGCACCATTCACCTAAGGTGATCCCATGTCAGGGTGGCATATTCTGTGGTGGCCAAATACCTGGTGTTTTCAAGGACGTAGCAGAACTGGAACCCCCAAATTCTGCAGATAGAAATGTACAGTGATATGGCCACCTGGAGAATAGTTAACTCCTTAAGAATTGAAGCATAAACGCACCATAAGACCCAGCAATTCCCCTCCTAAGAATCTACCCAAGAAAAATACAACACACAGCAATGCAAATACATGCACATAAATATTCATAACAGCATTATTCTTTCTTAAAGTTTTTTATTCTTCACTATTTTGAGAGTGTGTGTGTGCACACACAAGTGGGGGGGGCAGAGAGAGAGAGGGAGGGAGAGAGCGTCCCAAGCACTGTCAGTGCAGAGCCAGATGTGGGGCTTGAACTCACAAACCACAAGGTCATGACCTGATCCAAAGCCAGAGGCTTAACCGACTGAGACACCCAGGTGCCCCTATAACAGCATTATTCTTAATGTCCCCACACCGTAAATAGTCCAAATATCCACAAGCTGGCAAACAGATAAACAAACCGTAGATTCGTGCCACGGGATATCACCCAACAATGGAAAGGAGTGGAATACTGCTACCTGCTGCAACACGGACAGACCTTAAAGTCAGGATAAAATGGGAAAAAAACAGATGAAAAACCATGTATCGTATGGTTGCATTTATACGGAATGTCCAGAAAAGGCAGATTTGTGGAGGCAGAAGGCACACATCAGCGCACTCCTAAGGCTGGAGGTGGAAATGGGGATTGTGGGAAGTTCCTTCTGAAGCCGGACGGTGGTGTCGGTTGCAACTCTATACATTTACTACAAATCATTGAATTGTGTCTGTACGATGGGCTGTGGTCAGGGGTCTTTTTGTTTGTCATCTCTCCATTTTTACGAAAGTATAACTAACAGACCGCAAAACTCACCGTGGTCCCTCAAAAGCCATGTTGTGAGAGAGACTGCAGACAAGGGAGGGGTGAAGTGGCCCCTTCGGTAGGGCAGAGGTACATGGAGCTGCTCCCTGCATGGAGCTGGCCCAGGGCCCTCTTGGACACCGTCCCCGAGGGCTCCAGAGAGGGGTGAGGTGACCCTGCACCGGCTGGCCATTCCCATGACATTTCCGCTAACAAACCACCCCCAACTTCTCTCTACCACCTACGATTTGCATCTGACTCATGCACCTTGCGGTCGGCCGTGCTTCGGCAGATCTCACCAGGCTTGGCTGTGGGTCACGGATTCAGGCCACGTCTGTCCCGTGGGCCTCTATTCTTCTGGGAGCAGGAGGCCACTCACGTGCTTTCTACACGGATACAAGGGCCTTCGCGACTCTGCTCACGTCCCTTCTGCTCACACTGTGGAGGACGCTGGGAAGGACTCTGTGACGAGAACAGCATCTGCGTGGCCCCGAGGTGAGAAGGGCTGGCTGGCTGGCAAAGCGTGACACGGGAGGAGGTCCGGACGTCACAGGCACCTGTGGTCCCCGCGAGGCAGGTTAGTGACAGCCGGTGGCCACTGCACGACAGCCCTGTCCACAGACGTCTCAGCGGCCACGCGCTCTCAAAGCTTCGTCACGGCCACTGAGGGTGGCTGGAGCTGCCGGAACCACAACATGCCACGTCTCAACTGCACGTGACAGAGGGGTTTCACGTGGCCTGGCAGTCAGATTACGGACGAACGGAGAGCCATGGGCTACAGTCTACCTGCATTTGTTGTTGAATTGTTTGCGGCTGAATTCCTGTTGATCTGGTTTTATGGTTGAATTCATGCATTCTTATACTCCGTGACTGGGCGAATTTCTCGTCCTTTTTCTTTCACGTGGTTGAAAAATAGCCGTGTTGTTGGGACCTCACTACTTCGGAGACTGTGATCGGGGGACGAGATCCCAGCTCTCTCACCGATAGCTGCATGGAGCTGGCAAGTCCTTAACCACCCTGAACTTGTTTCCTTATCTGTAACAATCGGGGTGTGCACGAGGTAAGCATCCCCAAATGCAGAAAAACATGGCTTCAAACTGCCTTGTTATTAGGCAAGTGGCACTCTATTTATCTGAAATTTTCATGTGTGTGTGTGTGTATAAATATAATATATACACACACACACACACACACACATATATATATATATATATATATATATATATATACATATATATAAAGCTTATTTATTTATCTTGAGGTAGACAGAGGGAGCATGAGCAGGGGAGGGGCAGAGAGAGAGGAAGAGAGAGAATCCCAAGCAGGCTCTGCGCTGTCAGCACAGAGCCTGACGTGGGGCTCGAACTCATGAACCGTGAGCTCATGACCTGAGCTGAAATCAAGAGCTGGAGGCTTAACTGCCTGAGTCCCCCAGGCGCCCCCATCTGACATTTTATATTTCTGCTTTTTAAAAAAACCTCCTTAAGCTCTGTGTTGGCAGCACAGAGCCTGCCCGGGATCCTCTCTCTCTCTGCCCCTCCCCTGCATGCTCGCTCTTTCTCAAAATAAATAAACTTAAAAAAAAAAAATCTCCTTTAAAAAATTCCCTTGCCCTGAATTAGATCTGTCCAGTATACTTTGAACCACTCGACCATTAACAACGTGAAGGGGCACAACGTAGCAGGTGCCCGTGTGCGGCTCTCTCCACGTGGCCTCCCTCACCCTCCACCTGGCTGCCGGGGTCCGTCCGCAGCTCACACTGATCTGATGCTGGACCCCGTGGAAGCGCGGCGAGCCATCAGCCCCGGGTCCCAGACTTGGCTCGTGGGGCGTCCGAGGCGGGTGTGGGTGAGGCAGGTAAACGCAGGTCTCCCGGAAGGCAGAGCCCGTGTCCTCGCCGGACTTCCTGTAAACGTGCCCCAGGCACACGGGCTTGTCAGGTGGTGAGGGGCCACCCGCCTCATCACTCTGTCCCGTGCTGCCCACCCACAAGGAACCACGGACCTAAACTGATGTGTCCACGTCTTGTTTCTCGGGCGCGTGCGGGATTCAGGGACCTTTATGTTTGACGACTGCACATTTTCTGGGGGGCACGTCCCTCCGTAGCAAGTGGATAAGCGGCCGTCACCAGCCCACCTTCCCTCTGAGCCCGGAGCTAGTCGCCTCAGAGGGCCAGGCCGGTCTCTGTCCCCAAGCAGGGGCTGTGACACCAAGCCACCCTCCACGGCCACAGCACTCAGTGCTGCCTTTAAGTAAAACTGAACCTCCAGGTGGCCCCAGCGGCTTGTTGAGGATGAGGACCACACAGGGTGGAGAGATCTGGGGGAGAATCCTTCCCCCACCGCTTCTGATGGAGTTCTGTGCAAACACTCCTGAAATCTTCAGGGAAAAGGGCCAATTCTCTGCATTGTCCTCAATCCTCTCTTCAAAAGAGGTGACAAAATAAAGGGAAGTTTCATCTTTTCGTGCCTGTGGGCCCTGCTCCTGGGCGCCCAGGGAAGCTGTCCTTCAACATTTACGGGGTCAGAATGACTTGGCAAAACCTCAAAGCACGGGGCTACTTCTGCCCCCACACACACCGTACATCTGCTCCGTTAGAAACTTAAGCAAAAAGGAGCATTCTGAACAGACAGATAAGAAAAAGAGAAAACCTCCCTGCTCCCCATGCAATTAAAGTCCCACAGCCTTGCACAGACTAGAAACAGAAGATAAAGTCTCTAACCTTCCACACTGTCCCCGGTCGTGATGATTTGTAATTCTTTATGTGCAAACACATACGACGCTGCCCCAAAGGCCCCTCCCCGGAGCAGTCCCTCCTCGTGAAAGTCGTGTATTCGGGCAGCTGGGCCTAACTTGGGCTCCGATAAAGCTCTTCTTTTCTCTCTAAAATTTTAAAAAGGTTTGCTCATTTGCTTCGACATCGGCTTGTGAGCACCCTGGCTGCCTCACCTGGTTTTGAAGCAAAGACTTTGCAGTAGAAATCAGCCTTCTTCATGGGGCACCTGGGTGACTCGGTCAGTTAAGCGTCCACCTTTGGCTCATGATCTCACAGTCCGTGGGTTCGAGCCCCGCGTCGGGCTCTGTGCTGACAGCTCGGAGCCTGGAGCCTGGAGCTTGCTTCGGACTCTGTGTTTCCCTCTCTCTGTCCCTCCCCTGCTCATGTTCTGTCTCCCTCTCTCTGTCCCTTCCCTGCTCATACTGTTTCTCTCTCTCTCAAAAATAAACAAACATTAAAAAAATTAAGAAAGCAAGAAAGAAATCAGGCTTCTTCAGGCCTGACTGGGAAAGTTCTGTCTGGCCGGTCAGAGAAAAGCCGCGCCTGTCCTGGCTGGGGACGCCCAGCACAAGCTGGCACGGGAGCCCCAGGTTATCCACACTGGGCTGTGTGCCATCGTCCCCTACCTGGGAGAGGTCACACGATCATGCTGCCCAGGTCAGGCTGTGTGTCGGCTTCTGCGGGGGCCCGTGGGCACCCCTCTGGCCATGCGGCCGACATCCGCGGGCAGGGGCTGGGCCCTGTAGCCCAGAGGCTGGGTCCGTGTGGACGCTCAGCTCAGATCTGGCCCAGGACCCGGGCACCAGGGGCCGGACGTCAGACCCGGGCCGGAGGCCTGCGGTGTCGTGGCTACTGGCTAAGTCCACCTAAGAGTGTGAGCCTGCTGCTTCTGGGCTTCCAGAAAGGCCCCCTGTGGAGAAATCACTTCTGCTTTAGAGTCTGGCTGTGGGAGGGGACCCCCACCTTCTCATGCTCCCCTTAGACGCTCCTGGAAGGAGGGGCGGGTCGAGAGCCAGGCGTGAATCCAGGTCCTCCATTTTCCCGGGGGCGTCTCCGGCCCCCAGTCGCCACCCCGCACCTTCGCTTCTCCGTGTGGAATCGGGAAACGACCCCCACCCGGCGTCACGGAGACGAGCACCCGGCGTTTGCTGGCCCGTCGGGCACCACGCTGCTGTCTTACCACAAGCTGCATTCAGACCTCACACCATCATACGAGATCCCCGTCGTGACCACCGCGTTTTACAAGCGAGTGACAGGGTCGGAAGGACCCACCCAGGCCCGGGCGTGAGCAGGGGTGGGTTAGGACCCCGTGCCCCCCACAGCAGTTGGGCAGCAGGTGCTCGTCCCGTAGCTCATTTGCTCTGGGACACGTGACACGTGGAACATATAAAAGCTCTGAAGCGCAAGCAGGAACCCCGCGAGCCGACCCTGCCACCGGCACCCCACCCATTAGCCCCCTGAAGCCGCGACCACAGATCCCACAGGAGGGGCGGCTGAAACAACAGAGGCTAATTCCCTCCCGGTTCTGGAGGCCGGAGGTCCAGGATCAGGTGTCCACGAGCCCGGTTCCTCCCGAAGCCTCGCTCTGCAGTCCTCAGTGTGTAGCCGGCAGGCCCTCCCCATGTCCCCACGGGGTCGTCCCCGTGCGTGTCTGTGTCCTCGTGTCCTCTCTTCTCACAAGGACGCCCGTCAGAATGGGTCAGGGCCACCCCTCAGGTGCTGGGACCAGGATTCAATGCATGGGTTTCAGAGAGACACGACTCGGCCCCTCACACGCCCCACGTGCACGCCCGTCCCCTGCCTCCCCCAACCTGGGGGCGGCGTCTCTGCCCAGCCAGCAAGGCCCCAGAGACCACGGCACGAACATACAGAAAATAAACCAGTGTGGTTAGTACAGAGGAGAGGCTGGCCGCCGTACATCTGTTCTAGCGATCGGTCCGGGGGCTGGGAGAACGGCTTTGGGGGTGGGCTGTGGACCCCGCGTGCCCACCACACACAGCTGGGCCAGGACATCTCTCTTACCTCACCTCTACGTGCGGCACTCAAACGGCTGCCATGGTGACACCTCAGCACCCCCCCCCCCTTAGGTAGGAATATGGACCCAGCCCACGTTCCCCAGTTCTCGAAATGTCCCAGTGCCCGTGGTCACGGCACCCGGGGGGAACAGCGGGGGTCACCGCCGGTGCTGGGCTGGGGCAGCCCTCTTCCTCAGAGGACGATGTGGGTCCACCGCTGGGCCCGGGTCTGCAGACGGGCCTGGTGTCATGACTGGTGCCACAGCGCCTGCCCCTGGCTTCTTGGCTTCCATCCCCGGCTTCTCTGGACCGTGCGGACTGAGCGGGGCCGTCGCTGGCCGGCCCGGGCCTCACGCTCGCTGCCATCACAGGCCAGTACCCACGGCCACAGGCTGTGAGCCTCCACATCAGCTCGTCGCCACATTTTCTCCAGTGAAGACAGTTCCTTTCCAGGAGATATGCTCACTGTGGGGACGGCATGGTGGCCCCAAAACGTCCACAACCTTACCCCCAAAACCTGTGAGTATGGTACACACAGGACCAAAGGGACGTCATACATGTGGTGACAGATGCTGAGGGGGAGATGATCCTGAATTATCTGATGGGCCAAAGGCATCACAGGCTCCGTGGGAGAGGGAGCGGGAGGGTCAGAGTCGGAGATGGAGGTGTGACGATGGAGTGAGGACACGAGGCAGGGGCCGTGAGCCAAGGGACACAGGTGCCTCGAGAAGCTGGAGAAGACAAGGAAGCAGATCCTCACCCAGAGCCTCAGCAGGAAGCAGTCCTGTAGACACCTCATGTCACCCAGGGAAAGCCAGCCAGACTTGTGAGCGCCCGAGCTGTAGGAGAAACGCGTCTGTCACAGGCCACCAAGGCTCTGACGGATTTCTATGGCAGCCACGGGAAACGGAGTTGAGGCAAACCGTTTTCACCCTGTTGGGCATGAATGCCAAGGCGACGAAAGCCCAGCAGACACGGCCCGGAAGTGCTCGGGTCACAGGTCAGTCCGTGCGAGCGAGAGCCTTCCGTCTGAGGCTGAAAGCAAAGCGCTTCCTGTGTTAGGCTCCCTTTTGTGCCCCGGAGACGCCTGCCCTCTGCGCACCGTCCGTTCCATGAGGGCCGTGTCGTGTTACAGGGCTGATTTCTCTCCAGTGGCAGCATGGGCTCCGCTTATCAGAAATCCCGGACACGTGGCCGCGTGCTGTGGGCGTGGAACCACACGCCAGCTGGAAAGACAGGAATGCACCTGCATTTCCTCACTCGTTCATTCAAGTCTGACTGGGCTCCCTCGTGCCACGGGGCGCTGTGTGCCGCTCTCGGGCACAGCCTCCGTGCTGATACCCCGAGGGGCCCCCAAGCGACACAACAGCAAGGTCTCACATAATCCACACTTTCATGGCACCGATGGGCTCGCAGGAAGCGAAGGGCCTCGCCAGGGGACAAGAAAGCGACTCAAAGCCCGCTGTCTAGGAGACATCTGGAGAGGAATCTGCTTCATCCCCAGAGTGGAAAAGGAAGAGGGGAGCGCCGGGACTCAGGAAGATTGTGGGGGGTGGGGCAGGGACCGTGTCTGGACTGCCCCACAGCGGGGCTGCCGCTCCACGGGGATACGAACCCTTGTCCCCAGCCATGCGGAAAGTGCTGCTGTTCTCACGAGGGCTTTGCGTGAGGACCTTGCGGACGCCTGGGTTTTAAGAGTGGGTCGATGCCGGGTAGGAGAGGGAGGGCAGAGGCAGAGGGCCATGCAGAGCCAGCCCTCCCTCCCTCCCCGCTGCACCCTGAACCCCCAAGAGCCGGAGCTCACGGGAGCCTGGGGGAGGGTGACCGGTGCCCATGGGCCATGGAGCCGGTGGGGGCCGTCTATGGGGCTCAACTGTTTGTCCCCAAATCTCAAAGGCGAGCTCACCCCCGGGCTCGCCTGGAGCATTCACTGAGGAGTCATCCCACGCTCCTCCCGAGACGCCAGAGAACCAGCATCCCCGCGTGGTCCTTCTGCCTTCCTGAGGCAGTCCCGCTGCCCACGCCTCGTGCACCCTCAGTGGCGGGTGGCACCCGTGAAAACCAAGGTCGTCTTCCCTCTGCGGCCTCACTGCCTTCTGAGGAAGGATATGTTTCAACCGCCACATTTAGAACTCGGCGCGGCCGGCAGAGCAGAGATGGCGCCAGCTGCTCAGAAGCATCTGGAACGTTTTCCAGAAAATAACTCCCAGCCATTCTGAAGTCTGTGAAGCTTACCTAGAAAGAAATGCTTATTCTCTTTTTTTAAAACTTTCTAGAAAGTAGATTTCAAGTTTTAAAAATATTTTGTCTTGGGGGCGCCTGGGTGGCTCAGTCGGTTAAGCGTCCGGCTTCGGCTCAGGTCATGATCTTGCAGTTCGTGGGTTCAGGCCCTGCATTGGGCTCTGTGCTGACAGCTCAGAGCCTGGAACCTGCTTCGGATTCTGTGCCTCCCTCTCTCTCTGCCCCGCCTCCACTTGCACTCTGTCTCTCTCTCAGAAATGAATAAACATTAAAAAAATACATACTTTTTATTTTGCTTTTCTTTTGATACAGAAGGATGTTAGTTATCAGGAATCTACCAAACATAACTTACAGCCTCTTCATACCAAGAAATTAAACAGCAAAAACTAAAACAGAACAAAATGCTCTTATTGTCCATTGTGCATAAAACACTTACTTCCTCTGGGCAAGCAGGCACCCTAGGTTTGCGCACACAGACCCTTCCACCATTCCCTCCATCCACGGCCACGACAGAGATGTTTAAAAAGAAAGCATTAAAAACCCTAACCCTTCCACAGACCAAAGGCAGAAGGAAGACACAGAACAGGGTGCAGGATAGAGACCTTGGACCTGCGGGGCTCTGGGTCCAGAAATAGGCAAGTGGCTGGGAAATGCGGTCCCTGAGGGTCGAAGAGTCTAAAACTGCCCAAAGGGAGTGGGGGAACAACAGCCAAGAGCATCACCTAAAATTGGACCCAGGGCAAGTCTCCCACCTCTACGACAGGAAGTTGAGAAAGAAAATCACCTCTGCAACAGTTACCTGAGGATCCCCCAGAGGATGGACTTGGACACTTCTGCACTTCTCAGGGGGTGGCTGCACGAGAGCCCCGAGCACCCAGTGTAACACACATCAACGCTGCAGAGCCCCAAAAGGCTGTGTGGAGGCACCTGCAGGACAGAGAAACACAGACAGGTGAGCAGACAGAGAACACAGAACACAAGCCCCTTGTTTACGACGAGCCTGCCAGCCTCAACTCCAAAGCACGTTACTCTAAGAAGAAAGGTAACAAGATCAGCAACCAGCAGATGAATTCATCCCAGATGAAATGAAAACAATACAGCAACCTAAAAATTAAAATAGAGATTTTAAAATAACCATGTTTAGGATTCTCACATTGGATAAAGAGAAAACATCCACAAAAACTTGGAAAAGATTATAAAACAAGAACTGGAAAAACAAAATAAGAACAGTATAACAAAGAAAATTAGAAATGAGACATGAAGTCATAAAAAAATAACCATCTAAGTACATGATACAAAGTCTAAGTGGGCACCAGTGGAGACAGATTTCCCGGTGGAGAGCACAGGTAAACATTAAGAAAAGCAGTTTTGAGGGGCGCCTGGGTGGCGTAGTCGGTTAAGCGTCTGACTTCAGCCAGGTCACGATCTCACGGTCCGTGAGTTCGAGCCCCGCGTCAGGCTCTGGGCTGATGGCTCGGAGCCTGGAGCCTGTTTCCGATTCTGTGTCTCCCTCTCTCTCTGCCCCTCCCCCGTTCATGCTCTGTCTCTCTCTGTCCCAAAAATAAAAAAAAAAAAAAAAAAAAAAAACGTTGAAAAAAAAAATTAAAAAAAAAAAGAAAAAGAAAAAGAAAAGCAGTTTTGAGACATGGAGAACAGACTGACTGGTTTCAATCTATCCCCTCACAGGAGACCCAGAATACGAGAATCGAGGTCGGGGTGCAGACCACAGGCCACATTTACGTGAAGACAAAACGCCTGGAATGTCCGGGATCGAAGATCCTTTCTGTTCTCAGACAGAAAGAACACACCAAGTGCCAAGCAGTGTCACTGAAACAACCCACACTTGACAATTATCGTAGTGAAATGTCAGGACATTAAGGACACAGGAAGAAAAGACGGATTTCCCTCACAGAAATGGCAATTCAATGGACAGCAAGCTTCTCGTCAGCAGCAAGAGCTTCCAAAGAGTCGTGTCTTTAAAATTCTGACTCGAGATAACTGTCAACGAGGAGTTCTATACCAGTTGACCCTCATTCAAGAGTGAGATCAAAAGAAAGACTTTTCATACACCCTCCGACAGGCACGTCTGTAACCGCCACACTATGCCCGTCCTGCCACCGTGGGTCATCTGGGAATCTGCTCTGAACCTCTCACCTGCCCTTAGCGTTGCGTGTGCCTCCAGAAACTAATAGCCCGTCTTCCTCCGTTTCCAAGCCTCCTGCAAGAGCCCCTGTAACCACACAGAAAAGTATCCAGGGCAGGAGAGGAGGCACTCCGAGGGCAGGACGGAGGTGCAGAGGAGGCACTCCGAGGGCAGGACGGAGGTGCTGAGTTGGCCAGAGTCTCCGTGTGTTAGACTTGCTCGTGGAATCCCCTGTGCCGACCCTACTCTCCCTGCCTGTTGATGGATGTGGTCTTCTAACCTACTTTCTGCTTCACCAACACCCTCTTCAGCTCTAAGCTATTATTGTATTTTTTCAGATCCAGAATTCCAATTTGATTCCTGGCTGTAATTTCCAATATCATTACTTCTTTGAACATATTAAGCCTTACCAAACTGTATTCTTGCAAATTTCATTATCTGGACCACCCACAGGTCAGTTTCTTTTTCCTCGTTTTTCTTGGATTTGATCACGTGTTCATGTTGCCTGGTGTGTGACTAACATTACACACTTTATTTCTATGCTTTCATGTTTATTTATTCATCTGGGGGAGACGGGCGGAGAGAGAGAGAGGGGGAGAGAGAGAATCCCAAGCAGGCTCCTCACTGTCAGTGCAGAGCCCCACACGGGGCTCAAACCCACAAACCATGAAATCATGACCTGAGCCGACCGAGCCACCCAGGTGCCCCGTATGTTACCCATTTTAAAACCATGAAGATAACTGGAGACCTAAGATGGCATTTTCTTCCTTCTCTGGAAAGGATTGACCTCCACTTCTGGCAGGGAGCCAAAAACACAGCACCCCGGTCACACAGCTGCGGTCTGAGGCTGAGCTTCAGGCCCCATGAGGTTTGGCATTCCTCCAGGTCACTCTTGTCCTAGAGTAAGGCATTACGGAGCCCCAACCCAAAACCCGGGGGTTTACTAGACCCTCTGTCTCTGCAGGGACGTCAGAATAATAACTTAATCCCTTGGGTCTTTGGTCTCTTGGGAGCTTTGCTCAGAAGCTGAGGTTTTTGTTTTTTATAATTTTTGTAATGTTTTATTTTTGACAGAGTGCGAGCGGGGGAGGGGCAGAGAGAGGGACAGAGAATCTGAAGCAGGCTCTGCTGATGCCCCAGTAGCTGAGCTTTCTAATACCTCTTCCAAATAGAAAGATGCTCACTGGGGGAAAAGTTCACCTTTCTGGAATGCTTCACTCCCTTGTTGCGGAAGGGTTGGTCATAACGAGCTAGCCTGCCCTTTCTGTAGCGGAAACCGAGAGTGACCTTTCACAGCAAGGTGGATCTTATCTTAGCATCCGTGTAAAGCTCTTCAGGGGCCTTTGTAGATGATACTTTGGGCAGCCCTTCTAACACTGTCCCCAATTTAGTTTCAGGTACTGTGGTGGCTTTGTGACGTGTCAGCCAAGTTAGCCTTAACTACCATCCCTCCTCCCCCTCCCAACCCCTTTCCCACGGGGTTTGCTAACTGGATCACAAGAGGCATCTCGCTGAGGTTTGGCGGACGGAGGGTGAAGCCGCAGCGGTCCGGTTTTCACACGTGGGCGGTCCGGGCGGGGCCCCAGGTGTGGCTGCGGCCCATCCGCTATTGCACACCTGCTAGCTCACCTCGCTGGCGGGAGGCAGGTGTGCGGTCCTGCGACGGACGGTGCCAACTTCTTCTGCAGGACGTCCCCAGGGCCGGTCCGTCCTCCCGGCTTCCTGCTTGCGCCCACGCCCCCTGTCCCCGGCAGCTTCCCCTCGGCGCCGCCTGCTCCAGCACAGCCGTGGACTAACAGCCTTCGGGGGCCGTCCAGCCAGCTCCGCGGCGCGGAAGGTCCGCCCCCTCGATCCCCGCAACGGCGCCCCCGGGGGTCCTGCGTCTGCCTGGGCGTCCGCCTGCCGCCGCCCGAGCGCCCGGCCGCAGAGGGAGTCCTGCTTGGCCCCGGCCCACGCGGGGCTCCTTGCTCCCCCGGTGGTCGTGTCCGCGTGACGGCGGCGATCCCGGGACCCTCGGAGGAGCCAGGCGGACGCGGGGCAGAAGCGAGGTCAGGACCCCGGGAGGGTTCGCGGGTCCTGGAGGCCGCTGGGCGGAGTGGAGCGCGCCCCGCCCAGGGTCTGCTCGCTCTCGCGGCCGCAAGGGTCCTCCTCGCGCGCATCCGACTCTCCGGACTAAGGCACACGTGCCCCCCGGGGACGCCACCGCCTGCCGCGCGGAAGAGACCGCGGGCCGCAGCCCACGCGCGCTGGGACGCGCCTCCGCGGCCGGCGCAGGCGCACCGCCCTCCCCGCGGCTGCGCGTGCTCCGCGGCTTGGCCCCTCCGGGACCCCGTAGGGCGTCTCCATGGCGACCGCGTGGGCCTGTCGGCCTGCGTCGTTGGGCTGCACCGCTCTCGGTTCCCCGCGTGCCGGCGAGCTCCTCCTCGCGGAGAGGGGCGCCGCAGGTGAGGCGGGGTGGGGTGGGGTGGGGGTGGGGGGTCGCTGCAGGTGAGGCAGGGGGCGAGGTGGGGGAGGGCGCCGCAGGTGAGGTGGGGGGAGGCAGGGGAGGTGCCACAGGTGAGAGCGGGGTGGGAGGGAGCCGCGGGTGAGATGGGGGGACAAGGGGAAGTGTCGCAGGTGAGGCGGGGGTGCCTGGTGGGAGGGCGCCATAGGTGAGGCGTGGGGGGGAGGGGGGGAGGGCACCGCAGGTGAGGTGGGGGTGCGGGGTCGCCGCAGGTGAGGCGGGGGGGGGGGGGGGAGGAGGGCGCTGCAGGTAAGGTGGGGGGGTGGGGGAGGACTCCGCAGGTGAGATAGGGGGACAGGGGAACTGTCGCAGGTGAGGAGAGGGTGCAGGGGAAGGGCGCTGCAGGTGAGGGGGGTGGGGTGGGGGTGGGGGTTCGCTGCAGGGGGGGAGGTGCCTGGCGGGAGGGCGCCATAGGTGAGGCTGGGGTGGGAGGGTGCCAGGGGTGAGATGGGGGGCAGGCAGCAGAAGGAAGGTGGTGCCCCCTCGGCCCACTGTGCGCCGTCCGGCTGCCCCGGGAAAGGCTGTGCACCCCAGGCCTGGAACTTGAGGACTAACGGGTCCGCCCAACCAGGTCTGGTGCAGATGGGGAAACTGAGGCAGGCATGGTGGGGACGTGGCGCAGCCTCCGCCGGGGTGTCCGCGGGTCGCCCTCTCTCATTCATTGCTCGGCCTTTGGGCAGCTCCTTAACTACCCCAAGCGTCGCACTCCTCAGCACAAGCGCGGGAAGGAAGTATGTGCGTGCGCTCGTGTAGCAGCCAAGTGGAGCGTTAACCAGGGATCGCGTGTGAGCCCGTTAGCATTCCGATGTGTGTTATTACCGCTGGATCCGTTGTTTAGAAATTACACGTGGAGGGGCACCTGGGTGGCTCAGTCGGTTTAGCGTCTGACTTGCGCTCGCGTCATGATCTCCCGGTTCGTGGGTTTGAATGCCATGTCGGGCTCTGTGCTGACAGCTCGGAGCCTGGAGCCCTCTTCGGAGTCTGTGTGTGTCTCTCTCTCTGCCCCTCCCCTGCTCACGCTCTGTCTCTGTCTCAAAAATAAATAAACATTAAAAAAAAAGTTAGAAATTGCACGTGGAAGTGTGCTTCCCCAGAAGAGCTGCTGGTGAGCAGCAGTTCTTAAACTACTTTGGGAATATTGTGGAACAACTAAAAGTGAAGATTCTTTTTTGACACATTTTCCCAGCACCTAACTGTGTGTTCCCCAGACCCAGCGCTGCTCCCTGAGCCGCACGGGCAGGATTCCTGGGCTCGGGGAGGTTGGTACCCGGTGGAGGGGATGGGGGGCGGGGGAGAGCTCAGAACCTCAGCAGGAGTACGCAGTGTGGACGGGGGATCCGTCCACACCACGTTTACGGGAGGAACGTATCGGCTTACGGGCCGAAACCTTCTGACGTTTTCATCCCTAATATAGCCATTCTTGTTTTGGGTCATTGGGTCTTCCAGGAGCTTAAAGTGGAATCTTGGAACTCTGTGCGGCGAAGTGAGGCTCATACGTTTAATCAGGACCTTCTTGACTTCCTGCTTTCTTCCTTCCTTAGAACTTGAGTGTCAAATTTATGATACCGTTTATGAAAAATGGTGGTTTTGTAAGCAAGTGACACTGTCGCAGATCTGCCCCATAGCCACCCCGTGCCACCTGGGTGAGTGTGGCAGTGACCTAGCTGTGGCCGTGTCTCCCTCTCTGTCTCCAGGTGACTCCAGAGCGCGCAGGATGAGCAGTGGTCCCCCGGCGGCTGGCAGATGGACGGAAGCGGCCCCTCCGAGCTGCCCCCTGGGGCGGCTGATCCAGAGCGCGGTGCCGGCCAAGTTGGCAGCGTGCCTGCCTCCCCCTCCGGAGAGGTTCACCAGGAGGTCAAGGGGGTCGTCCTTTCATCGGTCTTAGACTTGAGTCAACGTGGCCTTCACCATTTAGAAGAGATCTTTAAAATCCCCAACATTAAAGTAAGTGGGGCATTTCTCATTTGTGCCTCTGCCTGGTAGACATGAATGGCTTTTACTTGGAGGCCTCACCTGAGGAGAGAGATTCCAGAATGAGACAGAAGAGGGTTGACTCAGGGGCTCATGTGCGGCTCAGCACAGAGTGAGGAATTGAGGTACGGGGACGAGCCAATGCAAATACCTCGTGGAGTTGGACCGTGATATCCATCCTGTCTCCTCAGAGGGTCTTAAGCACCAAAGAGCCGGTGGTAGAAACCACTGCCCATAACACCCTTGACCTCACGTAAAACACCGCGCCCACAGACCCCCACACATCGAGGCAGTTGACCACCGTTTCTCAGCCCTGCTCTGCTGACGTTACCCGTGGACTTTGCCCTGTGCCCAGTGTCTTCGCCAGGCCCGTGCCAGCTGGTAATCCAGGGAGCGCTGTCTCACCCCCCGTGATTTCTAGACTAAGCTTCGGTCAGAGCACAGTTTTGACGTGAGCGGGGTCCTGCTGCCTGATACTCCTGTAATTTCCTTAAATCTCATTCGTCTCCATCTGGAACGCGAGAGTGAGCATATTGCTGTGGGTCATTGCAAGAACTGGACCGCAGTGTCCACAGCATGGTACACGCCAGACACGCTGCACCGTTGCGGAGTGGACTGACCTTTGGGAGTGCTTTTGCAAAGCCGCAGGCCCTAATCGTAAGTGGCTGCTCGAGGACTAAATCCTCTGCTGCACGTGACACACCCTGGTTTTGCTGCCCAGGCCGCCACCGGCCTTGCCGTCCCTCCCTGAGCACCCACCTCTTGGAGTGAATTCCTGGGTCGTCAGGGCTGCTGTGTGCCCTCTGTGTGGGCACACGCTCCCAGCTGGCAGTCCGAACCCTGATGGTGCCATGAGACTGTGTTACCTCTGTGCATAAAGGAAGAAGGAGCCTGCTTTTCAAGCTTCATAAAGAAGCATCATAACTGCTTATGCCCTTCGGAAAACAGAGACGTGAATAGAGATGTCATCGCCATGGCAACCAATCACTGAGGGAGGCGGCCGCACGGCGCCATGGCCTTCGAGGGGTTATGGGTACACGTGCCGGCGAAGCAGCCATCGCCGGAGTCGCCAGGAGCACGCCCACCGCTTCCACGGCCACATGTGGTCCTGGAGCGCGGGAGGGCCCAGCTTCCCCGGGTCTCGCCGGACCTGGAGGGAGGCTGGGCTCCTGGGGCGCAGTCACCTGGCTGTTCCCTCAAGCCACTGCGGTTTTGGAGTTGGGCACTTAGAAGCAGCTCGCCCCAAGACGGCGGGCCTGGGGGCTTGGAGCCCACGCTGCAGCCTCTTGTCGAGGTGCGCACACCCCTGCCAGAGTGACCGCCAGCCCGTGTCCCCGAGACCGTCCGCGGCCAGCAGGGTAGCTGCCCACGCCTTGCCTGGCGGGACAGTTTGCTTTCTGTGCGCTTGTAAAGCTCCTGTCGTGACCCGTGAAGGGGCTCGGAGGACGGCCTCGGAGGCAGAGTTGGGCGTGGGGACAGCGTGGCCCGAGGGGGTGGCTGGTGCTTCCCTAGCACTCCCATGCACCCCGCACCGCTCACTTAGCGTGGTCTGGCAGGCGGGTCCCCCGAGCCACTTCATAGGGGAGGATGCTGGAGCCCAGAGAGGTTTGGGAACTTGCTCAAAGTCCCTCAGCTAATAAGGTTTTGAAATCTAGATTTGAACCCAGGAAGCGTGGCTTCCAGGCCATTCTCGTGACTTTGCGCTCTGCTACCTGGGTAGGGAGGTGTGACCTACGACCTGTAACGGCCGCATCGAGGGGGTTCTTCTCCACCCACGATCGTGTGGTGCCCGACTGTGGGATCATACGTGCCCACGTGACCCGGCCAGAGTCCCCGCGGCACATGCCGTCTTCAGCCTTCCTTCCTGCTCCTTCTGACGCCTCATGGAGACTTGATGGCGCTGGGCTGGCGCTTGGAGCCCTTGCCGAGGTGGTGGCGGCTGGGGTCGTGTTTGGGCGCCTCGGAGAGCAGCGTGGCGCACCTGTCTTTTAGGTTCCTTTAATTATCTGCTTGGGATGGGTCCCCGACCAGACTCCGCCCCTGCTGCCTGTGCACGGAGCAGAGGCCCGCGGGCTGCTGAGTGCTAGGGCGCGAGGGCGGGGGCAGTGACCGTGGGGCCTGAGAAGCGCTGAGCGTGGGGGCCCACGAAGGGGAAAAGGGGTTTAAAGCTCGGGAAGTACGTTTGGTCTGAGGGGTGTTTGTAGCAAAAGCCCCGTGTGCGCGGTGGTGGTGGAGTCCCTGTCCGGCCCGCGAGGCGTGCGAGGGGTCCTGGTGCTTCTCTTTCCCTCGTCTGCTGTTTAAACTACGTGAGGATCGGTTAGTGTGAGTTTTCTTTCAATTTGGTGCGTGTGGTTGCAAAAGCTAGTGTTTGTTCTGGAACCGCCTTGGCTACGTCACGGCTCAAAACGTGCTTAGTTGACAGAACGTTCTCTTCTCTTCCCTGGAAGCAACTGCACCTTCAAAGAAACGCCCTCTGCGAGATTCCCGCAGACTTCTTCCAGTCGCTGCCAAACCTCGCGTGGCTGGACTTCCGCTACAACAGCATCAGAGCTCTTCCTTCTGGGATCGGGTCTCACAAGTGAGTTGCGCGTTTCCAGACTTCAAGAAGCAGCACGTTTTCAGATGCCTGAGTGCCTGCCCTTTTGCCGCATAGCTCCTACTCCTGGTTGAATTTTGGTTTCAGCTAGAAGCTTTTAACGCTATTTTTAAAGCCAGCTAGGAGATGCAACAAAGCACTTGACTGTAGTTATAATTTAGGGTAGGGGATGCTGGCAGCCACAGTGCCTTTGCCGGGCCACCCGTGAGGTTTTGGCAACACCTGGTTCCATCTCTGACTCTCCTCATGGGAAGCTGCCTGAAGGTCAGAAATATGGCTGAGGAGCTACAGCCGGCCTCTGTGCTCCTGAGGCCTCGTGTATATCCTTTAGTTTCCGGTAAATAACAAGAAATGCTTTCCGTTTGGAGAGTTAGAAATCCCGTGGCTATGATTCCAGGGATTTCCTAGCACCCCCGCTTCTAGAACAAATGCCTCGCCTCCCTCCCTCCTCCTCACGTGGACTCTCCCCAGCAGCTAAGGGTCAGCTGGCACCGGCACTCCCCCGGGAGCCACGCTCTCTGGGAGCTCGGCCTACCGTCCTGACCCCGTCGCCTTTAGCACCCACGTCTTTCCAGATCAGTGTTTCTTACCCTTTTGAAAGCCCGGTAACCCTTGTAGGCTGTCCTTTAATGCCAGCGCTTCCTGGGCAGAGGAGAGCACACGCGTAGGCCCTGGGAGCGTGTGCCTGGTGGACGTGAGGGACGGCAGGGAGGCCAGAGAGGAACACAGGAGGCAGAGGGACAAGAAATGCCTTGAAAGAGGGTCAGCCCAGCTAGCAGGCCAGGGATGCAGTGTTGGATTTCATTTTGAAAGAGCTTGGGAATCCCAGTGGGTTGGAATGGAGAGGGCTGCAGTTTGACTTGGCTTTGAGGTCACTCTGTAAGGGGGGGCGAGGGTGGTCGTGGAAGGCCAGTTAGGAGGCCACGCGGCCGTCCCCACCAGAGGCAGCGGCCTGGGCCAGGCTGACAAGGCAGAGTGCCAGGTGGACTTGAGGGCCGGTGGGGTTCAGGTTGGTTCAGGGCATGGGAGGAAGAGAGGTGTCCCAGGGCGACCCCCGGTTCTTACGTGAGTAATCACGTCCGCACACGGCCGTGGTGGCCCCTCCAGGCAGCAGAGCGGGAGGCTGTAAAGGCCCTTCACTTGCCTGGAGGGTGGCTCACTGCTTGCTGAAGTGTTTTGTAAGAAGTGAGCGTTTTGTCCGTGTAACGGTAAGAGAACATGTGTGAATCTTTTGTGCCTTTTCAGGCCCCACAAGGAAGCAGCTGACTTCTGATGACAAGCTGGGGTCTCCAGCAGGGGGCAGTCAGAGCCAGGAGCCATCTTCCTGGAGCTCTGGGGTCGTCGGGGTCTGTGGGTGGTGCCGCTGGACGCACAGAACCCTGTCCCTGGCTCCAGCCAGGACGGTGTGACGGTGACTGAGGGCCGCGCCCACCGCCCACCTTGTCCCTTCCAGCTGACGACCTCGTGAGTCTTCTGAGCTGGTGGTTAGGGCAGGTTGGGAAGGAAGGCTTTGTTCCTCCCAGGGTGACTCATCTTTTGTGTTGAGGATGATTTAGTGCTTTCTGTCCCTAGACTGTGGCATTAGCACAGTTGAGGAGAGGGTTTGCTGCTCAGAGTGTAGACAAACGAAAGCCTCTTCCCAAAGCACTGCTCTTTCTTCTAAAAGAAGCACACGGTTCTCCAATTTTGGAATTTGTTGATTTGCCAGTCAAAGCCAGCTGCTTAATATCGTTTAAGATATAATTTTGCATGGGATTTATAGCCCATTATATCATTAAAACTAGATCAGCTTGCCGAAGAGCTGAAACATATTAATCAGAAGTGTTAAGTAATTACGGGCTTATTAAAAACCTTAAACTTTCCAAAAGGCCTAATGAAAGCAATGCCAGTACTAATGTTCTCCCCCCTCGTTGTCCTGGATGTGTAAGCTTTGCTAGCAGAGAGAGAGAGAAATTTGTACGTCAGCATACACGCCTCCCCAGGCAAGCCACTGCGGTGTATGCGTTCCGTGGAGAATCTGTGAAACAGCCCGTGGACTGACAGTGCCTAGGGGTCAACATTTACAAATTTATTATTTAACGTGTGCACGAGAATATTCAAACCTGTCATTGCATAAGGCGGGAAGACGCTTCCTTGGTGAGTGGTTGGTTCCCGCGGTCTGCGCCCCCGTGAGCAGGCAGGTGGCGGGGACGTCCAGGGCACCTGCTCACGGGGGCGCAGACCGCGGGGTCTGTCCGTCGTGTGGGGGAGCAGGCACTGCCCCGTTCTCGGGCCGTTTCTGTACCCCACGATTGGGGCTAAACCAGCCCCCGGTGGTTGAAGTGATGGCGTTGACATGACTCACTCTGCATACACTGAGAAAAGTTTGACCGATAACGTCTGTTCCTTTCAGACCTCACGTAAGTAAGGAAAACCAAGGGAGTAAATGGAAAGAAAGTCGTCTCACCCCTTGGCAATCTGATTTTCCTTTGGGGTTGCTGGTCCGGAACTTAAACTTAATTGGCCCAGAACGGGAGAACTCTCACTTGTGTGTCTGTGACGTTGCCTTTCCGCTTTCAAATCTTGGGGACCCTGGCCAGTCGTGATGCTGGGTTTTAATGTTTTCACCGTCCAAGGGGAGATAAGGCTTGAGATGGCCTCCCTCCACCCGCCGCATGGATTCACACGCGGGGTCTGTAGGTGCGTTCGGCTGCTGGCCTCCTCTCTGGCGGGAGGGCCGAAGGCGCGGACGCAGGGTGGACGGCTCTCCAGCCCCGCGGTCACCCGGCTTCTTTCCTGGGGCCGCTGAGGGCTCGGCGACTCCTGGGTCCGCAATAGAGGAGGAGGCGGGTGGGGGCTTTTCTCCAGGCGGTTGTGAGGGCGACCCCGTCGTGGCCGGCGGCCATCCCCACACGGTCAGCAGCCCCGTGTGCCTGGGACTCTGGCCGGCCGGCCGTGTGCTGCAGCGAAGGTGTGGAGATTGAATACTACGGCCGACTTGACAGTTCTCCAGACGTCTCTCGGCGAAGCCCGGGGTGACACAGATACAGGGGGGAGGGGTCCCGCCCTCTTCCCGGGTGCCCATCCCCCAGCCTGGAAACATGAGCCGGGGTGTTTGTGGTCTTTTTATGCCAGATTTCAGCTGCTGGTCCCTAAAAAGTGAAGGAGAGAAAGAAATTGATCCCTAGTGTATGATGAGTCTTCAGAATTCCACGGGAGGGGCGCCGGGGTCAGTCAGCAGAGCACCTGACCCGTGATTTCAGCTCAGGTCATGGTCTCACAGTTCGTGGTTTGGGCCCCACATTGGGCTCTGCGCTGACACATTCTCTCTCTCCCTCTCTTAAAATAAATAAACCTTTAAAAAAAAAAAAAGAATGACGTGTGAAAAACAAAAGAAGCACAGTATGGTAAAAGGGGAAAGATAGAATTTAAGGTGAAATACTCCTTTTTCCCTATCATTCAATCAGTAACTTTTTAGTGTTGCTAAAAAGTGTTACTTTCTCGTGCTCCTTCTGTCCTCTCTCTCCATGGCTGGTTGGTGAGAGATTTTGCAGGGGTGTTAGGTGTTCCACGAAGGAAGGGGTCTGGAGCCCGGTGCAGGGAGAAATGCCCCGATGCCACGCTTCCTCGTCTGAGACTACGGATTCTCCCTCCCCAGCCGGACAGCGTGCCGCGCCGCAGCGGGCTCCCGGCACTTCGAGCGGGGAGGACTTGGTGGCGGAGCGCCTTAGGGTGCGAGGCCTCCTCACAGCAGGCCGCAGGAGACGCGGGCAGGAGTCCCGTCCCCCTGCAGGGCGGCGGTGCCCCTCGGTTCCGCGGCTCTCACAGCTCGGGGAGGGTCCCGCTGGCACTCGTGGGTAGAGACAAGGAGGCAGCTGGACGCCCCGCAGGACGGGCCGCCTGACGGAGAGTCGCCCGTCCCCAAGCGTCAGTTCGCCGACGGGGGAGCCTGGCCCATGCCGAGACGGGGGCCACACGCGGGGCACGCCGTAAACGAGTGTGCCCACGCTGAAGCCGACTCCAGGGAGAGGAGGTAGAGGAGGAAATTTGACGGTGTCTTTTAGGGACGGTCATTTGATTTTCTGCTTCTTAAACTATGTATTTTTTGTTTTATTTTAAAGGCATTTGAAAACTTTGCTTTTAGAAAGAAATCCTATCAAAATGTTACCTGTGGAGCTGGGTAAGTATTCAAGCATTACCGTAAAAGCTGGCTGTGAAATGCTGCCTTTTTGAGTTAGTGGAACCCGTAGTGGGCGTATCAGGTGAGTCGCGGGGGCCAGCTGGCTACTATTTACAGTTGCTTCCACTGTGTCCCTCGGGGCCCCAGACCCTGCCGCTCCCACGAGCTGTTATGCGGGGACCTGCATTCTTTGCAGAAAGTGTGATGATGTGTCAACGGGGGGGGGGGGGGGCGTGGGGGGGAGAAAGAAGAAGGATGTGGCGCTTTGTAGCCAGCGCACAGCTCAGGAAAGCTGGCGTCACAGCTGCAACTCCCGGGCCCGGTGCCTGTGCCTCCCAGGGGGCCCGCGGGTCCGGACTCGCCCTCCCCTCGCTTTCCTGGAGGGCTCTGCCACTGACGGCTCTCGGACGATGTCTGTTTCAAGGACCCTCCTTTTGTGTTTTTTGGTTTTAATAGGAACTTTATCGTCACATCGGTTTCCAGGCAACACCCGGTGCCCATCCCGGCAGGTGCCCTCCTCGCTGCCCATCCCCCACCCAGGACCCTCCTTTTGAACTGTCTCTAAGTTGAATCCTCCCGATGGGCTGTCCCGGCGACTTGCAGTTTGGGCTCAGCACTGCGGTCTTGGGGTGGATCTGCAGGGACACGTATGAGGGCGGTGCCTTCACTTTCATTCACTTTCGTTGCTGTGAATGACGAGGAGGAGGAAGCAGAAGACGATGTTCTCCTTTCCGCATCTGTTTCGTTTCGTCTCATACTTCTGCTCTTTACTGTCTCTGTTTCTTTAGGTTTAACTTGCTGTTCTTTCTCTGACCTGTTGAGTTGGAGGCTTAGATCACTGGTTTTCAACCTTGCTTTTCTAACCCATGCCGTGGCAACTGTGATTTCCCCCAAGTGCTGCCGTGGCTGCTCCCACAAGCCCCAAAACGCGGCATCTCCAGGTGTTTTCCGACGTGAACCTTGTCAGGTGCTTACGGGCCCTTCGGGACGGACTAGTGTGGCCGCTGCAGCCTTCTTCCGTCTACTCTTTACGTGATGTGTTTTTCCACTCTCTTACTTCGAACCTCTCCGTGGGTACGTTGCATGGCTGGTAGGCAGTATGTCGCGGGGTCTTGCTCCTCCGTCCGGTCAGACCGTCTCTGCCTTTTAACGGAAGTGGTTAGACTGGTTAATTTAATATAATCATTGACATGAATGGATTTAGGGCTGTCGTTTCACTCCTTGCTGTTTGTCTCAATGCTTTTTTCTGTTCCAATGACTGCATTGATTGGGTATCACTTAGACTTCTATTCTAACTTTTATGTTGACTTTTTAGTTATTCTTCTTAACACGCCTCTACCGTCTCACGGTTGCTGTCGGGGTTGCACCACGCATGCCTCGAGCTAGCACTGTCCTGTGTCACCACCTCACGTCACCACCTGGTAGCCATACCGGCCTGCTCTCTCCGGTCCTCCTTATACTCAGCCTGTCCTACGGATGAGGTCTACCTATGTTATAAACCTGCAACACGGACTTACAGTTTTGGCTTTCAGCAGTCACGTATTTTTAGAGAAGCTAAGAGAAAAAGTATTTTGTGTTTGCTTAACGTGTAGCATTCCACGTAGACATCTCTTCGCTCTTTCCTGAAGATACAGCTGGTGTCCTTTTCCTTCAGCCTGAAGAACTTCCCTTCAGATTTCTTAAAATCAGTCTGTTGGCAGACTTTTAATTGTTACGTTTCCGGAAATGTCTTCATTTTGCCTTAATTCTTTTTTGATGTAAATAATTTTTTTAAGTTTATTTATTTTGAGAGAGAGAGGGAGCGTGGGGGAGGGGCACACAGAGGGAAAGAGAGAGAATCCCAAGCGGGCTCCACGCCGTCAGCACAGAGCCCAACGCGGGGCTCGAACCCACAAACCGTGAGCTCATGAGCCAAAATCGGGAGTCGGACAGTTAACAGCCTGAGCCCCCCAGGTACCCCTTGCCTTGATTCTCAAAGGATATTGTTGATTAAAAATAAGGGTTGAATTTGTTTCATCCAGGACTTTAAAGAAGTTCCACTGCCCTCAGGCCTCTGAGGTCACTCACTTTGTCCTCCTTTATGAACTGTGTTCATTGGCCTTGGTTACTTTCAAGATTTCTCTGTATCTTTGCTTTTCAGTGCTTTGACTCTGAGGTCCTTAGCTGTGGTTTTCTTTATATTTTTCCTACTAGGTGTTTGTTGAACTTATCCAGTTTTGAAATTCGCATCTTTTTGCCAAATTTGAGAAAGATTTTGGTCATTAACTCTTCAAATATTTTTCTGTTCCTGTCTCTATTTATTTGTCCAACCTTTTGTTATTGTCCTACAGATTACTGACCTTCTGTACGTTTTAAAAAGGTAATTTTTCTGCTCTTCAGAGAAGATAGATAAGTATCTTCAAGTTCATGCATCTTTTTCTGTCATCTCTAATTGGCTGTGAAAACCGTCTAGTAATTTTTTTTCAGATACTGTGTTTTCAGTCCTTGGATTTTCATATTAAAAAAATAGTTTCTATTTTTCTGTGCAGAGTTCTTTTTTTCATTTAGTATAAACAAATTTTTCCTTTAATAATTTTTTGGACTTTATCTTGGACATTGCGGTAGATACACTGTGGAGATTCTGGATTCTGTTATCTTCCTCTTTAGAGTACTGGTTTTTAAAAATAGGTAAGTTGAGGGGCACCTGGGTGGCTCAGTCGGTTAAGTGTCCAACTCTTGGTTTCGGCTCAGGTCACGATCTCACGGTTTCATGAGTTCGAGCCCCACATCGGGCTCCAAACTGACAGTGCGGAGCCTGCTTGGGATTCTCTGTCTCCCTCTCTCTGCCCCTCCCCCATTTGCACTGTCTCTGCCTCTCTCAAAATAAATAAATAAACTTAAAAAAAATTTTTTTTTTAAATAGCTAAGTTGAGAGAACCCAGACTCCCAACTGTCTCTCTGGCATCAGGCAGCAGGTGCGGCCGTGCTGTGTGCGGGAAGTTCAGGACCGTGCCAGGGATTTGCACGTGGGCCGTCTGCACGGCGATGTAGGGCCCCCCTTGGCGGTCCTCTTCTGTCCGGAGTGCACCCCTTCGCTTTCTGGCTGGTGCAGTAGCTCTGTGGTCTGTCCTCTGGCACTACAAGGTCACATAGGTTTCTGTCTGTTACAGCTGCCCCGCGTGGGGCCCTCTGGGGCCTTCCGTCAGGCAGAAAGCCATACAGATGGTACACGCGTTTGTGTCTTTCTCTTCTGGAAGCTGTCACTCCCCCTCTAGTTTCTGCCTGCTTTTCACTTCTGGCTTGCCCACGGGTGGTGTATATTCTGCCCAGTTTCTGCAGACTGGTTATCTGCAGGGAGTTGATCAGATTGGAGCTACGCCAACATTGCGGGAAGCAGAGTTGTCCACTGTACTGTTTGTAGCATCATTTAGTGGTTCTCTAGACACTGTGCCGTCCATCCTTGACCGATGACGGTCAGGCTGAAGTCAGACCTTCACCACTTTTAGTTCCATTGCCTCCTTGCTGCCTTTTGGGCTGTTTTTCATAGATTTTGCTTTTACGTCTTGTTATACATCCCACAAACGCATCTTAAACTGTCAGTATTTATTTATATTTTCTTACGTGTTTAACCTTCGTTTCTCAAGTTGCCTGCTTTCACCCGGGATGACCATCGTGGCCTGAAGATCTCCCTTTAGTATTATCGTTTCCTCTTTGGTAATGAATTCTTCAAGTTTGGTTTTCTAAAAAGTCATCTTTATTTTCCATCATATTTGGAGGCTGTCTGGCTGAGTAGAGAACCCAGGTTTCAGAGGTGTGTTCACTACTTTCAAAATGTCTTTATCGTCTTCTGGCTTCTAACTTCTGCTGAAAAGCCAGCTGTCGGTCTTACTGTTTTTCCTTTAAAACCGATGAATCTTTTTTCGTCTGGCTGCTTAAAACTCCTCTCTTTGTGTTTAATTTTCAGCAGTTTACCTGCGGTGTGCCTGGGCGCATCTCTCTTTGCATCCGCTTTACTTGGGGTTCACCGAGCTTCTGGAACCTTTAGCGGGGTCTTTAATCAGAGCTGGACAACCCCTGGCTATTGACATTCTTTCTGCAGACCTTGCTTCCTTCTCATCCTTTCTTCTCTCCCCCTGGGCCGCCCTTCGGTGGGTGTTGGCATCTCCACTGTGTCCTGCGGGCCTCGAGTCTGCCCTTCTTTTCCCGTCCCCTCTCGTCTCTGCTCCGGATCCTGCTACTTTGTGTTTGCTGGCCTCGCGGCTCGCGGGTTCTGTCCTCTGCTGCTGTACTCTCTCCCTCCGTCCAGGGGCGGTCAGCTGGACTTGAAACTGTGCGAACGGCGGGGGAGACGTGGAGTCCCTGAGCCGGGTCACCGACCGCCGCCGGGCAGCTCGGGCGATCCGACGGCTGCCTCTCGCCCGTGTTCCTGCAGGGCCGTCTGGGTGGGCTCAGGGCGCTTGACCCACAGGTGTCTTCTGTCAGCACGCTAGCGTGCCGTTCACTGGGCTCTGGCCTCCACTGTTTGACCCGGAAGTCACCCCTGTGCCCGTGTGTGTGATGGTTTGTCGCTCCTCTGTGCTTTTCAAGCTCGTTTGTCTGCGTCTTCGGTGACTCTGATGTTTCCAGGCGTGACTGCCTTTGGCGGTCACCTACTTGGGGTGAACTTGTGGACACTGCCCTGGCGTCTGTCAGCGAGCGGGGGACACGTGCGCCGTGGTTTCCCCAGAAGCGTGCCGGGCCCCGCTCGGGTCCTCTGCGGCTCTCGTTCCGGGCGTGTGCACCAGCGTACGTGAGGCTGTCCCGCGGGCCTCCGGAGTTCTCCCCATCTCATGGCGTTTCTCTCCCTTCATCAAGCTCACTTGTGTCCTCTGCCGTCGCGTGTCTGCTGCCGGGTCCCTCTAGAGAACTTTCCACCCCGGTCTTTGCAGTTTCAACTCGAGAACTGCTAGCTGGTTCTTTTTTTATAATTTCTGGTTCTGTCGACATTTCATCCCTGTTGAGTCATTTTACCATATTTTTCTGTAATTATTTAAACATGGTTTCCTTCGTGGCTTTGAACATATTTGTGACTGCTTGGAATTTCTTGTTCGCTACATCCAACATCTGAGCTGCTTGGGGACAGTTTCTAGTGACGCTTGTTTCCTGAGTATGGGTCACGTTGTCCTCCCCGAGGTTTTGTTGCGTTTCAGATGATACAGCAATTTCGTATTCTGGTTTTTGCCTCAGGGCTGTCACCGTCTCTTCCATTCACTCTGTTTCATTTATTTCCTTTTGTGACTCGCCTGGTCTTCACCTGTGCGATCTGCCTCCACTGCAGAGTTGTTTGTTTTTTTTTTTTACAGCAAAGCTCAGACATCTGTCGTATCATTTTACCCCAAATTCCCAATAGGATTTTTAATCTTTCCTCCTTGTTTCATTCCGTGGAGGAGTGTGTGAAGGTGTGGTTTCCTCTCTCACAGGGAACGTGACCACACTGAGAGCCTTGAACCTGAGACACTGCCCCCTGGAGTTCCCCGCCCCCCTCATCGTGCAGAAGGGACTGGGTGCCATCCTGGCCTTCCTGCAGGCCTGCGCCATGCAGCGGCCTCCTCCCCGAGGGTCAGCTTCTCCAGGTTGGTGGGACCGTCACTGCACCAAACTGCATTAGAACTGAAGTCACTGCTTGTTAAAACCAGGACCCAGGGAGCCTGTCTCCTCAGTGGCGTCACGGGGAGCACGCTGGGCCTCGCGTGGCCTCTGCTGGACTCACACCGCGATCGGGGGTCCGTGCCGGCCTGTCGGAGCTGTGTCTTTCCTCGGTTCTGTGTTCATGGGTCTGCGCTCTCCGCGCCCCTTGCAGAGCCCGTCTAGGGTGGGATCTGGTAAAAGTTCACTGGGTAAATCGAATGAAACTCCTCACCAGCAAGCCTCACCAGGCACCTGCTTCAGGAAATTCCCTCGGCCCGTCCGACAACTATTTCGCAACAGGAGCAGTGACACGCCCTTACTCGTGGGCAAGGGGCCGTGGTCTTGCCACTTTTTGGGTGCACGCTCACTCAACATTTGATCCTGTGTTTTCAACGTGCGGACCATCCAGCCAGGCATTCTCACGTGCTCACGAGATAATCTAACCGGGAAGGAGCACTGTGGTTCCACTCAGACAAAGTAGACGTAAAAGAGAATTGTAATTGAATGCTCACGAAAAAAGTGAGTGCTCTGAAAATTTACTTCGGAGCATCGAAATCTTTACTGCTTAAACACAGCTCCTAGATTAAGAAAACGCCTAGACTTGAAGCAGCCATGATAGTTACACATGTGATACAGTCAAAGTGTGGGAATTACTAAGTCTGTCTCAGGAAACATAAGGAATGGCCAAAGTAATTAGGAAGTGCTGATCTTTTTCCCAAATCCAAACAAATGACCCCAGAATGTGTCATCGTAAACACCGATTGTATTTGCAAAGTGTCTTAGTTTGTGTCCCCCAACAGCAGTTCCTGAGTCAGGATTCAAGGGCCAGTAACTGATTCGAGAGATGATCCAGGCGGCAGCATGGAGGCTGAAGCGGGGGACGTGGGGAAGGGGAGGAGGCCAACAGAGGTGGGAAGCCCCCACTGGGCCTCAGCAGTCACAGCCCCTCGGGTGCTGCCCCCACGGACCGGGTCAGGACCTGGGTCTCACAAGGCCTCAGCAGTCACAGGGTTCCCGCTTGGACACAGGCCCAGGGGTTACTGCACAGCAGAGTGGGGGAGTAGGGCACACGGGCTCCAGACCAGCGATGCCTCGCCGAACGGAGGGGCGCACAGTCCCCAGCCCTGCACGCTGGCCCTCGTGGGCTGGAGGAAACACCCAGGCGCAGATGTGCGGGTGCTGGTAGGAGGTGAGTCTGGCAAACCCCGGGATGGCAAGGGCCCAGGGCACGGGGAGAGTGCCCACAGCTCCGTGCCTCTGCCTCGTCTACTGCCTGCCTGCTGCTGCAAACCGCAAACACCCTTGTTTCCCAAAGAATATACTGGCTTCGTCTCTTAATGACGGATCAGAATCCAGGGTCATTTCTCAGAAAGGATGGCCAGATGCAAAGTGTCTGTATTACGAGTTTGAACCTAAAGCCAAAAAGTAGTCTGTGTCAGCTCGACCTGTGACCTCACTCTGCCTTGGTGGGGGTGGGGGCAGGAGGTGGGGCTGCTCGTCCACGAGGGGACAGTGGAGCGTAATCCTAAAGGCAAGAGTGTTCCTGGCGAGCTTCCTTTCAAGTAACTTACCTGGAGAGGACAGTGTTTAGGGTCGACAGCGATCTTGCCAAGCATACACAGTAGGCACCTGGGCCAAGAATTAATTAGAAATAAAGCTATTAAAAGATCGAGGCTGGGGGAACAGAGAAGTGTGCTTCATCTGTATAAATAGACATGGAGTGGAAGGGCCGGAGGGTGGAGGGAGCCGGTCACCAGGGTCGTGCGGCTCCGGGGGGCCGTGTAGAGGTGCAGCCGGCCCACAGCACCGTGTCCACCAGTGACTTGACCAGCTGCCGCGACACACCCAACGGAGCCCCCACCTCCCCCGTTGTGTTTGTCCGCAGAGCGTGTGGCCGACAAGGACGCTGTGAATTCTCAGGATCGAAGGGGGAGGTTAAAAGAAAAAGCAGACTTTCTCCCTCCTGTTGAAAAGCTACACCTGAGTGAGCTGGGCAAGTCCACTGCCTCCCCAGAAGACTGGCCGGGCGAGGAGGAAATCAGGCGCTTTTGGAGGCTGAGGCAGGAGATTGTCGAGAAGGAGCAGGAGGAAGTGCTTGCAAAGCAGCTCTTACCGGCAGAGTTACCTGCAAACCTCAAGGCGGCTCTGAACACGAAGGAGAAAGAACATTCCGGCTCCAGACGCGTTCTCAGGTAAAATTTAAAAGCCAGGCTGTATTGTCTTGATCTGGCCAACATTGTAATACCACTTTTCGTGATCTTTTAAAACGTCAGGTAGATGTCTGTGCCCTGTCGGCATTTGTCACGTGGTGGATGCTTGCCTGGTTTGGGGTTACAGTTACCCAGAAACTCAGACCCTGTGCGTGTGCGTGTGCACGCACGCGTGTGGATGGAGGGACAAAGAAAGAGAACGTTTACTGGTGAATATAGCTCATACACTCACACGAGGGGGCGGTACCATTCCAGGGGGACACGAATCGGCCCCTGGGGAGCACAGAATCCTAGCGGTTACTGTGGTTTGTGGCGCTGCACGGCACAGCCCCCGCGGACGGCAGGGACGCGTGTCCAGTGGTCCGCGGTGTCCGTGGCCCCGCTCCGTGGGGGGGCCGTTAGGAAAAGTAAGTCTGAAAGGCTGGGGTCCGGCCGATGGAAAACTTCCTTCCCCGTGAAAGGTGTTCGGGGGCTCATTGTGCCGTTCTTTCTCCCGTCCTGAGGTTTGAAAACTCTCGGGAGAAAACCAAAGTGTTGTCGACCGATTCCAACCTGGGAGGCGCTGGAGGTGGGCAGTGTGGGTGTCCAGCTGCAGCCAGCCCAGCACTGAGTCCCCGGGGCCTGACCCCCACCCCCGCCCTCCCTCAGTTCCCCCGTCTCGTTATGAACAAGGAGGAGGCCTTCCTCTCCGCGACTCCACTTGTCTTTCCGGTTCCCAGCCACCCAGAGCCTTCCGAGGCAGGAGCCCCGGGTTGCCGGGCCCTGGGAGCGGCCAGGCCTCGGGCTTCCGTGGGCTTCTGTGAGCGCCCGTGGACGTTCACCATCGGCCCCCACGGGCCTCGCTCGGACGTGTTGCGTGTTTGTGTTCTAGCGCGTGCCGTCCGCGGGGGAGTGTTCGCCGCGGGGTCTGTGACGGTAGAAGGAAGATGTCCTCCCTCAGGAGCGTCCTGCCGGCCCTGGTGCCACGGCAGCGAGCGGGGCTTCCCGCCAGGAGAGCGGAGGACAGCCGGGCCTTGGCCCCCAGGGAGCAGCACGTACGGTGAGTGATCTGGCGCGGGGCCTGCCTCTCTCTGGGGAAGGCTCTGCTCTTGCCTCCTCTGGGGTGCTCTGCTGGCTGGCTCCCTCGGGCGGGCGGCTGTGGGCACAGGCCTCGGGGGGTCGTTGCTCTGCGTCGGCTCCACCCAGCGTCTTCTCAGATGCCTTGTTCTTTCTTGATCCCCTCCTGCCCTCTTCCCGATCACCTGGCTCCCGGGGCTCTTCTAAGGAAGGTTGTGCGTTGAAGCCTTGCTCCCCGGAGCCTGGGGGGCCCAGCCAGTTGAGCGTCGACTCTCGGTTTGGGCTCAGGTCATGATACGGGGTCGTGGATAGAGCCCCAGCCCGGTCAGGCTCTGTGCCGAGCCTAGAGCCTGCCTGAGGCCCTCCCCCTCCCCCTCCCCCTCCCCCACTCACACACACTGGCCCGCTTTCGCTCGCTCTCTCTAGCTCTAAAGAATAAAGTTGAAAATTAAAAAAAGGATGCAGTCGGGGCGCCCGGGAGGCTCAGTCGGTTGAGCGTCTGACTTCGGCTCAGGTCATGATCTCCCAGTTCATGGGTTCAAGCCCCGCATCGGGCTTTGTGCTACTGCTCGCTCAGAGCCTGGAGCCTGCTTCGGATTCTGTGTCTCCTTCTCTCTCTGCCCCTCCCCCGCTCACACTTTGTCTCACTCTGTTTCTCAAAAATAAATAAACGTAAAAAAAAAAAAAAAAGAGAAGCACCCACCGACACAGTTCCCTCTTGCCCCTGCCTGGGTGGCTGTGCGCTGCCTGCAGCTGCGGTCAGCCTCGCGGGGGGCCGGGACGGGGCCTGTCCTCACCGGCTCCTCTGTCCTCCAGCTCCACCGGCCGCCCGTCTCTACTGCGCTCTGGGCCCCAGGAGGCCGTCCAGCATGGACTGCGTCCACGGCACCCCAGTGCCCCTCACCTCCTGGCTGGGTTTGGCCAATGGGGGCCCCAGCAGGAGATCAGAGAGGAGGCGGAGAGGGAGGGCAGGGTCCTGCTTCCCCCTGCACCTCCGTGTAAGTGCCGCCTGGGTCCTGGCAGCCTCTCCGTCCCTCCTCCCCGGGGCTTGGGGTCACAGGGCTCTTGCTCTGTCCCCGGGGCCGCCTGCCACACCCCGTGTGAATAGACCCTCCTCAGTCCTGAAATCTCCCCGCACGAGTGCGTTTACTCTGGGGACTCTGATGGGACAGACTGCCCAGGAACAGTGTGGCAGGGGTGCGCCCGTGTCCTCCCCGCGCCGGACATGCTGACGGGGCCCGACCCTTCCTGTGGAAGGAGGGAGGTGTCCGGCCCTCAGAACTGGTCAGGACTCGCCACGTTCCACCCCCCACGCTGTCGTCCTGATGACTGACGTGCGGCTGATGCCTGGAGTCCCGGCTCCAGGGCACGTTCACACTGGTCATCAGCCACATGCCAGGCAGGCCCCCGGCTGGAGCTCAGGCCGCCCCCCGGGTCCCCCCAGAGAGTCCTTCAGCTGGAGTCCCGGATCTGCTGCTTTACCACCAGCTCCAGGTGTGGGCCAAGCACAGGTGGCTTTGCAGGGCAGTTCTGCCGGCCCTTCTGGAGCAAACGTACCGGCATGACCTTGACCGCTGGGGTGCCTCTCACGGTGCTGCAGGAGGGTCCCCCTCCCCACCTCCCTCCAGGTTCCTTTCTTTATGGTGTCTTGTGAGACCCGCCCAACCCGCCCTTCTGGACCCCCTCATCCCTCGCTCTGCCCTGTGTCAGTGCGAGTCCTACGACCTGGACAGCGTGCAGGGAGGTGGCACTTGGGGTGGCTGTGCTCACTGTGGCATGTGGCCGGGAGGACGTGTGCTTCCTGCCACGAGGTTGGGCTCGAGCGGCACCCAGGATGCTGCACAGCTCTGTGGGAGAAGATTCTTGAATACCAAGGGCAAGCGAGGACTGTCTTCTTGGTTTCTCTGCCTCGGGCCCGCGCTGGCGTTCTGTGGTCCCTTGGTGACAGCGTGCAGAGTCCCGTCTTGTGGCGTAGACTCAGCACAGCCCCGTGGACCCCCGTCACGCCACCTGGTTATCTGTGCACATGCAAGCCCTCGGAGCGTCCCCTGTGCCTCTCCAGGAGTGGGTAAGGGGTAGTGGACACTCGGGTGGAGCCCCTGTCCAGGGGCACAGCAGGGGCCAGGTCGTGGAAGGTCACAGCTCCATTTGCGGAGATGAGTGGTGGAGCCTGGCTCAGCTGGGGGAGGGGGCTCAGGAACCTCCTGGGAGCGGGGGAGGCAGGAAGCAGCCTCGCAGGGGCCTGCGTGGGGCTGGGGAGAGAGCTTCCAGACTCCAGAATGCGAGCTGGGTGGAGCCCAGGGCCAGGTGAGGATTTGCTGGGACCCCACCCCATCCCGGAAGCTGCAACCACAGCCAAACCAGGGGCTGGTCTTTCCGTTTAGTTCAGAAATTCCACACGCATCCGGTGCGGCAGCCCCACCTCCGCGGGGCAGGCAGTGAGTCCAGCGGATACCGTTGGAAGGTCACCGTGCAGGGGCAGCGAGGTCACCGTGCAGGGCCAAGCTGTGCCGGCAGCGTGGAGGCTCCCTGGCGGAGGGGATTGGGGGTGGACCCAAGAAGCTCAGCCACAGAAGTGAAACTTGGGGCGCCTGGGTGGCTCAGGTAGTTGAGCGTCCAACTCTTGGTTTCAGCTCAGGTCATGATCCCAGGGTCATGGGATCCAGCCTCCCCCCCGCCCGTCAGCTTCTGCACCGAGCATGGAGCCTGCTTGCGATTCTCCCTGTCCCCCAACCCCTCTCTAAAAAAAGGAAGAGAGAGAGAGAGGAAGGAAGGAACTCAGGTGTCATGGGGACCGTGAAGGCCTCTGATTCCTGAGCTCAGCCAGAGCCCACATCTTCCCTGGGGACAGGGTCCTGCTGCTCAGCCCCGGGGGGTGGGGGGGGTGGGGCCTGTGTTGTCCCCTCGCATGGAGCTGGCGCCGTGGGACAGGAGCAGACGGGCGCCTCCCGTCTGGGTGGAGGGACGGGAAAGGGTTTGGGGGGAAACTGTGCCGGGGCTGCTTCTGGCCCCACGGCTAACGTGCCGCGTGTCCTCCCCAGAGACGAAGGAGCACCGCGGGAGTGGCGGGAGCGAGCCCGGACCCGGAGGACAGCGGAGGAGGCCCTGGGCAAGCCCCTGCCTCCCCAGAGGAGTCTGGGACGAGGACGCCAGCGGGAGGGGTCTCATCCGGTCCGGGGGCCACAGTGCCCGCTGCAGAGATGGAGCCTGCGGCCCGCTGACAGACCTATTTCCTCTCATGTGAGGAGCCAGGACTGGGGGTGGGGGACGCGGGGGAGGGGCTGGGGGGGGAACCAGACGCTCCACGCCAGGCTGGGCGCCGGGCCGCTCTCCGCCCACGGGAGGCTCGTGTCTGGCCGGCCGGCCGCCAGCGCTGTCCCAATGGGAACGTCTGTGCCCAGTCCTGCTGCCACCTCACGTTCCTTGTGAGGCCTCTGTCCTTTGAAGCAGAGCAACTGTCACCTGAAGAGAAAAGACACACGGAGCCCTTTTATCCAAGTGCGGGGTCTGGTAGGGTGCCCACAGTCCCGATGCCGGTGCCCACGGGGCTGGCCCCTGGGTCCTCGGAGCGCCAGGTGGAGCCGGGACTGTGACCGCGGCCCTTCACACGGGGCGTGTTTGCTCGCGCCTGTACTTCTCACTAAGGAGACCTGGCCGGGGGGACAGGAGAGCGGGTGGCTCTCAGACCTTCTAGGCCCTGAGACACCTGACTTCCCCGCGGACACTTCCAGTGGTCCTTTACCGTTAGAGCCACATCAGAGCCACAGCAACTTGGGAGGAAGCGGCGCCTCGCGGCGCCTCCCGCCTCCTCTCGCCGCGTGGCCTCCCCGGGCGGGCTGCCCTCTGCTCCCTGCCCGGCACGCACGCCTGCCTGCGTCACAGGCGACGTGCTACGTCCTCCCATCCCGTCTTCTCTGTCACCACCCGCATTTTTGCACGGCACGTAAGCATCCAAGATTCGTGTGCCGTCGCTCCAGGAACAGGACGACTTGCACACTTACACCTTCTCGAGGACGCCGTCCGAGCTCGATTACAGCAGCGCGGTGGAAACAACTGGCATGCCAGGAGATGGGTGGCTGTAAGTCGTATCCCAAGTTCGGGGTCACCCCGTGGCCACGGAAAAGGGTGAGCTAGCAGGATACCCCACTGACACGAGGGTCTCGAAGGCGTTATAGGGCAGCACGAGCCGAGACCCCGTGTGAGACTCACGCCGGCCTGTGAGACCGCGGCCTGACGAGAAATACATTGTGCTTTGCCCCCACAGACCTGCGAAACCCCATGGGGCCGGGGGTGACGGGCGTGTCTTATTACCGTAGGGAGCGCTGGGAGCCTGCCTCAGCTGATGCTGACGGGTGGCTCAGGGTGGGGCCTCGTCACGCGGCTGGTCCCCGGAAAGACCGCCTGAGCGCGGCTTGCAGCTTTCAGCCCCATCCCAACGGCCCCGCAGGTGCGGGAGGGTGGCGCCCAGAGAGGATGTGCAGCTCCTCACGCTTCCCCACACCTGTCCCTTGCGCCCCCACCCTTTCCTGTGAGCCCCCTGCCTGTCCCATGTACCCCTACCTGTCCTGTGTGCCCCCCCACCTGTCCCATGCGCCCCCCCACCTGTCCCATGCGCCCCCCCACCTGTCCCACGCAGCCCCCCCTTCCTGTCCCGTGAGGCCCCCCCACCGCCTGTCCCGGGCAATTCCCCCCCCCCCTGCCTGTCCCGGGTGCTCCCCCGCCTGTCCCATGTGCCCCCGCCGCTTGTTTCATGCGGCCCCCGCCTGTCCCGTGAACCCCCCCCCGCCTGTCCCATGTGGGCCCCTCCCCCCCACCTGTCCCATGTGGCCCCATGAATCTTCCATGCGGCCCCCCCCCCCCGTCTCATCGCGTGTGGCCCCGCGAATCGTCCGTGTGGCAGTTCCCGCAGCTGCTCCCAGGCTGCAGCCTCTGCTGTGCCCTGAGCTCTGTGAGCTGCTCTAGCGCGTGACTGACCCCGAGGGGCTGTGGGAGGCCTGGCTGGGAGCCGGTCAGATGGCGGTGAGGGGCAGCTTGGACTCAGGCAGGGCGGCCGTGAGGACGTGAGGAGACCCAGTGGTGTCGGCTGCAGGTGGAGGAGAATTGCCACCCTTGTGGGAAACCCCCAGCCATTGACCCTGGGACAGGGTCCTTCCAGGGGCGAACACCCTGCCCAAGGGGCTTGGCGGGAAGCCACGCCGTGCCGGAGGCTGGGAGGGGACGGCAGCCATCCATGCTGCGTCCTGCTTCTTCCTCTCTGTTGCAGAGGACGCCCTCGCCTCCCTGAGGCCTACGAGGTGCGTAAAACATTTCTGGGGCTTTCTGAACATGCAGGAAGGATGTTGTGAGGCTGGGTGTCCCCGCGGGGTCAGGGCTCGGCCTTCTGCAGATGCTTCACCCTCACCCCCCCCCCGCCGACCCCCCAGCTGAGCGTATGAAAGCAAACCCACACGGCATCCTTGACCTACAGCCAGTTAATGTGCCGTCGAAGGATCAGGACTCTTAGTGGGACCGCGATGCAGGACTGCCGGGAAACAATTAGGAAACCAGTGCTTACAGCCCCATGGCCTCCGTGCCCAGCACTCCTGTGCACGGCCAGACCAGGCTCGGCTTGTCCCCTGCCTCCCAGAGCGCCAGCTCCTGGCCCAGGGCCTGTGCCCCATTGTCACCCAGGCCCCCTGGAAACGCCACCCTGCAAGTGCCCAGCTGTCCCTTCCCGGCCGGCCCCTGGCTTCCCAGCTGTGCTCCGGAGGGGTGCTAGGCTCTGCCGTGGGGTCGGGGCATCCCGGCCCTCCCCTCTCCCGCCCACGCACCCCTTCCTACCCACTCTTGCAAAGCTTGACTACTCCCCTGGCCTCTACCGTTCAGTCAGCAGGTGACCACAGGGAGAAAAGAGAGGCCACCAGGCGGGCTTGCACAGGCTCTGCCGTCTCCTCCCCTGGGCCTCTGCCAGTGCCCCCTCTGTGGCCCCAGTTCTGTTGCTCCCGGCCTCCCGGCGCTTTGCTGTGGCGCACGGACCTCTTCCCTCGGCTGGTCCCGGCACCATTGCCCAGGCCTGCCTGTGGTGCCGCCCCGCTCCTGGACGGCAGGTGCCCTGTTTCCCCTGCAGCTCCTCTCCTCGCGAGCATCCCCCCTGACCCCGTGAAAGGCTGCTTGTGTCCTGCCACCTTCCTCGGGTCAGGCGTCCCCAAGGCTGGCTCTGTCCCCAGGAGCCGGGCCTCATCATCTCTACCTCCATCCCTGGGTCTGTCCAGCAGATGGTCACGAGCAGTCCTCTGACACTGTGTCCTCACAGCTCACGGGCACCAGCCTCCGTGTCTGTGTCTACTGACCGCCCTCCTCACCCTGTTGTACCTCGCCCCCAGTGCCCTCCAGAGCCTCCTTGTCATCCTACCTAGACCCTCTTCTTTGCCACAGGGCCTTTGCACAGGCATCTCCTCCCCTTGCCGCTGGGCCCCCACTCTTCCGCGGGTCCTCAAAGCGTGTGTGGCCACTCTGGAAGGTTCCCCTTGCTCCTAGACCTGCACAGGCTCCTGGGGTCCCAACCCCCTGCCGGCCAGGAATGTGCCGGTGCCATCCTCCCCCCCCCACCCCCCGCCAACCAGGCTTCCAACTTGGCCAGGCTCTGGCTTCTCGGGCCGGACACACGGGATCCGTGGTCGCCTGTGCCAGGTGTCGCCTGTTGCCGTCGGCCAGGCTCCCCCTCAGCCCGCCCTGCAGGATGCCGATCGGGGCAGACCCGGCAGGGGGCTCCCAGTGGCGGGCTCAGGGCTGCTGGGGGGGCGGGGGGTGCCCGAGTCAGGCTGGACTCTTCCTGTGTCCGGGCCCTGAGTGCACGCGGCCCCACAGCAGCGCTCCTGTCCCGTTGGCGCCCGGGTCCGGGGTGCACCCGCCCCCTGCCGGCTGCAGGGACCCCCTCCCAGCCTCTTCCCACATCGCAGGGGCGGGTTGTCAAGACCAAGAGACCGCTGAGCCTGCTGGGGCTGCCGGCTCCCGGCCCCGTTGGCGGAGCTGTATCTAAGCGGCACTAACGGTGGAGGCTGGCGACTGGTGCTGCGTGGAAGCCTTCCTTCTGTAAGATGGGGGTGAGATCCACACGTCACGTAAAACGTGTGAACTGTTTTCAGGTGTCCAGTTGAGGAGCACCCAGCACGCTGACCCCACGCACAGCCACCCCCCCTCCGTCCCCAGGACTCTCCCGTCCCCCCAAAAGGAAGGTCTGTCCCCTTCAGACACCAGGTCCCCATCCCCTCCCCTGCCCCGTCTGTCTGCCTGCCCTCTGTGAACATGACGGCTCCGGGGACCTCGAGAGGCTGGAGTCACACCGGGCCTGTCCTTTTGCGTCCGGCTTCTGTCACCGGGCATCGCGACCTCGGGGCTCCTCTGCGCGTGGCAGGCGTCTCCCTCCCTCGAGGCTCAGGGACGTCGTGCCGTGTGGACGGACCGCTGCGTTTACCCGCTCGTCCCCGGTGGACACTCGGGTCCCTTCCACCTGCGGGCTCCTGTGAATCTGCTGCCGTGGACACGGGGGTGTCTGTCTGAGACCCCGCTTTCAGTTTGGGGGGGGGCGCCCACAAGTGGGATCGCTGGAGCTAGCTTCTGTTTGTACACGGTTTACTCTAGTGGGCAATGTGACGTCCACAACACTCTGCAAGAAGAGGAAGGTTATCGTGTTCTGTATAATTTGTGAACCACACGGACATACTGTGCATAGTCGCTGTTGTATTTTGTAGCACAGAAACTCAAAAATATTTGTATGATCTGGAGTGGCAAAAAGCCTCACAAATCAAATAGGAAATACAGAATTTTTGGAACTACAAATAGAAAATTTTAACTTCGGGGCGCCTGGATGGCTCAGTCGGTTGAGGTCGTGAGTTTCAGCGACCTCGTGGTTTGTGAGTTCGAGCCCCGTGTCAGGCTATGCGCCGACAGTGCGGATCCCGCTTGGGATTCTCTCTCCCTCTCTCTCTGCCCCTCCCCGCTTGTGCGCCCTCTCAGAAAATGAGTAAACGCAAAAAAAGGAAAAAAAGAAAAATTTAACTTTATGAAACTGAAATTTCTAGACAGCCCAGAGTACCGTAATCAAAGTCAAAAGATACAGGCTAACACTTGTACTTGGGACAAAGGCCGCTGTCTGAGATCTGAAGAACGATCACCAGGCTGTTTTAAGTTAAAGAGCTCAGTAGGAATGTGGGCGGAGGCAGACAGGCTGTCCCCGCAAGGGACCCCCCAGTGGCAGTAAAGACAGGACAGAGGCTCCTTCTGCTCAGTGGCTGCCACACCATCACCCGCTAGGGCCACGCGTTCCCAGCCACCGTGGCCGCTGCTGTTGCTGCAACGTGTTGGAAAATACCTAAGTTAAAAATCCGAGCTTCTCTGAGCTCTTGGTGACCCCGTGCTTTAATACACGCAGTCCGACTCCTGGCATCCGCGTACGGAGACGCGCGTCTGTGGGCAATGTGGCAGAGGGAACGTGGACCCGTGAACGCCGGCACCGCCGGCCTCCCCAGGAAGCGGCTGTGCTGTGTGTGGGCTCTGTCCCCAGAAGGTGGAGGGCTGGCGGCCTGCAGGGCGTGGGGGCGCCGCTGTGCCTCCTGTCCGTCCCTGCTTGTGGTCCTTGCTTTCAGCAGAGGACTGGGTATGTGGGACGTCTTCCTCCTCGGTGTTTGTACTGATAGCAAACTGTGGCTATATATATATACGTATATATATATATAAATTCACCTACTGAATTTCTATTTGTCTTCTCTTCCTGTTGGAGAAATGTTTAGGAGTCCTCCTGGGAAAGTGTGGCAGCCCCCTCCCTCCCCCACCCATCCACTGGGATTAAGCCAGCTCTGGCCCCCCCCCAACCCCCGACTCTGCCCCTCCCTCATCCCTCTCTCACCCCCACCCCCACCCCCTGGGGTTAAGCACCTTCCCAGAGTCAGGCACATGAACCAGGCAGACCAGGTCCTGCCCTGCTAATCCACTTAGAGGTGTTGTGGCACATGAGGTGATTATAGACACAGTCTGGGTAGCAGCACGTGGGCCCCTGCAGACTTCAGCCGGAGGAGCCCCTGGTCAGAGCCCTGCCTCCCCTCCCCTCCCCTCCTCGGGAGTCCCCCTGCCCTCCCTGCCCTCCCTTCCCTCCCTGCCCTTCTCCCCACACCCACACTTGCCATGTCTCTCCCTCTGCCCACCTTGCGATGCCCTAAAGGGCGTGCTCTCCTTTCAGGGGCAGGCACATGTGAACAGAGGCACACACACAGACACAGGCCCAGGTGCACACACACAGGTGCCCTGAGGTACACACACAGAGATGCACAGATGGAGACACACAGGTCCCCTCAGGTACACACACAGGCACATGCACAGGTAGGCACATGAACAGGTACATACACACAGATGCACTCAGCTACACACACAGGCACACACATAGGTGTGTACACACACAGATGCACTCAGGTATACACGGGCACAGGTGCACACACATAGGTGCACACACACACACAAGTCTAAAGCCCCCTGGCATAGGGAGAGATCAGTCTGGTTCTCAGGCTTGCTCCCTGAGAGTTGGGGAGTGTCTGAGGTGCCTCAAGGGCACAGGGCCACACCAAAGGAGACATTTACAAAGCCCACCTGCCATGGGAGCGTATCATAGGTGGGAGTCAGGAAAGTGTGGAGGCAGCAGCTGGTTAGGACACTAGGAGAGCCAGGCAGACACCTGGGTGTGGCCCAAGGAGGGAGGAGGGAAGGAAGGCTCTAGAAAGGCAAACCCAGGTAGGGGTTGGGAAGACAAGGAGGAAGGGGGATCCTGCAGGCGATGAAAGGTGCGACTCCGGAGAGGTGGATGAGGAAATCCAAGAGCCCGGGTGACCAGAAATCCTGGCATCAGGTCCTCAGACCCTTAGACGTAAGGAGTACTCCAGCATTTACGGTGCTGCTTGGACATATTTTATGCAGAGCCATAACTTAGAAAGGAAATTGTTTCCAAAATGAATTCACATGGCCTGCGATTCTCAGAGAGCTTCCAGAAACATGTGAACCTTTGTCGCATCTTGCTCTGCCCTAGCTGTGCCCTCTCTCCGCCATCCGTGAACTTGGGGCTGCCGGGGAGGGTCCTGGCGCTACCGGAGGACACGTTTGCGCCCCGCCGGGCATCCCGCGATGGGGGCGGCGCCGCATCCCACCTGGGGCCGGGGACCGGCAGACAGGAACGCTGTTCTCTACCTGCATCCCACGGACCTTGCAGGTCCTCACTTGGAATCGGTGGGCTTTATCAGGAAAAGCCAGCCCCGAGTGCTTCTCCTGGGTTTTCAGCATTTATCCGTGCTGATCCGTGACGTCATGGATCCAAGAGCAGTGAGTTTACAAACACAGGCTTCCCAATGACAGGACGTTTCCTACCTTCTCACGGGTCAGTTGTGCAGGAGCACTTACCTATCAGCTTGAAACTCAGTGATCCAAAATACAGCCGCACCCACTCGAGAGGCGTGGAACCCACTCTAGAGCACGGCCCCTGTCCGCCCTGTGGACAGAATTGCGGGCAGCTCTCCAGGCCCGCTGGCATCCCCCCTCGGACCCTGCCCTCCCACCGACCAGCGTCCAGCCGGCAGCCTCCTCGGAGGAAGGATGAGTCTACTGCCTGCGGGCGGTTGGCTTTGTGTGAACGGCAGCATTTCCTTAGGTTCCTGAAAATGTCTTGCCTTTTCCTAGGTGGTGTCAAAGATTCCCTGTGCCGTGGATTTGGCAGACAATGAGAAAATGCCAGTGAATCCACCCGGAAACATGAGGCAAAGGAAAGAGAAGTCATCGCAAGCGAGTGAAGAAATGAGGTTGGTCCCGGGTCCGAGTTCAGCCCCGCTGCCCGCTGGTGGCCGCGCTCACACCCCAGCACTCACTGGCACCTGCTGGCATCTGGGGCAGGCCGGGGGAGGGGGAGGGGGAGCGGGGGCGGGGCAGGGCGGGCACAGCAGCTGCTGGGGGCGTGGCATTTCTGCAGTTTTCCGGTGCAGGTGACCAAGCACACCCCCGATGCTGACCCAGCATCTGCACCCCGGGAATGACCGCTGGGCCCCTCACCCTTCCCCAGCTGCTGCAAACCGGAAGTAGACCTGTGTGCCTGTGCGGGCATGCGCGTGTGTGTGCCTGTGTGCGTGTGCGTGCACGCGCATTTTCCTCTCGGCTCTTTCACTCACAACACACTTGATGCTGTGACTGTGCTGTTCTGCACCCTGCACCCCTCCCGGGCACACAGGGAGAGCCATGGGCGGCCAGGGACACTGCTGGACGGGGCTCCTGTGCCCCCTCTTGCCGGCCCCGCCCCGGGCGCTCCGAAGCCGAGCGGAGGCGAGCTCTGGGCTTGGGTGGGGGGCTCATGTGCTCCGGGGAGGACTGGCCTGGCCTGCACGTCCCGGCTCTGCCCACCGCCGTGTTTCCACATTCTGGGGACCAGGAGGCCCAGAGGAAGGTCGTCCTGGTGTGACGCGTGGACGGCAAAGGGGTGTTCTTTTCTGGGGAGTCATTCGTGTTCGTGCCCAGAACCCCGGGGACAACCCTGCAGGTCCGCAGACAGGACTCACCCCAGCCCGTGGAATGGCTTAGATGGAAATGGACGGCATGCAGCTGTCCCCACAGCACACGAGCGTGTGCCCGCGGACCCCGACTGCCCTGTGGGCAGGGCTTTCCTGAGAACCGGGGTTCAGAGGTGCCGACGCTGGGGTCTGTGCAGGGCAGGACTGGAGGCCACCGTCCTGCCTGTGTCCGTTATGCTGAAAAGCAAACAAAGCCGACACAGAGGCTGCTGCTGGCGGGGGGGGGGGGGAGGGGTGGTGAGGGTCCTCAGGTCAGCCCCAGGCTAGGGGGGGTTATGGGAGGCAGTTATGTTCCCAGGCAGACACCCCAGACTCTAGGGCCTCCTCACACACCAGGCACTGCCGCCCTTCCTGCGCAGCCCAGAATGCTGTGCCACTCTGAACATCCTCGTGTTTAAAGGCAGAGAATTTGAGCCCAAAGCCCTGATGTTGGCAGAGCAAGTATGTCTGAAATCCTAATTTAATAATCCCGTTTAAGGATTTATCCAACTGTGTATTTCCTGTGAAGACAGAGACTGTCCCTTTCGTGTAGTGTCTGTGCACGGCCCTGAATGTGTAATTTCTTACCTGGATGTGAAGTTTTAAAATGTGGCGTGTGTTCTTGCGGCTTCTCACTGCCTGGGCCTGTCTGAGCTGCTGCCCGGAGGGGCAGCGGGTGGCCTAGGTGGCCCCATTCTCGTGGCGACAGCCCCTGAGCCCCAGGACTGCACTTTGGCCTGGAGGAAAAAAGGAAAATTCTCTCTCCCTTGTTGGAGCAGGGATTGCCGAGACTCGACTCGACTTGATGTGTGAAATCGTGTCCTCATCACCCTCTGTTCCCTCAGGGCCTTCCGAGAGGAGCTCTGGGAAGAAAACCTAAAGCAGCACATTCAGAAAACGCACGAGGGAAGAAAAAGATTTCAAGGCACGGTGCCACTCAAGGAAATGAGCCCGGCTGCCCGGGACTTGGACATTGTAAGTGCGCATTGGCTCTGTGTAAAAACGAATTGTTCTGTTAAGAATCAGAGGGAACCTGCCGCGCCTCTTCAGAGCACGCGTTCTCTCGATCGTGGGGAGCACCCCACGTGCCTCACGTGAGGGACGTGCCCAGAATCGCGCTTCGTGGGAGGATAAGAGGTGTTTTCTTGGTGTGTGAGGTGCGTGAGCCCCCTGACACATTGTGCCACCTGCCGGGACCCTAGCACAGCCTCCGCTTTATCACCAGGGACAATGGGGACGTGCCCGTGGGGTCCTTGCCCGACGCCTGGTAACCAGCAGAGCCTGGTGAGACCCTGAAGTGGCCTGGAGCCGGCTGACCCCCTGGAACCCATGGGCAGGGAGGCAGGCCCCTTTGCACAGACGTGTGCTGTGTGTGCAGAAATGGTCGGGGTTATGGGAGTGATACCGTGCTCAAGAAAGGTCGGTCTGGCATTATGAACAACTGTACTCACAAGTCTGATAACCTAACACGGAATGGACCATGCCTTGGAAGACACCATCTGCCAAAACTCACACAAGAAATGGCCAGTCTGAATAGGCTAGCATCTATTAAAGGAATCGAACCGATAATAATTTTCAAGCGAGTTCACTGGAGAATTCTACCAAACGTTTAAGGAAGAAATGATACCATTCTCTATAATCTCTTCCAGAAAATAGAAGTGGAGGGGAAACATCGTAATTCATCCTATGAGGCCAGCATCACCCTGATACCAGAACAAAGACGTCACGTATGAGGAAAACTACAGACCGGTGTCTCTCCTGAACACAGATGTGAAAATCCTCAACAAAATATTAGCAAATCAAACCTAACAATGTATAAAAGGAATTATACACCATGACCAAGTGGGGTTTGTCCCAGGTGTACAAGGCTGGGTCCACATTCAAAACCCATTTTATGTAAACGTATCGTCACCTTGTGGCCGAAGAAGGAAAATCACACGATCGTATCATTTGGTGCGGGAAAAGCATTTTAACAGAATCCAGCACCTGTTTGTGATAACTGCTTGTAGCAAACTAGGCACAAGTGGAACTTCCTTGACTTGATAAAGAGCATCTACAGAAACTACAGCGAACATCATACTTCATGGTAAGAAACTAGAAACTACTTTTCCCCTGAAGGTCAGGAACGAGACCATTTCTTTCCAGCATCACATGGGAAGTCCTAGCTACTGCAACAAGACAAGAAAGGAAAATGAGGTAGATTAAGAAGGAAGAGTTAAGACTACCTTTGTTTCCGGATGACTTAGTTGGCTGTGTAGAAAATCCCAAAGAATTGAGCAAAATCTCCTGGAACTAATAAGTGATTATGGCAAGGTTGCAGGATCCAAGGTTAAGATGGAAAAGTTAGTCACTTACTATATACCATCAGCAAACAAGTGAGATTTTAAATTAAGAACATTCACATTAGTACCCAAAAACTGGTGCTAGGTACAAATCTAACAAAATATGTACAAGATCTGTGTGAGGAAAACAACAAAACTGATGAGTCAACTCAAACAAGAACTAAAGGGATGGAGAGGAATCCCATGTTCATGGATGGGAAGGCTCAATGTCATCAAGATGGTGGTTCTTCCCAAGTTGATGAAGACATTCAGCAGAATCCCAATCAAAGTCCCAGCAAGTTATTTTGTGGATATCGACAACCTGCTGCTAACGTTTATATGGAGAGGAGACAAAGGCCCAGAATCGCCCACACAATACTGAAGGAGAACAAGGTTGCAGGACTGATGCTACCCGACCTGCAGACTCACGGAAAAGTTACAGTAATCAAGATGGCGAGGGGTTGGCGGAACGGTAGACGGATGGGTCGGTGGATCAGAGGGAGACCCACATAAGTGCAGTCGACTGACATCTGACAAAGGAGCGAAGGTAGCACAGCGGAGCAGAGATGGTGTTGGAACCGCTGGGCGTCCACGTGCAAAATAGCGAATCTAGACCCAGACCTTACGCCTCCCCGAAAGTGAACCGAAAGTGGGTCACAGAACTAAATGTAAAGTGCAAAACTGTAAAACTTGTAGAAAATGACATAGAAAATGTGGGTGACCTTGGGTTGGCGGGGAGTTTTTAAATAGAACATCAAAGGCACCACAAAAAAAATTGATAATGACTTCATTAAGATTTAAAAATTTGTCTCTGTGAAAGATACTGTCAAAAGAATAAGATGCCAGGGGCACCTGGGTGGCTCAGTCAGTTAAGTGTCCGACTTTGGCTCAGGTCATGATCTCATGGCTCATGAATTCAAGCCCCACATAGAGCTCTGTGCTGACAGCTCAGATCCTGGAGCCTGCTTCAGATTCTGTGTCTCCCTCTCTCTCTGCCCCTCCCACCTTGCACTCTGTTTCTGTCTCTCTCAAAGATAAACGTTAAAATAGGGGCGCTTGGGTGGCTCAGTCAGTTGAGTGTCCAACTTCGGCTTAGGTCATGATCTCACAGTCTGTGAGTTCAAGCCCCATGTCGGGCTCTGTGCTGACAGTTCAGAGCTCGGAACCTGCTTCGGATTCTGTGTGTCCCTCTCTCTCTGCCCCTCCCCCACTCACGCTCTGTCTCAAAAATAAATAAACATTTTTTTAAAAGTTTAAAAAAAAATAAGATGCCAAAGACTGGGAGAAAATAGTTGCAAAAACACATCTACTGAAGGACTGCTTATCCAAAATATAGAGAGAAAACAACCCAATTAAAAAGCAAGCCACAGATCTGAACAGACACTTCACCAAAGAAGATATATAGATGTTAAGTAAGCATATGAAAAGATGCTCAGTATTGTATGTCGTTAGGAAATTGTAAATTAGAACAGAGAGGTACCACGCACACCTATTAGAATGGTTATAATCCAGTCGCGGACGACACCAGATGCTGGTGAGGATGTGGGTCAGCGGGAACTCTCGTTCATGCCGTGGGGACGCCAGACGGCACAGCCACTTTGCGAGACAGTTTGGTGATTTACTACAAAATTGAATGTACTCTGAACTTGAGATCCAGCAATCGTGCCCCTAGGCATTTTCCCAAGAGTTCAAAACTTAAGTCCAGACAAAAACTTGCTCACAGATGTTCATAGCAGCTTCACTCATAGTTACCAAAACTTGGGAGCAACCACGATGTCCTTCTGTAGGTGAGCGGATCAATAAACTGTGGTCCCTCCAGACCGTGGAGTACCATTTGGCCCCAAAAAGGAACGAGCTGTCACATCATGACTAGACCTGAGGGAGCCTCACATGCATATCGCTAAGTGAAAGAGCCCATCTGAAAAGGCTGCAACTGTATGACGTTCTGGAAGAGAGAAAAGTCTGTGCACAGTAGGAGCCTCTGTGGCTGCAGGGCTGGGGGACAGAGAGGTGAGCAGGCGGAGCACAGGGGATGTTCAGGGTGGTGCCAGCTCTGTGACAGCACAGTGACGGACACCTGTCATTATACATCTGTCTGGGCCGGCAGAACGCACACCAGGAGTGAGCCCTGCTGTAAACCACGGCCCCTGGGTGACGATGATGTGTGAGAGGCAGGTCACGGAGTGTAACGCGTCCCGTCTGGTCTAACAGGAAGCTGAAACCTGCAAAGGGCCAGGAGAGAACCGAGTGGCCTCACCACCGGGGGGTGGGGGGGCACCAAGGAATTCTGTCCTCAGACTGGCAGGCCAGGTGCCCACGGACAGAGGCATTCCCACGCAAGGTCTCACTGCGTTCCTTTCTGCGCGGCCTTTCTCTGGAAGCTACTGCAGAGTGCATCCTTCCAAATCAAGTCAGCAGAACGGGAAAGGAGTGAGTGTTCCAGAAAAAAGGAAGCTGACCCAAAAGAGAGCCCAGGAGCCCCCCCCCCCCCCCCCCCGCAGGCTGTCGGCTGTGCAGGCCGCCAGCCTGGAGCTCAGGGAGGAGCCCCGAGGGTCTCTCCAGGGCAGACAGATCGCTGAGCATTTGACCAAGGAGACAGGATGTCGAGAGGTTCCCGGACAAGTGTGTCGAAAACAAAGCAAATCTTTCTGAAGGAGCGATAAGGAATTGCACGACGGACGTAGATTTCTGCAGGGAAGAAAACAGGCAGCACGGCCGGGGCAGCACAGGTCCGCTCGTAGGTGGGTCTTTGACGGTACGTGCTGTAACTTGTCCTCGTGGTTTCCTCAGGGACGTCGTCTTCTCTCTAGCTGACTGTCGTAAGATGACGTCTGGAACACACACCACATACAAAATCGGTGTTACTCAACGGTGTGTGTTATCGGCAAGGCTCCTGGTCAACAGAGGCCTAACTTCTGGGCCGCTCGTACAGTTTGGGGGAGTTAGTAGTTACACACGGATTTTCTGCCGTGCAGGGTTGGAGCCCCTAATCCCACGTCGTCCAAGGTAGTGATCGTTACCCAGCCATGATGACGTGGACCTGAACGTTAACCCACGGTTGTGACGGATCCGTACTAGGGGTCTCGGTGCCTGGGCCGGAGGGCGGTCCGGGTTATGCCCTGGGGAGGTCCCAGCACTGCAGACACGAGTACTCGCTGGCCAGCTTCTTGTGGGACGGGGACAGGAAAGAGCCTGCCTCCTTGATGCTGGCCGCTTTATCCCACCGAGGGCCACGGAGCCCCGTCCACCACTTTTCCTGGCCCAGCAGACTGGCTGAGAACGTGGGATCTGGAGCAGCACAGGACTCCCTGCTGGGCATCTCCTTCCACTATCAGGGACCCTGGTCCTGCTGCCGTGTCTGTGGGGTGAGGGTGCAGTTGAGGCCCTGCCTCCCCAGGACAGGCACGAAGCTCTGGAGGGGTCATGGTCAGGGATGGTGCCCACGTCGGCCACATGAGGAGCCCCTGCTCCTGTCTTCAACCCTCCACGGACTGGCATTCACTCAGCTGTGGGCAGATGTCACAGGCGGGGCCCGGGTGGGGACTCCGGGAGGCGCAGCCCACGGGCCTACCCGGAGAGGTCACTGTCCCCCTTGGGAGGGAGGGTGCTCAGCCGGCTCCCCTGCAGACCCCGGGACAGGACAGAGCGCTGCGCACCTGTACACGGTCCTTCTGTGTGGACGGGGCTGTGCCCCCACCCCAGGACCTGCCAGCTGGGCTAACGTCCACCCCCTCCCTTTCTCCCGAAAGGCCAGGAAGCTACAGGATCAAGTGATGGAGCCGGGACCGGGGCGGACCTTAACTAGAAGCCACCGGTTCGCGGCTCTCGCTGGGCACCGTCCACGCCACCCACCTGCGTCCCAGCCCCAGAAGATATTGTTCCACATGAAATACTGAGTCTGAGGACGGTCGCGAGTGCTAATGAGTGAGGATCCCTGGCGCTGACAAAGACTCTTCAGACCGAGGAGTGGGTGCAGCGGCTCGTGGGCCCTTTCCGAGTGTCCTTCCCTGCGAGCGCGCCCGGGGCGTCCGCTCCAATGCCACCCCTTCCCCCCCGGGTCTGCGCGGCTTTTTCAGAGGCTGTAAAAGGGTTAAGCCGGATTAAAGGAGAGAACACCAAGGACGAGCCACCGGGTGTGCACTCCCGTGCCCGTGTCTCTGCCCGTCTCACCGACGGCACGTCCGCGGGTCAGCACCCGGCCCTCCCCTCTGCCCCCGTCAGCCCCTCCTAGCTAGCCCTCACCCAGGCTGCTCAGACCCTCCTGCAGGAGCCTCCGACTGAGTGTTCAATAAATTCAAGGGCTTGACCTTGAAACTATCTTTGATTTGGCTTCTCAGCTCCTTGACCTCTCGGTGGGAGGGAGGCAGGGTTAGACCAGGCCCACCATGGGGTCCAGTGACCAACCCCCCAACAGACCCTGGCTTGGTTTTGCACGGCTACTGCCCTCGAGGGGTACCACCTGATCTCTCGTGGGGGACCCAAGCCGCCCCCAGCGTAGCACCCACTTGACTCGGAAGACAGGCAGGTTGGAGGGGAGGGAGCCTGGGGCAGTGACCAGGGACACTCCCCACCCCAAGTTCTTTCCCTTTCCTTAGGTCAACCAGTGGTTTATTTATTGCTTCTCCTAAGTACTCATTCTACCATTCTATGATTTGTTCATTTCGGTGTTTCCTTCGTTGATTCTGAGCCTACACAGAGGTCACTGATCCTGCTAGCACTGGTAGGGGGCAATTTTAGAGTCCTATCCTAGCTTGGCTGCTGATTGGGCCTTGTGGTTGGTTCCCTTGTAGATTTGGGGTGTCTGGGGTGGGGGTGCCCTCCTCCCGGTGGAATTGGGGTGTCTGGGGGTGGGGTGCCTTCCCCCCTGGTGGAATTGGGGTCTCTGGGTGGGGTGCCCTCTCCCCAGTTTAATCGGGGTGTCTTGGGTGGGGGGTACCCTCCCTCCAGTGGAATCGGGGTGTCTGGGATGGGGGTACTCTCCCCGCTGGCACTTGACCGACCCACTCCTGCTCCTCTCCTGTTTGGTCATCTGACCTCCATCCTTAATCTCTGAGTGAGCACATCTGTGCTAACTGCCTGGATGGTGCATCCTGGGACCTCGAGGCCTTTTCTGCCCAACAACCCTGGGAAGGGGGAGGGAGGAAGAGCCAGAGGAAGGGCCGGGAACCCCTGGGGGGCAGGGATTGTGCTAGGAAATGGGATGGCGTGGGCTGCAGGGCCATGGCCGCTGTCCAGAGCAGTTGGTGCAATCCGGGGGCCTCTGCACGCGGCGTCCCCCACCAAGGACCTGCTCTCTGGAGCCACCAGGGCTGACACCCAGGCCTTGGCGCAGTAACCCAAGTTTCCCTGCAGGTGGTGCCTCGAGTTAGCCAGGACAAGGCACACGGCCGCCACAGAGCTGCAGGGTAGGGGCTGTGCCCTCTCGCGCACACGCCTGCCGCCTGGGCCCATGTAGGGCCCCCCAGGGGCTGACATCTGCGGTGTCTGTTCTCCCACCGTGACCAGGCACCTGCATCATGACAGGGGAGCCCTGGCTCACGTCTCACATCCTTGGATTCCTCAGTGGTCCTGGGCTAAAATGAGGGTCAGGCCCGGCCAGCGCGGCCCCTTCTCTTCCCGCCAGCCACCTGCGCACGGTCAGGTGCAGGTGCCATTTGGAGCCCCCCTGCGCTGGCCACTGTCTAGCCCAGGAAATACCGGCATCCAGGTCTCAGAAGGGACTCACAGTGTGGAGGTGTGGCCAGGACGTGGGCCCTGGGCCTTGTGGGCAGAGGTGGAGCCCCAAGTAACCACAGGTGGTCGTCAGGTGGGGGAGGCTGTGCCTGGAGAGGGCAAGAGAGACCTGCGCTGAGGTGGGCAGTGCAGGGTGGAGTCCTCGTGCCGGGTCTGGCGGGACGCGGACTCTGCAGGCCACCGCGGCTCCTGGCGTCCGGACAGAGACTGTTTGCGCCAACCCCCCCGGGGCAGGACGCCTGAAGAATCTCCCTGGCCGGGTTTGCATGCTTCCCAGTGCACAGAAACACACATTATTGGGCTGGAAACAGCTGACAGTAGCCTTGGGGAGCCAGAGCCCGTGGGGAGTAGGGCTCACTGGGAAAACAGCACCCCCGGCATGACACCATTAGCTTCCATTTCTTCCTGGTGGGACAGAGCAGGGAGGAAGCAACCGTGGGCCTTTTCAACCCTGGGGGTGGAGAGCGGCCCTGCCCCATCTCCGGGCTCCCCCATCTCCGTCTCCCCATCTTTGTGCTCCCTGTGCTTCCCCATCTCCGTGCTCCCCCTCTGTACTCCCAATCCTCGTGCTCCCCCCCGTGCTCCCCATCTCCGTGCTCCCCCATCTCTATGCTCCCTGTGCTCTCCATCTCTGTGCTCCCCCATCTCCGTGCTCCCCATCTCTGTGCTCCCCCATCCTCGTGCTCCCTGTGCTTCCCCATTTCCGTGCTCCACCCTCAGTGTTCCCTATATCCGTGCTCCCCCATCTCTATGCTCTCTGTGCTCCCCATCTCTGTGCTCCCCCATCTCTGTGTGCCCCCATCTCTGTGCTCCCCGTTCCTGTGCTCCCCATCTCTGTGTTCCATCTCCGTGCTCCCCCCTCTGTGCTCCCCCAACTCTGTGCTCCCTCTGTGCTCCCCCATCTCTGTGTGCCCCCATCTCTGTGCTCCCCGTTCCTGTGCTCCCCATCTCTGGGTTCTATCTCCGTGCTCCCCCAACTCTGTGCTCCCTATCTCTGTGCTCCCCCATCTCTGTGCTCCCCGTTTCTGTGCTCCCCATCTCCGTGCTCCCCATCTCCGTGCTCCCCATCTCTGTGCTCTCCATGCTCACTGTGTTGGTCTGTGGAGCAGGCGAAAGGCCGTGTACACCCAGGGACGTGGGGGTCGGCACAATGGGAAAGAACCGCCCGCCCTTGCCGGAAGTTTCTTCAGCTACCACAGCAAGGTTTGGTGTGTGCACTGGAGTGCTGTCCCCTGGGCTTGGCCCCGAAGGACCAGCACAGGCCTCTCCCTAAGTGACAACTGCCCACCCGCCCCTCTGGGCCTGGGGTGGGGGGGGAGTGCCTGTCCTGGGGTTGGGCTCCGGGGGCCCGGGGGCTGAGCGCAGCAGGCAGAACAGAGCCTTGGGGTGTGAGAACATGGTCTGTGAGCTCTGAGTGGCTTTCTCCAAATAATCACCAGGTTGGGTAACTTGCAACTAGTTCAGCCGCGAAATATCGATGCTGTTTTAGCAAATAGAAGCCGCTTTCTAGTGCCAGGTTGAAGTAATGACACAAAAGATGTCTAATGAGGTTAACGAGGTGTCAGGAGAAGGAAAACCCAGGAGGCCACCTGGGACCGAGGCTGGTTTCCATCCAGGGTGTGGTGGTCCTCAGGGAGAAGATGTGGGTCTGCGGGAGAGCCCGGCGAGGAGGGTGGCCCAGCCGTCAGGACGCCCCTGGGAGACGCCCTCGGACCCCGCCCGCTGTCCTCCTCCTCCTCCTCCTCCTGGGGCCCCCCCTGCTGCACCTCCCGGGGCCGTCAGCTGGCGTGGCGAGTGCCGGCGGCCCAGCCACCCCAGTGCGTGGGGGCCCTGCTTCTGCTTCCCCTGGGGGCACAGTCCCACCTGGCGGGACCCCGGGGCAGTGGCCCCAGCTCGTCACTCTGCCCGCCACCCCCACGCGTGGGCCTGCAGCTCGTTGGGGAGACTGTTTTTACGTGGTCCACCCTCTGCGGTCTGTTGCTCTGGCCGCCCGCCGGAGTTCTTGGGGAGCACCAGGCAGGCAGGCTCTGGGAATATCCTGCTGCGGGCCGTGTTCCGCTGCGCCTCGTCACGCGGAGCCTCCCCGGGAGCGCTGCTGGTCTTGGACTCTGGGAGAGAGGCTGGGTCACTTCCGCCCGGGCGGTTGGGGTCAGCGGAGGGGGCATTTCTCCTGCGGGAAGTCATGGGGACACCAGAGGCGAACGGCAAACCAGGTGAAATGAAGAACTGGGCAGGTGCCCTCGAGCCCTGGGGAGCCCTTGGAGGTGAGTGTGACAGGTGTGCAGGGGTAAACGAGGGACTGCGCTGTCGCCTGCCGTGGTCTCCCCGACCACGGAAGAGCCAGCGAGCTGGATCAGAAAAAGAAGGGCCACGGATCAACTGTTTTGAAATGAAAGCAATTACCTTGGGAAACGATTCCCCGCCCGAAAACTGTTCTTGTTCAAATGCCTGCTACTGCGGGCCGCCTCGGATCCGGGCCTGGCTGCCTCAGCTCCCCTGACAAGGCCCCGGAGTGGAGTGGGGGGCGCAGGCCATGGGGCGAGTGGGGCGACGACAGCTCCCCGGGAGTCACCCGGGCCCTTCCACAGCTCCACTGCCACCACCGGGCAGGCGCTGCTCAGGGGATGTGCCCCGCTCAGCCCTGACCTCCCCCCGTGGTTCCACTGATGGCCCAGTGACAGGGGTGATGGCAGGTGGTTGTGATGACAGAGGTGGTGGTGATGGCGATGACAGAGGGGACGACTGATGGTGACAGGCCACGGTGGCGGTGGTGTGATGGCCGTGATGAGCACTAACTCTTGCAGAGTCCTTACTGCGGCCAGTGCCATGCGAAATCCTTCCCACGTTAGACGGTTCACTCCACCGGGAGGCTGTGTGTGTCACTGCCGTGATTCCCACTCTACGGAGGACGATGCTGAGGCACAGGGGAGGCAGCGGGACTCCAGCAACGAACGTGGCCTGAGTCCGTCCTCTTGACTGCTCTCTGTGGCACCTCCAGGAGTCCCAGCGGGTTCCGTTCCCAGCCAGGCCTGTGAGATGCTTCGTCCCGAGACGTGACAGTCCTCATAATCCCTGGGGTGGGGACAGGGCTCCAGACCTGACCCCTCAGGGCGGTCAGACAGAACCACGCCGGTCTCGCGGACGCAGGGTGTCCAGAGGGGAACAGAACCAAACAAATGTTTCCAATGGGATCTGTGACCCGCAGGGGAAGTTTCGGGTCCCCTGGGTTCAGCATTTACAAAGCGGACTCCCTGGAACCCCTGCCTTTGGGGACAGCACAGGGGCCATGTGCCAGTGCTGGCCTCAGGGAGGCCTGGTCCGCTGGTGCACCCCGCTCTGCCCCAGACGTGGGATGGGTGCTAGCACGTGGGTGCTTAGTGAGATCCAACGTCCCCACCCAGGCCCTGGTTCTCAGGGGCCCGGCCCGTCCTCGAGGAGGGACGCTGGTGCTGGGCTGGCAAGGGGGCGGCAGGGAGCGGGGGTGTGGGGGCAGATCCTGGAGGACCAGCACAGAAACCACACCCAGGGGAGCCGGACACAGCGGCTAGCGCCTGCCCAGAGCGCCCCGCCGCCCCTCCTGCCAGCTCGTGGGCACTCAGCTCGGCCCAGCGAGGGTGCCGGATGGTCTCCCGTCCCCCTTCGCGCCACCACCCTGCCCACCCGGCCGGGTTTGCCGGCCCTGCTCACTCTGCGGGGCAGGCCAGGCCAGGCCACGGGCTGGGCGCTGGGTAGGCCCGGTGCCTGTGGCAGAGAGCAGAAGCTTTGGGGGCAGAGTCCAGAGACCCAGGGGGGAGGCTCCCAGCTGGCTCTCCCTGAGCCTGGGGGTCACTCCACAGCCTGAGGGCAGCTCTCCCACTGCCTGGGGCTCTTCTGTCTAGAACCTGCTGGCCGGGCTGGGCTGGTCAGCGTGTGTAGGGTGGGCCTTTGAAGGGGACACTCAGAGGACACAACACTGGGTCAGGAAGGAGTCGGCAAGTGGGGTCAGCATCCAGGTCCCCTGGGCTGGTCGGCCCCTCCCTAAGGGTATCCGCCTTTTAATCAGAGCTCTGTGGAGGGGAAGCCTGTGGGGGAGCAGGCGAGCCGGCTTGGGGTGCTCCTCCCAGGAGAGTGATGGTCTGGGGGGGGGACCCTAAACCGCCACCCTTTAAGTTGCAGATCGAACAACCGTCTGCCAATGCCTTTAGGTTCTGCTTCCCGGAGAAGCGATTTTGAAAATGGCTTCCGACTTCACTTAAAAAGTGCACAGCGCACAGCCCAGCGGGGCAGAGGCTGAGAGAAAGTCCCCAGGGCGGGCAGCTCAGCAGAAGAGCTGCAGGGTGGGTCTGCGGGCCCCTCCCATCCAGCTGGCACTCACAGTCCCCTGGAGGAGAGCTCCTCGGGTGTCTCTGGCTCCCAGCCCCTCCCTGCCCCTCCCGCTAACGCCTGGGAGAGACCCCAGAAGCCCCCTACATTGGGCCCCTAGGCAACCAGCAGCCTTTTGCTGCCCAAGCTGCCCCGTGGGGCCCTTCTCCCCTGGGTGGTCACCGGCTCACTCAAGCACCCCCTCCAGGGCACCTCTCCCAGGCACCTCCCACCCACACCCAGCACCCCCCCACTCCCCCGGGGAAACGCATTGACATGCCCACCTCTGTAATGTCCCCACCGGTCTGGGATCTGACTCTGACCCCAGCAGCCTGGTCCGTGGTATGGTCCCAGTGCCCACGAGGGATCTGGGACATGCTTGCACCTGTGCTGAGCAGGTAGGCAGCCCCTGCCCCTGTTGCCTAGCATTTCTGCCCCAAAGTCCCCCCTCCCCACCCCCCCTCCCCCCCTCCCCACCCCCCCTCCCCCCCTCCCTCCCCCCCCTCCCCCCGTGGGGAGGCTGCAAAGGCCTGTGGGGGAAGAAGCAGACAGGCTCCCGCTGGGGGCCCAACAGTCACAGGGTGGGAGGCGGCGGACCCTGAAGAGGTGGCCAGGTGGAGGTGCCTCCTGGTGAAACCCCTCACTCTGCAGAGGAGCCCCAAGCCTTGCAGAGAACACGTGCTCGCTGGGCTCCCAGGCCTCCCCTAGGGCTCCTTGGGCCTCGATCCTCAGCCCCGTAAAACTGGCGGCGGTGAGGCGCCGCCAGCTCCCCGCGGGCTCCCTGGCTCCGCCCGGCTCCCCTCGGCCTGCTCCCCGCGCCGCGCGGCCCGCCGCCGGAGGGCGAGGAGGAGCGGCGCCACTGCGGCCCCGACTGTCCCCGGCGGCGCCAGGGGTGGCGGCCACGGCGCAGGTCCGAGCCGGGCGGGGCAGGGCCTGGGCTCTGGAGGGGGCGGGGGGGTGGGCGGGGCCTGGCGGCGTCCGGGTCGTCAGGACAACCCAAAGGCCCGCCAATCCCCTGTGCCCAGCCAGGCGCTCGCTGCAAGCTTGGCTCAGGGGACCAGCCGGGCCGGGGCAAGGTCACTGCAACAGGCCGGCCCTAAGGGCTGACTTTTACGGGGTCCCGAGCAAGGTGCGAAATGCGCAAAGGCTCGGGACAGTGGAGAAATCTGGCCGGGCTGGAGGCGCGCGGGAGCAGGGTTCCGGAAGGGGTCCCGGCGGGGCCCGCGCCCGCTCGGCGCCTGCACCTCCAATTAGCCCAGCCCTCCAGCTGCGCGCGTGGGGGAGCCCCGCTGTCACTCGGGAAAGGCGGTCCTTTCCGCTGTGGACGCCGCACGGGGTCCCGGGCCCTCTGGGCGCAGCGGGGTCGCACGCACCCCGCAGATTCCCCGGCGACCCGGGGGCGCGCGGCCGAGACCTGCGGATGCCCACCCTCCCCAACGCCGTTGCGGGCCACCCCCAGGCGCACAGGCAGCCCCGAGCCGAGCGCGCGCCCTCCGGTCACCCGCGGAGGCGCCGAGCGCACGAGGCTCGCCAAGTGCCCCCTCCGCGGCGAGGACTCGAGTGGGCCGCAGCTGGGCGCCCGCTGGTGTCCCCTCGGCGCCCGCGTCTCCTCGGCCCGGCCCGACCGGCTTCCTGCTCGCGTCGCCCGGACTTCCTCCCCGCAGTGCCGGGTGGCCACCGGGTGCCAGACCGGAGGCGGGGGGAGGGCGGGGGAAGGCGGGGGCCGGGCCGGGCCGGCGCGGGGGCGGGGGGCGGGGAGCGGCCCCGGGGCAGGGGTCCCGAGCTCCGGCCCGCACGTCCTCTGCGCGGGCGCTCGCGGCCGCGGGCCCCAGCGGAGGGCGCAGCCGGCCCTGCCCCGTCCCGGGGGTCCCGCAATGCGCTTCCTCGCCGGCTCCCAGGCGCCCGGCCCCGGCTCCCCCCCACCCACCCCCCGCGCCCCGTCGGCGGGCGGGGGGTGCCCCGCGCGCCCCACCCCCCGCCGCCCCGGCCCGCTCGCGGTGGCCGCCCCGAGCGGAGCTTTGTGACGTCAGGCGGCCGGCGGGCGGCGTCACGCGCGGGCTGACCCGGCGGCGGCGGCGGCGGCGGCGGCGGCGGCGGCGGCGGGGCGGGGGCGGGGGCCGGGACGCGGCGCGGGAGCATGGAGCCTCGGGCCGGCTGCCGGCTGCCGGTGCGGGTGGAGCAGGTCGTCAACGGCGCGCTGCTGGTCACCGTGAGCTGCGGCGAGCGCAGCTTCGCCGGGATCCTGCTGGACTGCACGAAAAAGTGAGCGGGGGCGGGGGCGCCCCCCTCCCCCCACCCCCGGCGGCCGGCGCGGGGCGGGGTGGGGGTGGGGGCCCGGACCGGCTCCGGGGCGGGGCAGGCTCGGCGCCGGCGCCCGCTTTCGGTTTCCATCCCCCCACCCCCCACCCCCGGCCCGGGGCTTCGGGGCGCGCGAGCGCGGCCGCCCCTCGGGGGGCCCAGAGCGCCTCTCAAAGTCGTCGCGACTTGCGGGGCGGGAGCGGCGGTGGGCGCCCGGTGGGGGGGGGTGGGGGGGGTGGCGGGGAGTCCCCGCGCCGCCGCCGCGTGCCGCCGGCTCCCGAACTCCGCACGTCTGCCATAATTAACGCACTTTTCTTTGTTCAGACGCACTGTTGAATTCGGCTGTTTTCAGAATTGTCGGTTGGGGGGCGGCGGGGGAGCGGGTTCAGATGCGCGCCTGCCCTGACCTGCCCTGCCCTGCCCTGCCAGTCGCTCACAAGTGGGGGCGTCCTGTCTATCTCCCTGGGTCCCCCCAGACTCCTAGGAGCGACTCGGGGCTGAGGCTTGGACTGATGGCAAGCAGTTGCGTCCAGCGGTGGGATTTAACCCACGCAGCGCGGCCTGGGGCGCAGGGGCCCCGGGCAGTGTGGGAGCGAGAAGGCGCCCGTGGAGGTGCTGAGCGGGGGCGGGGGGCGGGGGGCGGTGGCCGCAGGAGCCCTGCTCTCCGGGGTGGAAGGGGGTCCCCGGGCAGGCCTGGGGGCACCTGAGACGCACCTGTGCGCCCGCTGCAGGGACTCGGAGGCAGGAAGAGTCTCCTGGATACAGTGTCACATGGCAGTGAGCTGTCGCGCAGATAAATGATTAGGCATTAATCAGGCACTAATGTCTTGGCGCTCCTGCTGGGCCTTATCTCCAAGCTGAGAGCAGTAAATGGCTCCCCTTGCCGAGGCCCAACTTTTTCCCTCCGTGGAGCCCAGATCTTGCAGTAGCGGGGACGTGGCAGGAAGACCATCACTCTTCAACAGTTACCCTGCTGGCATCATCTCTTTATTAGACGTGCCAGAAGCCATTTATGCACCGGTCATGTGATTTAACATATGGCCTCCCGGGTGACTGTCGCCCCGCTCCGCCCTGGCTACCACAGAGAGTGCTTGGCGGGACCCGGTGGGGGTGGGGGGGCGAGGGCTGCAACATAGCCACCTGGAGGCTGCCAAGCCTGTACCTCCCTCCCCCCCCCCCCCGGGTGGCCAAGGTCTCCTGCCCCTGATGGCCATCACTTCCTCTCTCGGGCAGGACTGCCAGCTCGGTCCGTCCCTGCTCCCCTGTCTGTGCGGGGGCTGTACTCAGGCTTTGTCTGCACAGCCCTGCCTGGCCTTTCCTCCCTGGAGAGGGGCACTCGCAACAGAGGCGTCCCCCCCTCATTTTCTGGGCTCCCCAGCTCAGCACAAGGGAGGCTGTGGGCCCCTCGGCTTGTGGGTGGCAATGTTTGCGAGATGGCAGCCTCACCCCCCCTTCCTCTCTGCCTCCAACTGGGCTCCCCTCCCCGAGGCTGTGGCTAACCTGGTGTGGAGATCAACACCCCCGTCACTCCCCTCCCTACCCCCCTCCCCCGTAGAAGCCAGCAGGCCGTGCTGGGATCCCCAGCGTGGGAACTGGCAGCAGCACGCTGGTGGGCGTCAGCCCTGCCACGGCCACGTTCAGCTGTAACCAGAGTGGCCCAGAACCGAGGCCTCAGTGGGTGCAGCTCTTCTCAGCGCTGGCTCTTTCCGATCGGCATTGATCCCTCCTCCTTGTGGGGAATCCCGAGACCCCCCTGCGGCCCCCCAGCGCCTCCGGCCCTCCGGGGCGTGGTCCCGAAACTGCCCACCCTCGTCTCCCCTCCTCTTGCCACTTCTGGTTTCACCCTGCCTTCCGCTCTCTGCCCCTGATGTTAAGGACTCAGCGCTCCTGTTTGCAGCCTGGTCATCAGGTGGGGTCTCTTGGCAGCCCCGGGCGGGGTGTTGTGGGCCGCGGGGTCTGGCCTTGGGCTGCCGTGTCCGTGGCACCGATCCGCCTTCCCTGGGGCCGGTTTCTCCTCCTCGGTGCCTGCTGCCCCTCCCCGACGTGTGACAGTGGCAGGGCCGGTCAGTGGAGGCCCCACCCTGGGTGGTGGCGCTGGCCGGCCGGGAACAACAGCTGGGACCTCCCTCCGATTGCACACAGCCGCCCACCTCTGGGAACCCGCGGGTCCCAGAGCAGTGGGGTCGTCCTAGGTCTGTCGAGGGCAGCGAGGCCGCAGCTGTCGGTGTGCCCGTGGTGCGCGGCCAGGCACGTGCCAGTGACTGTGATCGTCAGCAGCCTCCAGCGTCTGTGTGCGGGCCTGGGGTGGGAGGTGGGGGGCCGGGAGCCTGAGTCTCTTGCAGGGGTGGAGCAGTCCCAGAGGAGGGGTCCCTCGTGCAGCCCCCATTTCCCGTCCCAGAGCGGGGCCCATGAGCAGTGTCACTCTCCGGGCATTTGGGAGGCGGCATCCCCTCCCTTGGCCCTCTGAGAGGCAGATTCCCGTCCCCAAATGTGCACAGGAGGACGAGAGCTCACAGAGGCCCTCGAGATCTTAGCAGGTGTGTGGAGCTGCCGGGGCGGGTACCCAGCTTCCTCCCACCCGAGCCTTGAACCTGCTGCCAGGTTGCTTTGTGCTCTGAAGGAAGGTCCTCCACTGCTGAGGGCCTGCCTTCTCGTGCCTTCACCTGCATTCATTGACTACCTACTGTGTACCTGGGCTGAGTCCCAGGAAGACTGTGCGTGGACCCTCCAGCTTCCCTGTGAGGCTGTGCTTTCTCCTGGTGTAGTGAGGGTGCAGATGGCCCAGGCCTGCCCCAAGTCTTTGGGCTGGGGTGCCGGGCGGGTGTGGGCATTGTTTTGTGGGTGGTTTGGGGGTACCCCTGGGGTTGAGGTCCCCCAACCTGGGTGGCCCTGGCTGAGGCATGGCCCCAGGACAGCAGAGACCCGAGTGGTAAAGGAGAGGTCTCGAGAGTAACAGGAGCCCCGACGACCAGCTGCCCCATCGGGCCTGATGGCAAACCCCAGGTCCCCAGCCCTCATCCCCGAACTGGTGTTTTTCAAACTTCCCCGGTTGTGAGTCACCCAGGGCGCCATTACCGTGCAAGATTCCTGGGCCTTTGTGACCCACACCCCACCCTGGGAGGTTGGGACTCCAGCCAGTCAGGAATCCCAGCAGGCCTGTCCCCGGGCAGGAGAGCACCCCTGTTCCATCCCAGGCATAGCCCCTGGTCCAGGAGGGAGGCTTGACCACTGGCGACCGGTCCTGGGATGGTTCACCGGGCAAACAACGATGGACACCTGGTCCGGGCCCTGCTGAGCACGTCCTCCTTGCCTTCAGGGGCCAGAAGGGCCAGGAGCAAGGTGCCCTGTGTGTCATGGGGTGGCAGGGTCTGCGGCTGGCAGGCAGCTGCACCCAGGGGACCTGGCCAGCGTGGAGGTGATGAGGGGGTGTGGACTGCGGGAGCCCTCAGATGGCTTAGACGAGGGTGTGGTCAGCTGAGCTTTACTGGGATGATGCTGGTGGTCTGGGACTCGGGGGGCCAGATGTGACAGCCTTGCCCCATGGCTTGTCCCCAAGACCCTGGGTCTACCCATGGGGGCAGGGCGGCCTCCCATGTAGACAAGGGGTCACTCTGGTGTCCAGGCTGTGACTTCCCCTGCCAACCTGTTTTTCACAAGTCCCTGAGCAGAAGTGGACCCGGAGGCCTCCACACCCTAGAGGCCTGGCAAGGCCACCCTACCTTCCCTGTGCCAGCCTGCTCCTGACCCTCCCTCGGGGCTAGGCCCTGCAACTCCCTGTGTGCAGGGCTGCAGAGGAGACAGACGGACTGCTGCACGTGTCCTAAACCAACGTGTAGAGTCGTGGGGGGAGGGGGGAGGGAGGTGGGGGGCAGGAGCCTGGCCGCAGGGTGGGCCTCACCATCGGGACTCAGGCCTGTCCTGGGGCTGCAGGCTCCTCGGATGGACCCCTGGGGTGTTTCTGTTCCAGAAGCCACGTTTTCTCACCTTTCTACTGGACACCAGGGTAGCCTCTCCCTGTGCGAGGTTGAGGAAGGAAAGGCCAGGGCAAACGTGGACCTGGCTGGGGTCGGAGGCCACTGTCAGGTTCCACAGATGCTTGGATCCCGAGTCGGTAGAGCGGAGAGGCCGCAGGGGAGGCCGGGAGCTCTGGCAGGCGGCCGGGCCATCTCCTCCTGGCCACGGGCCAGCTCGGGCCCGGCTGCTCTGGGGGTTTGCTGAGCTGGTTGCATGGGTGAGACCTCAGGGAGGGCGGGTGAGGCGAGGCCTGGCCGCTGGTGTTTTGCCAAGGACTGCAGGCTAGGCTGCTTCTCTCTGGGCCCGGTGTCCATGCCAGATGGCCGTGCCTTCGTCTCGGCAGAGTGGGGACACTCGGGGGAAAAACTGCTTTGCTTTTGGGTCTCACCCCCATCAGAGTCTCCTGGGCTCCTCACCTCGGTGTCCCCCACCTTTCCTTTGCCCTTCCCCCAACTCCCCGAGGACGCTGTGCTGAGGTTTCGTTTGGGGGTCCCCAGTTTCCTGCATGGAGACCTTGGTCAGTCGGGCCCTCCAGGCCCCAGCTCTGCACTGTGAGTCACCCCAGTCCCAGGGCCCCTCCTCACACACATCTACCCCATCCTTGGGTAGGCAACCTGTGGGTCCAGCAAGGACAGTAAAGGGCGGGACAGCGGGGCTCCCAGCCCTCTCGCCTGCTGAGGCCCTGCGGTGCCACCTGGGGGGGCACTGCCAGGCTGGCCGGGGCCACCATCCCTGGGCACGTGCCAATGTCAGCACAGCCTGGCCTCACCGAGGGGCTGGGCCCCGTAGGCAAACCACAGGCTGTGGTGTTGCCACGCCTCGTGCCCTCTGGTCCAGTTGAGGTCACCCCGCTGGAGACAGGGTGCTGAGATCCTTCGAGAACGGCTTGTGTCTCTGTACTTGGAGGCAGTGGAGCTGAGACGTGAGCCCAGACCGCTACTGTCACCAGACCCGCCGGCTGCCCTGGCCTCCCTCAGCCGCCTCGCCATCGGCGAATCGGGCAGGGGGACGCTGTGTACCTCGCGGGGCTTGGTGCCCAGGAGCCTGCTGCCCAGGGAGCGAGCCCCTCACTGGCTGCTGTTTACCCTCCGGCAGCTGTGGGTGTGGCCGAGGCTGGAAGGAAGCAGCCGCCTGCGGAGTCACGGGGCCGCGGGGTCAGCCGGCCCGAGTGCCGATCCACAAGGCCGCAGCTGACATCTGGGAGCCCGCCGCACCCCCCAGGCTGTGGCCCCCACGCAGGGCAGGTGCAGGCGTGTTGCCTGGGCTCTGGGTCCTCTGTGAAGCTGTGTCTGACCTCCCAGGGCAGGGAGGGGTCACTCAGGAGCCATAGAGCACGTGCACCGGTCTCTGTGACTGTCGTAAACACGCAGGGACTTCTGAGGGGTGTGTCATAAACGGTGAGGGGGGGGAAACCTCCCTGGAGCACAGCTTCGGGGCCTCGGGGGTAGGGCGACAACCCCCTCTCCGCCCCAGCTGTCCCCAGCCTGCCCCCCTGGCGGGGGGAGGTGGCCAAAGGCGCTGTCAGCCCACAGGGTCCCGCAGAGGAGGCTTCTAGAGGGAAGACGGGTTCCAGGTGAGGGAAAGGACCTGCCCCGGGGGGTTGCTCTTGGGGTGCCCCGGACCCCGGCTGGCAGGAGGGGTTCTGCACCCCCACAGGCAGGCTGGTAGGGGCACAGGCGTGGGACAGGGTGGGGCAGAGGGAAGGAGAGCCTGGGGGGGTACGGGCTGGTTCCGAGTGGGGTGAAGGCAGAGAAGCTTGGGAGAGGAGTGGGGAATGTGGATGAATCCCCATGGTCTGGTCACGGTCTGAGTGCCTGTAAAGGGGGGCAGGAAGTGGGCTTTGGGGGGGCCTTGGGAACAACACTCCAGGTCCCAGGGGTGTGGATCCTGTCTGCTGTGTGGCCTCTCCTGGTCTGTGGGACCCCTTGGTCTGTAGATGTGCCTACAGGTTTCCCTCTCAGGTTCTGGAACCTTCACTGTGGCCCTTATTTCGTGCCCACAGGTGGCAGTTGGGTGCCCACTCAGCATAGGGGCTGGTCTCCCCGGTGACCTCCTGGCCATCCTGGAGTTCCCACTGGGGCTAAGGCTGTCCCTTGAGGGGCCCCTGGGGACTTTTTGCGTGTCTTGATGTCATCGTCTGTCAGGTCACCACGGCTGCGGGGGGTGGGGACCTCCTGCCTTCCCCGTTCTCCTTGCCAACACCCCCTTCATTTGAGGCCTCTACATGGGCGCCATGGGTTCCATGGAGGGGATCCCAGCACCCCTAACAGCAAGAGGCTGGGCACGCTGGCCCAGAAGCTCAGGGTGAATGTGTGTGCACGTGTGTGTGCGTGCGTGTGTGTGTGTGTGTGTGTGTGTGTGTCTTGGTGTGAGTACATGTGTTTAGCGCTCAGAGTTTCTGCTTTGTTCTGAATGTTCTATGTTCTATGAGGCTTATTGAAAGGAAAGAGCCAGGTGCTGATTCCGGTGTGGGGTCCAGTCCCCACTCTGATGCCTGAGGACTCAGGGTGAGGTTTGGCCTGCTGGCCACGACTGTGGGTGGGGTGGGGGCAGCTTTGGGCCGGGCCTTGTCTCCCACACCTGGACCCCAGCAGACTTCCCCGAGAGGGCTGCACAGTAGCTATTCTGGGCCTGGCGCCTGTCCTCTGTCCTGGCTACTCAGCAGTGGGGGGGTGGGGAGCGGGGAGCAGGAAGGCAGCCAAGGGTAGTCCGAGCACCAGCACGAGCACGCGTGGCTGGGCGTCAGTAAACCCTCACTTACAGAAACCGGAGGTGGCTCTTGGGGCTGTGAGGTCCCTGTGCCCGGTGCCGGGGTGCGGAACCCTTTTTCCCGGTGGGGACACGACCCCGGGGCCCCCCGTTCCCCAGGAGTCCCGGCCCATCCTAGCGTGCGAGTCCTCTAGTGCAGGAGACCAGCACTGGGGAGCAGACTCTGGTATCGCTGTTGGTCAGCAGGGATGCGTGGCCTGTGGCTGCAGGGGCCGCAGCGCATGTGGTCCAGGGGGATGGCCTGGCCGTCCCGGGCCACTGGGCACACGAAGAGCCACACGCCCAGCAGAGGACGGAGATGGGTGGCGGGGCTCACCGTGGCCGCTCCCCCCTCTTCCAGAGCAGAAGCCCACCTCGGAGGGAGCCGGGTGCCCCCCTGCGGCCCGTGGCTGGGTGCTCCCTCCCAGGCTGGCCTTACAGCTCCCCCACCGCTCTCCCTTGCTCATGGTTACAGGTTACAGTTCGGCTGTCTGGCCACACAGAGGGCAGGAGCAGTCTCCCTGGGGCCCGTGGCCACGGTCCTGTGTCTATGGACTCTCTGCTCATGAGGAGATGAATGTGAACCCCCTGCCCCCACACACGAAGACTTTAGTGTCAGGGGATGGCCGCACGTAGACAGGAGCTTGATAAGAAAGGAAAACCGTGGTTTCCGGGCTTTTACCACGACCTCGCACGAAAACGGGGCAGTGTTCACACGGTGGGTGTGCCGCCATATTGTTAACTCATCGACCTCGAGACCGAGGACCTTGGGGAGGCGATGTCCCCGCGGGCCACTGCGCCTGGGCCAGTCCCGCAGCCCTCTGCGGCCGGCTCCCGTGTGGCCTGTGCCCGCTCCCGGCCGGTCCGCGGCACTCGGGGGCCAAGCTGGAGGCGGTGATGTCCTGCGCGGTGGGCCCTCTTGGCTGGCCTCGATTCTTCTGGAGAACAGCAAGTGGAGAAACCATTTGGAAATAGAAAAGGCGGAGCGTTCATTTGTCGCTTCTACTTCGGTTAGGTTCGTAGTGGACGGTGAGCACAGAAGTGCCGTGTTTCCCTTAACTTGGAGGAAGAAGTCTGCTTTTGTGCGTAAAAAGTAACAGGTTTTGGCCAAAGGGCCTCGCAGGTGACATCACATTTGTTTAGAAGTTACGCATACCTACGCGGCCTTGTTTTTCACTGTTTGGAACAGTGAGTGTCTTCTTGCTGCCCCGGGCGTCGATGGTGAGTTAGTACGGCCTCCCGACATTCCCGGCACGGGGTTCCGGGGGGACGGAGCACTGACCACTGACTTCAACAACGAAACGCCCCAAGGTGCCCAGACGTCTGAATGGAGGCTGCCTGGCCCGACGCTTCCCGGGGAGAGGGCAGGACTGTGGCTGCGGAGCCCTGTGGGTGCCGCTGTGCCATTGGCCTTGGCCGTGCGTCCTCGTGGGAGGGGTCCTCCTGCCCTCTCGTGTTCCCTTCCCATGGGTCTTGTGGCCCTGTCGACACTGCCTGGCCCACTCTCCTTCCTGGAGCTGGAGGGCCTGTGGGAGGGCCTGGGGGTGCCCGGCAGGAGGGGTGGTCCTTCTAGGCTACGGTGGCCAGGGGTGGTGTGGGTGTCACCCTCGCCCGAGGGCCGTGGAGACAGCTGAGACCGACTCAGCATTTGGGAGGGAGCCATCTCACTCCCAGACCCAAAGCTCTGGTTCGGTGGCTGACTTCTGTCCCCTCTGGGCCGTGGAGGCCATTGCTGCCCCCACACACGGCCGGCGCCTGGGACCCGGCTCCTATGGGCTGCCCTGAGCCCTGTAGGGAGCATGCTTGGGGTCTTCCCTTGGGAGGAGGGAGAAGGTGGACAAGGCCCGTGAAGAGCAGCCGGCCTGCTCAGGCCATGTCACAGAACCAGAGACCCTGTTCTCAGGCTCCCAGGGCCCCCATGCCTACACCGGGGCCCTGGGAAGTCTCCATCTGCCCGAATTCCCCTTGTTACCGTGAACCAAGGTGTGGACGTCGGGCCCTGAGGACCCGAGAGCTGGCCGCCGTGCTGGTCACGAGACTTGGTGGAGCACGTGCCTCCCCTGAAATGTCCCACGTGGTGGACACGTGGGGGCGTGTACCTCCCCAGGTGCTCCGGGCCCCACGGGCCGGGGCCAGGTGCAGCGGCGTCCTCCCGTCCTGACTCTCCCCTCTGTCTCCCCTCTGCCAGGTCCGGCCTGTTTGGCCTGCCCCTGTCGGCCCCGCTGCCTCAGCCCGAGGACTCCCCGGTCAACGGCTGCCACGGCCCGGCCCCCGCGGAGCAGGACGGAGAGGCAATGCAGCTGGGGACAGTCCCTCCACCGCCTCCCGACGGGGACCAGCCCCCCGAGACTGCAGACCCCAAGCCACCGCTCGTGCCCCCGTTCCCACCGTATTTCGAAGGCGCCCCCTTCCCTCCCCCGCTCTGGCTAAGAAGCACCTACCGGCAGTGGGTGCCGCAGCCACCCCCCCGGACCATCAAGAGGACACGCCGGCGTCTGTCCCGCAACCGTGACCCGGGTCGGCTGGCCCTGAGCCCCATCCGCCTGCGGCCGCGCCAAGTACTCTGTGAGAAGTGCAAGAGCACGCTGAGCCCCCCCGAGGCCAGCCCCGGCCCCCCGGGCGCCCCGAGGCCGCGCAGGAGGGTGGGCGGCGGCCCTGGCTTTGACAGCCAGCCCCGCGAGCCGGAGGACCCGGCCGGCGGTGGCGACCCCGCGGCCACCACGAGGAGGAGCAAGAGGGAGAAGCGAGAGGAGGACAAGGCCCGGGTGCCACGGAGCCCGGCCATCAAGATCTCCTACAGCACGCCCCAGGGCACGGGCGAGGTCGTGGAGATCCCCTCCCGCGTGCACGGGTCCCTCGAGCCCTTCTGCCCCTCCCGGGCCCTGCACGGTGGCGGCCAGGACCCCAGCGGGCCCAGCGCCTCCATCCCCAAGCTGAAGCTGACGCGCCCCGGGCCCCCTGGCGCCGGCCTGCCGCCCCCCAAGATCCGCCTGAAGCCCCACCGCCCGGGGGCCGGGGAGCGGGAGCCCGTCTACAGAGCCGAGCTGGTGGAGGCGCTCAACGGCCACGGGCGAGGCCCCCGGGCCAGCTCACCCTCTCTCCTGGGCCACGGCTCCGCGGGCCGTGGGCCGGCGGACTCGTCTTCCGGAAGTTCTGGCGAGGACGATGACTTCAAGCGGTGTCCCCAGGGTAAACCCCAGCAGGACGGCCTGGCGTTCCTCGCCGCCTGCCCTAGGAGGGGGACGGACTGTGCCGGTGAATCTGTGTGGAGCAGCGACAGCCTGGACGAGTCCAAATCGTGCAGCTCAGAAGTGCCGTCACCGGACACGTGTGACCTGTCCGGCGACGGTACGTCTGTGAGGTCCTCGTCCGGGGCCGCGAGGCAGACGGTCCCGCCCCTGACAGTCAGGCTGCACACACAGAGCGTCTCCAAGTGCGTGACTGAGGACGGAAGGACCGTGGCCGTAGGGGACATCGTGTGGGGTAAGATTCATGGTTTTCCTTGGTGGCCAGCGCGTGTCCTTGACATCAGTCTTAGCCAGAAGGAGGACGGGGAGCCTTCCTGGCAAGAAGCCAAAGTCTCGTGGTTTGGTTCTCCGACTACGTCATTCTTGTCTACTTCAAAACTCTCCCCTTTCTCTGAGTTTTTCAAACTGAGATTTAACCGTAAGAAGAAGGGGATGTACCGGAAAGCCATAACGGAGGCCGCCAATGCCGCGCAGCATGTGGCCCCGGAAATAAGGGAGGTCTTAACCCAGTTTGAGACGTAAGCCGCCCGACCAGGTGAGCGCGCAGGGCTGCTCCTGTGCCCCTCCCGCTGCTCTGCTGGGAAGCCTCCACCCTCTGGCTGGCAGTTGGCAGAGAGGCCTGCTTAATGGCAGCGGCACCCTGCTTTGCGGTTCGTGGAAGAGAGGCTTTCCGAGTCGAGTCGTGGGGGATCGTCAGCCACCGTGCGGAGAACAGGGCTGGTTGGTGTTTTGCGGCCAGTTTTCCAAGGGCCGCGAAAGATCTCCGTCCCCTTTTATCTGCGTCCTGGAGAAGGCGCAGGTGTTGGGGGGGGAGCTTCCTCTTGGCCACTCACTCTGAGGGGTCCCTCCCTCTTCTCTCCCCACGCTGGGGCCGCAGCCCCTCCCTCCTGTCCCCAGTGGGTCCTGACTTGGCTGGCTGCCCTCAGATGCCACTCGCGTGGCCTTAGCCCCCACCCCCCATTCCCGCGGGCGCGTGGTTCCCGGACCTGTGTCGGTCAGGTGCTCCGGGGTCTGTCCCTGGGCCGGTGTCCTACCCTCTGTCTCCCCTCCGGGAGAACTCTATAGGGCCTCCCACCCCAGGTCTTAGAAGGAGACCCCATGGGCCTGGGGTGTCACCAGGCAGCTTGTGGGGTGGTCACCATGTGGGGTGTCAGGAAACGGCCGAGGGGCAGAGGCTGCCCGCCGTGAACTTCCCGGGGGGCCCAGGATGCAGGGAGGGGCTGGGTGTGTTCCCATCAGAGGGCGTCGGCTCTGGGGCCTGAGCAGCGGGGTGTGTCCAGCGGTCACTGGCCCCCGTGGTGGCCCCCCAGGGCCCACTCCCCTCCCTGTCCTTCCCCACGGCAGGAGGCGGGTCCCGTGCAGGCTGCCTGCATTGGACCCGAGGGCGTGTGGTGGGGCCCCCCTGTGGAGGTCAGGCCATGGCCCTCTTCGGGCCCCTTAGCCTAAGGCCCAGGCCCACAGAAGCAGAGAGAGGGGAGGCGGGTGTCAGAGGGGCACTCCTCCACCCCAGGGGGGCCTCTGCCTCAGTTTCTGTGACCTCTAGCTGACCTTGTCCGGTCTGGTCCACCTGCCTGTCTGCCTGTCTGGTGCCAGTTTCCCAGCTTGGGCCTTCGGGCCTCAGCTGGGCCGGCCGACGTGTGGTTGGGAAGGGGTTTGTGGGGCACCCGGCTTGGTCCCTCACTGCTGCGCCACGTGTCTGGGGGGGTCCTAGGATTGAGGAAGCAATGGTGAGGGGTGCACCTGGGCGGGGTCACAGCCGGGACTCCCGAAGCCTTGTCCCCACCCTTTCCTCCACCTGCTTCCTGCATCGAGCCTGGTCACCGCCTCTGAAAGACTCCCAGGGGTCCGGACACAAACCTGTCCTCCCCCGAAGTGGGCACAGCCCTGTGACCTCTGGGTCTTTGTGATGGGGCGTGGGCGCCCTGTGTGTCGGGGGGAGTCTGGAGAAAGGCCAGGTGCTCTGGGCATCTCCCCGCTCTGGGTGTGTCCTGTGGGCCCCGGGACCGTCTGCGCCCTCTGCTGCCCCCTTTCCCGACCTCTCTGCTCACCAGGCCCCTCCTGCCCTTGGCCTGGTCTGGGGCCAGGGTGGAAGCTGGGCACCTCCCCCACTCGCCGTGGGCCCGTGCTGTCAGCGAGGATGTGGTGAGCAGTCAGTCCTCGAAACCGACCTTCAGATCCTTGGTCACAGTGGGCAGTTCCTAGGGCCGTGAGCCCACCACGGGGAGGGGGTGGGGTATGGGGGGGTGGCAGTGTGGCCTGGCGGGCAGGGAGCCCCTGGCTGGGGTGGTTCAGGGCTGGCTCTGTTTACCAGGAAGCAGAGGGAAGAATCTTGCCAGACAGGTTTGCCTGCTGTAGGGGCCCCGTGCCCACAGCCCGGCCTCCTCCCCGCCCCCTTCCCCCTCCCTCCCGGCCTCCCTCTCCTCTCTGTGTTTCTCTCCCGCTCTCTGTTTCTGTCTCTGAGCATCTCTCTGTCTCTGTCCCTCTGGCTTCGGGGACTGTGCCCATGCTGTCCCCAGCGGTGCGTGGGGCTCTGGGAGCGAGGGATGCTGGATCTTGTCGGCACCAAAGCACAAAGTGGTCTTGCCCGAGTGACTCTTTAGTTTTGTTGGATGAGGATGGAAGGCTGCCGTGAGGTCCACGCCAGGCAGGAGGCTAATGGTGCTGGTGAGCGGGAGTCTCCCGTCCACAAGATTGCTTTCGAGTGTCAGTGGTGCTGTTTGGGCACCAGGCCCTCTGGCCTGCTCCTCCAGGGGGAAGCCGGGAACTGCCTTCGCCTCGCACGGGAGCGGCATGGTCGCTGGCACCTGGGCACGCCTGGGAGGAGGCCGGCACGGTCCTGCCGCTGGGGCAGGGGTTGCTGGGGATGGTTGTCCTTCGGGCCACGTCCACCGGCTGCAGGGGCCCAGCCCGACTGGCCCTGCTACCACCCCCTGAGGCACTTGCCGAGAGCCCCTCGGCCCCGGGGGAGAATCTGTGCTGCTGACCAGTGCTCGTCAGGAGGAAAACAGCACACACCGTGGGGGCAGCTCCCTCCCGGGGCCACCTGGTCCCGAGACTCCTCCGTCCCACTTTGCAGGGCGGCAGGAGGCTCGGCTGAGAGGGGGGTGTCCACAGGGACATTCTGGAGAAGCCCCGAGCCATCCTGGGACTCGGTGGCCAGGGCACCGGTGAGAGCCCAGCCCGGGGCGGGCTCCAGCGACAGGGCACAGTGGTCCTCAGCAGGCACTGACCTCCAGGGACAGACATGGGGCCACCTCGCAGGGCCCTGGCTGCTCGCTTGCTGCTCTGGCTCCGAAGGCTGGCATCTCTGAGCTTCATTTTCCTCATCTGTCTCGGAGTGACCGTAGCACCTGCCACGTGGGCCGGGTGGTGAGGGAAGGGTGCCCAGGGGGTCTGGTAATGACCTGTTGGCAGTCGCCTTTCTGGCCCCTCCCACGTCCCCTCCCCCAGGTTGCCACAGGCTGCATCCCTGGGGTGGGGACGGGGTTGTGCTCCTGGCTGGATGGGGCGGGTGTCCCCCTCCTGACTGTGAGGCTCCAGGGGCTCCACGGGTCACAGGGCGAGGCCTTTTGGGAGCTGACTGGTCAGGCCTGGCCTGCAGGCAGGCAGCGGTGCCTGGCAGGTGAGGGTAACTGCTCCCGAGGGTGGCATCCCGCCCACGGAGGGCTGAGTGCCCCTCCAGATGGGGGTCAGAGGGTGCACAGCGTCAAGGAGGGCCTCCCTTGCGAGTCACGTTCCCCAGACTTGTGCGTAATCACGTGCAGGAAGGTGCTGAGAAGGGGCACGGGCCCCACAGCAGAGTGTCTGGTGAGGAAGCTGACCTGGACTAGGTATCCGGGGAGGCTGCCTGGAAGAGGCGACATATGACTGAGAACGAACGGTGAGCTAATCATGAGCTAATAGGGCGAGTGCCTGTGGTGGTAGGAATCTTGCACTTTCCAGGGTGGGGCAGGAGGCACACAGCTTGGGGAGGCCAGCGCTGCAGCCTTGTCCTGAGAGCAGAGGGTGCCTTGGGGGCATGTTAGGCAGAGGGGTGAATGGCCCCATTCTGACTGGAAAGACCCCTGGCTGTGGGGTCAGGGGTGGGGAGGTGGACAGGAGGGGAGGGGACAGAGCAGGGAGCGGGGATCTGAGGCCGGAAGAGACCAGCCAGGGATGCTGGTTGTCGGCTCCCGGAACTTGGGGACCACGGTGGCCAGTGTCTGAGTGCCCGAGTCTCGGCTGGCAGGCCAGCACTCAGGGCAATGTTGGACCTGGGGTCGTGGATCCGTGGAATGATCTAGGCCCCACGGGATGGCTGCTGGAGGGGAGGAAGCTTTGGTGCAGCGGAGAGGCAGAGCAAGGTTACGGGGTGTGAGGCCTGGCGGGGGCCCAGAGATGGGGACTGGGCAGGGAGGTGGATGGCACAGATGGGACGGGGCCTCGTCCAGCCTGCTGGCCCCACACGGGGAGAGGGTCGACGGTCATTAGGAGCGTGCCCCGCGGGCGTGCCTCGCGTCCCCAGAGCTATGGGGACAGGAGACCTGGGTCCCGGGGGCCCTGAGAGCACCCTCTGTGCAGCATTCGGAGCCCAGGGACCCTACTGGGCAGAGCCGGGTGGGGGACGGGCTGTTGGCAGTGTTCCGCTGAGGCGTGGGCCAGGCTCTGCGGTACCTGCAGGGGGTGGGGGGGGGGGGCAGAATGCCGCGCGGGGTCCCTCCCTGCCTCTAGGGCCAGTGGGACACTCCCAGGCTGCATGTGAGCTGGAGGGGCCCCAGCGCGCCCCTTTCTGCCTGAGCCGCCAGAGTGTTGGAAGGCAGGGAGCTTTCCAAGGTCACAGAGCAGCCCCCTCGAGGGGCCAGGAACTGGGTTTCTGCTTCACTGAGCGAACGGCGTCCGGAGGGTTAGCTGCAGCCACGGTCCCGAACGACCACATGCGGGGCCACCGGAAAGAACAGAAATTTATTCTCCTGGCTCTGGAGGCCAGAACCCCAAACTGCAGGCGTCTGCAAGGCCCTGCTCCCTCCGGAGGCCCCAGGGGAGGATCCTTCCAGCTCCTGGGGGCTCCCAGAGTCCCTGGGCTTGTGACCGCACCGATCACATGGCCTCTCCCGCTCCTCAGTGTCCAGTCTCCCTCTGCCTCCCTCCTGCAAGGACCCCAGGGCAGCCGCGCGAGAAAGCCAGCGTTTCCTCATCAGAGCCCTTAATGTGGTCACACCGCAGCACCTTCCCTGCAGAGGGTGACAGTCCCCTTCCAGGGGTGGGGCCTGAAGTCCTCGGGGCCCCAGTTGCCCAGTGTCCCCTCTCATCTGGTCAGCAGATGTTAGGGGCCTGTGTGTCCACTCAGCTTGGTTCCCCCAGCCTCGTCCTTGACAGGCCAGCTGGGCTCAGGGACGGGTCAGCGGGTGGTGAAGGGGACTGGAGCCTGACGGGGTTGTGTGGTGCTGTTCCGGAAGGATCCACCGCCCCCCCCCCCCCCAGGGAGGCTGTGCCTGTGGGCGGTGGGTCCTTCAGGCTGGAAGTCTGCGTACATGTGCTGTGTGCTGGGCCGGCTGGGGCAGAAGCATCCGGACCCCGTGTCCAGGGTTTCACTTTCCTTGTCTGTCGTGCCTTCGAGAGCAGGGTGCTTGAGCTGCGAGCCCCAAACCGACTTTTCTCTTTTCCCAGCTGTAAATAAAAAGGTGCTTCCGCGTCTGGAGATGGGTTTTCAGCTGACTTCCTGCACTGCTTTCAGGGAACTCAGGTTCTCCGCGAAGGTTGTAATTATTTTGTTCCCGGAGGAAACTAAGGCCTGTAATTCTGAGAATTCTGAGCTTGCTGTGGGCGCGCAGGCCCTGTCCGACCTCCCCCCTGCCGGGGCCGTCCTCTCCGCTTCTTCCGCTTCTTCCGGGCAGTGCCCTGAGTGCAGGGTGGCCAGGCAGGGTGCAGGTAGGCGGGGCGGGAGCAGGGGCAAGGCTGTGCTGGGAGACTCACGTGTTTGCAGCAGGTACCTGGAGCAAAGGGGCTTCTCCTGACTTCGGGGAGGGGCTGCCTGTACCCCCAGGGAGAGCACGCATCGCCCTGCATGTCATTGCTTCCGTGCCCCTGCCCCCCCCCACACCTGCTCTGAATATTCACCCCTGGCTCCACGCAGCTTCAGCACCCCTGGACCCGGCACCTGCCCTGGGGTCAGAGGTCCAGGGGTGCACGGGGAAGGGCCCACATTCTGCACACGTGTGCTGTGGGACTCGAGCAGCACCACCTCCACCAGGGCCCCATCTTCTTCAGAATCACTGTTCAGGTCTTTCCTTAGCAACCTTCAGTGACGCCCTGGGCATCCCGTAACCTTTGGATGCAGTCTTGCAGGACAGGTCGGCTCCCAGCACTCTGCAGAGTGCCCAGGGAACTGTCACAGCACACAACCTCGTGGGACATACTCACTCCCGTCAATCTGTGCAATGATTGCCCTTTTGGGGCTTCTGTCACTCCGTCCCCAAGGGCTATCCCGGCAGGTTAGCTCAGCGGCTCCCAAGCCGTGGCCATGCTTTGTACACAACCCAGGATTCCGGCTCGTTTCCCGCCCACACCTGGGGCTGGCTGTTCCCCAAGGGGTCCTCCTCTCGAGGGAGGGGCAGCTGGTGATCCCTCCCCCGTGGTTTCCAAGCAGACCTAGGAATTTCTTTAGAAGAGAAATCGACTTTGAAACTGATTTTTCTTTTCTTTTTCTTAAATTTTAATGTTTATTTATTTTTGAGAGAGAGAGAGACAGACAGTCCATGAGTGGGGAAGGGACAGAGAGAGAGGGAGACACAGAGTCCACAGCAGGCTCCAGGCTCTGAGCTGTCAGCACAGAGCCCGACGCGGGGCTCGAACTCATGAACCGTGAGGTCGTGGCCTGAGCTGAAGTTGGACACTTCGCCGACTGAGCCCCCCAGGCGCCCCACCACTGATTTTTCTAATCCAGAATTTTTACTTCTTGGTTGTTTGGTTTGCATTTCTGTTCTCTTATGCAGAAAATCTTGCTTGTTAATGAAATTCACATGGAGTTGGCTTTTGAACAACGCGGGCTTGACCTGCACAGGTCCACTTGCACACGGACTTTTTTCCGATTAATACACAGCAGTGTGTGAATGTTTGTAAATGTAAAATTTTCTCTTCCTTCGGTTTTCTTAATATAACGTTTGCTTTCCTCTGGCCGGCTTTGTTGTAAGAATACAGCATATAATACATACAAAATATGTGTTAACTATGTTGCTGGCGAGGCTTCCAATTAACAATAGTTTTGGGGGGAGTCAAAGTTTCACATGGATTTTTGACTGTGCCGGGGTGCTCCCAATCCCTATTTAGGGGTCAACGGTATTAATTTTCTATGTAAAAGTTAATGTGTATGTACAATTAGTCAAATATTAAATATATGTAAAGCATATATTTGGCATGTAATTACCAGCTGTGTAATATATGTGGAATACTGCTACTGGGTGATCAGTGGGGATACTCCAAGGTTTCCTTAAGGATCTTAGTGTCCTTGGGGTGGGGGCTGTGTGTCAAGTTCCTCTTTCCAAGTCATCGAGACAGTTTCTTTCTCTGTGGTTGTTACGACCTACAGTTAGGGTTATTTATTTTATTTTACGTTCCATTTGTAGTTATTCCTGTGTGTTTTGTAATTACGTGCTCATGGACGTGACAAGGGTCCCACGTCAAATCGGTGCAACCAGTCCCATCTGGAGACGTCTGGCTCCGCCCTGGCGCCCCCAGTGTTGGCTGGTCTTCCTGAGTTTGCGACATAAGCGGGCACAGATATGGAGCCCCCTCTCCCCGCTTGGGCGTAAGCAGCGTCCACACCCCCCAGGTGCCCCACTGCGCCTCCGACCCGCACCAACCAGACGCTGGTGGCCGTGTGCAGAGACCATGTCCCCATCCTGGCAGAGTCCCCGGGCCCACCGGCACCCTTGCGCCTTTCTAAGCCACGTCAAGATGGGGTGTGGGCGGGGGGTGTGAGCACGTAACCAGGCAGGAAGGTCCTTCAGGTCTCGGGGGATCCGAGACTATGACTGGACCCAGTAGTGGGGCTGCAGGTGTAGGGCAGACAGGCCCCCTGAGAACCCCCAGGTTCTCCCCATGCCCTGCCCCTGGCACCGTGTGGCAAAGCCACAGCGGCTGCCTCGCGCCGTGCCTGCTGGTCGTTCCCTCTTGCTCAAGGCTGTTGGTCCGCGTCCCCCTCTTGGAGAAGCTCTCCCAGAGCCCCCTGTGCACAGCTGTGCCTGACAGGCCCCCAGCTCGGCATGGTCACCCTGCACCCTTATTTCCATCAGGGCCCCTTTGACAAGCCACCCCTCCATTCTGTGCTGCCCTGTGTGGGCTCCCCCTCAGGTAAGTAAGTTCTTGTGAGTTCAGACCCTCGCAGCAGGGGCCCGCGGCACCGGGGAACGGGGCTGTGGCACCCCATCCCACACCTGGGGACGCTGGCTCGCGGGAGGCAGCTGGGGTTCACCCCCAGCCGGGCCCTCCACTGCACAACCAGCACCCTTGGCCCCGCCTAGGCCTCGGGGAGAACCGGTTGCCTGATGTGCCCACCAGCCCGCAGCACCCCGGGCAAGAGAAGGTGCTTCCCAGCTGGAGGGGTAGCTGGAGTGGGGGAGGATCTGGGGCAGGTGGGCAGGTTGGCACCTGCCCCGGGGCATCTCTGGAATAAGAACCCTGAGCTGGAGGCTCCCACGTCCACGTGGACAGATCACGTGTAGCCCGGGCTCTCCTGGGGATTCTGGACACCTCGACCTCAGCCCCGGGCCCCCCCCCCCCCCCCCCCCGGACAGAGGGGGAGCACTGGGAGCGGGGCGCCTGGGCCTCCGGACCAGAGGGTTTGGGCCACGCATCAACTTCCAAATATCCCGGGGAAACGCCTTCAAACCACAGCGGTGCAGCCCTCCATCCTGGAGGAGCCGGCATTTCTGATACCCGCATTCCTGGGGGGAGTCCACTTCCGGTGGGCGTGACTGACCCTGATTCTGAAGGCCTCCTGCCAGCGCGTCTGAATTTCCCAGAGGAAATAGCACTTCAGTGGCCTTGGGATCCCCACACCTGGGCCGGGGTCTCTGTGGTGCTGCAGGAACCATGGGGACCAAGCAGGCGGCTTCGGGCCCAGTTCTGTAGAGGAGGGTGCACGGGGGCCACGGCCAAGGCCACACAGGTCTCCGCAGGGTTGAGGGGGTGGCCGCGCTTGGCCAAGAGCCAAAGTCAAGTGGCAGAGCTCTGTGTGTGTGTGTGTGTGTGGCCCGTGGAAGGCCGTGTGCTGTGGGGCTCTTGGGGCTGGAGCGGGGTCACAGACCCAGGATGTGAGCTTAGGTGGCCACTGTGTGGCAGGCACTTCTGAGGGACTGGGCCGTGGGGGGGGGCGGGGGGGGGAGGGGTTGGTGGGGGTCTGCATGGGGGCGTTCTGCACACACCATCAGGACGGTGGACGTCCGCGATGCCCGGCCGGTGGCTGCCTCTCTTGCTTTGTTTTGTGACGCCTGGTGGTTCCCCCTTCTGCGTGTGGCTGCTGGCCGATGTCACTGTGTTCAGAAGGCTTGTGGTTTGGGGAGACGGGCCTTCTTAGTTCTGGTCTTACGTGTTGGGAGCAGCAGCTCTGGTCGCCGTCACGGGACATGGGACGCTGCCCAGCACCCGCCACGCTGCCCACCCTCCGCCCACACAGCCCAGGCCCTGTAGGGGGAGGGGAGCCCTCCTGGTCACCCCCATCTTCTCGACAAGCCCCAGCTGTGGACCCAGTCACTAGGGCACCAGCGACTCGGGCGGGCAGAGCGGCCTCGGCTGACCTTAACCATGGGGCCCGTGGTGGTGACCTCGGGGCCCCATGGGGGACACTCCTGATGGGGGACAAGCTCTTGGGAGGTCAGCCCGGACCAGTGAGGGGCAGACAGGGGGAGGGGATGTCCGGGCACTTGCATGGTGGAGGTGGAGGCAGGGCCCTGCCCAGAGACCCCGGAGCCTGGGGTGGGGGTGAGGGGAGGCGGGGCAGCCGTGCTGGGCATTTGGGTGTCTTCCTGCCTAGGAAGCCCCTGGAAGAACAAACTTTTCTGTGCAGCGGTGGCCGCCAGCAGCAGCCAGTGTAGTGATCTCGCCTTTCCCATTGTTTCCCGCATTTTCCAGGGGGGCGGGTGAGAGGTACAGCAGGAGCTGGGGTGCTCTGGGGGGGTCCCCCAGAACATCCCTGCATGACAAGGGACGGGTTCTGGGCCTGTTGGGCTGGGAGGAAGGAAGTGACCCGGCAGGGGTCCCACGCATTCTGAGGGGGGTTTCCTGGCTGCTGGGTACGAGGAGGGTGCAGGGGGCTCCTCCTTCTTCCCCAGATTTCTCAAAACACCTGCTCTTCCCATGGAGCCCGGCCAAGCCGGAGCGGCGGTGGGTGAGGGCACTAGGACAGACCCGTGACCACCCTGCTTGTCTTGTCGGGAGGGGGCCTCCTTGAAGGCCCCGTGTGGTGCACGAGACAGAAAGGGGCGAAAGGGGCGGGCTGGCCGCCGCCTCTGGAGACTGTGGTGCGTTTTTCTAACGAGGATCAGGGCTGATGGATGTTTAACGACATCTCCAAAGGTCGTGCTGCTGACGGAGAGGGGCTTGGGCAGGTTTAATTATCTCCCGGGGTGGTGTGGTTCTCGCAGCGGAGCGTGCTTGCCTTTGATGTGAGCCCCCAAAGCATTCAACGGAAAGGGGCGGCCCGTGCGCCGATTCCCGGGTGGTGCTGACCCCTCGGCCCCCAGCAGCTCCCGCTGTGACCGGCCGTGACCTCCCCGGAGCCCCCGTGCCCCTCCTCACCGTGTCTGCTGGGCCACTCAGCAACCTGATCATGGAGGTGTGGCTGCCCAAACCCCTGTCCAGGGTGGGCTCTTGGTCCCCTGTGCGGACGCCTGCAGAGGAGCTCAGCCTGGGTGGTCACAGCTGCTTCCCGGGCAGGGACAGATGAAAAGGCAGAAAGAAAACCGTTCTGGGGGGAATGGGTTTGTGCAACAGGCCGAGATCTGGCCAGTGTTTCTCCCTAAGGGACTGTTCATCTCATTTGGGATCTGCATGCTCAGCGGTGCAGGAGCTGGGACCCCACCTCGTCTGCCCAGAGCGCGCAGCGGCTGTGGGGGGGCGGGCAGAGCCCCATCCAGCTCCCGCATCCATGGAGAGTGGCTGTCACCCTCGTCCAGCTTCCCTGAGACACCCCCCAGGCAGAGCTCACTGGGATCAGCACGCTTCCCGTGACACAGTGACTTTGAGTCATGTTCTTCTGAGAGACATTTTCTTGGGGACCCTGAGTCAGGGCCTCTCCCTGGCCAGGGAAGGGACTGCCACCCCAGGTCAGAAACCCCTGCCCCTTGAGTGTGTGTTGCTCAGGCCTCCTCCCTGACGGGCCAGGGAACTGTGGAGCCCTCTGGAGCAGCCTTCCCTGCAGGGAGTGTGGTCGGGGCCGGGTTGGGTGTTCAGGCCTGGACCTGGGGGGAGACTGTTTCCAGCAGAGGGCCTGGCATCTCGGGGCACCTCGCTCCTGGGGCTCAGCCTGACGTCCGCCCAGCTGCATGTGGTGGAGTCTACGACCAGGGAGGCCTAGGGCCCCATGGGGTCCCCTTCTCAGGCCTTTTAGAGTCAGGGCTCCCCCTTGGGGACACCTCGATTCCAAGGGTCTGTCCTCCAGGACAGAGAGGGGGTAACTGTGGTTTGGAGTCACCCGGTCTGGGGTGCTTTGTTCTGGTCACCCTGGGATGTGGGTTTGCGTCCTGGCCTCGAGGCTTAGGTGAGTGACCTTGGACAGGGTCGGGAGCCTGAGCCCCTGTCTACAAGGCAGGGGTGGTGATGGTCCCTCAGCCCTAAGCACCAGGGCCGTGGTCATCTCCACCCTCACACCCCCCATCCCCTCTCTGCACCCACCGCCCCTCCTGCCCCCCGGGGGGCTGCTGGCCACCCCCGGAGCCCTGTGTCAGGGCCAACACGGGTCTGGTTTGCTGCAGCCACTGAGAGAGCTTCTCTGCCGGTCACCGGAATCCGCGATTTTGGACAGAGGAGGAAGGGCCGTCCCCTGCCCCCCGCCCAGCCGGGCCACTCACGGGGGGGATTGTTGCTGTCAGCCCTTCTGCCCCAGGGTCTTTCCTGGGCCCCTCGGGAACCTGACGCCGGGTTGGGACCTGGATGGTCAGTGTGCCTGAACCTCGGTGATGTCACAGGGAGGGGCCACCAACCACGGACACCTGTCACAAGGGCAGCAGCCTTGTGTTGGAAGGTCTGGGAGGTCAGTGTCTTGTCCCCTCCACCCAGCCCCCGACCTGGGGCCAGCCGCGTCCTCCGGGGGGGTGGGGGGGTTTGCTTTGGGCTTAAGCTCCTCCCAGCCACCTGCTTGCACCACCTCTGCCCCTCGAGGGCACGGGTGGGTCCTGGGGCCTCCAGGCCAGCCCCCCAGGGCCGGTGTGGTGTGGACAGGGCTGACCTGGGCACACGTGTCCACACGCGCGTGCGCACACACACACACAGTTATTTGGCTGAGTCCAGATTCAGTGCTGGTGTTAGACGTCGCAGCCCATCCGTGCAGATACCCGTGAGTAAATTTCATTTTTGTTCAGCTCTATTCTCTGCAGAGTTGAATTTGCCTCATTCTTTGGCTGCTTAGTTTTTATGTTCTTCTCACTTATTTGTCCCCAGCTAAGAGAGATCAAACCCTTCAGGGCCCTCAGACGGCGACGATCACTGTGTGATGTGTGAACAGGCTTTGCCACCACACACGGGCCTAACGTGTCGCGGCTTTGGTGTTTCTTAGGATTGTGTGTGCTCCTGGGCCGTGGCGCCCCTCCCCTGCCACGATACGTCGGGTGCCCTGAGCTGTGTGTCTGTCTCTGTTTCTCTGTCTCTCTTTCTCCCCCCACCCCTTTCTTTCTCTGTCTCTGTCTCTCTCTCTCTCTCCCCCTCCCCCCCCCCCATCGTTCTCACACACACGCAGGGCCTCTCCGCGTGGCGGCCGAGCCTTCTCCCAGCATGGCGGTCTCAGGGCAATCTGGGCCTTGTCGCGGCATCTCCATCTGGGGGTCTGAGGCAGGACCCCGGCAGCATCGCTTCCGCTTGTTTGGTCCGAGTGCATCGAGGGGGGGCGGGTGGGGGAGCCCGGCCCCTCCTGGTGGGAGAGCAGCCGTCTGCGCCCTGTGGGCTCTCCTGGCCGGGCCGGACTGTCTCCTGTCTGCTGGACGCCAGCTCCCCTCGCCCTCCAGGACCTCCTGTGACCGTGTGGCCCTGCAGACCTGCCACGTGTCCCTCCACCCCCTGACTAAAGTGCAGAGAACACGTTGCCCCCGGTCACCAGACTCGGGCCAGCTCCCTTCTGGCAGGCGTGGCTGCTGTCCCCGTGCGGGGCCGGGAGCCGGGGCTGAGGTGCCCGTCCATCCCTGCGGCCGGGCCTGCTCAGGGAGACCTGGGAAAGGTTTTCTTATTCAAGGGTCTGTCCCCTCAGCCCCAGGGGGCTCCCCCACACCAAGAGGGCGTGTCCCTCCAGAGGGTGTAGGTCACACATTCTGACGGTGACACACTGGGGTCCCTCTGAGCTGTGAGCCCCAAGCCATGTGCACAACCATTTTAGCTCCCCAGTCCCCCTGGCCATGAGGGGCCAGAAGGATCTAGTGTCTCATGGGGAGCCCCGTGGTCTGGGCTCTTGAGCCGTCAAGTGTCCTGCACCTTTTTCTGGGAAATCCTGGGGCCCTGGGAGGTGGGATGGACACGAGTGGGACAGGGGCCACCCAGGAGGTTCAGCGGGCACAATGTGGCACCAGGGAGGCGAGATTCCTGGGGTGGTGAGGGCCCGTGGGAGCTGGGGGGGGGTCTTTGCGGGTCCCTGGCGAGACAGAGCCTGAGCGGGTGCTCTGGACTGGTGGTCAGACCTCCAAGGGGCCTGTCCCCCAGCACTTGACCCCGAGGTAACCTCTTTCCCTCTCTGCTTCCCTCAAGGTCACCGACGGTGAGGGCGCGGCTGTTCTCCTGGAGCTTCTGACTTTGGGGGTGCCCTCCGCATCACCTGTTCCGTCTGAGGGGCCCCGTGTGCCTTCTGGCCAGCTGCCTGCAGAAATGCGCCAGGCCCACGGTGGCCAGCCTGCTGGGGGGTCCCCAGAGGGGAGCAGGTGTGTGTGGGGAGGAGGACAGCCCCCAGGAGCACCGCGGCTCCTCCCCGCTGAACGTCTTTATTCCCCCGACTCAGGCTTTAGCTCCTGTGGTTTGTGAAGTTCCAGGAGCCCACGACGCCCTTCCTGCTGCTGCCTCGCCCACTGGGGCACCTAGCAGAGGCGAGGCCTGCCACCCCCGCGTCCAGGTCCTGGGCCAGGCCCCCTCAGGCCCGCAGGCTTCCAGAAACCAGCTTGCACGTGTGGGGCGCTTCCTCCCCAAGCCCTCGGCGCGGGGTCTCTGTGCACTTGAGAACCCGGAACCTGCCCGGCCTCCCCCATGATCCTCCCAAAGCTGGGGGCCCGCGGGCGCCCTGGCGGTGAGGGCCTGGGGAGGGGAGCCACTCTGGGAATGCGGGAGACTTCCAAAGGAAAACAGCTTGGCCTGTTGTTTGTAGGAGCTGCTCCTGTCTCCTTTCTGTCACTTTAAAGACCAAAAAGAAAAAGAAAGAAACAGAAAACGAGTTCTGCTCCTTCTTTATTTAAGCACGAAAGAGAACGAAGGGAGGTCTGTGTCGAAGCCGCACCGGGCGCAGCGTTTCCGTGTGGTCCTGTGTGTCGCGTGCGGGTGGCCCCTGGAGGGACGCCCACCGTGTGTGAAGGTGGCAGCTTTGAGAAGCAGGTGGCCCGTGCCACATTCCCTCCCCGCCTGCCCTGGGCCCGTGGCTCGACCGGGCCTCCCTGCGGCTCCCCCAGGTGGGGCAGACAGGGTGGTTTTGTTCTCACTCCCTGCTGCCTCCTGGTTTCCCTGCTGGCTCTCCGGAGCCGAGGGACATCCCAGAAGGGACGGTGACTGCTCCGCCTGGTCCTGGTTTTACTGGAACGTTTTGAGGGCCCCACCAGGACTCTCGGGGCCAGGCTGGGGCGTGTGTGTGGGGGGGGCACTTCAAGAGCCCCCCAGGACAGAAGAGCATGAGACTCCCCTCCCCCCTGGTTCTTGACTCTGGGGGGCAGAGGGTGCGGGACACAGCAGAGCCAGAACCTCACCAGAATAAACCCTCAGGAGGAGCTGTGCTGGCCCCCAGGGTCCACAGCTGGAAGACTCGCCAGTCCGCCAGGGCAGGGCGAGCTTTGGAGGAAGGAGGGACCGTGCTCTCTTCCCCTCCCCTCCTGTCCTGCTCCACAGGCCCTGCGCTCACAGCTGCCCTAAGGCCATCCCCCCGGTCTGGTGCCAGGGGCTGCCATGCCCACTCTGAGGGGAGAAGCGGCTTCTGTACGGTGCCGCCTGGATTTGGGGACAGCACCAAGGCAGAGAGAGGGCGTTCTTGGAAAGCTAGGCATGGCTCCTTGGAGAAGCACATCACAAACGGAGACGGGGACTCAGGGCCCCGGAGCCGGACAGCCACAGGCAGACCGCTAAGCGCCCGGCCAGGGCTCCCAGCCCCATGCTCCCAGGTCACAGCAGCATGAGGATGGCCACCGGGGTGTGGGGGTTTGCGTCCAGGCGTCCCATCCCGACCACCATCGCAGGAGACAGAGACCGGCCCTGCCCCAGAGCTGTCCCTGGGCTGTCCTGGGTCAGTGCCCTCCTCCCAGCTGGGATGCCTGGCCCCAAGATAGCTCTCAGACTGTGGCTCCCTGGTCCCTTAGCAGCCCTGTCTCCGGGCGGACGCTACCTAGTCCTGCTCAGGGCCCTCTCCTGCCATTGGCTTGGGGTCCCCTCACATGACCAGCAGCCCGCTGGCTCAGCGCCCCTCAGGCAGCCCTTGCTGAAGCCCCCAGGCTCGTCAGGCAGGAGGGCCTGGATGAGAGCCAGCCTCAGCTCCCCCTCCGCACCCCCACCCAGCTGGGGTGCACCGGCCCCTGGGCATGCAGGGACAGACAGCGCATCTAATTAAAAGGGAAGGCAGCTTTTTTTTTTTTTAAGTCTTTGTGACTGTTTCTTTAAGCAGCAAATTAATCGTGTTTTCTTGTCAGTTTGATTTCATGGTACCCACGGCAAGCCTGTCCATGATAGTCCGTCATTCTTCCCAAGAACTGGGAGGCAGGGCCCACACCCAGCGCTGGCCCCGAACCTGGGTAGGTGGCTGGTCCCTGACGACATCTGGGTGCCCTGGTGACTCAGGTGCTCTGCTCCTTCCCTCCACCCGCCCCCACCGTGCCCCTGATGGATGGGGCCAGCACAAGGGCAGCAGGAAGTAGTGGGCTTGGGGTGGGGGGTGGGGGTGGGGAGAGGTGCTGGGTGCTGGTTGGGAAAATGGAGGAGGAAGGCTCATGCCAGCTTGGAAGGGGCTGGGGAGGAGGTCGTCTCGACAGAGGGACACCCCCCCCCCCCCACCTCGAGCATGGCCCTGGCAGGAGGGGCCAGCTTGCTCAGTGTGATGAGGTCCTGGGTGTAAATGGGGTGTGGAGTATGCGAGGCCGGGCTGGAGGGACATCCGGGAGCCCAGAGGGAGCAGTCCTGGGCCCTTCCAGCTCTGGGCCCTGCCTCCCATGGACCCCCTGCAGGAGCTGCTCTGCTCTGAGAACAGGGCTGTCTGGGCATGCCCCCCATGGACAGAGCCTATCCCTTTAGCTTTCAAGGAGACTGGGGGCAGGGTACAGGGGGAATGTGGCCCCAGGAGCCAGCCAGGCCCAGCCTGGTGCGTCCTGGGCCTGGATGCCCCCCGGGGGGAGGCTCATTCAGCCTCCAGCCCCACAGGCCCCTTCCCCCACCCAGCCTGGACTCGGGAGAAGGAGCCAGCCCACCCCCCACCCCACCCCAGTCACCAGGGTCCTTGCTTCCCCCAGGGCTGGTCGATGGTCATTGACCCCTGGCCAGCTGGCATTGCTTTTGATGTCCGAGGCCTGGGGAGGACAGGAGGGTGACAGGTGGCGAACTTCCGGGTCTGTTTTCTGTCACGTGCCCCATCCCAGCCTATGCCCTGCTCCTCCAAGGGATGGGGTCTCAGTGCCCCCCACCAGGCTGCAGCATGAGGGCAGGGGCTGACAGAGGTGGGGACGGGCGGGGGCGGGGGAGGCTGGCAGGGGGCGGGGCTTACAGGGATGGGGCGGGGACAGGGCGGGGAGCGGGCGGGCTGACGGGGATGAAGCCCAGGCAGGGGGCAGGGACGGGAGAAGGGAGGGTGAGGGGGTGGGAGGGGGGCGGGCGGGGGATTGACAGGGGGCGGGGCTGACAGGGATGGGGACGAGGCAGGGAGGCGGGCAGGGGGCGGGGTTGACGGGCGGGGCGGGGGCGGGCGGGGGATTGACAGGGGGCGGGGCTGACAGGGGCGGGGCTGACAGGGATGGGTTCCAGGCAGGGACAGGGGGGCGGGGTTGACGGGCGGGGACGGACGGGGGCGGGGACGGGGGCGGGAGGGGGGGGCTCCGAGGACGCGGTGGAGGTGGGCCTAGGGGCTGGAGGGGCGTCCTCGGGGATGGAAGGGTCCCCGGATGGAGGAGGGAGAGCAGAGTTTCTGACCTGCTTCCACTTGGCCTCCTATTCGGGTCCCCTGCAACAGAACCCCCTCTGCATTCCCATAGCAACCTGGGGTGCCACCCCATTGTTCAGTTGGGGGACCCAGGCCTGGAGAGGGCACGGCTTGGCCAGGGTGTTACCGGAGGCGCTTGGAACCCGAGGTTTATGCCCATCCTGCCGCCTGCCAGGGGGGCCGACCACTCTCTGGCCCTCAGACCCCACGGGCTCTGTGAACTGGCCGTTGCGGGCGCATCGGGGCCTGGGCCTGGAGAGGCCTGGGCTTCATGATGGGGGCAGGGCGCTGTGCCACACACGTGGTGGGTGTTGGGCTGGGGCCCTAGGCCCCACAACTGCGCTTCTGCTCCCCAGGAAAGCACAGGAACCCACCACGTGCCTCCTGCTCTTGGGGGCAGTGGGGGTGGGGGCAGAGCAAACACAGGGCCCTCACTGGCGCTGAGGGGCTTTGCCACGCGGGTCGGGTCACCGCAGGCGCCCACATCTTCCAGCTGATTTCCGATCCCGTCAGCCGGATTTAAGGGCCCCAAAGCCCTGGACACTCGGGGTCCTGCAGAAGTGGCTCCCCCACCCCCCACCCCACCATGCCTTCCCTTTGCTGCAAGAGTTCTTTTTCTCTAATTATGAAATAACCACTGTTGGTGGTAGAAAATCAGTAAAATTAAAGCAGAAAATAAGAACCTGCAGTCTCCCCCACCTTCCCTGCCCGGTGGGCCTTCTGCACATTTGTCCCCAGGTGGTCCTTCTGGGCCCCGGGTCCGCTCAGGAACACAGTCCCAGGGCCTGCCTCCCTTCCTGCCCCACCTGTAAGGACAGCAGTCCTTCCTGATGCCAGACTTGGCTTCCTTACCTTAGAGATCAGACATCAGTTCGTAAGGCCCTTGGGCCTCTGGCAGGGCAGCCAGCACCCTTGACCCTGTGTCCCAGACCCTTTTACAGACTGGCTGGACATCACTGACCACATGAGGGAGGCAGGGCTGTGGGGCTCCCCTCCATCCCCAGTGTGGCTTAGGGCAGAGGCCCAGGGCCCCAAATCTGGGAGCACAGCTTAGGGAACCTGAAGAAGCGTCTGGGATCAGTGTCCCCATTTGAAGACAAGGATTCGGAGGCTGAGGCCTCCTGGGGGGAGGGGGCCGTCAGTCGGCTTGGGCTGTTATGACAACGTACCATGGACCTGTGTTTCTCACGGACTGGAGGCTGGCGGTCCAAGGTCAAGGTGCCTCACGGTGTTTGGTAAGCGTCCCCTGTTGGTTCACAGACGGCCACCTTCTTCTGTGTGGTTGAGAGAGAGGAGAGAATGAGCCTGGTGTCTTTTCTTACACTCTTCTTACGCTGACCCTACTGGGGGGCCACCCTCACAGACGCATCTAAATGTAACCGTCTCCCAGGCTCCTCTCCAAAAAAACAAAAACAAAAACAAAAACAAAAAACCCAGCCCGCTGGGGGTTAAGCTTCAACATAGGGATTTTGGGGGCCCAAACATCCAGTCCTTATCAGGGCAGGGGTGTCCACATACAGAGTGCATCCTGGACCAGTGGGTGTGAGTTGGGCCTCGGGACAGCTAGGAAAGCTGACAGGAGCAGAGGTGGGGAGGCAAACACGGGCCCACCCAAGGGGCACTGGGCGGGGCGAAGGTGGGCCCAGGAGGGAGGCCTGCAGAAAGGGGAAGGGGCCATAGATAGGTGTGGGCAGCACGGGGGGTTCGGGGAACATGTGGGGAGAGCCGGAGCCCCTCGCGGTGGGAGTGGCACTCCATGGGCTGCAGATCCCACGGGGAGGAGGCCCACAGCTGGGCTGCCTGGTCCTGCACCGGGTCTGTGTGGGAGGAGACTGTCCCTCCCCCACAAAGAGGAGGGCTGGGGGCACACAGCTGAGGCCTGCTTCGGCATGGTCACTGAGGCCCTGCCCAAACCGCCGGCTCCCACCTGCTCCCTCCCACCACCCGTGGGTCCCGCTGGGGACAGTGCCCAGGATCGGCACCCACGGGGCAGCCGGAAGGGGAGATTTTAGGGCCAGCTGCTGTGATGCTGTCCCAGCCCTCAGGTCCCTGATCTGGATGCAGTTTGAAGCATGGAGCTCCTAATGGCTATTTGTCGCAGAGACAACGGTCTCGATGATTCGTTTGAGCAATTGGCTGTGTATTATCAGCGTAGGTAGGGTCTGCAACAGAGACAAGCACGTGGGTCCTGGAAGCGCCTCAGACCACCTGCCCCCGCCCTCTGGGGAGACGGGAAACCAGCACGAGCTGCATCGGCCGCCCCCGCGCAGCGTACGACTCAGCGGTGTTGAGAACATTCAGAGTCGGGGGTTGCAGAGCACAGCGGTCGCCCCCTGACGCGGTCCCCAGCCCCTGGCGCCCTGTCTCTAGGCGTGGCCTGTTCTGGACTTTTGGTGCAAACGGAATGCTACAGTACGTGGACTTTACCCTGGCTTCTCTCGCCCGAGCGTGGTGTCTCCAGCGCCCTTCCGCGTCCTCGAGCTTCTCCCCCTCCTCCGAGGATCACACTCCATCCGCGCGTGGGCCACGTGTCCTTCCTGTGCCTTCTTCTTGATGGACCTTGGGTGGTGTCTATCTCTTGGCCATTATAAATAGCGCTGCCGAGGACGCTCACGCACGGGTCCTGTGACGGTGTACGTCGGGGTCCCGTGGGTGATGGACACGTACGTCCTTTTTGTGAAGGTGTCGTGATGGGGGTTTGCAGTCTCAGGTGCTCTGATGTGACCCCAGCTCCCAGCTGTAGTCCGGGGAGCAGGCACTGAGACCCTCTGGCTTGCGGCCCTGCTGCCTGAGCTGGCCCTCCCCTACCCCGTGGATGTGGACTTCCCGCGCGACCCACGGCAGCAGCTACTGAGGGCAGTGGTGGGGCTGGGACTCCAGACACGGGTGCGCGGACACACCCAAGCCTGCCGGTGCCCACTGTTCAAGCTGCCTTTCTCACACGCGTCTGGCTGCGGCACGTCAGCCCTTTGGGACCGTCCCTAACCAGCGGCTGCCCACACGATGCGTTAAGATCTGCTGGCCCATCGCGCTGGCCCACGGAGGCTGGAGAGGATAGTGACAAGGTGGTGAGGTCACCACCTGCAGCCTGTCCCCAGCCCCACCAGCCTGGTCATTCAGCGTCTGGCCCCAGAAGCCCCAAGCCCCCGCGGGATGCTCCTTCGGGCGAGAGCTGCGTCCACCCCACAGGCGCCTCTTCCCTGGACGGGGCACTCGTGTCACCAGCCTCTATGGTCGAGCCCCCTGCGTTTCGGAGCCCGTCCGTGTCCCCAGAGCGGTCTCGCGGTGGGCATCAAACACTCAGGGACCTAGCGTGTGGTGCTGGCGAGGTGTGGAGTGCACACCCAGCCAGCCGTGTGCTCCCTGGCCTGTGACACAGGGCCGCGTTCTCCTGGCCGCCAAATGGAGCGTCCGTGTTCCTTCCGGCGGATGCCGCACGCAGGCGAGCCTCCCACCGGCTGACCGCGCTCCCTCCAAACAAGCATCACTTCTGGGCTTAGCTCTACAGGAATCCTGACTTTCTGATTCACACAGTGAGCCTTTTTTCCTTGAAATATTTAATGTGTTACATTCCAACTTTAAACACATTCGCTCTGAAGTAGGCTAATTGTTTAGGTTGTTAAACTGAATTTGGCTCTGAGATCTTAAAACGGGAACGAGATCCTGCCAGATCTGGGCACCTAAACAGACAGTTTGGTGGGTCGGTTCGCGGAAAAGCCACCTCTTTCTGCAGGATCTGGGGCCGGGCTTGTGTTTACTGGGACTGAGGTGGTTTTACCCGCTGGCACAGTATCCACGGTGGGAGTCAGTTGTCCAACATCGATGCAGAAGCTCAGGAAAACCTCCGAAATGAGGTTTTTGGTTTAATTACTCTGAACGTTAATGCTGAGATTAAATCACACGTGCAGTCAGAATGGAAAACGTCAGAGAAGAATTTCAGATCTGCACAGCTGGGAATGGAATGTTCCGGCATGTCCTGGAGCGGGGCCATTTGCTGATGCCGTGCACACGTGCGCCTGTGCGTGTGCGTGCGCGTGTGTGGGACGCGTCAACACGGATTGTCCTTTCATCACCGTCGCTTCCTACAGGCCACCCTGGAGATGCCCATGCCCACTGTCCTGTGGCTCACGGGCCGTGGAACCCAGGGCTGCGTGGCCCTGGGACCGGCCGCCCCACTCGCGCCTGGTGAGGGGCTGGGCTGTCCTGAGTCCCGCCATGCTCTGGTGGGGGTGTGGGGGTAAGGCCTGATGACAATTTTTCCCCATAATTCATAGACGGCAAAAAATTAATGAGCCTTATACTTTAGAGCAGTTTTGGGGTTACAGAAACATGGGGCAGACAGTTCAGAGTTCCCGTTTCCCCTCCCCACGCCCCACCCCTGCTGTTCACAACTCCTCTAGTGAGTGCCTTTGTTGCAGTCACCCAGCGAGTCCCAGTACATTACTATGAATTAATGTCCATAGTTTGCACTAGGGTCTCTCTCTGTGCAAACCCATACCTTCCGTGGGTTCTGACAAACGCGCGGTGACAATGTCACACGAAATAGTGCCACTGCCCTGAAAATCCCCTGCACTCCACTTGCTCATTTAGGTTTTCAATGAATAAAGACACATAGGCTCACACACGAAGGCAGTTATTTTGAGATAATTATCAAAAGGCTAGACGCAGGCATGCAAAGCGGTAGTGCGTGTGTCCCCCGCATGGAAGAGGCCCCGTGGTTTGGCGGTTGTGGGAAGCGTGGATGTTTGAAGCATCTGCCACGAGAGGACGGGGACACAGGCGCATCAGTGGGTTACGGAGAAAATTCCCGGCACCGGGGACATTCCCAGTGGAGGGCAGTGCTAACTTTCAGGTGGAGGTTTGTGCAAAGACAGGTGTCGTTTTCTCCTGCCCGAGTTCACAGATCCCCTGAATTCAGGATCCCTGATCTGGGGGAAACACCAAACGCTTGTGGAGTCAGAACACACGCCAGTGGGAATAGAGAGCCCAGTATGTGGCTTTGAAATCCACACCATCACAAGCAGCCAAGTGGGCTGGGCCCCGGGATCTCACACGGACAGAAAACGGGTTCATTGGGAGAAGCTGGGAGAAGCTGCAAGAGGGAGGGTAGTTATCGTTCACCCCCGAGCAGGCGTGAAGTCTGCGTCTCCGTGTCTCCCCGTGGCGGCGGGAGCCTCGCCCCAGTGCCGGGGGAAGCCGGGCGTCTGGCTCCCGAGGGCCCGCAGCAGGCTGGACGCCCGGCCCCCGCACCGCCATCGTCTCCACGCGATTCCTCACGCGCCCGGTGGTAAGTGCCCTGGAAAGGACGGCGCAGTGCAGACTCTCCAGTGCTGTGTCCAGGACGAGCCCCGCAGAGCAGGTGGGGGCAGGCTTGCCCCAGGCCTTGGGACACAGGGGCTGCGCAGAGGGCCGTGCAGGTGCGGAGAGGGGAGAGCATCACCCTGGGGGCTGTAGGGAAAGGCCTCTGCAGGAGGGGTCCGTGAGCACAGAGACCCTCGAAGTGTGGCCTTGTGTGCACAGCACCTCCATGGTCGGCGCCAGCCCGGGGCCAGAGCAGTCGCTCAGGGTCCCCACCTGTTGCCCCGTGCGAGGCCCTCTGGCTTGTCTCCCGCAGGCTCTGTGCCCAGGTCTCCTGCGGTCCCCCTGCCCATGCCCACACAGGCCATTTTCTGCCCCACTTGTTTTGACCTCCTTCCTCTGGACCAGGGACCCTTCTCACCCCCTGGGTCCCAGAAACAGCCTGTCCACCACCACCTCCCCCCCTCCCCTCGAGGTCTGGCTGCTGGGTCTGGCTCAGGTAGGGTCTTTCCTAAGTCACTGTTCCAACTGGGCACCCGGTGAGGCAGTGGGAATGATGGGCAGCCTGTTCAGGGCTTGAGGGACTTGAATGTCAACCTGCAGCCCCGGGGGCTCAGCCACTGACTGTCCCTGTCCCTTCTGTGGTGTCTGCCACGCCCTCCATGTGGGGCCTGGCTCTGAGCCAACGAGCGAGTGGGGCAGGTGTGCTGGAGACCTCCCAGCAGGAAGGACAGGCGTCTGCTCCCCCTGCCCCAGCTTTGCATACTTGTCATTCTGAACACCCATCTGCCCCCCATGTCCCTGCGCGGATCCCTATGCCCCATCAAGAGCCCAAAAGGCAGGTCCTGGTGCACTCAGCCCTACCTGTCGGCGAGCAGGTAGCCTGGATCTTGGCAGTGGTCCCTCATCTGGCTCAGCAGAGGCGCAGGACCAAGCCCTGCCCCCTATCCTGAACCCGCCCCCCGCTTAGAGATGTCCCTCCCTACTGCCTACTGCCCAGCTCGCTGTCCTTGTCCTGCCCCTTCTCCTGGGGAGGCAGGACCTCGGGCTGCTTTCTTCCTGGCTCCTTTCCTTCTCTCTGAGACGGCTTTTGTCTGAGGAAGTGATCCCGCCTAGTGGGCACTGCCGATGGGTCTGTGGGCACCATGGCTGGACAAGGGCAGGGCCCATTTCAGGATCTGGGGCGTCAGAGTTGTGGCCCCTGGGGCCCCGGTGGGGGTGGGGGCTCTCGCCTGCCCCTGCCATCTCTCAGGCCTGTTCCTCGCCCAGTGAAGCCTGCTCTGCCCACCGGCCATCTTCTTTACATCCAGACCGTGCCTACCTACAGCCTGAGTCCCAGGCAGGTTCCGGGGGGTTTGCCCGGCACCTGCTGGGGGCCCCTGAGACTCTGCGATGCCACGATGGTGACACCGTTTCCTAGGTAACTGCAGCCAGCTGCCAGGCCTGCCTACCTGTTGTGGGGTGCAGGCCGGGGACACCAGGTGGGAGGGTGTGTCCCCGCGTGTGTGTGAGAGTGGGGGTGAGGGTCGTGTGTGTCCGTGAGGGCATCTGTCCGGGGACTGTCTGCGGTTGTGGGTCTTTGTGGGGTGTGCCTGCCTGTCCCAGGTCTGTGTGCCGGCATGTGTGACTGTGTCTCTTCATGCCTGGAGGCTCAGGGAGGGCAACCTGGCCTCACCAAGCGCTAAGGTAGCCGTGGTAAGGACTTCTGGCCACTCCCCACCTGCCCTGGGCCTTCTGGCAAATTCGCACCAGCAAACAACAGTGGGCCTGCCTGTGTGGTTGGCGGGACTGAGCCCTGGCCTGGCCCAAGGAGCTGGCCTGACCTGGCCCAAGGAGCTGGGCAGACCCAGGGTTGGGGGGGGGGGGCTGTGGGGAGGGGAGGGGTCGTGGCTAGCTCTCAGCAGGAAGCAGTTGGTTCCTCCAGTTCCTGGGGTGGTCCTCAAAGCCTACCACCCCCAGCTTCCTGTTGGCTCTTCCCTTTCCCTGCCCAGCCTCTCTGTGGGGACTGGTGGCCTCCCGTCCCCTCCCGTCCCCTCCCAGGGACGATGGGTGGGGTCCCTGAGTCCCCCTGGCCCATGGGTTCTGAGGAGTGGCTTTGGAGCTGTGGGAGTCATGGGGCTAAGCTGCGGGCGGGTGGGTGTGCAGGTCACTCTGGAGGGCAGGGTGCCCTCACGTCACGTCCTTCAGGCGCTGCCTCCCCTAGATCTGCGTGTCAGTGATGGGGCCGCACCAGGTAAACAGTCCGGGCCATCAGGAAAGAAGACCATCCCCCGGGGGCCACAGGCCTGTTCTGTGGGCTGTGGGGGTGTGGACCTTGGCTAGGAGAGCCAACAGCTTTGGTGGCCCCTCGCCTGGGGCCTGGGGACCTGGGGGGAGGTCCCAGGCAGGTCTGAAGTGTGGACTGGGGCAGACCCTGTGGAGGCTCCTCGGGAGCAATGTGGGGACAGGCTTGGAGGCCACCGGGCAGTGCCGGGGGCGGGGACTGACCGGAGGCGCCTGGGGCCCACGTGCCCCGTCCTTGCCCCATGCTGGGGCCTGCCTGCGTGAGTCCGTGTTGAGGAGTGGACCAGAGATGAAACGAAAGCTCTGAGGTCACTCGCACACGGGAGCTTCGTGGCCACTCTGTGACTGGGGCCTCCGCTCCCTGGAGAAGCAGCCACATGGACGGGCGCAGAGCAGGGAGGCCACACGGGGAGGCTCTCTGGACTCTCCAGGCCCAGCCCCAGCCAGCAGAGCCCCCAAAGGGCCTGGACCCGCCCAGGGGCTGAGAGGGAGCAGGTCCCGGGGCGGGGGCAGGACTGGGGTGTGCTCCAGGGGGTCAGTGGCCCCAGGGCGCCCTTTGTTCAGCAGCAGATGTGACCACCCCCACGCCCACGCCCCCAGGCGCGGGCCGGAAGTGGACCCCGTCCCTGGAGGGATGCACATTGGAGCCGATATATAGATTTTCCTCTCTGCTGACCGGACTGCGCCTGCGCTGGCGGCAAATGAAGGAATAAAAACACGCACAGTTTACGGTTCACACTTGAAACAAAAACGTTTCCCCCCTCTGAGCTAACATTGGATCAAGACAAACGAGATGTCAACCCGACGCTGAGGAATGAATCACCGCCGTGGCCGACATCCCGTGGCGGAGCCCCGGGGCCCCCTGGCCGGCCGTGCAGGGCCGGCCCGAGCAGCGGGTGCCCGTGCGCGGGGTCCGCCCAAGGATATAAATGACCCGGGCGGGCAATCAATGCTCCTGCTGAAAGCCTTTCTGCGGTAATGGAGGCTGTCAGGCTTGGTTCAACGTGAGCCCCGTCTGGAGGAGGAGAGAGAGAGGGAGGAGCGTTTCATTATGTAATTGTTATTGAGTCTAATTTAGCACAGATTCTCCCAGTTCCAGAAGCAATGGCAGAACCATGGCTTTGGTGGCGGGACTGGTCTGTGTTCAAACTAACCGAGAGACCTTGGGCACCAGGTTGGACAGAACAGACCCACAACGCCAGGTGGCCGCTGGCCTTCGATGTCTGGCCCAGGGAGGCCGGGAGAGGGGAGGGGCTTCTCCCCCGACGGGTGCCCGCTGGTGCCCAGAGGGGGCGGGGGCGGGGCTCAGCCTGGGGCTAGGTCTGGGTTTCAGCGCAGGTGCCCTGAGCAAAGGGGGGATGGGGGAGGGGTGGGGAGGAAAGTTCTTAGCTTCTAACCGCAGTCTGCTCTTTCTGGTGATTGGCCCCCATCCAGGAGCCCACTCAGAGTCACCTCTTAGACCCAGAGACACTCCTGTCACCGGGAAATTCTGAGGGATTTAGGACCTCTCTCTAAGGGGACAGAGGCCAATATATAATTTTTCCACCATTTTATACCCTTCATTATGTGGTGGGTCTCATACAATCAGTTGAAGACCTCAAGAGAAGAAGACTGTGGTCCCCTGAGAAGGAGGGAGTTCTGTCTCCAAGGAATTCTGGACCCCAACTCTCCCCTGGGTGTGCAGCCTGCGGCCTGCCCTGGAGATTTAGGGCTCTCCAGTCCCCCACAGTCGTGTGAGCCAGCTCCTTAAAATCTCTCTCTGTCCCAACCTCCTTCCCTGTCTCTCCCTTTGTCTCCCTCTGTCTCTCTTGCTCCCCAGTGTCTCCCCTCTTCCTACAGTCACCAGGAAATCTAGATGCGGGAAGGGGCCGCTCCCCCACACGCCAGAGCCTCAGGGAGGCCTTCCTGCCCCTCTGAGGGGGTTCTCTGGGGTTTGGGTCCCACCGGACGCCTCTGCAAAGTACAAAGGCTGTTGTCACCTCTGGTGCACCACGAATCCAGGCCGTGTGTCCAGAGCACCACAGGGGACAGAGAAAACCAGCAGGAATGTGACCCGAAATCAGCCCACCCAGGCTCCAGGGCTCTCAGACTCCTGGATGACATGGCCTCGCCCCTGGGGCTGGGGCCTGCGGGCTTCCGGTCCTGCCCGGCTCAGCCTGGACCCCAGCCTCACCGTGGCTCTGGCTTTGCGCAAATGTGGGGATTTCCTCCTCGACGCAGGAGCGGCCTCTCCACAAACTCGGGCAAGAAAGCGGCCTCAGCTCCTGCAAACAGAGGCCGCCCTCAGAGCCCCCCGCTACCCCCCCCCCCCAGTCCTCAGAGCCCCTCTCCGCCCTCAGACCCCCTGCCCCCCAGGGCCAGCCTTTCTCTGGATACTGTTGTTCTGTTCTGCTCCGGTTACAAAAACTGTAGCTGTTTATCGTGTCTCGCTAAGAAAGTGGAAACGAATACGTAAAGAAGAAAATCAGAGTTCCCGCGATCCAGGGCGCCCACAGTTGCCTCCGGCATATTCTCCTGGAGAACCACGCACATCCGGGCACGCTCGCAGGGACACAGGTGCGCGCGTGGACAGCGCTGTGGAAATCAGCATCACTTCTCACACAGTTTCTCATGCGTTAACATGTGTTCAAAACCGAAAGAACCTTAATGGCCCCCCGGTGCCCCCCCACCCAGCGTCCCCCAAGGAATCCACTGCTCCTGACATGTTATCTGCTGCCGAGGTTCCGTGTTTGTGAACAGCCCTCGATGAGCGTGTCTGTCCCGGTCTGAGAGGCCGTGCCCCCCAGCGGTGTGCTAGTGGACAGATTGCTAGATCCGACCAGGAGGGCCCCGGGCGTTCGGGCCCCTCGGGGACGGCAGCCCTGAATTCCGCCGCGTGGGCCAAGCCCGCAGGGCACCGGCAGTGTGGCCCCCGAGGAGCAGGACCCGTGGGCGACGTGGGCACCGTGAGTGGTCCCTGGAGGCCCCTGGTCAGGAGCAGACACCCGCCCTGCAGCGCACGGTGGTGACCTCTCCTGTCTCTTTAAGCACTCTGGTGCATTTTCTAGAAACTTGGAGGGGTCCTGTCCTTAACCGTTTGCAAAATGGCTTTATCGAGCTCTAACGTCTGTGCCCTTCACCTCACCACCTCAAGCAACTCTGGAAGAGCTCGTCACCTCCAGGCCAAGCGCCTCCCCCTTGCCCGGTACGGGCAACCCCCTCCCCCAGCGCCTGGCCCCCACAAATCCACTCTCTGGATCCTTCCCTTTACCTTTCCTGGACTGTTCACGTGAATGCAGCCGGACGGTACGTGGACTTTGCACCCGGCCCCCTCGAGCGCCTCACTCGCCATGTTGCTCGGCGGCTCGCGCGTGTCCGTGATTCCCTCCTTTCTGCAGCTGAGAAACGGTCCCCACGCCTGTGCCTCACTTCAGCCGCCCGTGGGCACTCAGCTCACTTCCAGCCTCTGCCTGCCGGGCCCCGGCCGCTGAGAACACGCGTGCACACGCCTCGCGCGGATGCGTGTCCTCATGTCTCGGGCACATGTCTAGGAGTGGGCTGCCGGGTCGTGGGGTGACTCACGTTCGGGGAGCCGCCAGGCTGTCCTCCGTGGCGGCGCCACTGTGCATTCCCACCGGCTGTGAGCCAGGGCTCTGCTGTCACCGCACCCTCCCCGGCACTCTTTATTATCTGTCCTTTTAATTCCATCTGCTGGGCGTGGAGCCGATGCCATACCTGTCCCGCGAGAGGGGACAGATGGACGAGCCACAGCAGGCCGCAGGTGGCACCCGCCAAAGCAATGAGTTCTAGAAAACGTGAGCTGGTGATTGGAGACATTCGTGCCTACAACTTGACGCAGAAACAGAATTAAAAATAAAACTGGTCGGGGGCGACTGGGTGGCTCAGTCGGTTAAGTGGCTGACTTCGGCTCAGGTCATGATATCGCGGTCCGTGAGTTTGAGCCCCACGTTGGGCTGTGTGCTGACAGCTTAGAGCCTGGAGCCTGTTTCAGATTCTGTGTCCCCCTCTCTCTGACCCTCCCCCGTTCATGCTCTGTCTCTCTCTGTCTCAAAAATAAATAAACGTTCAAAAAAAATTAAAAAAAGATAAAACTGGTTGGAGGCGTCTGGGGGCTCAGTCAGTTGAGTGTCTGAGTTCTGACTTTGGCTCTGGTCATGATCTCACGGTTTGTGAGTTCAAGCCCCGCGTCAGGCTCTCTGCTGGCAATGTGACCTGTGCTCCCTCTCTCTCTCTCTCTCTTTCAAAATAATTACACTTAAAAAAAAAATTTTTTTTCATCTATTTAAAAAAACGAAGCTGGCTAAAATCCCCAATTCTCCTGATTTGTATCTTGATTTCAATTTTATTTTTTTGTTTTTAGATGTTCATTTAAACATTGAAGCTCCCGCTGGCCCTGCTCTGTCTCCTCCGAGCTGACCGTGGGAGCAGGTGGGTGCCCATGCGTGTGGGCAGGGGTGCGTCATTGACCAAAGCGAGTTCTTAGCACACCTCCGTATCGTGACCAGCGAAGTCACCAGCCCCGAACGCTGACGGGTCAGGTCCCCTCGGCACCAGCAGGAGCAGGAGGGGGAGGAACGACGGGGAACAGCAGGGAACAGGGCATCTCGTGGAAGCATCCGGAAGCATCCACGCCCCAGATGACCCGGCACCACAGGAAGGGGCGGGCGCGACGGGCCTTGTCTCTACTTCATGTGCTTGGACACGTCCGTGCACTGTGGTTGCCAGGTAGAGGGAGGGCTGGCAACATTCCGAAGAGCCAGACCCCAAAAGTTGCTCTGCGGGCCCAGTGGACGGGGCGAGGTGTTCCTCCCCGAGGTCACCAGAGCCGACTACGGGTCCACATGGCAGAGAGGAGGGGGACCCAGACCCCACTGGAGATCTGGGCAGGGGCTGTGTCCCCGGGGAGGGGCTGTGTCCCCGGGCAGGGACTGTGTCCCCAGGCGGGGGCTGTGTCCAAGGGCCTGGCCCCGAGGTGCCCACCCGGGGGGCTTGGCTGTTTGACTTCCGTGGGCCATGGCAGGGCAGGGCATGGGAGAGTCCTGGGGGCGGGTTGGCGTCTGGGTGCTTGTGACAGATGTCCTGCCGATCCCATAAGGACCTTGTGGACGTGCCACTCCAGGGCCACAATCTGCTGTCAACCCTGGGGTCCTGCCAAGGGTCCCTGCGGGTGGAGCCAGCCTCCCCTCTGGAGGAGCTGCCCCAGCTGTGGCTCCCAGCGCCCCTGGTACGGGCAGTGCTAGCTTGCTGAGGACAACAGGATGACACCCCTCGATCTGCTTGGCGCCCCCAAAGATGGGCATGAGGAGGCACCCCCATGAGTGTGGGAGCCATCAGACCATCCCACATTCTGCCCGGGGGCTTGGTCTCCCCTTGGAGAAGGCCTGTGCTCACCCCTTTCTTCCCTGAAATGGGGGGCTGGAATGGGGGGCGGGTGCCCAGCAGGGCCTAGACAGCCTCCCTGTCACAGGCCACCTGCCCCTGAGGCCGTGCTCTGCCTGGGTGGGCTCCCTGGCTCTGCCCGCCTCCTGGAGCCCCTGGGCAGCTGCACTGCCCCTCTCCCCACAGGATCTGGGCGCTGGGACCCCCAGGGCTGCACCCCCAGTCGTGAGGCCCCAGCCAGAGTCACAGTGTCTGGTGACTCCCAGCCGCTCCTGACTCCACCCTCTGGCCCCTGCCCCTCTCCCAGGGCACCGGGAAGACACTTTCAGGGGGAGGGAAAGGCTAGGCCCTGGTCAGCTCTCGAGCTTAGCAGTGGAGTTAGTCAGAAGGAGGGAGGAGGTGGGACCCCAGGGTCAGCTCTCTGTCTTCTGGTCCTGCCTCCTCCGGGGCTGGAGCCTGGCTGACTCAGGGGTGGGGGTGGGGTGGGGCTGGTGGGGTAGGGTGGGGTGAGATGGGCAGGGCCCCATATTTGGTCAAATGCTGAGGAAGCCTCAGGTGTGGAGCATTCCAGAAGCTTGGACTCCCGGGGAGGGCCCTAGGCAGACCTCAGAGATGGCCTCTCAGCTCCCTGCTGACTCACTGGGAGAGGCAGAGGAAGTGCAGGGGAGCTGGGGGTGGGGAGGGGAGGGCGGGGAGGGCGGCAGGGCCTCCCTGAGCCTCCCGCAAGGCCCTTCCTGGCGGCTCCCCAGGGCCCTGGGCTCCAGCCACATGGTCAGCTGGCCGGGAGGCCCTCTGGGGAGGAGAGAGGGGCCTGGGGAGCTGCTGGATCCCATGGGAGGGGTGGGGGGGGGGCTGGGGAGAGTCCCACCCGAGCCCGACGTGGGTGTGGGGTCCCTCGAGGCTGGGACGTGGTGTCTGTAGAGACCTTCGAGCCTCAGGCTTTGAATCAGCAGCTCAGGAAGGGCCTGAAGGGCCTGTGAGATTGCCAGCTGGGCCACACGCCCCGGGCCTCTCCCTCCTCCTGCTGGGGTGAGGGGCCCTCAGGGCAGCCAAGGTGGCCCACATGGTGGCCAGGACCAGCAGGCGGAGGCAACATGGGGTGCTGAGGGAGCCCTCTCCCCGCCCCCCACCCCACCATGGGCTCCTGGCACCTTGGGCAGGGCTGGGTGGGCCGCACCACGCGGGGCAGGGGGTTAACGAAAGGCCACGGGTGCGAGGCGTGTGTGTGTGTGTCTGTGCGCGTGCAGATAGTGAGTGCAAGCATGAGACACAGTGGGGGTCTCGCTGGTATCCCTCCCTCCCCCCACATCTGCCTCCCCTCCCTTCCCCTTCCCCCCTCCCCACTGGGATCCAGTGGGCACGGGAGTCACTGGGCACACAAGAACCTATTTCTTTCTCTTCAAGGCCCAGGCCACCAGGAGAGCCGTCTTCTCTTCTCCCTGGCAGCCCACCCCCCACCCCCAGCCTGCACCCCCAGGGGCCCAGGGCCTGGGAGAGGCGGGTGATGCGGGGTGGCTGGAAAAGCCAGTTCTGTGGGGCCCCTCGCTGGCCTGTGCTGACAGGTGGATGGCAGAGTTTCCGGCGGCCTGCTGTGTGGGGAGGCCTAGGGCCTTCAGCGGAGGCTGCCTCGAGCCTAGAAGAGGCTGGCCTCACCCCAGGGAGAGAGAGGAGGCCTCCTAGACCCTTGCACCGTCCTCGGGGACGCCAGGGCACCAAGAGCACTGGGCCCCACAACGCTTCTGGCAGGATGGGCTGCCAGGGACACCTCAGACCCTGGAGCAAGGAAGGGCAGGGCCGGCAGGGGAGGGGAGGCCTGGGGTCCTGGGGGCCCGTGGGGAGGCCGGAGCCAAGGAGCTGTCCCCTGTCTCTGGGAGAAAGCTAATGGTGCGCCTGGCAGAGGCAGGAAACAAATTGCTTGTCCGGATTCCTCATTAAAATACAGCCTAAGTGATGGCACCCTGGGGACGCCACAGGCCCCTGGGACAAGGCTGCTCATCGCTGTGTTGGGCAACAGTTTTCCTTAAGCACAGAGAGAACCCCGCCCCCCAGACAGAAATAGCATCCTTGGCTCCCATTCCCTGCCTCCAGGGGTACCCCTTGCTCCCCTCCAGCGGGCGACCACGCCCCTCCGGGCCCTGTGCCCCCTGTGCCCACGGGCTCCCCAAGCTCCCCCGGGAACCTACTGCTTTGTCTTGCACTTTGTGCTTTTAAAATAAAAATTTTGAATTTTAATGAAATAAGTTTTCTAAAAGCTGCCCATTATAGAAAAAGTGAAAATACAAAAAGAAGTTTCCTTTTGGGGGGAAAGGAAGAGGAGATCACGGGTGGGCCAGCGGGGTGAGGGGCCAGGAGCCACCTGTCTGTCCTCCGGAGCTCGAAGCCACGAACCGTGAGAGCATGACCTGAGACCCTGCCATAGGGCCACGTGGGCACCTGTTGAGGACAGGGAGGGGGGCGGCCCGGGTGCGGTGGTGGGAGGGGCTGGTGGAGGTGCCTGAAGGGCGTGGCCTGCACCGTGGGGCGCCTCCCAACGAAGAAGCTTCGCGTGACCCTGGGATGGAGGGCGGGCCGCGTTCCTCACAGCGAGGGTCCCCTCTTTAAAGTTTTATTTTTATTTTTTATTTTAGAGAGAGACAGAGAGACAGAGCGTGAGCAGGGGAGGGGCAGAGAGAGAGGGAGACACGGAATCCGAAGCGGGCTCCAGGCTCCGAGCGGTCAGCACAGAGCCCGATGGGGGGCTCGAACCCACGGATCGTGAGATCATGACCTGAGCCGAAGTCACAGATGCTCAACCGCCTGAGCCACCCAGGGGCCCCGCGGTTCCTGTCTTTAAATGTGGCTGTGCTTTCGTCTATGAAAGATTCACACTGCCTTTGTGCGTTGTGTTATTCTGGCGCCTCCCGTCAGACGTCCGTGTTCTGAGTTGTACTGACCCGGCCAGCAGGGAAGGCCAGGCTGGCCTTCCCCAGGTGCCAGGAGGGTGCTGGGGCTGGAACAGAGGTGCTGGGGGGCGGGGCAGGGAGGTGAGTCCCAACCCAGTGGACGTCGCCCTCAGCACTGGGAGGCCCAGACGGTGGGTTGGAGACACACGCCCCACCCCGCCCGGGGACCTGGCTGGCCAGGCCCCTCCCTGTGCCCAGAAGCACCCCCACCCGACCCCCAGGACTTCCTGCTGGTCCAGCTTGTTCTTATGACCCCTGGACAGAGGGAAGGCTGTGGCGCTTAGGAGCAGGGCAAGGGCAGGAGGGGGTCTCAGCCGGCAGAGAGGCAGCTTGGCCCTTCCCGTGGATTTCCAGGCAAGGCCTTTGGCGAAGGGAGAGAGAAGGGAGAGGGGCCAGGGCGGGTCACCCTGGGGGTACGGAGAGAGTCCCTCCCCCCACGACACCCTGGACCTGGAGTTCCGACCCACCCTCTCCCCGACCCCCAGCCCCTCCCCAGACAGCGGCCGAGAGGCGGACGCGTCTCAGGAGGCAGAGCTGGGGAGGCAGGAGTGTGTCCAGCTGAGCGCTGACCGGGGCCCGTGGGCTGCTGCTCTGGGACCTGCACCAGCGGGGGGAGGGCAGACCTGGTGCCTCTGCCTTCTCCTCTGTCCCCCCCCCCACCTGCCGTATGGCGGTCTCTGCGCCCTGGGGACTCCTCGGAGGGGCTTGCTCCAAAGCGATGAAAGGATGCTCCCGGCTGGGGGAGAGGAGCCTGCCAGGGGGTCAGAGCCCCAGGGGCCCTCTGGCTCCACATATGGGTAAACAGAGTCCTGCACACAGGAAGGGTGGGGGTGGGCACCTCTCCCGCCCTCTCAGACCTCGGAGGCTGGCGTGGTCAGCTCCGGGCAGGCGAGGGACCCTAGGTGTGGGGACCTGGATGGAGCTCAGGTCCAAGGACGCCGCCTCCTGCATGTGGCCTACGGCGGTGGCCCGGGCATCTTCCCCAGCCTCCATGAGGCCTTCTGAGCTGGGACCTTGTGTCTGATAGATGAGGCACCAAGGCCTGGCTCAAGGTAAGGTCTGCCTTTGTGGGACGGACGTTGGCCCCCACACCGGGGCACATTCTAGGGGCCTCCTGGGGCTGGACGAGGGTCAGACATGTTCAGAATGAGGCCTCAGGGGTCCAGGCAGCATGGCATGCTGGTCCTGTCTGGTCTCCGCAGGGCACAGAACGGGCCCAGGCACTAGGGACAAGCCCCCAGCGTGGGGACAGTCACGACTGCCACCACCACCTGAGGTCTCCGGGCAGCCTCGGCAGGTAAGGGTGTCTCTCTGCAGGGGTGATGTGTGCTGCCCCTGCGGGGAGACCCCAGGGCAGCGGCCAGAGGGCAGCCTGCTGAGGGCCCAGGTGCCAGCCCGGCACCATCCCGGCCCAAGTGTGGCCCACACAGGGGAGCGCGTGCCCATGACCGGGTGGAGGTTTGGGAGAAGTGAGAGGAGGAGGGTAGCGGAGGGTGCTGGCCTCGCCCCAGATGTTCGTGGGCTGTTGGAACCCCAGGGACTGTGGTGTCACAGGGTGGGCAGCACGGTGAGCTGCAGCCCCTGGCCGAAAACCGTGAGCCCGATAGGGTGGCAGTGGGGAGGATGACCCTGCAGGCCCCCGGGGTTCCTCCTGGCACAGCCACGTGCTGTACCTGGGGAGTGGCTTAGAGTGGCCGCCCAGTCCCGGGAGCAGGAGGGAGTTGCCGTCAGGGCCCAGCCCAAAGTGCCAACAGGGCTCCAGCCGGAAGGAGGCCGTACCCTGAGCCAGCCCAGCCCTGGGGCCCTCTGCCGCCCAATGAACACCCAGCAACCTGGCCCTGCAGCCTCTGGGTGGTCCATGCAGCCTTGCAGGGCCTGGGGGCCCTCTTCTGGCCACACTGCAGAAGGCAGAGCCACCACCACGCATGTGGCCTCCTTATGCACCTGGGCCACACCGCCCCCAGGCTCATGCCGCCCCCAGGCCCGTGCCGCCCCCAGGCCCGTGCCGCCCCCAGGCCCACACCCCTCATGCTCACCTGTGAGTGTATCTGTACCAGCTCCTTGGCCCCAAGAAGCCTGGCCACAGGAATGGAGGGCCGACCCCTCCATCTACGGGGAGTTGGCTCAGGTCTTGTTGAGGCCTCTACTCTCCAGGCCCAGGCCCACCGGGCACCGCAGCATTTCCAGCACCTCCAAGACTGGACCCCCAAGGCCCAGGTGCCCCTTCTGGGTTGGGCCACCCACAGCTCAGGGGCAGAGTCCTGGAAAGAGGAGTGGGCTCCACTTGGCCACGTCCAAGCAGCTGGACCTAAGCCAGGAGGCGACAAACAGCTCTGTGCCTCAGTTTCCACTTCTGAACCCCAGAAACGTTACCCCCTCCTAAGGTGTGCAGAAGATTCCAGATGTGTGAGGCTCCTGCAAATAGCAGGCCCCACACGCGTCTCTGGGACTGGGGAGTCCCTGCTGTTCCATTGAGCCCCTCTGGGGACAATCCTGACGTGGCCTAGAGCCCCGCCAGGGACTGCTGAGGGCGCGGCTGTAGGTCCCAGCCGTGGAAAGACCCTCACTCCCTGGTGTCGGCCTGCGAAGCTGCAGGCGAGGGGTCGCCACGGTGCGGCGGTGCCCCCTGCTGACGTTTCTTGGCATCGCGGCCCCCGAATGGCCACGGAAGCAGGGCCAGGGCCCCAGGGGGGCAGCAATGGTCCCAGGCAGTGTTCCCACGGGTCCGGGGCCTCCAGAGACCCAGACACAATCACTTCTTCCCAAAGTAAGGGTTTGGAAGCATTCGCTCACCTGCGCAGACGCTCTCCAGGGACGTGCACGGCAGGCAGAGCAGCCGGGGCGGAAGTGGGAGGCGCCGTGGGCGGAGGACCGAGGGGGGTTGGCACAGGACAAGTGAGAGCAGACACTGGCAGGCGGGACAGGAGGCAGGGGCCTCCCGCCTCCCCTTCCCCGTCGGGGGCTTAGCCCCTCGAGGGGCACCTAGAGGAGGTGTTCTGGCCTGGGCGCAGGCCAGGGGGACACAGGGAAACAGGCAGCCTCGGAGGGGACCCACCGCCCGTATACGCTGCATTGTCGGCTTTCACGGCGAGTCCTCTGACCAGGACCCAAGGCCAGGGAGGGGGGACGGAGGGAGGGCTAAATGTCCCTTTTGGACGGGAGAGCGCTGCGGCGGCACCACCCAGGGTGGGGGGCAGGGGGGACGGGGACAGCGTGGAAGAAGCAAGGTGGGGTGAGGACAGCACCGAGCACCCCGTGCTGGGTCTCCGGGAGCCGCCAGACAGAGCACTGCTGTCCCCGTGAGGTGACATTTCCATAGCAACCACGATGCTCTCTGAGGACAGCAATGTTCTCTAAGAGCTGCTGGATGCTCAGACATGAGTCTGCGGTGGACGAGCTGCCCCAGGGTCTGGAATCTTCCAGCTCGCCTCGGGCTCTGGCTCCTGGGGGTTTCCAGACCTGCTTTCCTGGGGTCTATGGGTCACAGAGCCAGAGCCCCCCGCAAGCGTCGCCTGAGTGGGTCGTGCCGGCCCCGGCACCCAGCGCCTCTTCTCTGGTCCTGCCCATGCCTGGGAGGTGCCTGCCCCAGCCACGTACCTTTCCACGTCCTCACAAAGTGCCAGCAGGGCAGGCGAATGGGCACGCAGGACAGCGGCAGGGGCCTGGGGCGGTGAGGACGTGGGTGGGCTTCAGGGGTGCCTCCGTGTTTACAGACGCATCGCGTGGTGGCGTCTCAGGACAGCCACGAAGCGACGCCTCACGGGGCAGGCCGCGTCCTGCCTGCGCTTGGCTGAGAGCCAAGGGGAAGGGGCGCGGTTTCTCCGGCCCCTTCCGAAGGTGGCCGCCAGAAACGCTGCCCGGTTGGCGGTGCCGGCTGTCAGCCCTGCACTGGAGCCTGGGGAGCCGCCCAGGGCAGGGCCCAGAGGGAGGCGCTCTCAGACGTCAGGAGGGAGACGGGACACCACGTCTGCGGTTCTAGCGCCACAGGGGTCTCAGAGAGGCCTTTCCGGCCCCAGGCGTGCGCCCCACACGGCGCAAAGACGGGCTCCATGCACCCAAAGCTCAGTGCAGGGGACCCGCACCCAGTGCCGACCCCACCTGGAGCCATCAGTGGCCTCAGTGCTTGGTGGTGGAGGCCACGTGGCTCCCATCCTGCCATTTCCGGCGCCCTGGTGTGGGCAGGTGTGGGGCGGGGCCGCGGGCAGGGTAAGAAGGAACCACAGGAGCACACTCTCAAGAGACAAGCTGACTCGGCCATCGAGGCCAAGAGACTCCCGGGAGAGAGGGCCTCCTGTGACACTCAGAGCAAGTCCCCAGGAGCCAGCTGGGTGAGCGGTGCCCGGGGAGCGAGAGAAGGTGAGCCCGAGCAGGCGTAGGCAGAGCGCCGCCCCGCCCCCCGGGGTGCCCTGGTGGGTCACAGGTGCAGCCACGCCAGGAGGTGGCCCCATGCTGCAGGACCCACGGCCGCGCCACATCTGCCAACAGAGGGCGCCCTCCGGGCACAAGCACGTGCCTTGCTCCCACGCCGACCCCGCTGCCCCCTGCCCTCTTCCTGCTGCCCACAAACTCCCAGAGCCCACAGCACGAAAGGTGCACCGAAGACGCTCTGGCTACAATCATGTGGAGCCGCCACAGGAGACCTGGAAGAAAAGGAGTCCCTCCCCCCTCGCCCCTAACCGGACAGCCCCCACGCCCGGGCTTTCCTCCCCGGCAGTCTCACCAGAGGGCGGCTTGTTTCCCACATCCCTAAGTTTCTTACCTGCCCTTGGGGTTCACTAGGGCCCGTCATGAGCGTCTGGCCGCCGCCGGACTCTCCACGAGAATGTGGCAGGGACATCCCTCTGGCCACGCACGTGAGCTGCCATGTCACCAGCAGCAGCAGCAGCATCACCGCCACCATCGTCATCACCTTCGTCGTCATCTCCATGAGGACCCCTGGTCCCAAGAAGGAGGGTGCGGGAATCTCCTGTGGCCACTGTAACAAATTACCACAGCTTAGGGGCTTGAGAAGCCACAGATTTACCTTTTCAGGTCTGGAGGTCACGAGTGTGGAGTGGGTGGGTCCAGGTGTGGGCAGGGGGTTTCATACAAAGTCTCCGGGGAAGACTCCGTTTCCTGGCCCTTTCCACCTTCCAGAGGCACCTGCCTTCCTTGGCTCCCGGCCCCTCTCTGCACCTTCAAGCCGGTAGGTGCCTCTCTCTGATCTCTTGAACTCTCCTGCCCCCCACTCCCCTGCCAGGACCCTTGCCTGGATCATCCTGGATGACCCTCCCCCCCAACCCCATCTTCACGGTGGCTGTCTATCAACCTTCATTCCACTGGCAACCTGAATCCCCTTTGCCGTGCACGGTGACACAGTCACGGGTCCAGGGTTTAGGACACTGGGGACCTTTATTTTCCCAGCACGTGGGACCTCCTCCCAGGCAGCCAGGCCTCATGCCTGGAGGTGAGGTGGGCACCCCACGCAGCCCCCGGGGCAATCGGCACCTGCCAGAGGTGGCCGGGCAGCCAGGAACCAGGTGCCCGAAGCACAGGCTCAGGGCCAAACCTGCTGGTCAGGTGAGAACAAGCTTCTCGGTGCTATGTGGTGGCCTCCTGCCCAGGGCCACCCCCTCCCTCAGCCCCAAGTCCTGTCACTGCCGGTGGCCCACGACGGAGCCGGGGTGTCTGTGGGCCCTTCCGTCCACAGGGACAGGAGTCCCCCGAGGAGCGGGGACTGCACGGAATGGACAGAAGTCCCAGCTCAGCGGTTTTGGCCCGAGTAGGTTTGGAGCCAGTTCAAACCCTTCAGCAGATGCCCTGTGAGTTACAGGGGAGAACAGCTCCTGCTTGCTTTGTGGTTCATGCAAACCATCACGATCAAGCTTTGCCCAACCGTGGGCTGTCCGTGATGCTGTCCACGTCTGCCTGGCAGCCTCAGGAAGCAGGATGCAGGGTGACGGCAGTCTGCATGCCCCTATTGCAGGACCCAAGTGGGGAGGGGTCTGTCCTGGGCCTGAGCCAGCCTCGCTGGGGAGGGCGGAGCAAGCACCCTCATCCCCTGCTATCCTGTCCCTCCTGACCTGGGGGGCGGCCGCAGCCAGGCGGCCATCAGGTGACCGTCACACTGTCTATACGGGCTTCCCTTTCTGCGGGGTCAGTGACGGACGCTCCTGTCTTCTGTCTTACTCTTCAGCCTGTGCCTGACCAGAGTTCCAGCCGTTAAGTCCCAGAGGGGGTGGGGGTCTGCCTGGGGACAGGGGTTCCGGGGGCCCTCCCAGAGTGCACTCTGCCCTCACCTGCCAGCCCAGCCAGGGCCTTGCCCGTCCCTCTCCCTTCCTGAGACCCTGCGTGTCTCCTCCCAGCCCCACCCCAAGCTCTCCAGCTCAGGCCTCATCTCCTCCCTAGAACCCTCCCAACCTCCCCGTCTCCTTCCCATCAGGTCCCCAGGCCTCTCTCCCCGCCTGCCCAGTGCCCGTCTGTTCCCAGGGCTGTGAACTGCTTCTCGTCCCCAGCACTAATTTGGCCGCTCACGTGGGGGCGCTCAAGAACACTAGACACACGGCTGAGCAAATGAATGAATGAACCAACAGGCATCATGTGCCTGGGTAGGACCTCCCTGGCTACCGGGCCCTGCCCTGGCATTGTGGATGGGCACTCAGGTCCCAGAGAAGATGGCACCGTGCAGGGGACGGGCTGGGGAGAGGGGTTGCCTTCGGGCAGCTGATGACGTCCAAGGGGAGCATCTCCAGGCTGGCGGTGACCTTTCTGCCGGAGACTTCTCAGAATGGCTGTCTCTTGCTGTAGAAGGGAGCCCGTATGTGTCCCTGCCTCCCTGGTGGGGGTCGTGGGAGCAGAGACCTGGGGTTCTCCCAGGAACGGGAGTCTGCACTGCCCAGAGGCGGAGGGCCGGCCTGCCTCCTCGAGGCGCCCCGGGCTCCCCTGGGACGAGGTGTGCAGCTGGGGGGCCCAGCCTGCCTGCCCCGTCACCAGATCCCGCTGCTGGCTGCCGCCTGCCTTTGTGGGCACCTCCTCCTCTGACTGTGGGTAAATCAGGTCACCTGCAGCTCTTTGCAGGATCAGGAGGAACCTCGAAAACCAGGACAGATGGCAGTGCTTCCCTGGGGGGGGGGGCGGGGAGTGGACTCATTAGTCGTTTCTAAATTAGACAGAGCGATGGGGGACCTCATGGGGTCCTGGGAACCCACGGAGTCACATTCCAGCCCACACAGGGATGCCTGCAGCTTCTTCTGAGGCCCAGCCACCTTGGAAAACGATGGTGGGGGTGCTTGGGGACAGGGCTGATGGGGGAGGCAAGCGGGCCTTCAGCCAAGGAAGATAGGGCTAGGGGGCGGGCCGGGCCGGGGAGGCCGTCCTGGGGGCCCGGCTCCCTGGTGACATGGCCTGCCGCCCTGGAAAGATTCTCCGGCCAGCGGCGAAGGCCGAGGGAGCCCACACATCCACTCTGCTCTCTTTCCCATCAGGATGGCCATCAGAATCCATGGGCAAAGCCCGGCCCTTCATCTGGAAGAATGTTTACTGGAAGGAAGCCAGCAGGAAGCAGAATGTATCTGCGGGCCTCTCCCAGTGCCCTCCGGGAACCGTGGCTCAGGAAGCCTGCTGCTGCTGGGCCGTCCTGGGCCATGGTGTGAAAACAGGGGCAAGATGTCTCTCCTTGATTCCACAGAACAAGCCAGAACACTGCATCCACAATGGTGGGGACCTAGGGGCCCCTATACCTTGGTCTCCAGCTTCCTCAGAACATCTCCACAGCTGCTAGAAATGTCTGGGAGAGGAGAGCCTGCCTGTGAGAGGCTCTGGGAAAGGGCAGTGGGCTAGTGCAGTGAGGTGGGCATCAGGCTGGTCCAAGGCTGCCCTGGCATGCCCTGGCAGGGACCCGGGGGGCACAGCAACCCAAACCTCCATTCTAATGCTTGGGGCCCCTCCAAGCCTCCTCTTAACAGGGGAGGGGTGAGTGGGGCTGGGCAGAGCTGCAGCTGGACCAGGCTGGGGTGGCAAAGGGGCCAGGAGGCAGGCGAGACTAGGGCCAGTGGGGTGCCTGGAGCTCACGTAGACACTTAGACCTCGGGAGGCCAGACCCAGGCACCCGGCACAGGTGGTGGAGTCCTGGGGTCTGGGTCCAGGGCCAGGGACAAGGTCCAGGATGTGGAAGCAGAGAGCGGGTTGTGTGTTCTGGGCTTCGGGATTGTGATGTCATGTCACCCGGCATCAGCGTGAGCACCAGGGAATGGGATAGTCCCCTGAGAACCGCCTCCCCCAATCTTGGGGACAGGGCTGATGGGGAGGCAGGTGGGCCTTCAGCCAAGGAAGATAGGGCTAGGGGGCAGGCCGGGCTGGGGAGGCTGTCCTGGGGGCCGCAGGACAAAGCCTCGGGTCCAGGCCCCAGCTCTTCATTCAGTCTTGGCAGAGGCCTCGTCCCTTGGGCCTCAGCGTCCTTGCCTGTAAACGGAACCCAAGAAGGACCCTTTCGGCCCCGTGCACCACGAGGTCGATGTGGCAGCCAACAATGCCCAGGGGCCCGCGCAAAGACCCAGGAGGACATCTGTGCTCCGGACGCCCTTCCCTGTACCCCCAACTGAGGCCAGTTTCCCAACCTCCTTATTTGTCTCCTCTGAGCCTCTCCCGTCCGATGGCCTCTGTGCTCCCTGAGGGCAGGGTTGTCCTTGGCTCCCAGCACGGCCCGGACACAAGGCAGGTGGTCAGCGCGAAGCTATGGAGATGACCGGTGGTCAGGGGGTCGGCTGTGGGCCTGGCAGGAAACGGGCCCTATCCATATCCGCACACCCAGCCATCTCCCTGAGAAGCCAGCAGGGGCATGGGGCTGGGGCTGAGGAAGGGGCACTGGGTCCCCATAGAAGGTCACCAGCACCCCCTGTCACCAGCTTGCACCAAATCTCTAGGGATATCTATTGTGTCCATATCCCAGACAGGGAACTGAGGCCAAGGTCACCCTGCCTTAAACAGCAGTGCTGGATTCAAACCCAGTCTGGGGCCTTGACCTGAGGCTGCCTGAGCCCCGTAGCTGAGCTCCTGCCCCCCCGCAGGCCCTCCTGGCCGGCCCGATGGCTCCCGAGGCCAGCATCCCCGGTGCGCCTGTCCACCCCCGACAGCGTAACCAGGAGCCCTGCCCACACTCCCTGGAAGGGCCGCCTGTCTCGCTGTGCCAGAGCCTCATGTTTTCTGGCTGCAGTGAAACCAGCTTGTGTCCAAGCCTGGCCGCGGCGTCCAGAGGGGGCCAGGCCAAGCCTGAGGGAAGGCCTTCTTCTCCAGCATTCCAGGGATCCTGTGTGCTGTCTGTTCTGCCCGTGGGTGTGCAGGCCCAGCCGCCAGGCAGACACGGCTCTTGGCGAAGGCCGACCCCTGGGCGGGGTGCCAGTGCCAGGCTGAGGTGAAGGGAAACTGAGGCCCCGAGGGGGTTATCTGCCCTGGTGGTCCCGCTGGACCCCGGGTCTCTGCTTCAGACAAGGTCACTCTTGTCCCGGGGCCTGGAGTTTATGGGGACGCCTCCTCCAGGGAGCAGAGGGGCCGGCATGCCGGGGGTGTCCCCACCAGGACCTGCCAGGGCCCCGGGCCTCTCAGGGGCAGGACGGTGGCACTTCTTTCCCCCAGAGCAGTGCCCGGCCGCCCGAAGCTGGGCCAGCTCCTAACAAGCCCATCTGGTTTTCTTCTCTGGCTGGACTCCACAGAGTCAGGCCTGTCCCAACCCAACCCGGAAGCTTCCAGGCCGCCCTGCAGGCCAAGCCGGGCCCCACCCACCGGCCCCCGAGCGGGGAGGAGCTGAGCCGCTGGCCAGGAGCACCGGGCACCGTCCTGACCGTGACGTGGTGCCAGGCCGGCCCAGGAGCACGCGGGCAGTGGCCCCGGCAGACATGCCCACACGAGCCACCCACAGACGTCGCTGGGTCAGGGGCCACCAGCCAGGTCGGGGGTCATGGTCTGCTGGGCTGCCTCGCTGCCGGGCCTACCCCGACGTGGAGCTGCCTGACTTGGGCGCTCAGCAGCCCCTGCCTGGGGCCTGGGTCTCCAAGTCCCTCCTGGGCTCCATGCAGGGCTGTGACCAAGGCCCGGGGAGGATTGGGGTGCCCCCACCCCCGCCGCTGTGTAATTCAAAATAAGAACAGCGCTAAGCCGTAAAGTACACGGAAGGAGGCCAAGGTGTTGCTCTTTCCCGCAGAGACCACTTGGATGCCTTTTTGGAAATAACAAATACCAAATCCTTTCTAAAAATGTCACTGGTGGCCTGGCCCGGTGACGGGCCACCCCCAAAGCCTGCCCTTCACCTACTCCTGGCTGCCAGCTGCCTCAGTCCCGCCCAGAAGAGAGGCCAGTGCCGTGAGCTGAGCGTAAGCGGCAGCAGGCGCTTCTAGGGTCGGCGGGGCTGGGGGCTCAGCCTGCTTCCGGGACAGGATCTGCCTCGGGCGGTAGAGAGTCCTGGAAGGCCCCGCCCCATCCTGGCTTGGGATCCGGGAGGAAGCCGCCTTCCGAGGGCCCTGCTGGGGCTCATCCCTCCCCGAGCCGGGCCCCAGCTACCTGCCCACACTGCACCGGGACAGCCGAGTGTCCGGTCCACTTGGAGGTGTCCCCCAGGAAAGAGGGCCCCCCTCCCGGCCGGGAGGGCCAGCAGGGGCAGCACTCGATTTGCGGTCAGCCTGTAGGTCAAGGCCACAAGTCCCCCTACCAGCTCCGCCCAGGGGTGGATGCAGGGTCCACTGTGAGCCCCGTGTGGTGGGTTGGTCCCTGGTCCTCGGAGCGCACCCACACGGGTAGGGCCGGGCCCTGGGCGGTCCCTCTTGTTGTACTTGGGGACACTGAGGCCAGGAGAGGTCAGCCCTGCCCGAGGACACATGGCTGCTGTGAAAGGCCGGGATGTGGGGGGGATGAGCCACCGCTGGCCAGGTTCCTGTGGCATCTACGGCTGAGCTGGGGGCCACCTGCAGGCAGGGACAGGGCGAGCACACAGCAGGTGACACCCTGGAGATCCAGGCCATGGGCGGTCACCACAGCACCCAGCCCCGACCACTTTCTAGTGAAGGAAGGTTCTGGAAGAAGGAGGGTTGGCCCAGAGGGCAGGATGGTCTGCAGGCTAGCTGCCTCTCAGGTTTGCACCCAGATGTGTTCTGCAGGAGGCAGGCTTTCAGTGTCCCCCCACACCGAGCACCCCGCCAGCCAGAGTTTGGAGGAGCTTGGGGACAACTGTGGAGGGAGAGACCCCTGGCCTTGGTCCCTCCCCTCAGATCCGCTCGCGTCACCGTGGCCCAGATTCCGCTGCTGGAAATACACTCGCAATTAAATCGAAAAGCCCGGAGAGGAAGGGGAGGTTACACAACACCTCATTCCCGGCGGCTCCCAGCGGCCCGGTGGACACACCTGCCTTGCCATGGCTGTCCCTGGCCCGGTCCCAGCCCCCCGGGTCCCAAGTCTCGGGCGGTGACGCGGCCACCGGGGCCCGGCCCGCTCCGCCTTGGGAGGGTGACCTGGGGCAGCCGGCAGGCCCCTTGTCTTCACATGGGGTCATCGCCCCTTCCGGGGCTGGGTAAACAGAGGTGTGTGGGCACAGGTGATGTGACAGTGGCCCGCTCTGGCTTCCCCGTGACTCAGGCCGAGGGAGGGAGCCAGGAGCTCCATCTGACAAGAGCGGCTCCGGCCGGAGGGGCGGCCTGGCCGAGGGTTGGATTCCCAGGTTCCCACGGCGGCGGCAGCACCAGCCCTGGGAGTCTCCCTGGGCCCGCTGACCCTCACGCTGCCCTGCGTGGCGCCTCCTCCTGACCCCTGGGCGAGGGCTGGGCGTGTCCAGGGCAGGCAGGGCTGTGCCCGGGCAGCGTCACAGCCCGGAAGCTCTGGCAGAACTGGGCACTGGCCTGCGCTCTGGGCACCTGGACACTTCTGGACCAGCGGGTGTTTATGGCCCCTTGGCCAGGAGGAGCCCGGCCAGGTCCTGTTCTGTGGCTCAAGCCCCGCGTCAGGTCCCCTCCCTGCCCCACACAGGGGCCCCTCGGCCGCCGCTCTGGCTGGGTGTCTGCTCAGTGGGCTCAGTGGGCACTGTCTCTTACCAGCGTGTGCTGCCTACCTCAACAACACCTGTGTCACTGCTGTAGAACGGCTGTAAAACAGAAGGAAGCCGGTCACCCACACGTCCAGGGCCACAGGGAACCGGGGTGGCCTTGTAGCCGCATCCTTTCGTCCTGGCCCCAGGTTCGTTCGTGCCCCGCCCCGGGGTCATACAGAGTCCCTGTCCCCTCGAGGCTCACACCCGGTTGGGGGAGGCGGGCTGGGTCAGGGACTTCCCACCCAGGGCGGGGAGAGGGGGATGGGGAGGGTGTCTACGCAGGGTGTAAGCCCCGCCTCCCGCTTCCTGCGGTTCCCTTTCAGCCCCCCTGCCCGTGGGCTGCAGGCTTTGTCTCCAGGGGAAACTATCTATTTGTTTAGGAAAATATGTTAATGGGCCTTTCAGGTCTGAAGGGAAAATCCCAGGGTGCAGGTGGGGCCAAGAATCAAAACCAGGTCTGAGGGGCGCCCCCTGGAAGGAGATGGCTCACCTGGGGCTGGGACAGGGGTGGGCAGCTGGGTGCCGGATAAATCCCACCTGCCTTTCGTTTCATCTCTGGTGTCTAGAGGCACCTGGCTCACGGAGACATGGGATTTATTTTATTGAAACGGTTGCGTCCTAGTCCCCCACTCTCCATTTTTTTTACATCAGTTTTGGAGATCTCCCTCTGTTGCCAAAGTGTTTTCCTGCTTGTCACTTGGCTTTTAAGTTATTGAAGACACTTACACATATGTAGATGTGGAAACGGCACGCACTGAAAGCTAGTCGTGTTTTCCTTCTTCGGGTGTGTGCCTAGAAAGTTCTTATCAAATTCCATTCGGCGCAATACTTACATATGCCTCTTGTATTTACAGCGTGATTTTTCCCTCTTCTTTTCATACTACTCTAATCCATCTGGAATTAATTTTTATGGAAGCTTGGCCAGGGATTTAACTTTATTTTCTTCTCCAAATAATTAACCAATTATCCCCGCGGTGCTGGTCGAACGCTCAGAATGCACAGCGAGTGCTCTCCTGGCCTGGTACTAGGGTTACTCCTCTGTGGGCAGGGTTCAAAGCAAACCCCAGGAGGCCTGCAGCTGTGACCCTCTGGGCCCCGAGGGACCCCGCGGGGAGCTGTCTGCAGGGAGACACAGCCTGCCCCAGCACTGGCAGGCAGGCTCAGAACTCAGCTCCCCAGCCTCCTTCTCCTCCCAACTGTCTGACCTCTTGCCCTTCTACCCCCCTGGCAAACGTGCTCTGGAGAGCTCGGGGCCGGCGGCCCTGAGACCTGGACGGTGCGGGCCTGTGACGGGATGATGTGAAACTCCTAGTCATTCACCAGATGGGAGCCGGGAAAGGAGAGGCTGGGGAGTCAGGCTGCACCGGAAAGGCCATCAGGCCTCTCACAGCCTCGGGGTGGCTCGGCCTGCAGGCCGTGAGGGGGGGCTCACACTGTGGGTCAGCCCACCCAGCCTCAGCCCTGCCGGGCCTGACACCTAGAAGACAGGATGGGCGAAACAGAGTCTTACCTGGGCCTCGCCGGCTCCGTCGTGCGCGGTGTTAAGCATATAGCAAACACTAACGGAACATCGAAGAGGCAAGAAAATATGGCCCACAGTTAAGAGGGAAACCAGACCATGCAGTAGACCCAGAGATGATCTGGGTATTAGAGTTAGCAGGCAAGGACTCCCAAATAACTATGATGAATATATCATAGAAAATTGAAGGAAAGATGGAAAGTTTCACCAGAGAATTGCAATATTTGTTAAAAAAACCATGAACTAAATTAGAAAAAGATCAAATGGATATTTTGCAGCCGTACGTTCAATGTCAGAAACTAGTAACTCTATCAACACCCTTCGCAGATACGGGATCGAGGAACCAGAAGCCAGGTTGATAGAAAAGACCCAAACTGCAGCACAGAGAGAAAAGACAGATAAGGAAAGAACAGAGAAACATATGTGAGGCATGTGGAGCTTGCTCAAAAGTTCTTTTTTTTGTTTTTCAAGTTTATTTATTTTGAGAGGGAGAGACACCGTGTGTGAGCGGGGGAGGGGCAGAGAGACAGAGAGAGGGGGACAGAGAGAATCTCAAGCAGGCACCTCACCGCCGACGCAGAGCCCAATGCTGGGCTCAGACTCGTGAACCGTGAGGACCTGAGCCAAAATCAAGAGCCGGATGCTTGGGCGACAGAGCCACCCAGGCGCCCAGAACATGCTCAAGTTCTAACGTACTAATAATTAAAGTTTAAGAAAGAGAGGAGAGAAAATGGGGCAGAAGCAATGTGCAAAAAGATGATGACTAGAATTTCCAAGAACAAATGAAAGACATCAGCCCATGGATTCAAGAAGTTCTGTAAACCTTAGGCAGAAAAATCAAGCTAATGACTAGTAAGGCAATTATTAACTCTGGGAAACTATAAAGTTACATAACAAAGGAAATACAATCAAATTACATTTCATCCAGATCTGAATGACGTTAACCTGATCTAATAACACAAACAATAATTTTGATTTAATAAAAATTGTGATATAGCCCACAAAATATAAGAAAGGGGAGAGAAGTCCATGGGACTGTATAATGATGGAGGCAATGTAAGAGAGTTTCAAACTTCCAAAGGAAGCCAGTAGATAATATCTAAAACTGAAAAATCAAGCAATGATAGAAGTATGTTACTTAGAATTGTATGAAGTATGGAGAATTTTTTAAAAAGAGCTGAAAGTTGGGGCTTCTGGGAAGCAGGAAATTGCTACAAGTTAAGAGGAATTAAGGGACTAGAGCATTATGTTATAAACCCTGGCAAATAATTCTGACTCTTAAAATTAAGCATGTATTTACTTTGATTAAAATTAAGGTTGGGGCACCCAGGTGGCTCAGTCGGTTGGGTGTCCAACTTTAGCTCAGGTCATGATCTCGGGGTTCATGGGTTCAAGCCCCGTGTCGGGCTCTGTGCCGACAGCTCAGAGCCCGGAGCCTCCTTCGGATTCTGTGTCTCCTTCTCTCTCTCTGCCCCGCTCATGCCCTGTCTGTCTTTGTCTCTCAACAATAAATAAACATTAATTTTTTTAAAATTAAGATTAATGGAGGGGTGCCTGGGTGGCTCAGTTGGTTAAGCATCTAACTCTTGATTTCAACTCCTGTCATGATCCCAGGGTCATGAGATGGAACCCTGCGTTGGGCTCTGAGCTGAGTGTGGAGCCTGCTTGGGATTCTCTCTCTCTCTCTCTCTCTCTCTCTGCCCCTCCCCCACTGTTGCTCTCTCTTTCTCTCTACAAAAAAAATAATTAAGGTTAATGGATATTAAGTATTATCAAATGCCTTTTGTGGTATTTATTAATGAGTCATATTTCTCATTTAACCTGTAGATATGATTAAATTATTGATACAGCTTAGATTTTATAATTTTAGCTTATCCTTGTCTTCGAGGGATAAATCCAATGTACTAAATGTATTGTTAATTAAGACAGTGACTGAATTTAACTTGCTATAAATTTATTTGGAATTCTTAGGTCTGAATTCATAATTGAGACTGTTCCATAAATCTTCTTTTAATGCTGTCTTTGCCAAGTTTTAGTGTCAGGGTTAAACTAGATTCATAAAGTTAAGTGGGAGGATTTTCATATATTTTCTTAAGTAGGCTCAACGCCCAACGTGGGGCTCGAACTCATGACCCTGAGATCAAGAGTCACACGCTCCACCGACTGAGCCAGCCAGGTGTCCCGGAGAACATGTTCATATTTTTTAAATCAGTTATCAATTTATATGACATTGGAAATATCTGTTGCTTAAAATTTTGAAATATCCATAAATACCCTGAAATTGTATGGATCTGACACCACTTCTCGTGCAACGCTTCGAATTCATTCCAGGGTTATTCACCTGTTGGACTTCTTAATTTTCCTCTTGAGACAATTTTGGAAAAGCCCATTTTCTTAGAAAATCATCCCTTTCTTTTAGATGTACAGATTTATTTCAATAGTGTTATATGTTATTTCACTTATAGTTTTTATGCTATGGGATTTTTAAAAATTTTAATGTTTATTTATTATTTTGAGAGAGAGAGAGGGAGACAGACAGACAGAGCATAAGCAGGGGGAGGGTCAGAGAGAGAGGGAGACACAGATTCCGAAACAGGCTCCAGGCTCCGAGCTGTCAGCACAGAGCCCGACGCGGGGCTTGAACCCACGAACCCTGAGATCATGACCCGATCCGAAGTCAGACGCCTAACCCACTGAGCCCCCCGGGCGCCCGTCTGCTATGTGATTTTTGAAGAATTGTTTTTGACGTTTAGTTCTGACTTGTAACCAAATGCAATGTTGTAGACTCATTTCTACATGTAGTTGATCTCAAAACTCACTGAAAGCTTTTTCCACTTTCCAGATGTCGCTCATCACTGTGTCCCTGGTTGGGATCCTCTCAGCGCTTCTAGAGCAGATCGCTTTCCTCCGGTTGACTTCCGGTTTCTCCGTGACCTCTCCCGTGTTTGCTTTCTGCCGAGCGATCTTTTCATTTCTGACACTCAGGCAGAAGTTCCACTGAAGGCCTCTGATTGGTCCTCTCGTTTCTTCAGTGCCTTTAGTCTTGATTTGTAACAAAAGCTCAAAGCAGATACTTCAAAATACATACTTCTCCATTTGGAAATTTTTGTAAAATATACTTCTTATCCTCAACTTGCTTGTTATCTTCTCTACTTTTAGAGTGAAGGATTTGGGGCGCCTGGGTGGCTCAGTCGGTTGAGCATCTGACTTCGGCTCGGGTCATGGTCTCGCGGTTCGCGGGTTCGAGCCCCGCGTCGGGCTCCATGCTGACAGCTGGGAGCCTGGAACCTGCTTCAGGCTCTGTGTCTCCCTGTCTCCCCACCTCCCCTGCTTGCACTCTGTCTCTGTCTCTCTGTCTCTCTGTCTCTCTCTCAAAAATAAATAAAAACATTAAAAAAAAAAGAAGGAAGGATTTATTTTTACAGGTTGCAAGTGGGTTCTATTTTGGGTCTGTGCGTGTGCATATGCGTATATGTGTACTCACACGGGAATGGGTTGTGCATGCACGTGTGCACATGGGTGTGAACCTGTGTGTGTGTGTGTGTGCACGTGTGCACAGGTGTCTTTGCTGCCTGTCGTCCTGGAGTGGTAGGAGGCCTCGCGGCCCTGGGGAGGGCAGACACCTGTGAGCAGAAGATTCTTGACCTCCCTGACGCCCGTTTGCCTCCCGACACAAACGAAGGTGCCGGGGCCCCGGCCGCCCCTGATGGGTGCCCGTCCTCATCCCCCTTGAGGACCCAGTACTGGTCTCTCCCTCGCAGGGGGTGACTGGGCGCCACGGCTCCGGGGTGACCTGGCTCTGGCTGTCATGAGGCCCCTGTCGCAGCTCCGGGGGCTGGGCGTGAACCGCCACACTTCGTGTCTGTCTCCAGCTGCGCGTGTGCCGGGCAGCAGAGGCCCAGAGCGGACACGGACCAGGCGGAGCTCCTCGGGCTCACCCTCAGGTCTGTCTGGGACATGGGGATACGGGGACCCCCCGCTCAGCCGTCTGCCGGCCGGTGGGCTGACCTTCCGGGGGGAGCTTCGCTCTGTGCTCTCCAGGCTCCCGGGAGCTCCCGCTGCCGATCCCTAAGCCATTAGCAGCTGCGAGCCGGGGCGCTCCCGTGTCTGGCAGCCCATGGCATTTGGTAGCTCGGTATTAATCAGCAGCGACCTTTGCGTCTGTCAGCCACCCGGCTCGCCAGCCTGCTCCGAACGCCGGGGCCTTGACATTCGTCAGTGCGGCCTGTGGGTCCCCATCGACCGGGGCGAGTTGGGGGGGCTCGGGGGCTGCTGTTGGAGCCCCGCCATCACCCAGACAGGCCCCGCTGCCCACTCCCACACGGCTTGGGGCCACAGATGGCCCACTGCCCGGGACCTCCCTCCGGCAGACTCCAGCCACTGGCCACTCCTCGGCCGAAACCCCATAAACCACCTGGAACTGTACCCAGCCTCAGGCAGACGGGCCCGGGCAGGGGCCAGGGGGGCTCTGAGTCCACGAGGAGGCATAGCCGAGCCCGTGGCGGCCCCGGGGGGCGTCCTGAGGGCGTTACCGGGGGGGGGGTGGTGGGTACTTGAACCCAGGCCGTGCGGTCCAAGCCCACGCCCGCCGCCTCTGGGCCCGTTGCCCCGCACGTGCGGGGGCCCCACAGGGTGGTCACAGAGCCCACGCTTGTGCCTGCACGCCAGTCCGCCAGGGGTCTGTGACGGCTTCCGGGGGCAAAGTACCACAAGCAGGGACTTAACGCCCTCCCGGCCCTGACGCAGGGGACCCAGGGGACGGGCCTTCCCGCCTCCTCCAGGCCCCGGGCCTGGTCTCCTTCCGCCTCACGCCCATCTCCGAGAGGCCCGATTTCCGGGTCAGGCCACGTTCTGTGGAGGACCCGAGTTTGGGCTGACCAGCCTGATGAGGGTGCCGCTCCCAGGGTCCCGGGAAGGGGTCTTGGAACCCTGCCGGCCGGCTCCGGAGGGGCCTCCCAGGCTGGGCCCTAAATGCAGGAGGGGACCCCACCTTGCCGCCGAGCAGAGGCCAGCTCCCCACTCTGTTCCCTCCCGGGGCAGAGGTCCCAGCAGGTGTCTGCTGTCCCTGCCTTGGTGCCTGACCAGTCTGAGTGGTTCCTGTCCGCACTCGTGCCCCTCGGCCCCCGGGCGTGGAGGCCGGCCTCGTCCAATCTTACATAGGCACCCGCTCCTGAGTCCCGGGCCCCCGGGAGCCGCCACCCCTCGTGAGACATGGAATTTGGGTCACAGGTGGACGCACGGAAACGTCCACTCGCGGGGGCTCCCCGACACACAGCGTGCCGACTGTGGCCACTGGATGCGGGCCACCAACAGTGGGGATGGGACGGCCATCCTTCTCCTCATCCATCCGTACGTCTACTCCCCCCTTACCCGTCCATCCGTCCATCCGTCCACTCACTCATGAATGAGACCAGACAGCTTTGTGCCTTGGACACAGTTTCACAGGACTTCACTTTTTTCCTCCGTGAACCTGAGACCCCAAGCTCCACATTCCAGTCTCCCCACGTTATTGACTTGCCTTTTGAACCCTTCGCCGGCTAGTGAAGAGGGAGAGTGTGACCCTGTGAGGGGGCCAGATGTATCGGAGACCCCCCAAGTGCTTTCCTGAGTCTCATCGTAACCTGTACTTGTGCTGGAGGGGTCCCCTAGGCTCACATGTGCGTCCGAGCCACGTGGCTGGAGCCTCAACGAGGCCGATGGACAAAGAGGGGCTCCTCGGGGCCGGTCCATTCCGAGCCTCCTCTGCCCCATGGAGTCTGCCAGGGCCGCCTGGTCCCTGGGGTCGCTGAGCGTCTTCTCGTGCTGCACAGAGGCACTGATGGAGAACTCCGTGCTGTAATGTCACACGTCTGAGGAAAGTCCTCCTTGGAGTCAACCTGCAAGCCCAGAAGGTTCTGGAAACCCCGTTTAGAGCACAGCGAGGAATTATCCCCAGATGCTTTAGGAAACAGCTTTGTCTACAAGGGAGGGGTGTGGGGCCAGAGACCAGCCCGGCCTCTGGGGCGGACGGCCAGGCGCCCGGACACGGCAGGCAGACGTTCCCACACCTGACCTGCACCCTCACGGCACGGAGCCTGAGGATGCCACCCACCAGACCCCACCAGCAGCGATGAGGGGCAGCCTGGCCCCCGCATGCCTCCAGGGGCCCCTGAGGATAAGGACTCTGGCCCGTTGGCTGTGGAACCCCGGGGCCTGGCCCGGGTCAACGCCCAAGCCCTACACCGCCTGACCCGTGTCTGTCCCCCGTCCCCGTCCCTCCGCTGGCCCAGTGCTGGAGAGCAAAATCAGACACGGGAGCTGCCGAGCTGGCACGTTCGGAGCCTGGACCTCGTGAGCACACCCCGCGTGCTGGGCAGTGAGCCCACCCTGCTGGCCGCGAGGAGGCAGGGAAGCAAGGTGTGACAGCGAGGGCAGGAGGCCCACTCAGCCTCCCCTGAAAACCACTCCTCAGGCAAAAAGCGAAGCAAGATAAGCCGCTAGACCGCCGGGCAGCCGTGGGGCCCCAGGGCCTTGTGAGCACAGGGCTTCACCCCACGAGTAAGGGTCCCCAGTCACCCGCTGCATGACCCCGAGGCTGCACAGGAAGGCTCACTACCCAGCCCAAGGGGGGAGCCGGCTCCTGCCGGTGCGGTGGGGGCAGGGGCAGAGCCTCTGGGGATGGGGTGGGAGTCGCCTCCCGCACAATTGCGCTGACAGGAGGCACAGCCGTCCCGAGCGAGCACAGGTGCAGGGAACAAGGAGAAACCCCCCATGAGGGACCCCGAGAGAGGGGCAAGGCCGAAGACGAGTCTGGATCAGACCAGAGCTGAGACAGGGCCCGGCCCCAGGCCACCCACGGGGAGCTGTCCTCTGTCGAGAGCGCTGTGCAGCGGCCGCCGGGCGGCTGAAAGTCGAGTCCGTGATTTTGTAGCTGTATTGACAAAAGGGAGGGAACATCCGTCCTGCTCTCTGGCCACCGAGGCACTCCGAGGGACGTTCCCGTTCTGTCTTTAATGTTTATTTATTTCTTTTGAGAGCTGGGGAGGGGCAGAGAGAGGGAGAGAACCCAAGCAGGCTCCGCACTGGCAGCACAGAGCCTGAGGAGGGGCTTGATCTCACGAACCTCGAGATCGTGACCTGAGCCGAAATCGAGACTCAGACCCTCAGCCCACTGAGCCCCCCGGGCGCCCCTTTCCTGTTATTCTCGAATGTACACGGAAGGCTTATGAAAAATAATGCACGTCAGGACACGAAAGAAACCAACCAATGTCGGTGAATCGATACCATACAAACTATGTTTTCTGTCCTTAATGCAATTAGTGGAAAGTCAAAACAAGATCTAAAAATTAATCTTAGTAATTTAAAATAATAAAAATAATCCTTTAAAATCTCAATTTACCTGGGAAGTAAAATGTGAACTTGCGAAGGATGCATGGGTCACAGAATAGTGTCTGATGGGAACCGGAACCACTGGGAATGGACTGCAGTGAGCGCCCTGCCGTCGTGTCTGCAGCGGGTGGAACAGCATGCACGCAGGGCCCTGCAAAGTGGTGCTCAGAGGACACCGTGCTGCCTTACAAGGGGAAAAGAATGAAGGCTAAGGACGCAGGTGTCCCACTTAGTCAGAAAGAGAGTGAGAGGCTCAAACCAATAAAAATCAGAGAAAATTGAGCGAGGCCAAGGACACGACACAAGAGGGTTGGGCCGGGGCACGCTGTGCACCCCAGCCTCTGTGAGGGTGCGAGCAGCACAGGGCTCCTGGTCCAAACAGGCTTCTTCCTGAAGGAAGCCACAAAGCCAGGCGGTGACACCTGTCAGCCCTCACCCCGCCCCCCCCCCCAGGCCCCGAGGTAGGGAGCACACCGGGGTCCCATGAGGGACTGGACAAGGGCCCCCCCTGCAGGATGGGGGTGGAAAACCAGGAGCTGCCCGACCCCAGGCCTTGGTCCCCCTGAGCGACGGGCAGGCCTCGCCGCACCCGATCGCCTGTGTCTGCCTGGCTAAGCGGGGGGCTGGCGTGCGGGGCGGGGGTCTCTCCACGGGAGTCTCTGGGCTCTGCCCTCCACCTTCGGGCTCCCGGGCCCCTGACGTCGGCCTCCAAGAAGGGCAGAAGCTGCAGTCCCGGATGTGCCCCAAGACCTGCTCCACCCGCTAATCTCCCCCCCACTTCCTCTGCGTCCCCCCTTCCCCCACCCCCATCTGTCTGTCCGTCTGTCTGCAGAACCCTCGTCAGTGGGGAGCGGGACTTGGAGCCCGGAGGGTCCGAGGGTTTCCGGGTCGGCTCCTGCGGGTCCGGGGCACCTGCAGAAGCTTCTCTGTGCCCACCCCCCGCTAGCCAGGCCCGTGGAGGTTTGGGAATCCACGGAAGCCCCCTTCCCTCCCCCCTCGCCAGCTCCCAGCTCCAGGCTGGCTTAAGCGGGTCGGGTCCACTGCTCAGGCCCTGCCCTTTGGACACAGGTGCGTGATCCACCGGTGGTTCTGGGGCTCTTGCTGGGGACGCAGGGCAGAAGCCCTTCACTCCTTGGCCGTGGACGTGGCAGCTGTAGCCGCCGTCTCCCCGGCCGAGGGAGAAGCCAGCCCTGCAGCCGGCCAGGAGAGGTGGGGGAAGGGCTGAGGGCTGGGTTCCCCCCACCCCCGCCCCAGTGGACCACACTGGCCGTGGGCGCACCCGGGGGAGGGGACGGAGGGAAGGACCTCAGCAGGCGTGGTGAGCCTTCGGGGTCTCCTGCCCCTTCTTCCTTGGCTGGTGTGAGCTACCCCGGGAGGTCGCAGTGAGGACTTGGGTGGGCGCTGGGGAGCCCCAGGACGGGGCCCCGGGGGGGCCGCGGGGGCCGGTTTTCCCAGGGACTCTTGATGTCCTGACGGGAGCCCTGGCCTGGCCTCGGCCGTGCCGAGTCATGTCCAATGTCAGCTTCCCTCACCCAAGGCCCTTTACTGGGGGTCCCGGCCCAGGGACCCTCCGAACCCTCACTGCCTTCCAAGGAAGGTCTTTATGGCCGTTCGACAGCCCTCCGGGCGGCACGTCCCTGCCCCGTCTTTCCCCGATCCTCGGTTTCTCCTCCCTCGGCCCCGCGGTGCCTCCACCAACAGGCCACCTGGGCGCTGGAGCTCACAGGGGGCTGGTAGGAAGCCTCGGTCCGGCCGTGTGGGGTCCCGGACGAGGGTGGGAGCGCGGGCTGCAGGCCCCCTGGGCCCTTGCCCTGAGCCCGCGTGCACCCCCACACGTTCCCGGAGCCCTGCCGTGGGCGCGGCCCGGCATCCGGTGCGGGGGGCACGGAGCATGTGTCCTGGCCTGCCTCTCCAGGCTCGCTGGCCCCAGGGCTGCTTTCCTCTGTCCCAGGGCCGCGGTGTCCCTGAGGCTCTGAAGGGGCTGGCGGTGCCCCGACGTCTCCGCTCACGCCACAGTGCCCCCCACGCGGGCACCCGCTGTCCTGGCCTCCTGCTAGAGGGCCGCGGTGGCTCCCCACGCTCGCAGCCTCACCCCTTGTTTGCGGAGGCTCCTCTCTGTGTGTACGGCCAACCGGCCCCGGGGGGACGCTCCCACCGTGGGGCCGAGCTGTCTCCCCTCGAGATTCCACCCCTGCAGGTGCTCCGGGAGCCACTTCGCCTGCTGGCTTCCGGGTCACTGCGTCCTTAAGTGGGCCTTCCTCCCACCCGCCTTTCCTTGTTTTTGGCTTTTAAGTTGGAATGATTTCTGGGGCTCTGGGCGGCTCGGTTGGCTAAGCCTCCAACTCCTGATTTCGGCTCAGGTTATGATCTCACAGTTCATGGGTTCAAGCCCTGAGTCTGGCTCTGTGCTGACAGTGCGGAGCCTGCTTGAGATTCTCAATCTCTCTCTCTCTCTCTCTCTCTGCTCCTCCCCCACTCATCCTCCCCCGTCTCAAAATAAATAAATAAACATTTAAAAATAATAAAAAATATACTTAAATGATTTTTGCTTTTTTATTTTTAAAAAAGATTTTGGCAGGTTTTTAAAAAAAATGTTTATGTTTGAGAGAGAGACAGAGACAGAGCGTGAGCAGGGGAGGGGCAGAGAGAGAGGAAGACACAGAATCCGAAGCAGGCTCCAGGCCGTGAGCTGTCAGCACAGAGCCCGACGCGGGGCTCGAACTCACAAACCGTGAGCCGAAGTCGGACGATCAGCCGACTGAGCCACCCAGGCGTCACCGTGATTTCTGCTTTAAAAGTAATACCACTTACTATAGGAACTTTGGAAAACACACAAAACAGAAGGAAGGAATCTGCCCACGTCTGAAGCGCCTGCCGGGATTTCAGGCAAATGTGTGCTGCTGCCCGGGGGTGTGGGTTCGTGGACCGCATGGAATCCACAGATGCAGGTTTCCTTTCAGAGATGACACACGCACGCGGCCGGGCCCCTGAAAAAGCACAAAGGAGACAAAGCGCATCCAGAATGGTTTCCCTGGGCTTCCCTCCGGGGCCCAGCCTTGACATCACCCCTTGTGTGCTGGTGACAGCCAGGTCGGTTCCGGCGGGGATGAGATCGCGAGGACCTGGGTGCCTGCTCATCTCACGGTCATGGCCTCTTTCTCTGAGTCGACAGACCTACGTGCTACCTCGAGACTTCCCCACGCAGGGCAGGGCGGTGTGCTCACGGTCCTCCGCCAGGAGCACGGACTCTGCCTCGTGCACTTGCGCTTCTGAGCCGCGAGGGCCAGGGTGCCCGCTGCCTCCGCCACGCGGGGTCTCGACCGCCCGGAAGGTTTCGCTGCTGCTGGAACGGACGAGCCGGGCGCTGAGGCTGCGGTGGTCCTAACGGCGGGAGGTGTGCGGGACTCTGCAGAGGACGGGCCGCAGGGGCTCCTCCCCGAGCTGGGGGCGCCCAGGGGCCGCGGAGCCAGGCGGGGGGCAGGGGGCACTTCCAGGGCTGCTTGGCGCTCGGTTCTCATTGGGCCAAAGCAGGTGTTCAAGTGCGCCTGGCTGGGGTTTTGTGCACAGAGTTATTACGAGCGCGACCGTCCTCCACAGGCTACTGCACCGTGACTGCATCATGTCACCCGACTTCGGTGACAATTCGACCCTCTCGCCGCGTATGTTGCGTGTCACAGAACCGTGTTTGTGAGTCTGACGGGCCAGGGAGCCGGAGTCGGGCTCCAGCCGTGTGGTCCGTTGTCTCTCGAGTGGACGCAACGCAACGCGCAGACGTCCTTTTTCGGCAGGAAGTCCGCGCTGGCCGGATTTCTGGTTCCCGTAAACAGTGTGTTGCATTTACTCGGATACTTCCATGTTTTTCCTCGGGTGTCGTTCCCGCCTCCGCCCCACCTCCTCCCGCGAGGCCGCGGCTCCTCGGCTCCCTCCGCACCGACAGCCCTGCCGGCAAAGCCCCCTGTGCCCGGAGTCTGCGGATTCCTGCCCTCCTCCCCGGATCCCAGTCCTGTGGCGTCCTGCAGGGCCCCCCCACCCCACACCCATCTGTCTGTCTGTCTTGAATGCCCTCCTCCCGTGTGTGGGGCCGTGTCTCCCGCGTCCCGTCGTAAATGTCAAAGCGTTAGCTTCTCTCTTGGAAAGATCGTCCTTGGAAATGATTGTTCTTCGGAGTCTTCTGATGGACGCTGGTTTCCTTGTTTCGTGCTCGTTCTCCGTCATCCCCAAGTCTGTCCTTCTGCAGGGGTCCTTCTCCCCGGGGCCCACCGGGGAGGGGCAGCTGCTTCCCCCTCCCCGGTGGGGACTGACCTACCGCGCCTCCTTCTTGTTTGGGGCTCGGTAGTCTGTCCCCCGCGGTCACACACCGGTTGCCCAGGGTCTGCTGAGCCAGTGCGCACCTGTCCCAGCCCATCAGCTGCACCGCCTCCGGAGGCCAGGCCGGTTTCGGGAGGGCTCGGCCTCCTTGTCTGCCGGGTGAGTTGATGTTTTGATGCTGGATGAACCCTGCGTCCCTCCCTGTCGCCCCGCAGAAGCACCCCGACCCCCAGCTGAGGGGCGCCTGTGTCTCTGCAGAGACCGAAGGTTTTGGGCTTCAAGGGGGTTCCCCCCGCCAAGGACTGACCGTTTCCGCACAGGGGCGCAGAGGGGTGATGCCCCGCACGATGTGGCCCCTACTCTCGAAGCCTTTCTATTGTACGATAAAGCTGGGAAGCGGAAACCACACCAAGAAAATATGCGCTTTATTAAGGCAGTGTGAGGAGGACATCCGTAAGGCAGCGTGCGGACCCGAACGGACTCCTTCCGCGACCTCAGAACCCCCTGCGCCCGCCGCCTGTCGCCGGACCGTGGCCCCCGGGGTCACCGCTGTCCGTCACCACGCTGAGTCACCGTGTGAGTCCTGAGACAGCAAGGTGAGCTTCGCTCAGTTGTCAAGTTCGGCGTGCGTAAGTCTCCTGTAGTCCACGGGTCCTCCCCCTTTGGGCTTCCCTGCGGTCTGCTCGGGGTCGCCGGCGGGACTCACAGGCCGGTGCACGAACGACTGGCCGGCCAGGGTCTGCCTGGGCCCGGAGGCCCCGTCGGATGCGGGCCGGTCCCCTGGGCAGGTCTCGAGGCGCGGTGACGGTCCCTCGGGAGACGCGTGGCCCTGCTGTCTGAGCAGCCACGGAAGCCCCAGACCATGCGTCCGCGGGGGCCGCGAAACGGTGACAAGCGGGGTCTGTCATCTTTCAGTCGCTAGTCGGCAAGTTTTCATAAAGCATCACCGTCCCCCACCTGCACGCGGTGGCCTGGCGGTCAGTTCGTGGACAAACGGGGGGGTAAGTGCTTGATTTGTTCCCCTGATTTCCAGCTTTCAAGACAATGCGTCAGCTCCCAAGATGACCCACCGGCTTCCGCATCGCTGGGCGCTACGTACCCGCTGTGGAGCGAGGTGGCGGGTGGGGCCCATTGGCTGCGGTCCTATCGGAGGTCAGATCGCCCTTCTTGGGTCAGCGGGAGCCTCAGCACGTTCACTCCCGAGTCCTTCCCACACGACACAGGTAATCCTGGTGGCGTCCTCACTCTGGCAGGACCAGACAGCCGAGGCTCATCTTTGTGTTTCCTCTCCCGCACCTGGGTCTCCAAGGTCCCCGGTTCCTCCGTGGCTGGGTTGATCATCGTTTCTAGACTGCTTTGGAGGACAGAGCTCAGAACTGCTTTGTGTTTTTTGTTTGTTTTTTCCCTCTCAAGAATTGAGATTGAGGTTGATTATAAGGAATCATCTCACACGATGAGGCAGGCGGGCAAGTCCCAAGACTTGGGGTGAGTTGGCAAGCTGAGGCCAGGAGAGCTGATGGCGTCGTCCCCATCTGAGAGCCAGGAAGCTTGAGACCCAGAAGGAGTCAATGCCCCAGCTCAAAGGTGGTCAGGCAAAAACCTTCTCCCTTACTCAGGGGACTATCTGCCTTTTTGTTCGATGCAGGCCTTCAACTGATTAGATGAGGCCCACCACATTAGGGAAGGCAATCTGCTTTATTCAGTCTGCTGGTTTAAATGTTAATCTCCCCCAGAAGCACTCTCAGTGACACCCAGAATGATGTTTGACCAAATATCTGGGTGTCCATAGCAGGGTCAAGTTGACATAAATTAACCATCACAGGAAGAGCATTTCCAAGAAAGTCACAGCCAGGTCAAGGGGGAGTCTTCCAGCCCATCCCCCGTCTCATCCGCGTTGCTCATTATTGGTTAAGAATAGTCCAGCCAGACAGTGGCCCCAGAGTCACAGCACGTGGGCCATCAGTCATGCTCCTGGAGCACACGTTCTGAGCCACGAGCTTCCCTGGGCAGCAGACCTCCCAGTGGGGTCTCAGGACCGAGTCATATGCCAGCCCCAGATCTGTCAGAGCTTTCTGGGATCCAGCTGAGAGTCCCAAGCCACGTCAGCCACAGGAGAATGTCCTCTCTCAGGTCTATGGGAAGCTCGTTCTTGGAGGACGTGGCTGTCTGTGCGCTGGGGCTCCCGGCCGGGGTGCTGTCCCAGGACCTTCCTCCCCTGTCTTCCCCTTCCCTCCTGAGGGCCCCGCCTCTCCCACCGGGGGGAGCTTCCCCGTGAAGGCAGAGAACCAGAACACAAGCAGCGCCCGTCGATGTGGCCCCACATCTCCTGAGCCCCAAGGGAAGCAGGGGTCCTGGGGTCCCTTCTCCCAGAGGGTCAGGGGGGCTTGTCGCCTTGGACCGGCACGGGGCAAAAGCACTGGCCAGACCTTGGCGTCCAGGCCCCTGGTGCCACGAGGGGTGCGGGGCCAACCCGTAGGAGCCCTCCCCTGTCTCCAGCCTTTCCCCAAAATAGACAGAAGCCCTTCCTTCCTTTCCAGTGTGGCCGCTGCCATAGTTCAGTCCTGAACGGGGCAGAATTTCCGGTTGCTGAGAAAGCATGGACTTTGAAGCCAGGTCGACCTTGGAGAGGATGTGGCTGCAACTCTAGGCAGATTCTCAACCTCTCTGAGCCCCGGGCTCTCCAGCCGCCCGGAGACTCCCATCAGAAGAGACTCCATCCACAGCCCCGTAGCGCCCAGCGGTGCCACTGGCCACCGGGTTACAGGCCGCGTCTTGCCACGGGCCACGTTACAGCCAGGGCCCCGTGCGTACCCAGTGCACCCTGCCTTCGCCCTGTGGGGCGCCTCGTGGAGGCAGGCGCCTCCCCCGGGAGCTCACCTGTCTCTGCCCTCCTGTGAGACGCGCCCCCGCTGGAGATGCTGCAGCTCGGGGTCCCAGCCGGTGTTTGGGGCTGACAGAGGAGTCACAATTGGGCAGGCACAAGGGGCCAGAGCTGCTCAGGGCCACCTGCAGATTGGTCTACCAGAAAGTTCTATGAACCTGCTCACTGTGTGTGCCTGCGCACACACACACACACGCACACACACACGGCACAGTCACACGGCCACAGATAAACACACAGCTGTACACAGCTGTTCGAATTTATCCCCCAGCTGGGGCCAAGTTTGCATTTCATCCCAGTGACATGGGCCTGCTTCGCTCAGGGAACAGACACAGGGACACAGAGTCACAGGGACACACGGCCACAGGGACAAACAGTCACAGAGAAACATGGCCACAGGGACACATGGCCACAAGGAAACACAGCCACAGGGACACACAGTCCCAAAGACACACAGTCACAGGGACACACAGCCACAGGGACATGCACACTTGGGCCAAGCTGAACAACTGATGTGTTACTTCCCTCGCCCCAAGGGGACACTAAGTGGGATCCACTCCTGGGGGGAGGGGTCTGTGGGCCAGGAGACCAGCCACAGCCGTTGGAGGCCAGGAGAGGGGGATGGGGCCAATGTGGACTCTTGACCCCTCAGGTTTCTCCCCAAATGTCACTTCTTCAAAAAGGCTTTACAGACCCCCATCCAGGCCCTCTCCTTTGTCACTGCCGTAATTCCTCGTCTGTCCCGTCTCTGTCCCGTCTCGGTCCCTTCTCTGTCCCTCTAGACCACGAGTGACAGGGGGCAGGGACATGTCTGTGGACTCCGGCCCGCTGGCCCATCCTGGCTCCCCGTGGGGCTCCTCCCCCAGGACGTGGCGCCCAGAGTGGGCGGGAGGCAGGTGCCCAACAGGGCTTCCTGCCCAGCGGCTGGTGGGGAACCACGCAGAGTCTCGCATCTGGAGCGTGACGGGGACCCCGGACCGCCAGGCACTGGGGCCAAGCGGATGTTGCATGACCATTCGAGACAGTGGGAGGAGGGAGCAAACCCTAGAAACTTCTGGAACCAAGCTTGCAAACTCTGCAGCCAGGTGGCCAGCAGGCCCACGAGCCACATCAGGACCGAGCTCCCGGGTCCCCGCCATGAGAGCCACGTGGATCCGTGGAGATGGAATGTCGTCGAACGAGGTTCAGAAACACCGGGGGTGCAGGTGGCCGCCTGGCCAGGGGCGCCTGTGCTCCCCTCACAGGTCACGGCTCACTGTGGCTCTGGGTCAGCCAGTTCTAGATGCTTCCTTGTAGAAATTCCGAGACAGTTTTCACAGACAAGAACCAGGACGTTGAGATGAGCTTTAGATACGAAATAAAAACCCCCAGCTACACCAAAGGTCTCCACAAAGTGACATTCTCTGTTTAAAGCCAAAGAAAGGGGGGCACCTGGGCGGCTGAGTCAGCTGAGTGTCCAACTTTTGGTTTCACCTCAGGTCATGATCTCACGGTTTGTGGGTTCGAGCCCCGTGTCTGGCTCTGTGCTGATAGTGCAGATCCTGCCTCTCCCCAGCTCTCGCATGCATGCGCGTGTGTGCTCTCTCTCTCTCTTTCAAGAGAGAGATGACACTTAAATGCATATAAGACATTTAACACAAAATAAAGACATTTTAAAAATACAAATGAAAGGGAGCGTGCAGACAGGCTAAGCCTAACTTGGGCCACAGCCTCCTGAGAACACCATGTGAGCCAGACCCCAAGTACGGGGACCCCAACCATCCCCCCAACCCTGTGCTCTCTGCAGTCGGGCAGATGGTCCGTCCAAGTCCGGGGGTCACGTCCTGGCAGGAAGCAGGTGGCCCCCTTGAAGACGGGGGCTGGGGCAGACACTAGAGGGCCAGGGCGGGGCTCAGTGGGCCACAGGGGCCCCGCCCACCGTGGGGAGTGGCCTGCGGGACGCGGACAGCATCCAGCTCGGTGCCTGATGGAAGGGAAGTGAATCTAACTTCCTCCCGGGGTGTGGGTGCTCTCCAAGGACTCTGGCTGCGCACGTGGGGCCTGTGGAATGGGCGAATCCTTCCAGCTGTCAGCCTGCCGATCCCAGCCCAGGCTTCCTGGCTCCCGGGAGCATTTCATGGATCTCAGGAGAGGCAGCACATTCTTCTTCCGACAGTTTTCAGACAAGTCAGATGTGCTAATTTAATGTTAAGGTCTATGTCAGCAGGCGCCTCTCAGATGTCCTGAGTCCAAAAAGGGATGCGTCTACTGTGACCCAGTTTCCTCTTTCAAAAGCTGCCAGGGTTGATCCTGGCTTCATCCCGGGCTGAGCCTGGCTCCATTGTAGGGTGACTTTTGTCCACTGTGGGCTGGGGCTGGGTCTTCCTGGGCTGATCCTGGCTCTGTCCTGGGCTGAGCCTGGGTGCATCATGGGCTGACTTTTGTCCACCGTGGGCTGATCCTGGGTCCTCTTGGGATGAGCCTGGCTCTGTCCTGGGCTGAGCCTGGCTCCATCATGGGCTGACTTTTGTCCATATTGGGCTGATCCTGGCTCTGTGCAGGGCTGATCCTGGCTCTGTCCTAGGCTGATTCTGGCTCCTTCCTGGGCTGAGCCTGGCTGCATCATGGGCTGATTTTTGTCCATTGAGGGCCGAGCCTGGGTCTACTATGGGAGACTGGGTCCCTTCAAGTCTCTGCCGTAAACCACTGCACCTTGTCTGGCCCTGCTATGTTTCCCCCCGACCTGGGGAGGCAGTGCGGTCTCCCTTGCTCTCCCATCTCTCCTGGACCCGCTCCCATGAGCCTGAGGTCCTACTCTCTTACTCATTGCTGTCTTTCAGACTGAGCCACTACAGAGGAATCATGGGGCCCAGGAACTAACACTGTGATGTTTCTTTTATCTGAGGACCAGTCTTACTGGCTTTGACCAGACCATGCCCATTTTATGGACAAAAGTCCCCGGTGGCACTGTTCCCAGCTCAGAGCAACTCTCCCCCTTGCAAGTGACCCCTTCCTTTGGGCTGTGACTCCTTTAAAACCAGGAGCTGGTGACAGAGGGGGGCCAGAGTGTCTGGCCATCTGTTGCCTGAGGTTTTTAGCCAAAACCAGCAAATCGTGGACAAGAAAAAATAACAAATATTGACATTTTGGGTTTGATTCCCTGAAAACATTTCTATTATCTATGCCTCTTCCCACCACTGGTGATGGAGACCCTGTCCGGAAGGCAGGGGGACCCCTGTCTGCGAGGCCTGCCACGGGCTCTGCAGGGTAGCCCGTCCACACTCACCTGGCCTCCCAGCTCTGGTGACCCCGGCTGTCCAAGCAGAAGCTGAGCTTTGGTCTCTTTGTCTTTGAAACTATGTAAATATCTCCCAGCCAAAGACTTGGTTAAAACATCTTTCCTTCTGTCTGTCTGGACCTCACAACTCAGATGTCCCGTGGTTGCCACTTGACTGGCCAGTGGCTCTGTGGGCTAGCCTTTCCTCCAGGGGAGCAGAGCTGGGGGCGGGAGGCCCGTGGGAGGGACGGCAGAGCTTGGGGCTGGGGGATGCAGCTGGGGTGCAGCCTCGGGGCTCAGGGACAGTGTTCCAGGAACAGTTTGCTGTCCCCTCCCCGAGGGGGGACAAGGACGCAGCCCTGCTCACTCTGGGGATCGGGACCGGGGAGCCAGCATCTAGCGGGGAAGGTGAGGTCCTACAGGTGGTCAAGGCCTCCGCAGGACCTGGCCGCCCGCGAGCCAGCCGTCCCCTGCCTCCCCGGTCTCCGAACTGCCAGGGAAGCAGGCCCTCTGTAACACTTTTACCGCGAACCTTATCCTTGGAGCTCAAAGGGAGGGTCCCTGAGCGTAGGTCCCCCAGGTGTGGGGCCCACACGCACTCAGGTCAAGTCAGCAAACGTGTGACCGCACACGCTGGAACGTTCCGATCCCGAAATGCCCAGGACGGGGCTGCACAGAGACACAGGATGTGGATGAGCGGTTGCTGGGGGTGGGGGAGGCGGGGGAGGCTGCGTGGCAGTGAGGGGTCCGGGTGTCTCTCGTGGGGGGCGCACACGTGCTGAAGCCGGCTGTGCCGACGGCCACGCATCTCCGTGAGTACACGCGGGCCGCTGACTTGTGCGCCGTAACAGGTGAAGGACAGCTGTGGGAAGAAAGAATGCCCCCGCGGGAGGAGAGTCTTCTGGGAAGACGTCTCCACGGGCAAACGCGGGTGAGGCTGGGTCCCACGCCGGGGCCGAGTCTTCCCGCTGGTGCCGCGCCCCGGCCGCCGAGGGTCCCCGTCGCTGCCACCCGCGCTCGCCCTGGAAGAGACAGGTCCACGCACGGCTGCGCCCGCGCTCCGTTCCCCTTCCCGCGTGCGTTTCCACCTCGGCGCGGGATTCCACGGGCGCTCCCATGTCGCCTTTGAGCAGTCATGGAAATTTCCCACGACATTTAGGCCAAGATGAGTCAATGACAAAGGAAATCTTTTTTGGTTCGTCTCTGGTAACGAAGACTTGAGAGGCCAGTTATTAAGGATCTGCCCAGATAATGTTTCACGACTCTTTCAACCCGAGTGGACTTGTTCCCGGTGTCGATCGACACCCAGCCTGCAGCGGGGCAGGGGCTTAATCCTCGGTAGAAAACAAGGTATCAACCGTACTTCTGAGGCTCCGCAGTTCTCTGTCACGAATGCCACCGGCCCCTCACCCCCAGCCACAGGGGCGTCTCCGGAAGGCGGCTTCTCTCCCAGCAGGGGTGCCCGTCCGTCAGTGGGCACCGGCTGGACTCCAGGGCCGAGGGCACAGGGGCTCCAAGACCCCGGGAGCCACAGTGGGGGCTCCTGCAGTGACCCTCAGCAGCCCCCGAGAGGGTCCTTGCCGTGACCCTGGACACTGGCCATCATCCCTCTGTCTCCGATCCCCGGCCCAGGCCCGCCTGAGGTCCTGCAGGCTCTGGCTGGGCCCACACACCCTCCCTCTGGGCAGGCCCAGCCCAGGCCCAGGTCTGGACCACACAAGGAGCATCCCACAAGTCCCCTGCGCTGCTGCTCGGCCCAAAAGGTGCCAGAGGACTCGGGGAGGGGAGGGCGCCGGCTTCGCACCCCGGGGATCTGTAACCATGGTAACCAAGGCCCAAGAACAGCCGCTTCCACCCAGAGGACGTTTCCGGAAAGATGTGCTGCCCAGAGGCCCGGTGACTGGTCAACGAGGGACACAGGCCTGGGCCAGGCCGACACTCGGGCAGCCCACAGCCCCCCGTGGGTCAGCGAAGGCTCTGGTGACCACATGGCACATCAGTGTCCCTCTGCTCCGGGCTGCTTCCCTCCCTCAGACCAGAAGCCGTCCTGTAGGCCCCGATGCCGCCTCCCAGGGGGCCTCCCAGATTCGGGCTCTTCCCATCCCTGCTGGCAGGTGGCAGGGGAGGCAGGGTCTGTGCCCCTTCCAGGAACGTCCCAGCCTTCACACAGTGGGAACTCGTTCTCGGTACACAGTCTCTGAATCTCTGATAAAAATAGTGAATGGCCCCATCTTTCCAGGGGTTGTCTTCACAAATGCCAAGGGTAACCGTCGTGTCCAGGCTGGTTGGTGCAGGAGGTGGAACAGAGGGGCCGACAGGGTGGCTCGTGTACCCTGAGAGCACCCCAAGGAAGCCCCGCCCAACACAGCACCTCGTTTCCTCCGGAAACCCCTCTGGCCCATGAGGTCCTGTGGGCGCCTTGGAAAGGACGCATGAGCGGAGGGAGAGCCGTGGCTGGGACAAGAGCAGTGCCAGAGAGGAGCGTGGGCAGCGGTGGCACGTGTCCCCAGTGACGACCATTGCTGTCCTCCCAGATGGGCTCGGTGCCCGTGACACTCAGGCCCTGCATCAGCAGGGGCCGTCCTCAGCCGTGACCTCGTATCTAGGGGGACTGGCCCTGGGAAGGCCCCCAGACCGAGGAGGGGCGCCGAACAGGGGCCACTCAGCACTGCGACAGACCCCCCCACACACACACACCCCAGGAGCTGAGTTCTGGGGTCTCTCCGGGCACCTGCTGGAGGCAGCCTGGCCTTGTGGTTTCCCCTGCCTTCCGTGCCCCGGGAAGGACGGCTGTCCAGGACGCAGGCCAGCCGAGAGGAGCCCTCCTGTGCGACAGACACGAGGGAGCGAGCCTTGGAATGAGCCTCAGCCGGCCCTCAGGCGGGAAGCTGGGACTCGGCAGTTAGCATTCTGGTCACCGGAGCTGCTGGCACCTTCCTGACACAGACACGGACGTGACGGAGAACCGTCCTCCCAAAGATCGGGGGGCCCCTCCCCGGGCTGAGCGTCCTGATTGTAAGTAGGTGGCTCACACTTCAATTTGGCGAGAACATTAAACCGCGTCCCAGAGGGGCTGTCGGATGCCGGGCAGAAGAGCAAGTGCCCCCGGGGGAACTCTCAGAAAGAGGGCACGCAGGGAGCTGCCGTGGCCGCCTGCCGTGGCCGCCTGCCGTGGCGCCCCGACGGGGCAGCCGAGCCTGGCTTCAGTTTCCTGTCTTCGGGGCGGGACCTCTGGGAGGCGCAGGGGCCCTGCTCTGTGCACCCGGGCAGGCCCCCGGGGGCCACCTGGGCGGTCGCGGGCCACGACCTGGCAATGTGAGTGGCCCAAGCCCGGGACCCACTGAGGGCGGGGCAAAACTCGTGTGTCTGCCTGCCCAGGTCACACAGCCCCGCCCCTGGGCACTGCCTGGGGACCGTCGCCCCCAGAAGCTCACGGGCCACGCGTCATGGACAATAGCAGCCCTGCCTTTCCTGGCAACAGACCGGGACTCAGTCTCACGCCCAGGTCCGCGCCCCGGGGGCTGCTGCTGGGAACAGGGGGGCTGGGCCTGGCCCGGCCAGCACCTGCTAGAGCTGCGGTCCCGGAGGCTTGCGTGCACGCCGTTTCCTGCCGGTCCCGGGACGGCTGACGGGTCCAGACCGGATCCGAAGTGACACACGGAAGGCGGGGGAGAGCCGCGGGCCCCGGCGAGGCGGGCGCCCCGTGACGTCAGCCAGCCGTGGGCTCCCCGACTGTGGAACGCGAGGGCGTGAGGCTCCCACGAGCAGGCGTGTGCGAGAGCACCTGGCAGGAAAATCAGTAACATCCCAAGTCAGCAGGCAAAGCGAGCCCCACGGCCCCTCCCAAACAGGACAGTGCACCCCTGGACAGAAGGTGCCCTTCCAGCGGACAGGAAGTGGTCATGTTCTGGAAGGAGCGACGGAAAAAAGTCATTTTTCACAGAAGTGTCACGCATGGGACAGCAGCCCTCGCAAAGGCACTTGGCACGTTGGCTTCTCCGAGCTACGGAGCAACGCCGGGTCGCGGGGCACGTCCCCAGGGGTGCCGAGTGCATTTCCCAGAAAAAAGAGAAGCTACTTCTGTCACAGGGCATCGGGGGCAAAGACCACCGCGGGCCCCTGCGTCCCCTCACCAGGCCTGGGGCACTCCTCGGGCGCTCCCCCCCTCCCAGGATGAACGCTTGTCATGGCCCACGGCTCGCAGAGGGCTCCCACCGCGTGCCAGCCGGGCTTTGCCGTCATCTGGGATCTGAGGGGTCAAGTCCTTCTATGTGATGATGGTTCTGTCACATAGAAATAAAAATGGCTGGGATTTTCAGAACGGCATTAGGCAACAGTGGTGCGTGTGGACAGGTCCTGTTGTAATTGAAGCCTGTGGCAGTCTAGACTCTTAATTATAAGTGGGCTTCGTGCCCAGTGTGGACCCGGATGTGGGGCTTGAACTCAAGACCTGAGATCAAGACCTGAGCAGAGATGAAGAGTCAGACACTTAACAGACTGAGCCACCCAGGTGCCCCGAGACTCTTTGCTATAAAAGACAGAAAACACGACCAAATTAACTTCAAGGGCATGTATGCGTTCACATGGCTTAAGCTTCAGGTCTGGCTTGATCAAGCATCCCAGTCTGGTCTCTAAGTGCGTATCCATGTTCTAGCACAGCTGTCTTCTTTGTCACAGGATGGCTGCAGCGGGTCCAGACCGTTCCCACAGGTACAGACTCGAGGGAACAATGAGCGTATTTTGTCCAGAATTCCCAGCAAAATCCTCGTCATTCTTCATTGGCTCGCATGGGGTCACTTCCCCATCTCGGCCAGGAGAATCTGGTGCTTTGATGACCTGCATAGCTCAGTGTGGACTGGAAAAGGGAGAGAGGCAGAATACCATGTGGGGTGACCCCAAACAATCAAGGTCCACGCAGAGCCCCCCTCCCGCCTCCTCTCCCAAGATGGCCCCTCACAGCAGCGTTTTGACTGCCCACCCCTGCTCTCCAGACCACGGCTGGCACAGCTGGAGGACCAGAATCCGAGCTTTGTGGCCAAGACGGGGACCTGAGTCTGTTGGAGGCAGAGCTCCCCAGGAACAGCCCCGACCCCCACGGCCAGACCTCCCTTTGCTCCTCTGCAGACTGTGAGATGCCCAGAGGCTGCTGGGAAGTTCCCGCTCAGGTGCTAGCCTGCACAACCTGACCGCCAGTGGGGGTGCCTCCCGCCGCGGGTTCCAGCTTCTACCAGGGTAGCTACTGTCCCGGACAGACAGGCACTCTGCAGCACCCCACGTATTCCGCTCAGAGTCTGTTAAGACTTTTGGGCACAGATTTCCAACTTTGTCCACGTTGGCTTTTATGGAGAGAACGACATTTCTCTGCGGACTCTGGCTATGATCGAGCTTATCCATTTCCCGATGTTAAGCTGTCTTTGCATCCCTGGGATAAACCCACTTGGAATCTGAGGTCTGCAGTTACCCTTCCTCACGTTTTTGATTTTGAGCTGCTAGTGTTCCAGTGACGATTTTTGCATCTGGGTGGCCAATAGGTTTTTCCGAATCGGTTTCAGATTTTTTTTAAGTTTATTTATTTATTTTTGAGATGGGGGGGGATGTGCACAAATGGGGGAGGGGCAGGGAGAGACGTTGAGAGACAGAGAGAGAGAGAGAGAGAGAGAATCCCAAGCAGCCTCTGCTGTCAGAATCCACAAACCGTGAGATTATGACCTGAGCCGACACCAAGAGTCGGATGCTTAACCAACTTAACCGACTGAGCCGCCCAGGCTCTGTGTGTTGATCGAAGTTACGCTGGCCTCAGAAATCGAACTAGGAGGTATCTAGACTTTCTCAGAAAGGTCTGTGTAGCTTGGGAATCGCTTGTTCTTTACGTGTTGGAAAAGATTCCCCAGGCAATCAGGTTTTTCAGAAATCTGTTGTTATCGACTGGTCCGTGCAGTTTTTCTCATGCTTCTTGAGGCCATTCTGTTCATTTATACTTTCATTGGATTTTCAGATTTTAACTGTGTGTCTTATTGTTATATAATTCTGCATGTTTACATTCTTGTTCTTTTTCTGGGTTCTATTTGCCATGGATCTCTTTCTTTGTTGCTATTTTTTCCCACACACCAGCAGTTGGATTATTGGTCAAGTTGGAAGGTTTTCTGGTTTTTCGGCTTTTGCTTACAAGACGCTCAGTTCTTTCCCCCAGTTTGCTTGTTATTATCCTTTAAAACTAAGGGAGTTGAAAGGTGCATAGACCTTCATTCCCCTCACAATGACAAGATCGAAGGCTGGCGGTGTGCCGCTGGCGAGAGCTGTTGACATGTCCCGGGATTGTCCCCAGCAGCATCTGCAGCTTGACGGTGTCCCAAGCACTCTGGCTGTGGCTGTGCTCCCCTCTTTGAGCCCGCAGCTGTTTCGGGATTTGTTTAAATTCTTAGTGGCCGGGGGTCTCTGTGGCAGCCAGGGGGGCTGGCCCAGCCCAGCGTGAGGAGGGGCTCCCTCCGTGTCGGGTCCGTCCGGGGTCCCTCCCTTGTGAGCGCTGCGGCCGTCCCCTGTCGGGGGAAGTGACAGGCACGGCCCAAGTTGCTGAGGGGTCCTTACCACGCGCTCTCCTTCACGGCCAGTCTTGTCACCAAGGTGAAAAAAATGTGGTCCCGACAAAAGCATTTTCTCGGCATTCTTGAGGTTTTATGAGGTCTGTTATACGCACGAACAAATGTTACAAAGACCTAACACGGACTTGCAAACAAGTGTGTGCTTTGTGTGACACGTGGTCTTTTGTAAGACAATTACTATTTCTAAAAAAAATTTTGTTTTAATGTTAATTTTCGAGAGACAGAGAGAGAGAGAGAGAGAGAGAGAGAGCACGAGCAGGGGAGGGGCAGAGAGAGAGGGAGACACGGAATCCAAAGCAGGCTCCAGGCTCCGGGCTGTCAGCACAGAGCCCGACGCGGGGCTCGAACTCACAAACCGTGAGATCATGACCCGAGCCGGAGTCGGTCGCTTAACCGACTGAGCCCCGCAGGTGCCCCGGCAAGACAATTATCTCGACCTTGCGACTGAAGACTGGGGTCTCCTTCATCCACCGAAAGCTGGCCGAAGCACGTGACCCCCTGTCCCCGCGGACGGGCTGTGGCAGGTGCGTCTCCGGACTCCGGCGGGTCTGCCTGAGGGCCTGAAGCCTGTTCCTCAGAGCCGGGGGCCCCAGGACCTGGGCCCAGGGCCTGTGTGCCCTTCCTGCTCCCTCTGCGGCGTGCACCCCCCAGCGGCCCGCCCGCCCGCAGCTCCTCCGCGCTGACTCCCCGGATGCCTCAGTCTCCTTCCCGTCCGAAGGTTTGTCCTTCTGTGTGATCATCAGAGAGACAGATGCCGTTCATTCCTCGTCCCGTATGCGGGACAGTTTCCGGGCTCTGTGATGTGTGTGGGCTGTGTGGTTGTGCATGTTGTATACATGTGTGCTGCACGCGTGTGTGTATGTTGTGTGCATGCATGTGGCGTGTGCGTATGCTGTGTGTGTGTGTGTGTGTGTGTGTGTGTGTGTGCGGGTGCACACATGTGCACACAGGGCTCCATCCCGTGTCCACCAGTGGCAGGACTGCGGTCTGGTTTGGGTCCCTCCCTGGGGGCTGCTAGAGCCCCCCCAACTAGGGCCGCTGCAGGGAACCCCTGGGGGACCGCATCTGGGGTGTCCTCTGTCCTCCAGGCCCAGGGTCTATGGCTCCCGCTCGGCCCTGGGTCCGCATGAATGGAGGGGAGGTCCCCTGCCCTCTGAGGTCACGGGGATGTGCTGGGGACGGAGCCTCAAGGGGCCCTTGGGATCCCCGCAGCCGTGAGGGCCGCTCAGGTTTCTGGTGGGCGTGGGCTGGGGGTCCCGACCCGGAGGCCGAGGGGGCTGGCACGTGGCCAGAGGAGGTGGACCCCCAGGTGGCTTCCCGTCCACGTGCACCAGCCACAGAGGTTCCCGCAGGGCCGGGTGGGGTGCGTTTCCGGGCTCCTCCCCCACCCCCGTCCGCGGGTGGTGGGGGGTTTGGGAGGAAGTCCGCGCGAGGACAGGCAGCCAAATATTTTAAATGAAAACCTTTTTCCAAGTGATTCTGAAGTCAACGAAAACCAGCATAATACTTTCATTCCAGAAAATGGCTTTTACAAACCTTTTCACTTTCCCTCGTCCCGCTGAGGCCTCGGGAGTAGGAAGACACAGGATCCACAAGGTGTCACGGCCGCTATTATCCGTCCCGGGAAGCAGTGTCTTCCCTAAACGCAACAGCGTCCTGACGCTCCAAGCAGAGAAAGCAAACGACGGAGAGCCGGAGGCTGCGAGTCCAAGGTTAACATCGCGTTCTGGGGAGTGAGTGACAACAGACACCCCCCAGCGGGAAGGCAACCCCACACTTGGGGGGCGCTCAGGAAGCGGGGGCGGGGGGGCCCTTGCCGGGTGTCTGCACCTGTGTTCCCTGAGGTGACGGCGGCCCAAAGCCACCGGACCTGCCAGGGCTCCTGAGGCCTGCCCTTTCCAGCCGGGACCCTCAGCAAGTGCACTCACAACCCCCGCTCCGGGTAGCCCCTCCGTTCGGCCTCCCCCATCCCGGAGGGGGACCCCCAAAGCACAGGGAGCCCCGCCCTCGCCCCCTCCCTGCCCCTCAGCTGGCGGCACGGCTCTGGCTGGGTGGGCCCCGCAGGGCAGCTACTGGGGACGCGGCTCGGGGCGCTTCCCCTTGGCCAGAAGGTGCCGAAGAAAGTCAGTCTACTGGGAAGGGACCAAAGGTCCTACGTACGCATGTGCACACACACGTTTGTGTACACGTGCCCTACGTGCGCGTGCATCACACAGCACGTGCATGCACACGTGTGTCCACACGAGCGTGCTCACCTGCCCGTGCATTCACACGCACACACGCGTGCATAGACACGTGCACATGTGGGCATGCACTCACACACGTGCACGCGCACTCTCACACCAGAACTGAAACACACGCACACGCTCACACCGGGACACAGGGCACGCTCACGTGCATGTCCACAGCTCTCTCGCTCTTCCCACTGCCCCCCCCCATCCTGCAGACACTTCCTCAAGGACTGGACAGGGTCGGGGGCCTCAGCGCTACTGGGCAGCGCAGTGCCCCCCGCCCACTGCTCCACTCAGCCGGGCGACCCGCCCCAGAAACCCTTCCAGCAACAGCGGCCTGGCCAGACAGATGGACAGACGGACCGGGCTCCTGGGGGCAGGACCAGCCTGGGACACGCAGGGTGGGGCCTTCAGGTGCTCATGCCGGCCACACCGGGGTGTCAGAGAGGGGAGGAGGGCAGTGGCCCCCAGGGTGCTTGGGGACACCTGGAGGAGGGGAGACCCAGGCCCAGCCCCTTAGGCCCATGACTCCCCAGGAGGAGAAGGTCAGCATTCTTTGCCAAGGCTGGAATTCTGACATCAGATTTTCCATGCTTGGCTGGAGGGTGGGGGTGGGGGAGCCGTTGCCGTTGCCGGGGAGGGAGGGAGAGACGGAGGGAGGGAGGGAGGGGTGGGGCGCGCGGGTGGAGGCGGGAGCCTCCTCTGAAGGCCTGGCCTGCTTCTGGGCCCCCCACTGCCCACGCCCGCCCGGCCGCCTGGAGCGCCCTGGCCACGGGCCATCCTGAGACTTTCTCATCCCCGCTTGAGGCCTCGCTGAGTCACGTGGGGGCTGGGTTAGGGGCTCTAAAAATAGCCAGCGGCTGGGGCCAGGCTGGGAGTTATTATTAGGCTGGGACAGAGCCCCTCCTGGGCGGGCTCCCTTCTCTGAGGAGGAAGGGACGTGGTCAGGGGTGGTGGGGCTGCCTGGACACTCAGGCCCATCCCTCCCTGGGCCCAGAGGCCGGAGTCCCTGCGCCTGTGTTCCTCCCACCGGACACCCTTTCTCCTCGGCTCCCCGGGGCTCCCCACAGGGAGGCCCCTGGCCCTTTACACGGGTCAGAGTGCCCCCTGAAGAACAGGCTCATGTGGGGGTCAAGTGAAAATGATCCAGAATTTCAAGACAAGCAGGGGGTCCCTCTGAGCTTGGTGTCCTGTGGGACTGTCCAGCCCACGCCCCAGGAAGCTGGCCCCGCACCCCATCCCCAGAGGTCATTTTGGTCACCCGAGGAGAGAAGTCACAGCCTCGGAGCCTGCAGGAGTTTGAGCCATCTCAGGGTGCAGGAGTTCCCCAAACACCCACGCCCAGAGTTTGTTTCCAGAGGAGAAACGACCGTCAGGCCAGCACCTCTCCTGGTTACCGTGACCCATTCACATAGTGTCGTGGCCCTCGGGACAGTCCTTCTGCTGGGGAAGGAGCGAGTGGCCGCTGGGGGCTACCCCATGGGAGCCAAGCCCCGGCTAAGAAGCCCGTGCTCTGAGCCCCTCCCTCGGAAACTCTCCAGTGAACCCCTGCGCCCTGGACGATGGGGGCGCTGACCCAAGGGCACGCCTGCAGGGTCCTCCACCCATCACAACCCCCTCCTCCCATCCAGCCCAGGACTTCCAACTCGGCCGGCACGGCCTCCAGCCTCACCCCAGAGCCCCAGCATCCTCCAGTGCCAGAGACCCCTGGGAGGGGCGCCTACCCGAGGGCCGGACCCCAGCCTCACCCCAGAGCTGGCTGGTGCTCTCCCACCTGCATGGGGTCACCTCTGGTGTTAGAGCCGCGTCCACGCAGCAGTGGGGCAGGAAGGTGCCGGTGCTCCAGAACTGACTAGCTTCCGGACTCAGAGGGAAAGTGAGCCGGATGTCCTGGGGCAGAGCCACCCTCTGCCTCTCTGGACAGAAACACAGTGAGGTCCGGGAGGCGGGCGGCCCGGCCCAGGCTCCTCAGGAAGCCCGAGGAGACAGGAACTTCCCCAGAGTGCCCGTGCCCGAACGTCCCTGGGCTGGGGGAGACACGGCTGCGACCTACCAAACACTAACGAGGTCAAGTGACCAAAGGGGCACTTCGGCCATGGGTGTTGCATGATACCCAGAGAGTGCCAGCTTCTGGGGGTTCAAGACAAGGTGGTCATGATGGTGCCCACGGGGCTCAGTCCCCGAGCACAGGGGCCACCTGAGGACAGTGATATCCTGGGAGCTCACAGCTGGGGCTGGGACTCCACCCTCCAAGGCAGGGGCCCGACCTCTCGAGGTCCAGAGGAGAGAGCAAGGCCGGCCAGGCCTGGGGGGTTCAGGTTCACCCCTGACCCCAGAGTGGGGTGTCTGGAAAGGCCGTCACACATTGTGAGAGAAGAAACCATTTCCACGTTCGCGTCCCAGACCTTACGACGAAGATGAGAAAGGAATCTGTGGGCTGCAAGGCCACGAGCCAGGGTTTGTCTGTCTGCCTCAGGGGACACAGAGCCCTCCCGAGGTCTCCGGGACTGTGATCCCGAGTGCCCACTTCTCAGGGCTGCACACATGGGGAAGACTGTCCAGCCGTCTCGTCATCAGCCAATGCTCTCCAGGAGGTCCCCTCGGCATGCAGGGGACAGTTCTGCAGGGGGACGGGTGCGGTCTGTGCGGGTGCGGACGAGTGACTGACCCCAGAATCGGGGTGAGCCTGTCACACCTGGGTCACACTGGTGAGGGGCCGCCGGCACAGGGGCTTGAAGCTGCCCACAGCACAGTGCTGCTGACGTCACATACCCATGTGGCCACCTGCGAATGTCCGTTCCAGCTGCCATCGAAGTATATCACCAATGACGCTGAATTCCCAAAAAGCCAAGGGGTAAGCAGGAATTCTGCCCCCCGATCTCCGGCTGGTGCCCTGGAAGCACCACTTCCCAGGGGGCCTGCCCCACACACAGTCCTGAGTCCCTCGGACTGGCCGCCCGGGCCCGGCCCTGTCCTGCAGCTGAAGCCCGGGGAACGGCGTGGCCCCTTCAGTGGGGCCGCAGAGAAGGTGACCCTGAGACGGCCACCATCCCACGTGAGCTGCCCAGTGCCGGGACCGGGGGAGCCACATGCTACTGCGACACCAGCCGAATGACAGGCACCCGCTGCTGGAGCCCAGTCGGGGCAGTTTTCCGTCCGCCTGGCAGGGGTAGACGTGTGCGCGGGCAGGCTGAGCAAACGCTTCAGGAGGGAGTGTAGGTTAGAGTCAGGGGTGAGCAGGGCTGGGGGGAGATGGGGCAGGGGGGCCACACCCACTCGCCCACCCCGCCCTAAGGAGAAAATTAAACTTCACATTTATCTTTTTGCTCCAAATAAAGGCCGACCTTTGAGAAGAGACAGCTGATTTGGGGTGATGAGAGGCAGACAAAGAGGCACGTATTCTGCCCAGGCCAGGTCTGGCCCGCAGGTCGCACCCCAGGCAGGTGGCGCGGGGCAGACAGAGCCCTGGGGCCAGCGGGGGCACCTCCTCCGCGGGCCGTCTGCACCGGTTCGCGGGTCCGCGGCAGCATCCACTGTCTGCCCTGTGCTCCTCCCGGCCACCCCCACCCCCGCTGGCCAGGCCTGCGGCTGAGCACTGGGCCCCGGGGCCTCTGGGAAGAAGGAGGGTGGCTGGGCTTCCCCAGAACTCCGGGGGGTGGGGGCTTTGCACAGCAGTTTGGGGAGCAGGACGGGTACAGACAAGACCCGCTGGGGGGTGTAGACAGACTTCCTGCTGGAGTGCTTCATCTGCTTTAGAGAACCCTGGGAGGCCGTGTTCCCTTTCACTTACCCGAGCTTCCACCCCCTTTCCCTCCCTCCCCCTGCTCCCTCCTCCCTTTCCTTCCCCTCCCTCTTCTCCGCTCCTCCCTCCTTCCCGCCTCCCCTGGCCCTTGCTAAGCCTGGGAACCTCCCTCCCCTCCTCTGGCCTTGAGGGGAACAGCTCCCACGATTGTGGTAGGTGCTTCGATCCCCCAGGAGATGGACCAGCAGGCCGCCCACCAAGCAGTGAGGGCTGTGTGTCTCTCCCCAGGATAGGGCCCAGGTCCTTGGAGCAGACGATGTCCAGGCTCTTGTGGACACTTGGGGTCAGGGTGGGACGGAGGGTTGCTTGGCAAAGAGCCCGCTCCCCACAACAGTCAAGTCCAACAGTCAGGCTTAAATAGGGTAGGCCCGGGACCAGAGGCAGGGACCTTGAAGAGGCCTTCAAGGACCCCAAGCTGTCTCCACGGGTGGGATCCCACCTGTTTGGTATCCCTTTCTGAGCACAGCCAGGTGGGGCATTTGGGCTTTCACCTGTAGGAGCCCTTCAGACCCCAGAGACGGGACCCTCAGCACCACCCCTTATCGGAACACTCTTGCTGGGATCTCCCCTGGGAGATGCCCCTACACGGAGCCCTGCGGTCTGTGTCCAGACGTCCAGCCCTATTGACGTCGGACATGGCCAGGCCCGCCACTGGACTCTGCAGCCTTGGGGTAAAGGCCACAAAGAGAGAGAGGGAGACTGAGGAAACAGACCAGGAGGTAAGGGGCCACCTCCATGACCACTCTGCCGGCCCCTCCCCAGCCCAGGACTGAGGGGACGGGGTGGGCTCGGTGCAGAGGCAACAGCGGGCCCCAAGCCAGGTGGGCACAGTGGTGTGGGACCCCTGGTCCTGCAGACCCCCTCATGGCAGCCTGGGCATGTGGGCAGCCCCCTCTCCCCGGGCCGGTGCCGCGCCTTGGGCAGCAGAGGAACGCTGGAAGGTTCTCGGGGGTCCGACGAGGCCTCTGGCCTGGGAGGATTGAGGCCCACTGCAGGGCTGGCCACGGGAGGGGAGGGGCGGGCCATCCTCCCCTAGCTGAGTCCCCGCCTGCAGCCACGCCCGCCTTTGCCCAGCGCCCCCACCCCGGATGAATCACCGAAACTCGGCACTCACACGCCCGCCAGACCGGGCTGCCTGCCTGAGGCCAGGACGCGCCATGCCCAACGCCCGCGTTCTGGCTGCTGGGGGCCCGGACGCCCGCGCTCTGCCAGCAGAGGCTTCTGTTCCCCGGGCCCATGGGCCAGGCTCTCCTTCCATCACTCCAGGAAATGGAAATGTTCCTAAAACTTTTCACTTCACAGCTGCTTTTACTTTTTAAGTCCGTGCTTAAAATAGCCTGGAGCCTTTTCCGAGGTTAGAGGGTTGGCCCTGCACTGCCAGGCGGGGAAGGGGGGGCTGTCAGGAGGACGCGCTCAGCCAGAAAGCGCTTCTCCTTTTTATGTAACTTTGGGTTGCGATGCTCATGTTTTGAAAGTCAGGTGACTTTCCTGTGCGTGGACTAGAGGGCTGCGTGTGCAGCGGCCGGCTCGCTCACAACCGTTTGCACAGCCGTGAACTCAGACTGAGGACTGTCCCCAACAAACCCTGGGTCCCTGGGCCAGACCCTGGCTGTGGTCCTCACCTGCACGCTACTGTCCTTGTAACGGCCCTGGGGGCCCAGCCTAATATCGCACAGCACTCCACAGGTGGGGAAACTGAGGCCGGGAAGTACAGTTGTTTGCCCAAGGCCGCACCCGGAGCCCCACCCCATCAGGCCAGGATGCCCCCGACCGGGAACCTTGCCCTTCACTCAGGAGAGCCAGGCTGCCCGGGGACCCCTGGCAGCTCACTTCCCTGAGGGCCGTGTCCCGGGCCAGCTCTGCCTTCCTGTCCACAGGAAAGTGGACAAGATGCCCTTGGGCTTCAGGGTGGAGTCCAGCAGAGTTCCCTGGGGCACCTCAGGCCCCCCCAAACATGGCCAGTACAGGAGGGGGGGCCCTGAGATTCTGCAGGTGCAGGCAACAGGTGCGCATGAGCCCCTGACCGTGCAGGTCACAGTAGTGGCCGGGCGGACCTCACCGAGGAGGCTCCCCAGGCTGCCTGGAAGCCGTGACACCTGAAGCCAGTTTGGAGCGGGCAGAACCAGTCTGACCACACTCAGGCCAGCTGTGGGCATGGGAGGGGGCACCGGGAGGGTCTGTGCAGACCTGGCCGGATGCCCTCAGGCCACCAACCACACAGGGCTGAGAGCCTCACCAGGGTGGCCGAGCGTCAGCAGGCTGTTGGGTCCTGTGCCCCGCCTCCCTCCCTGTCCCCCTCCTGCCCTGGGACCCATGACCCCCCGAGGATGGGGGCTGGAGGCAAGAGGCAGTGGCCCTTGGTTGACGCCCGCCACCCGTCTCCCCAGTCAGCTTCCTCTTCCTCCCCTCCCCACTCGGTGGCTTCGGGGCCAGTATGCCTGGTGGTGCCGGCCCAGAGCCGGTCCCCTGCTCTCTGTCTGCTCCGCCCCAGGGGCTGCACTCCCTGGCCCTTGTGCACACGCCTGGGTGCAGGGCCTGAAGCCCGACGGCCCCCATTGCTGGGCTGCACCTGGGCCTGCCGGGAAGGGGAGAATGGCCATGCCCCCTGGGAGCTCAGGAAGGTCCCTCCTGTGACTCAGTTAAGAGCCTGTTGATGGGGCCTGCGGCTGCCGAGAGGGCCTCTAAGAACCAGGACACCAGAGTCCGTGGGGAGCCCCAAGAGAGGGCAGTACCATGCCGGCCCAGATCACGGGGGAGAGGGCGTGGCCCCACTGGCCAGAAGGGGCGGGGTCCCTGCCGAGGTGGCCTGGCCTGGGAGCGGGTTTCTGCCAGGTGAGCAGGAGAGTCGAGGGAAGGTTCCACGCTCCCGCCTGAGCTGGAGCAAGGTTAGGGGCTGGTGGGGCTGCCAGGAGCTGAGTCCTGTGGGACAGGCCATCCCACACCCATGTCCTGGGCATGCTCCTGGGTCAGTCCTATGACAGTGCCCTGACTCGGGCTTCCTGGAAGAACGGCCTACAGGGAAAGGAACGCACTGGAACTAGTCCTCAGAGTCAAGCCATCACTGTTTCGTGTGGGCTAACGTAAGCAGAAGCCCCTTTCCGGCCGACTCTGCAGGAAAACCCACCACCCCGGGGCTGCTGACCCCGGTGACTCCTTGGGGGGAAGGGGGGACCTCCCCAGCAAGGATGAAGCCTTGCCCCCCCCCCCCAGAGCCGGATGACCCCAGGGCCCAACTCATCCTGTGCAGCTGTAGGCGAGCCTGTGGAACACGGGGGCCCTTCTCAGTCCAATCGCAGGGCTGGACAGCAGCTTCAGGATCTCGGGGTGGTGACCCGGGCTCCATCTACCCACCCCTGTCCACGCTCCCCTCCGCTCTGGCCCCACGGCCCCGGGCTTGCGTCCTGACCTCTATGCGGGTCCGGGCGGGGTGGGCCGGGGAGAGGACGGCCAGGGCGTTTCTTCCCATCCTTCCTGCCCTGGGCCGTGCCACCATGGCCCTCACAGGCCGTCCCTGCCCTCACCCTGCAGGACCGGGCACGTTCTCCACCCTGTCACCTACCCACACCCGGGGGACACCTTGCGGGCTCTCAGCCGATGCCCCCACCAGAGTTGGCACAGACGTGGCTCACCCACTAAGCAGGTCCCCTCCCTTGGCTCAAATTCTCTTCTGGGAAGGTTTTGTTTACAGTCTCATGAGTATTTCCTGACGTACCTGACTAATATCGGTGCTTCACCTCTGGCCCCTCCTCCGCCAGCCTCGGCCCCCAGCCCCCTTCCAGCCTGACCTGGGTCACCATGAGAATCCCCAGAGTGATGCTGTCACTGTCTCCGTGCTCCCAACTTGCACAAGGAGCCCCATGCGTGAGGGTCACCCTGGGCTGCGTCCCCTGAGGAGGGACCGGACAACGTGTCTCAGACCCGGCGCCGGCCTGCAGGAGCAGTCGGGGCTCAGCAGACCCAGAGGAAGTTGGGCTCCCCAAAGCCCGGGCCCGGGGTCCCGGGCAGGGCTCAGATGCCATCAGGGCCCCCGGCCCTGGCCTCCGTCTCATTCTGTCTCCAGCTCTCTCAGGCTCTGTTGGCCTGTCCCTGTCTCTCTGTCCCTCTGGCTCCTCTCTCTTGTCTTTTCAGGCGGCCTGGCCTCTTCTTTGCCTCTTCAGACAGCTTCCTCTGCACATGCGGTAGCTGCTGGAAGGGGTTCCAGCCCATCTGGTCTCACAGCTTGCTGCCCTCGGCCCCCAAGCGTGGGCAGCAAAGCCCCCTGGGACCTGCACGGTCTGTGGAAGGAGCGGACGAGGGGAGAGGGGTCCTCGAGGGGCAGGGGGCCCGGCACCTCCAGGACCCCCGAGGGCCCCCAGCCGGCAGTGCAGGGGTGGTCCCGTGCTGGCTCCGTTCCTGTTCAGGAAACTGGCCGTGAGAAGGAGGTGGGTGTCCCAGAGTCAGCTGGGCATCCTTGCCGCGGCCCTGGGAGGAGCCCGGTGGACTCCGAGGGACGGACAGACAGGCCAAGAGGCAGGTCTGTGTCTCTCTCTCTCCTGGGTCAGCGGGAGAAGAGTCCTGTGTGCGGCTGCGGTGTCGGGAGTTATGACTCTTTCCCAAGAGGACAAGGGCTCGGGCTCGCTCTAGGAGAGACGGGGACAGTCACAGGAACCGCTGTCTGTGGTCTGCAGCCTGGGTGAGGAACCAGGCTGAGAAAGTCTTGCCAAAGGAACAGCCGTTTACCTGGAACCAGGACCACGGGCTTTCTCTGACTCGTGCGTGTGTCTAGAAGCGTGGCCGCCCGCGTATTCCTGCGGGTTCAGTCTCTGAGCTCTGGGGGGACCCCGCTCCAGCCCCAGCCAGCCCTGCCACGTGCCTCCCCAGTCTGCCCCGGGCCGAGTCTGTGCCTTCCCCCCTGCAGGCCTGGCCTTCTCTCCCGTGTCCTTGCCAAGGCACTGCCGGCCGTGGGTGTCCAGATGGAGGAAGCAGGGGTGCTGGGAAGCCAGGTCAGGGAGCAGGTGCGGGGCGTGCCTGCTCTGGGGTGGCTCGGCCGCAGAGAGAAGCGGGCCCGGAAGGTTCCGAGCACCAGGACGGGGGCGGGGGCGTGGTTCGTTATTCCCCAGAATTCCAGGGACTCCTGTCTGGTTTGTTTCCCGGCCTTCGGCTGGAAGAGGCCGGATCTGCAGTTGCTAAGCCGACTTTGAGTTCTGAATGGATCTTTTAACGAACACAAGCATCGCAGGAGCCTCTCCTAGAGCCACTTTAAGGTCGGAGGGTGGGGTCCCGGCCGCAGAGTGGGCAACGGGACCACCTGTGGTTCTGCAGCTGGACTGGGGTCAGGGTCTCCTGCCAGCCTCCGGCAGCACCGGAAGGAGGAGTCTGCGGCCCGCACGGCAGCAGTGAAAACTCCTGTGCTGCGGGCGCCACGGGCAGAGCTCCGTCCGCGTGCGGTGTGGGCCGGGGCGGGGGGGGGGGGGGGGGGGCGGGAAGGGGGGGCCCTCTCAGTGAGTTGCTTCAAGCGGTTCACCCTTCAAGGTACATCATTTATTTATTTATTTATTTATTTATTTATTTAAAAAAATGTTTTTAAATGTTTTTATTTATTTTTGAGACAGAGACAGACAGAGCATGAGCAGGGGAGGGACAGAGAGAGAGAGGGAGACACAGAACTGGAAGCAGGCTCCAGGCTCCCAGCTGTCAGCACAGAGCCCGACACGGCGCTCGAACTCACGGACTGTGAGATCATGACCTGAGCTCAAGCCGGACGCTTAACTGACTGAACCACCCAGGCACCCCAAGGTACATCATCTAAATAATTGTGATAGGACATGTCATAAAGCAAATATTTTACTTGACTCATATTTCAAAAACTTAACAGTTTAATTAAATCTGTTTGTGGCTTGAAAAAAATCTGTCGCATATTTTCCATGTTCGGGTGTATCCTAACTTAGCTTTAAATAGCATTAAAACCTTCATTTCAAACCTGTTAATGTGATTGCCTGCTTGAAAAGTCCAAGAGAATGTCTAGTAAGTTATTGCAGAGAAAAAACCAGAAGTGACAGTTCTTAACTGTTAAATGTACATTTAGATGAAATAGCCTTTCTGTTTACAAACTACACTACTTTGAAATATGTGTGAGAAGACAGTCATGTTCCTAATGACAGCACAAAAGATTAAAATACCCAGAAATACATTTAAGAAGTATGTATAATATTTTTTGGGGAAAAAAAAGGAAACTTCACTGAAGGACATATAAGAATCTTTGCATTAGCATAAAGGCTTGTTTTGAGACTAACATATCTTAATTTAATTTAATTTAAAAAATTTTTTAAATATAATTTATTGTCAAACTGGTTTCCATACAATACCCAGTAGCTCATCCCAACAGGTGCCCTCCTCAATGCCCATCACCCCCTTTCCCCTCTCCCCCACCCCCATCAACCCTCAGTTTGTACTCATTCCTTAAGTGTCTCTTATGGTTTGCCTCCCTCCCTCTTCTTTTTCCCCCCTTCCCCTTCCCCCATGGTCTTCTGTTAAGTTTCTCAAATTCCACATATGAGTGAAAACATATGATATCTGTCTTTCTCTGTCTGACTTATTTCACTCGGCATAATACCTTCCAGTTCCGTCCATGTTGCTACAAAGGGCCATATTTCGTTCTTTCTCATTGCCACGTAGTATTCCATTGTGTGTATAAACCACAATTTTTTTTATCCATTCATCAGTTCATGGACATTTAGGCTCTTTCCATAATTTGGCTATTGTTGGGAGTGCTGCTATAAACATTGGGGTACAAGTGCTCCTATGCATCAGCACTCCTGTATCCCTTGGGTAAATTCCTGGCAGTGCTATTGCTGGGTCATAGGGTAGGTCTATTTTTAATTTTTTTGAGGAACCTCCACACTGTTTTCCAGAGTGGCTGCACCAGTTTGCATTCCCACCAACAGTACAAGGGGGTTCCTGTTTCTCCACATCCTCTCCAGCATCTATAGTCTCCTGATTTGTTTATTTTGGCCACTCTGACTGGTGTGAGGTGATATCTGAGTGTGGTTTTGATTTGTATTTCCCTGATGAGGCGCGACGTTGAGCACCTTCTCATGTCTCTGTTGGCCGTCTGGATGTCTTCTTTAGAAAAGCGTCTATTCATGTCTTCTGCCCATTTCTTCACTGGGTTATTTGTTTTTCGGGTGTGGAGTTTGGTGAGTTCTTTATAGATTTTGGATACTAGCCCTTTATCCGATATGTCATTTGCAAATATCTTTTCCCATTCCGTTGGTTGCCTTTTAGTTTTGTTGGTTGTTTCCTTTGCAGTGCAGAAGCTTTTTGTCTTGATGAGGTCCCAATAGTTCATTTTTGCTTTTTGAAAGAGAGAAAGACAGAGTGTGAGTGGGGGAGGGGCAGAGAGAGAAGGAGACACAGAACCTGAAGCAGGCTCCAGACTCTGAGCTGTCAGTGCAGAGCCTGACTCGGGGCTCGAACTCATGCACCACGAGATCATGACCTGAGCTAAAGTCAGACACTTAACGAACTGAGCCACCCAGGAGCCCCACATATTTTAATTTTATGATTGAAAGGATAAGAAATGATTTCAACCAAACAAAAGAGTGTATTATATAATATCAGAATTCTCTTAATATTACTAATGATACATTCCCGTTTAGTTGAGGAGGCAAAGAAAAATAGATATAACCAGAAAATAAATATTTGATTTTTACTAATTTTTCTTATGAGACTTGAATTATCCTTAGTTCCACACAAATGGTGAATTAAAGTGGTTGGTGTGAGTGAGGAGGAGTTTCTGGCTCTCTTCCTTATAATTATACCCAAGCCATCACTGTTTTCACGAGTGAACCTGTTTCATAAGGTATTACTGGCTAGAAATAAGCAAATACCTTAAACAGAAAGAGCTTTGAAAGCACATCGCATTTGTAACAGGGGTGAGGTCTGGCGTCGCAGATTACCCTAAAAGAATGACACACACCAGGGACCAGCCAGGATGACATTCAGCCCCAAGCAGACGGGGCTTCAGTAGTGATTTAGTAATCGCCCTCAAATGTACGAAAAACTATTTCAGAGGGTGTAGCGATCAACTCTCTGTTTTTCTTCTATTTCTTTTTTTGGACTCAGAAAAACTAGCTCTAAAAGAGAGACGGAGTGACTCTAGCCTGGATACAGCAGCACACATTTGCGGACACCTCCACTCTTCAACGCGAGGATATAAATACAGTGAAAAGAGACACACGCCTTCACCGAGGGACAGCTTTCAGTGCCAACAGAGTCCCCTGATTTGACGGTTCGGCGGCCTCTACCTGGATCTCGCCGGGAACGGGCTGACGTGACGTGTGGACACGTCTGCCCCCCGGTCTGTGCAGGACTCTTGCCTCCTGCCACCTGGATGGATGGACGGTGCTGTGCCTCTGGGACCTGCTGCGGGGCTCTGGCGTCCTCCACAGCCCCCTCCCAGCTCGGGTCTCCCTCTGTCCAGGGCGGGCGGGCGGACGGCCAGCCAAGCCTCTGCTCCCCTGCGTCCCCAGGCCTCCCTGGCCATCCGGGCCTTGCCTCCCCTCCCTGCGCCCCGAGGCTCCCATCCCACTCTTCCCCATGATCTCCTGCCGCCCTCACGCCCAGTCCAAGCCTGGGAGTGAAGGGTCCCGGGAGGCGGGCGCCTCGGTGCCCGCTTCCCTTTCGCCGCGGGCTGTTGTGGACCTGCTCCCGCCAGAAGGAGAGCCCGGTGTCAGCGCGGGTGTCACACTCAGTCCTGCACCGACCGACCGCGTCCCGCTCCCGGAGCCACCGGCCACTGTCGGCCACGGACTGCGGCACACTGGGATTTCCGCACGTTTCCTCTAAAACGAGGGAAACAGTACTGTCGACTGTAAGTAGTCCGTGAGGATCCCCCCAAGCAAACATGTGGCTGGTCAGCAAGCTCAGATCACCGGAAAATAATTTCACTCGGAATATTCCGTGTGTATGAGTAGTGAGGTTTGATTTCGAACAGGCCACTGCTCAGAATGACATAAAAACTTAATAGGATGGTCTCTCGGGGCACCTGGGGGCTCCGTCCGTCAGACGTCCGCTCCTGATTTGGGCTCAGGTCATGATCTCACAGTTGGTGGGATGGAGCCTCGAGTCAGGCTCTGAGCTGACAGTGTGGAGCCTGCTTGGGATTCTCTCTCTCTCTGCCCCTCCCTTGCTCGCACAATCTGTCTCTGTCTCTCTGAAAGTAAATAAATGTTTAAAAAACTTACTAGAATGGTATCTTGCTATTAAATGATTCCAGCTCAGTGAGATCATTCATCACGTGTTTGCTCGCTTTCTCGTCCATGCTCTCGCTATAGCTCGTGCTTTCCCATTTGCTGGTGCACGTCACGGGGGCAGGACCCACTGCACACAGAGCTCAGAGAAAAGAGGAAAGAGGTGTGTACTCACCAAATGCCGTTGATTAAGGGCTTAGATACTTGTGTGTGTGTGGGGGGGTCCTTTTACGACACTGTTGGGATACATTTAAAATCTAAAGATTCGAACAGACACGGGTCTTTATAAAGCTGATTTCATAAATACGAAATTGCAGCATAGAAATTACAGCTGAGTTGAGAATCCTTGAAACGTGGACGCCGGATTGCCAACGCCAGGAACGCCGATCATCGGAGCAAGGGTTGGTGTTTCTTCACACCTGGGTCCCCGGGAGCAAATCGTGGCACTCTGGCTGTGTCCTCAGGATGACTGACACCACGTCGGGAGGCTTGACCACTTTGAAAGGCATTGTCACCTCAGAGGCAGATTTTCCTTGTATAGCGTTCCTGACTTTTTTAGTTATCATTTGGGACTCTAGGTGATTCTGGAAACTCTAGGTGATTTGTCCTTCTGGCCCTGGATGGGGATGCGTCTTCTGCCGGCGGCCCGTGTCCATCTGGTGGGTGCTTGCTTGCCCGAATCACAGGACCTGCCGACATTTCCTGCCCCTGTAGTTTTATGTAAATAATTTGGCCATCTCAACACCCTGTCTCTACCCGAGGAGGGGACAGGCCCCGCAGGCTCACACACGCGTGTGCCCCGAGCAGCTCTTCAGACTGAGGGGACTCTGGGGAACTGACAGCCGCCTTTTAATTTCCTCCAAAGTCTGGTGGAGTGAAAACAGCAGTGAGCAGCTCAGTCCCTGCTCGGACCGCGAGGAAACGTCAGGAGTGGCCGGTGCTCCCAGGGCGAGCGGTCGAGGGGCCCAGATGGGGCCCAGGCTGGGTGGGTCAACCCTGCTGGGAATAATCATGGGTGCCGTTGATTTTGTGGAGCTGATTAAGAATGTATCAAACGGGGAAACTGAGGGCCTACGAAAGCAGAATGGGTTAAGTGTCCAACCTGCTGCTTCGGGACAAGATATGCAACCTCGAGGTCAGGGATTCGTGGCGTGTGCAGACAGTATGCCCAACCTCCTGATCAGTGACTCACTGATTATGTTCCATCTGGCGGGGGGGGGGGGCGAGATGGGAGCCGCGTGCTGCCACCACCCACTCTGTGCCTGGGAGAGGATGCTGGGGTCTCCCTGGAGCAGGGTGAGGCTTCCCCGGGGCCCAGACCTCTTCCTGGGTTGGTGCCTGCTCTGTCCCTCCCTGGCTCCCTCCCCGGGTGGGGGAGAACGGCCCCAGGACCCGGTGCGGACGGTTCTGCAGGTTCCGGTGAACGTGAAAGGGGCCGGTTCCCTCCAGGGACCAGGCCACCAGAAGAGCCGCCTCGTGCTGTTACATTTCCAGAGGGGTGACACTCGCAGTGCTTTCTCCAAGGAACAAAGTGTGCAGATCAGAATGCGGTCTGTTCCAGCTCAAGCTCCACCATCCACCGTCTCTTCCCTGAAACCCTGGGACCAGATAGAGCTCAGCATTCAGGGGCGCCTGGGTCCGTTGAGCGTCCTACTCTTGAGCTCAGGTCATGCTCTCGAGGCTCAAGGCACTGAGCCCCACTTCAGGCTCTGCACAGAGCATGGAGCCTGCTTGGGATTCTCTCTCTCTCTCTGTGCCCCTCCCCCACTTCCACTCCCCCGCCTTCCTCTCAAAATAAATAAATAAACATTAAAAAAAAACCAAACAAACAAACCCAGACTTCTATAATTCAGAGTTTTCCCCCTGGATTTTTGTTTTTTTAAAAGAGAGCAGGAGGGGCAGAGAGAGAGCACAAGCAGGGGAGCGGCAGAGAGATAGGGAGAGAGGGAGAGAGAGAATCCCAAGCAGACTCTGTTTTTAGCACAGAGCCCGATGCAGGGCTCGAACTCACAAACTGTGAGATCATGACCTGAGCCAAAATCATGAGTCAGTTGCCTAATCGACTGAGCCACCCAGGCGCCCCAATGTCCCCCCCCCCGGATTTTTAGGGAGATGATAGGCTGCACGTTCCATGTACAATGGGGCAAGACAGCAGAGCCCCATCGCCACAAGTTTCAACCTTTCAGAAACAACACATGAGGATTTTCACCCTAGGCCGGCACACAAGGACCCTGATTTGCCTTATTTCAGTTCAGGTTATGCCAACAGACGAGTCTACAACCAACTTTCTGATTATGGAGGATTTGGGTTTACGTTATCGTGCAGGAGACATAGTAGATGTGTGTAAACATCACCATTCGTTCATTTCCTTTGTCAAGCATTTAAGGTCCGCCTTGAGGTGTAATTTCTGTACAGTGAGATCCATCTGTGTTGAATGGGCATTTCCATGAGTTTTGACAAATGTACACACCCACTTAACCTGTCCACATCTCTTTCCTTGCAAACAGCACCCACCGTCCTGCTTCCTGGTGCTCAATCGCCCCTGTCCGGGGTGGGGCGTGGGGGGCGGGTAGCCACGGCCACTCTGGTCGCTGTGGAGCACAGCCACCTTGTCTCCAGCACCGACTGCACGGATCGGGTGGCGTCTACTCTTTGTGTCCAGCTTCTTTTGGTCAGCACAGAGTTTCTGGGACTGAGCCACGTTGATTCTATTGCGGAGGGGTATTTGTTGTGTGCACAAACCACAATCCTTTTATACTCTCCATTCTCATGATGGATGTTGGAGCGAAAAAAGAGTAGCTCTTAATTTTGATAAAGTGCAACTTACCATTTTATTTTTTTTTTTCATTTGCGGGTGGTATTTTTGGTGTCCTCCTCTCTAAGAAATCCATGCCTGCTCCAAGGTCTCAGAAATATTCTCATGTGTTTCTAGAAGTATTATGGCTTTAGCTTTAGTGTGGGGGTCTACGATCCATATTTAGTAAGTTCGTTTACTCTATTCCATATGGATATCCAATTGATCCCGGGTCCGGTGGTTGAAAAGATGATCGTTTCCCATTGAAAGGGCATCTTTGTCTAAACCATCAGACCCCCTGAATGTGGGTCTGCGGTTGGGGTCTCTACTCTGTTCCTCTGATCTACACGCCCAGAACTCTGTTGTGATTATTATAGCTTTATGGTAAGTCTTTTTTTTTTTTAATTTTTTTTTAACGTTTTATTTATTTTTGAGACAGAGCATGAACAGGGGAGGGTCAGGGAGAGGGAGACACAGAATCTGAAACAAGCTCCAGGCTCTGAGCTGTCAGCACAGAGCCCGACGCGGGGCTCGAACTCACAGACCGCGAGATCATGACCTGAGCCAAAGTCCGCCGCTTAACTGACTGAGCCACCCAGGTGCCCCTGGTAAGTCTTGACAGTAGGCAGTGTGAGTACCCAGCTTTGTTCTTCTTCAAGAGCGCTCCAGCCAGCTGGAATCGGAGTGGAATCGCATTAGATCTAAAGATCAGCCAAGGAGAAACGACCTCGTGGCATTGGCAAATCCTTCACCCCCGAGCACCTCGCGTCCCCTGTCCTCTGGTTTCCGTGGGTCTCCCTTCTTGACAGTTCCCCGTGCTTTGTGGTTTCCATCCTGGGAGGTCTCCTGTGGCATTTATTCATAAACGTTTCAAGTTTTATGCTATTGTAAGTGGAAATGATTTAAAGTTTTGTTTTGAAATGCCAGTTTCTGAGATACAGCAATGCAGTTGATTCCTGAATATGGATGTGTATTTCATGACTGTGTGAAATGTGTTTATTTGGTAGTGTTTTTTGTAGCATCCTTAGAATTTCCTATGTCAATGATCACGTTGCCTGCAACCAAAGGCAGTTTTACTTCTCCCTTTCCAGAAAGTATGCCCTTACTTTTTTTTTCTTGTTTTTGCTGTGCAGACAGATCTGTAGTTTGACGTGGAATAGGAGGGGTGAGAGTGAACACTCTTGCCTTGTCCTGAAACTCAGAAAGCCAGCGGTGCCTGTCAGCGCTGGCATGGTCTTCGTGTACGTTCTTCGCAGATGTACTTTATGAGACTCAGGGAGACACCCCCTATGTTCAGTGTGCAAAGAGTTTTCTTTTTTATCACAAAGAGGATGCTAGATTTTGTCAAATGCCTTTTCTGAACCCATTGAGCTGATGATGCAGAATTGGAAATGACTATGGGGCACCTGGGTGTCTCAGTCGGTTGAGTGTCTGACTCTTGATTTCAGCTCAGGTCATCATCTCAGGGTTTGTGGGATCGAGCCCCAAATTGGGCTGTGTGCTGACAGCTCGGAGCCTGCTTGGGATTCTCTCTCTCTCTCTCTCTCTCACTCAATAAATAAACTTAACAAAAAAAGAACTGGAAACAACTAAATTTGCACCATGATGTGTCTATCAGGTGTCTATGACTCAGACATTAAAAACATCTAGGGAGAGTTTTCAGTTGTATCAGAAAGCACTGATGTTATAATGCTGGGTGCTTTTTTCTTTTTCTCTTTCTTTCTTTTCCTTCCTTCCTTCCTTCCTTCCTTCCTTCCTTCCATCTTTCCTACTTTTCTCTTCTTTTCTTTTCTTTTCTTTTCTTTTCTTTTCTTTTCTTTTCTTCTCTTTTCTTTTGAGAGAGAGCACAAGCAGAGGAGAGGGGCAGAGGGAGAGAGAGAATCCCAAGCAGGCTCAATGCCCAGCACAGAGCCCAACGAGGGGCTCAATCCCATGACTCTGGGATCAGGACCTCAGCTGAGATTAAGAGGGTCCACCCTGTGGGCGCCTGGGTGGCTCAGTTGGTTAAGCGTCCAGCTCTGGTTCAGGTCATGATCTCATGGTTTCATGAGTTCGAGCCCCACATCAGGGTCTGCACTGGCAGCACGGAACCTGCTTGGGATTTTCTCTCTCTCCCTCCCTCTCTGCCCCTCCCCTACTGGTGCTGTCTCTGTCTCTTTCAAAACAAATAAAGTTCAACTTTTTTTTTCAATAAAAGAGTTAGACACCCAACTGACTGGGCTATCCAGGCGCCCCATAATGCTGGGTTTTAAAAGAGGAGTCAGAACTGTGTGTATGGCTTGACCAGAGTGCTAGGTGAGGAGCTAGGTGTAAAGGCTACTTAGCAAAAGTGCTGTCAGCTAGGGCTTGGTTTGTCTGGAGTGAAATTATGAGCCATAGTTCCTCCGAAGCCGACTCTGTGTGCAACTCTACAGACTTCGAATCGCCTATGATGAGCATTTGACTTTCCTAAGGAGAGTCTCCGTAAGCGGGCACAGCACCACCCAATCACAGCGACCCCGTGCGCATTTCTCGCCCGTTCTGCCGCTGTGGCCTCAGCGTCCCGAGGACATTTGCCAACTTCTTCCTGGAGCCCAGGGTACTGCCAAGCATGGGGAAGGCGTCTGATGAAGATTTGTTGAATGAATCCGTGAACGAGTAAAGGAATGAATGAATGAATGAATGGACGAGGGCAAGGCCGCATGTGCTGTTGGGGGTCACCAGGTCTTGGGGTCCTGGCCCTGCACCTGCTGGCTGTGTGGAGCTGGCCAGCTCTTTACTCCCAAAGCTCAGTTTTCTCATCTGCAAAACAGAGATACATGCCTCATGCCAAGACTGCTTATGAGGACTTAGATGCAAGAATTGTAAAGGCCTCACACACGGTGGGTGTCTGCAAAGCGATAGCTGTTACTGGGGAAAGCTGATTAATGAAGAAAGAATCCAAATAATTCAGAAGGAAAGAAACCTCCCGTTCCCAGAGGAGTGTGAAATAATAAGCCGCCCATTAACTTGCTGATGGCAAATGTCCCTCTGGCTGAAGCGACAGAGTCCAGCCCCTCACCAAGGGGCTCAACAGTCCTGGGTTCCCTTCGCTGCGTGTCTGGCCAGGCTCTCTGCAGAAAATTGACTGGAGCCAGCCCTTGAACACAGCGTGTTCTATAGAAAGGACTAGGGGTGACTCACCCGGTAGTGGTATTGCAAATTGATTGCTATACAGTTAAAACATGCATTGCAACTACAAAGTGCAATCCATCCATCCATCCATCTGCTGAAGGATGGCTTTTAAGCATGTTTGTGGGTAGGGAATCCCCGGTGTAAACCTCCCAACCATCCAATAGTCTGAATCCATAAGTAAATCGGTTACTATCTTAAACTAAGTAGTGATATGATATTTAGTTGCTAATGTGCTGTCCTAAAAAAAAAAAAAAATGGCTGACAGCCTGTTATTAACAGAAGACTGGACCAAACTCTCTCCTGGGAGCCCAGAGAGCGTCCCGCTAAGCAGGCTGGGTGGGGGCAGGCTGGCTGCCACCAAGGAATCAACATCACAGCTCTGGCTACCTCCACCCCCCTCCTCTGCCCTCTCACACTGAGGGGTCAGATCCAGACCCAGATGCTGGGGTGGGGGGGGCAGGCCTCTCCTGGAGCCTGTTAAGTGGGCTTTGCAAAACGTATGTAATAAGTTGCAAAAGTTAAATAATGCTATTGTTATTTTGGCAAAGGAAACATAGACATGGGACAGCATTCCACAGGTAACAAAGGGCACACAAGAAAAGTAAGCCTCCCTTTCACCCGTGATTTCATGAATGTGGCTTTTAACATCGGTGATGTTAGTGGTCAGCGTCTCTGAAAGTCAGGCCCCCAGGACCCGGGCATGGCGAGGGCTCTGACATGTTATTTATTCACGTGGCACATATTTGTTCTTTCTCGGTGGCAGGCTACACCTGTGTGCCTGCGGGGGGGGGGGGTCAACAGGCAGAGGGGAAGGGAAAGCCGACGTGGTGCTGTGCTCGGTGGGTCAGGGGGTCTGAAGGAGGAAGGAGCATGTGAGAGGCCGAAGGGCCGGAAGAAGCCAGCGAAGCTGCCTCTGGGGCAGAGAGACAAAGAAGGCTGCCAAGGACCCGAGGTGGCCATGGGCTCCACGCATCGTCAGGCGGGCACCTGGGAGTGTGAGCCTCGGGAGGCAGGGGTGAATCCGGAACCCGTTGCCGTCTGCGGGGGTTGCGATAGCCCTTCCCAGCGCAGCAGCAGACACGTGGAGAGAGTGTGAAGCGATCGTCTCAGGACCATCAGCAGGGAGTGTGCACACAGGAAGCAGGAGCCGGGACCAAGCCTGGGGACCCCAGGACTTCAGGCAGGGTGCCAGGAGGGGCAAGCAAAGGAGGCAGAGGGGGTGGGCAGCCAGGGGGAGGACCAGGACTGCAAATGTCCTCATCAGCGGGCAGACCCTATTTCTGGGGGGTAATTGGGTGGGTGGGAGCCTGGGGTGAGGACTGGCTGCTGAATGAGGAGGCCAGCACTAACCATGAGAATGGCCCCGTCAGGGTGCGGGCAGCACAGCTGAGGGCACTTGGGGCAGACTGGTCAGCTCCTAGGAGAAGCATCAGCAGCAAAGGAGCAGAGACGGGAGGGCGCAGAGGGGTGGAGGACACAGGGGGACTTGACAGGATATGAGACACTGCAGCCTGCTTGTGAGCTGATGGCGGGACCGAGAGGGGGCCACGGTGGGCTGGGAGGAGGAAGGACTGCAAATCCTTCTTTCTGAAGGTGGAGGGCAAGCCTGTCCACCAAGTGGGAAGGCCCGCTGGGGGCTTGGAGACGGGGGTGGGGAGGGGCCAGACAGGGGAGCCAGGAGGGTGGGTGCTGGGCGAGGAGGGTGCCAGGGCAGGGGCTGGGTGTTGTCCGACTCAGGCGCAGCCTCTGAGTGAGTCAGCGCACACGCACGCAGGGGCGCGGAGGTGGTGGAGGTGAGGCGGGAGAGGCAGCCTGTGGACAGGTGAACAGGCAATGCCACTGCTTAGGAGGCAGGTTCCAGGCATCAGTGATGTCTCTGCATTTGCTTTCTACGAAGGGCATCCTTGGCACGTGCAGATTTCTGAAAAGGGAAACAAGATACCGTATTGGTCAGGGAGGCTCTGCAACAAGATACCACACAGTAGGAGGCTTCCTACAGAAACGTATTCCTCAGGGTTCTGGACGCCCAGAGTCTCAGGCCAAGTCCCCACAGCTCTGGTTTCTTCCTGGCTTGTCCACGGCCACCTTCTGTGTGCTCCCACGACCTCTTCTCTGTTTTCTGCCAGGGGTTGGAGGGTGTGGGCGACAGCAGGTGCTCTGGGGTCTTCCCCTAGAAGTACCTGAATTCTCTTGGAAAACGGACACACCCTCTGGCCTCCTTTAACCATAATCACCTCCTTGGGGTCCCCATGTGCGCATACAAGCATCTTGGGAGATGGGGCTTCAGCTTACCACGTTCGGGTGGGCCCAATTCAGTCTGTCCGCTACCCGTGCTGAATGAATCAGACATCAGTTTCCAAGTCAAAGGGTTTCGGTGGTGACGCGAGGCGGACGCTGTAAGCAGGATCCCCCAATTATCACTAGAGGGGATGCTTTCCTTGGCAAGGGCGCAGCTGCCTGTCACTTCGTGCAGGTGGGGGCTGCCCTCTGTTCTAACGGAGCGGGCGGGGCAGCTGAAGGGTGGCCTGGCGGGGCTGCCCCTGGCTCTGCCCACTCAGCCCTGGCCGGCCACACCTGCATAGCTCTCCTGGGCAGGAGGCCGGCGGCGCTGAGGCCTACTGTGCACCCAGGCGCAGGTTTACAGCCGCGAAAACACTTCACTGATAACATTTAAATGTGGGCTGCGTGTGTATCCAGTGTGTTGAATAAAAGATTTTCTTCAATTAGCCTTGGGTCTCCTTTGTCGCCTTTTTACAATGGAGCCATCAAGATGCTTGGCAAGTGTGGGTCCCACCCGGTGCCCCAGGGACTGTGTGGTCCGTGTCGGGCTGCCCCGCTGGGGACCACGCAATCCAGCCGCGAGATCCTGGTCCCCAGCCTGCTTCCCGCCCCCAAGAGACCCCAGCTCGGGAGGCCCCTTCACCCTTCACTGACCACGCCCCTGCCCGGAACCGCCCCCACCTCGCTCCGACCACGACCCGGAGATCCCCCGCTTCAGCCCACGCCCACGGCCGTGAGACCTTGGCTCCTGGCCCTGAGACCCCTGCCCCGACCATGCCCTAGCCCCCAAACCCTCCGCTCCGACGACAAGCCCTCCTCCCCGACCACGCTCCGGCTCTGCCCGCCACCCCCCCCAGCCCTCTACCACGCTCCAGAGATCCTCTCCCCAGTACGCCCACCCCCGGGGATTGAGACCCACTGTCCCCAGCCCCTTGCCCCTGACCAGGCCCCGGCCTTGAGCCCACCCACCCCCGCGCCGACCACGCCCCCGAGATCCCCTCCCCAGCCCGCGCCCCGCCCCGCCCCGAGACCCCAGCTATCCGCCCCGAGCCCCAGGCCCCCCTCACGCCCCTGCCTCGAGCCACCCCCCCCGACCACGCCCCAGCCTGGCCCCCACCTCGCCCGACCACGCCCCCGAGAGCCCTTTCCCCAGCCCGCGCCCCTTGTCCCCCGCCTCGAGGACCCTGCCTCGAGTTCCCTCTCCCCGAGCCCTCTGAGCCCTCCGTCCCTGGCCGCGAGACCCTCGCCTGCCTCCCCTCCTGCGTCCCTGTCCGGCCCAGGCCTTCACGCCTCTCTGAACCCCACGTTGGGCTGGGGTCCCCACAGCCTGCGTGAGAGTTAATTAAACATCCCGGCCCGCCGCCTCCCACTTTCGTGGGTCGAGCGCGGGCCACACGACTAAACACCGGAGCTGCCCCTCTGCTCCCGCAGCGCTGCCTGCGGGCGAACGCACGGTCCCTTTAAGAGGCACGATCGGTGCCGGGTCGTGACGCCACAGGAGTGCGGGGGGCGGAGACAGTGCGCAGCCTCCGCGCCGGGAGGGGCGGGGCGGGGCGGCCGCTGACCGATGGGAGGGCGGTGGAAGAGCAGCTGGGGCTGACGCAGGAGCCCTTCGCGTAGGCCCCGCCCCCAGAGTGCTCAGCCCCTCCCCCGAGAGGCCCCGCCCCGCCCCGCGCAGGGTCGCTCCGCCGTCCTTGCCAGGCTCCCACTGGCCCCGCCCCGCCCGAGCATGCCCCTCCCTCGGCCCCGCCCATCCCGCGCAGTCCCGCCCCGCGCACGCCCCTCCCCGCCCCGCGCACGCCCCGCCCCCCGGCTCCGGGCGGGACTCGCCTCAGCGGCAGCGGCGGCGGCGGCGGCGGCGGCTGCGGGAACTTCGGCGGCGGTGGCGGCGATCCTAATGGCTGCGCGCGGGCCGCGGTGAGGCGCGGGCGGAGAGCGACGGGCGCGGGGCCGCCGAGCAGCGAGAGCGAGCGAGCGAGCGCGCGCGCGGCCGGACCCCGGCCAGGCCCGGCCCGAGCCGCCGAGCCCGCGATGCGCCCCGGGGCCGCCCCCCGGCGCAGCTGACGCCGCGGCCCGCGGAGACCCCGGCCGTCCGGACCCGAGCGAGCGGCCGCCGCCGGCCCAGGCCACGATGGCGGGCAAGGCGGCCGCCCCGGGCACCGCGGTGCTGCTGGTCACGGCCAACGTGGGCTCGCTCTTCGACGACGTAAGTGCTGTGGCGGCGGCGGCCAGACCAAGACCCCGACCCTGATCCCAGCGCCCTGGGGCCCCGGGGGCCCACATCCTGGTCCCCGTCCGCGAGCGCGGAGCCCCAGGTTCTGGACTGACACCCTGAGTCGCGCACGTCGGGACCTGGACCCGGACTCTGGGTCCTCCAAACCCTGGTACCCCTAAACCCGAGGGCCATGGACCCCAGACCCCGGCCCCCTGAGCGCTGCCCCAAACCCTGGAATCGGGGTCCCCCACCTCCTGCCTCCAAACTGAGCAGGCTGAACCCCGACCTCAGAGCCGGGACCCTGGACCCTGGTTCCTAAACTCCCAATTCTAATCCCTGTCCAAGGTCCCCGAATCCTGACCTGAGGACCCTTGTCCACGGGCCCCAACTCTGGTCCCTGACTCTTGACGGCACAACCCTGACCTTGGTTCCCAAACCCCAGCCCCTGACTTCTGCCACCGCCCCCCCCCCCAACCGCCCCAACTCCACGGCACTGGCCCCTGGCCACGGGCGGGGTGTGCAGGTTTCCCCTGCCGGCCTCCTCCGGGTGGGTGGCTCACTCCTCCGGGGGCAGGCGCCCTCATTTCACCTTGTAACTTAGTATCCGTCTAGTTCTCAGACAAGGGCCTCTGTGGGCAGCCCCGGAGGACTCTGTTTCTCGTTTATTAAAGAGAAAGATGCCGAGAAGCTTTCCAAGGCCAAAGAAGGGATGGGACAGCCCAAGGCCTTTCCCTCCGGGGGCCTCCCACCCAGGCACCCAGGGCGGCCCTTGGGAGAGAGCAGGCAGCAGGGGACGGGGGCGCCCAGAGCGCCCGGGGCGGGAGGCAGGCCCCGGCTGACCTAGTTGGGTGTCTCAGCCGCGGTGCCAGCCCGCTGTTGGTACTTACACCGCCAACCCAAATAAAGCAGAATGCGGCTTCAAGTGGCGTGCTTGTTTAAGAAAAAAGGGTGATGGCACAGACGGAGCCTGAGGCGGCCTCGCTAGGTGAGCGGTGGGTGTGGGCCGGTCCACCGACACAAGCATGACTTCGATTCCGGAGAGGGTTCTGGCTTCTGGTGGAACCTTCCTTCGCCGGCAGCGGGCAGGGGCGAAGTGCTTCAGTAAGCTGAGGTCACGGACGGGCTAGGTTTGGTTTTATTAACAAAGAGTAGGTGCTATTTTTGTGTTTTTCTTATTTTAACTTCCAGGCGTCCGTGTATTCTCCTTCCCTGCTGGGGTGAGCCGTTTCCCTCGGACAACTTTATCTAGTTTGGCGTTTGATCGTTTCTACAAAAGTGCCCTGTATGGGTGTGTGTCTGTATATTTAGCATTCTATTCTCGGCTTTCCAGTAACATGCCACTATAACATGGTTTTGTTCAGATGATTCAGATCCGTTAGCTGAGGCTTCAAAGCCTCAGAAATGTCAGGAAAATTAAGCATGGTGGGGCATTTGAGTCTCAAAGGGAAAAAGAATTTTGCTGTGCAAACATTCTTTCCAGTAATCTTTGATTCTGAGTTCTAGCATTTTTGTTGCGTTTCAGCTGTATACGTGCACTTCTCTCTGTTGACATGGAAATGGGTAACTTCATTTACTTTTGTGTGGCGACATGTTCTCTCCGGGTTTTTGTTTGTCACGAAGGCTGTATGGAGCTGTGCATTATCTTTGCATCTGGAAGGAACGCTTGTTTTGGTAAACAGTACGCTGGTTAATTTTGCAGGGTGTCTTTGGTTTGTGGGCTCATCGACAAGTCTCTGCCCATAACCCATAGGTTCTCGGGGTGCGGAGTGCAGCCTGGAGGGGCAGCACGGACAGCAGTCTCACCCTGCTCTGGGGCGCCCGCTGGGGCTGGGGTACGGGGCAGTGGTGCCTGTGGGAGACACCTGGCTGGTGAGAGCAGTGGATTCTTGAGTGACGGGGGCGTTAATTCCTTGGTTTATAGTAGGTTTCAGAAGACCTGCCTGGTGACTCTGTCTGCACAACACGTGCCCACACTGAGCAACACGCTCTTCAGAAGGTGGCAAGGCCTGGGAAGGAATGCTTTCTTGCCCGGCTTCATCGTCCTGGGGAGGGAGGGCGTCCGAGTTAGAAACGGGCATGGCGTGCTGTGAAGGACGCGCCTGCGGTAGGTGGTGTATTTGTGCGTTTGCAGTCTTGCGGTCTTCCCTTGTACCTCCTCCCGGTGTGGAGGGGACGCACCGAGACTCGTCTGGCAGCTGCTCTCCTCTCTTCAGCACCCCTGGCTCCTGACCCCCGCCACGGCTGGCGGACCAGGTTCCTCCTCCCCCACGTGCGTTACCCACGAGGGGTGCCATCGTTCTCAAATGTTACCCTCACGTCCTTCAGAAACAGGGCGACTCCAAAGAGTTCTTGGCTATGTAGGTTGGCACGACCAGTATTGGCCGCATTGGGAGGTAGGAACTGAGAAAAGCAGAGAGCGAGCTGGTTGCTCGGGCGTCAGGTGGTGACGTTGTCACACGTCCTCCCCCCCTCAGAAAGCTCCGCTGTTCACTCAGGAGACTGTGCCCGGGACAGGAGATGGGAGTCTTGTGTTACTGTGAACACAGCTGTGACCCAGCAGACCCCTGGCCAGGTCTCCTGACCTTCGCTCCGAGGGCCTCTGTCCCAGCTGGTGGCTCTTCCTGAACCTGCACAGGCATCTCCCTGGATGGGGGGCCTGGACGTGGCTGGGGGTGCCGTGACTTTTCTGGGTTCACAGCAGCTGCCTGATTGCCCCACTAGAGCCCTGCGGCTCTTCTGTAACCCCCAGCTGGACTCGTGGTGTCACCGCCCGGTTTCCTGGAAAGGGGTGGCCCGGGCTGCATACCGAACTGTGCTTGAGATGGCTAGATTTTTGACAAGGGAGGTTTCCAGCTTTTGGTTCTTTATGTTGCTGCTAGAAGTGAAGTCAGAAGGTGAATTCCTGCAGCCACGGTTTTGGAGCCGGGTCCCACCCTTACAAGGCAAGGCTGTTCTTGGGAAAGGCCGTCAGCCGAGCGGCAGGCTTCGAGAGCACAGCCCTTGGGCGTCTGCCGGGGGGCCTGCGTCCTGCGGTGCCTCTGAGCTCCCTGTCCGTTTTGAGCTGGTTTCCCTTTTTGCTTGGTCAACGGCTGAGCAGCCCTGTACCCGGGCTTGCAGAGTGGTTGTGCAACGAGCTCTGCAGAGGTGCTGTGCTGTGCCCTCCAAGGCCTCTCTGGCGGTGGGTGTCTGTGAGCCCCTGCCCCTGGCCCGGTGGGGGTGCCGGCTGCCTTGGGCACCCGCCCCCCCAGCCCGGTGGGGGAATCGGCTGCCTTGGGCACCTGCCCCCCCAGTCCTGTGCCATCAGGTTTGCACTCTTCGTTCTTGTTCTCATCCCAGCCTGAAAGCTCCTTGAACCCCAAGACCCCTCCCCCCCCCAGCTAGTACTGTGTGCGTGGCCATCCCTGCTGGCTCCCCACTCTCATCACAGCTCCTGTCCCAGCTCTTGGGCACACGGGCTTGGTGGAGTCCACGGGGACCTCGAACTGGAGGGTCGGCGGTCAGAACCCCATCCGTCCCTGGCTCTGGGCAGCCCTGATGGCAGGGATCTGTCTACTTCTGCAGGACCTTGCTGATGGGTTTACAGAGACATCACTCCCCTGCCACACACGTCACCCCTTTACGTGGTGGTTGTGAAGCAGCGGTTTTCAGTGTGTTTGCAGGCTTGTGCAGAGGCCACCACAGTCGATTTTAGAACCTGTTTTGTGCCTAAACAGAAAGGATGGCCTCAGCAGCCACCCTCCCCTGAAATCCCAGCCCCTGTGGTCACCAGGCTACTTCCTGCCTCTGGGGTTTACCTGTTCCGGGTTTCACCTGCTCAGGGGGTTTACCTGGTCTAGGGTTTACCTGCTCTGGGGGTTTCACGTAACTGGGATCGTCTGCGTGGCCTTCTGTGTCTGGCTGTGCTCACCGCATGTGATGTGTCCAGGGTTCAACCCGTAGCGGGAGTTGGTTCTTCTTCCCTTTCCAGGCCTGAGTGCTGTGCCAGTGCTGAGTGTGTGGACATACCACAGTGTGTAGGGCCACTGTCAGTTGGTGGACATTTGGGCAGTTTCCAGGGCTTGGCTGCCGCGACTAGTGCCGCTCTGAGCATTTGTGTCCAGGCTTTGTGCGGACGTGGGTTTTCGTTTCTCCCGGCACATGCCCACGAGGGGAACTGCTTGGTCTTCGGTGACTCCGTGTCTCTCCTTTGGAGGAACTGCTCGCCGCTGCCCGGCGTCCGTACCATTTTACCTTCCGTCAGCCACGTTCCAGGCTTCTGGTCGCTTCCCAGTCTCCAGGGCTTGTCATCTTACTTCCAAGGCTTTTTCCTGGGCTGTGCACACACCCTGCGTTTGGCTCCCTCCTCACCCCTACCTCGCAGCATCGGCCGCTTCTCCGTGGCCGCACTCACTCCCGATGGGGGCCTATCTGGACTCAGGCCTTGAAAGACCCTGTCCACTCAGATCCCCAGGAGGCAGGAAGGAGCCCCGGGCCCGGGGCTCAGCCCGTGGTGCGGTGGGATCGGCTCTGCTCCTTCTGCAACTGCCCGGGAGAGCCCGGTGCACGGTGGGGAGCTCACATCAGGGAGCCCGGGGCTGCCGGATCTCCGGGGCACGTGCACCGCCTCCTGGGCCCCTGGAGCAGGTGCAGGGCTGGGGGCTGACAGGGCTGGGCCTCTCTGCCAGCCCCTTTGTGCTCCCCCAGCCCCCTCATCCCCTGGGGCCCGCCCGAGGCTGGACGTGGCTGAGAAAGGGCCCTCCCTCTACTTGCGTCCAGGGCCTGTCTCGCACACTCTGTCGGCCCGCAGACCGTGTCCCCTGGGGAGCGAGAGAGCAGGGGAGGGGGCCCGGCGTGCCCTGGGTCTGCCTCGGGTGGTGTGCGGGTTTCTGGGGGAAGAGGCCTGTGCTGAGGTGTGATTCCGTGATGCGCCGGGTCCGGTGTGGAAGTTACTGGATCGGACACAGGCCTGCCTCCCAGCGGATGGCCCATAAGGAGCCCACTGTTTGATCCCGAGGGGACATGGGGAAGCTGGGCCAAGGTTGCTAAGGGACTGCGGAATGATGGTGCCTTAAACGTGGACCAGCTCAGCGCCAGCATCTGTCCCTGCGGGCAGGCGGGTGGGCACAAGGGTCACCTCTTGGAAGGTGGGCTGTGTCCACCCCACCGAATGGGGTCCAGTAGGTGGGGGATCAACACAGGGCCAGATGGCTGGTCAGAACAGCAGTGGAGGCGTCTGGGCGCTGTCGTGGTCACCTGTCTGTCGCCACTTTTTTGGGACGCAGCCTGGCTGTCCCCATGTGTCCCTGGGCCCTTCCAACACGGGGGGAACTAAAGGAGTGCGGTCGTGGGGGCCGGGGAAGGGAGGTGGCGGGGAAAATGTGCCACGTTCCCCAGGTGAACATAAGGTGACTTTGACTTCTGTCTTCCGTTGCTGCTTCAGTTAATTAGGGCATTTGAGACTCTCCTGCCTCGACCCGCTCTCCAGACGGGCTGGGGGATAGCGGCCGGCCTCCAGGCTCGAGGCCCAGTTTCTGCCTGGCCCAGGTTGGGAGGGGTGCCCTGTGGCACCCTTCCTTCTCCGGGGTGGCAGCCTCTGCTCTGAGGCCCCCTCCCCTCCCTGTGCAGTGGAGACAGAACTCTGAGGCCTGGGCCCCCTCACCGGGGCCTCCCCTCTGGGGGAGCAGATGATATGTTTCAGCATGTGTTTGACCGTGAAAAGCGTGCTCAGACGGAGCTCTTCAGTGGGCGCGGGGGCTGAGTCGGTCCAGTCCAGGTCTGACCTTGGGCTCCTGGGAGAGCTCGGATAGTCACGCTCACGGACGGACAGGGACGGGATGAGGACGCCATCGGGGTTCCGACCTTTAACCGTGCACGCGGGTAAAGCAGCGGCTCGTCCAGCCCCATGGAAAACGTGGAAGTGATGTGAAAGCCTTCGGGTTTTTCAAGTGACGGCAGTGTGAATCCAGAAACGTGACTGTGGGATGACTTACGTAAATCCAGAGTGGCGGGAGGTAGGTGGCCTGCAGGCCGGTCCGGGAAAGGCGAGGCTGCGCACGGGCCTGTGTTTCAGGAGAGCGTCCTGGGACTTGTGCTGTCTTTCTGGCTCTGCTCGGTGTCCCTGCCTCTGCCTGTCCTCTGGTGACGGGAATCCATAGGGTGCCCGCACCGTTTTCGACAGTTTGAGTTCACAAAGTTTGTCTTGCCGTTAGAAAAGGCACTGGAACGGGGTACCCACTTGGGTCTGCAGGGGGGGGTGATGGCGCTCCGGCAGGGGCGGGCCAGAGGACCGGCCGGGCTGGGCCGTGCTGTCTGTGGAGGCACACTGTCCACGTGCTGGTGCAGCGTGTGCGTGTGACCTGAGACCGTGTGGGAGCTGGCCCGGTCCCTGGACGGCGGCTCAGGGTGGGGACCGTCTGGAGCAGGGCAGGGGTGACGGCGCTCTGCCTGCCCGCTCGCAGGGGGGGCTTTCCCGGGCCGACCCCGCGCCCCGGTGGACAGGGAGGCGTATCGGTGCCACGCGGGCTCGAGGAAAACGCTGCCTCTGGTGTGGGTTTTCCCTTTAGTGAATAGCTCAACCCCATCTCTGGGAGCGTGGCTTTGGGGTCACTCGAACCCTGACCCACTGGTGGGTTGTTGTGACCCGAGGCCCCTTGTCTTCTCCCTTCTTTGCTCTGACAGGGGCCTCGGGCCCTTCTTTGGGGTTGGGGGCTGGTGGGACTGGTGGGCCTGGGCCGCGCTCCCCGCTCTGTCTGAGCAGAATGTGATGCTGTTAGGGGTGGCTTTCCTGCTCCTACCCTGGAGCCTTGGGGCGCGTGCTGGGTCCGCGCCCTCCTCTGTCTGCACCCCGAGCCTCACGGGAGCTGGGTCTGGGACTGCGCCTTGGAGGCCGGGGGGCCCCTCTTTCCCCGTGGCAGAGTGCCCGGGCTCAGACACCCTTCTTTCCTGCCCCGCCCCTCAGGGCCCCTGAGCAGCTAGCAGTTATTCTGGGAACCGGAGGCCAGGCCTGGGCCTCCGTGCAGGGACCTGCTCCCAGTGCTGCTGCCAGGCCGCGTGCCGTGGACTGCAGGGACACGCGGTGACGGGAAGATGTGGCTGCTGGAGCGCGCCTCTTGTCACTGGGTACCCTCTTTTGCCTGTTGTGCGTCAGAGAGGCAGGAGTGACACCCGGCACGGTGGCTGTGGCAGGTGGAGGAGGGAACCCTCACAGCGTGAGGTGCCGGTGTTGTCGGGCGGCCCCAGGCACCTCCTCTCAAGGTCTCTGTCCCCTCCTTCCCACCCAAGGCTTTCCTGGGGTGGCAGCCTGGTCCTTACCTGTGTCTGGGGCTGAGCAGAGCCTGGGCCGCTGGGCTGGTCCCTCAGCTGCCCCCAGGCATGGGCTCCTGTGTGTGGCTGATGGGACGGCCTCCCTGGCCTGCCTCTGCCGCTCTGGCCTTCCCCCCTGCTGCGCGTCTGGGACTGTCACCCCATGTGCCTCGTTGCCCCCCAACCCAACCAAGTGCCTGTGGCAGGTTGGTTGTCCGTGGCCTGGACAGGGTGTGCTCTTCCATGGTTGTGCTTCTCCTGAAGCTTCTCTGGCCTCCTTGCGCAGGCAGGCTTGTGCTGTCCCTTTAGGGGACCGCTCCCAGTGACCAGTGCTATGCTGTCATCCCAGCCCTCCTTCCCCTTCCCCTTCCCCACCTGAATTAGTGACAGGCTTTGTGCTTCTGTCCTGCCGTGCTTGCTGCTGATGTGGCTGTCATCAGGTTCCATTGTGTTGGGGCGCTGCGGGCAGGCGGATTTGGGGCTCTGCTCCAGGGCGTGGGGAATCCTGTGCCTTCCTGGACCTGACGGAGCAGGAGAGCTGGGTCCTAGAGCCCCTCTGCTGGTCGGGCAGAGGGCTGTGGGCCCCAGCTTGCATTTCTCTGCGTGTCTTTGCTGCCGGACGGTGTGGGTGTCCCGCCATTCGCCCAGCGGGGACTTCAGAAGGTGTCTGCAGGGGTACAGCTGTCACCATGCTCGTTTGAGAACACGACCCTCCCAGCCTTTTGAGGCCCTCGGTGCCGCGGCTCTGCGTGCTGTCTCTGGAGTCCTGCCTTCAGCCCGGACCTCGCGTGCTCGAGTCCCACCGACTGCGGCCCTCGAGTCTGGCTGGTGGTTTCCGCCCCCCCCACCCGCTGTTCGTGTCAGCACTTCGGTCCCTCCTTAGGGCCCAGCGGGTTTCTGCTGGGCACGCACCCCACTTACGGATGCGGTGTGGTTCCTGGATTGAGCTGGTGCGGACGGTCGTCTGCGCCTGTGCTCGTGTGCCCAAGGAGCGTATGTCTTCTCCAGGCACCGCCTGCCCGCTCCAGGGCCCGCCGATCCCCTGTCCACGCCGGGCTGGCACGCGGCCTCGACTGTGGGTGTGTGGCCGAGCCATCCTGTGCTTGCCCGGTGCGTTTTCTGGCCTCTGCCTTTAAAAACTAGGCATCCAGCCATGGCACTTTGCTGCGCCATGATGATGATGCCGTTGACGACGACGGTGTTCTCGGGTCCTGGCGGTGGTATTGGGCACACTGTCGACTGTGCTGGCGGGAGGGCGCCTCTGGGGCTGTTGTGCTTCTGCTCACTCCCCGCCCCCACCCCGGGTCAGGCCCACAGGCTCCTGGGACCTCCCGGGAGGGGCCATCTCCCTGGGTGGAAGGTACCTGTCATTGTGTCACGCCCTCGAGCATGGTTATGCGGGTGGGACAGGAATAAGGATGGCTGCCTTAGGGCCTCCCAGGCCACCCTGGGCTCCCGGGACTCTATTTCTCTGCCTCACAGCCCCGGGGTGGATGCTGGGCTGGGGCATTTCTGTGTAGTGCTGGTGCCGAGTCCCACGTTCAAGGGTCAGTCTGGTGGTACTGGTCTTCGAGAGCCGGGCAGTGGTGGCACCCGCAGCTCCCCCCCACTGCCCCGGTACACGGAGGACCCCTGCCGCCGAGTAGGGCAGAGTGCCTCTGGCAGGTGACTTCTCTTCTCCCAGCCTCTGGGTGTCATGGCTGTCCCTGCTCCTCCCAGGTGTCTGGGAAGTTCTGTGGTCCCGTCGATGGGGGTGCCCTCCCGTGGTGCACCAGCTGTCAGCAGGGACCCTGTCAGGTGGGGGGGGAGCTCAAGCGAATTGGCAGCCATGTTCCCAAAGCTGCAGGAGGACCCTGTCCCTGGGAGGGGCCTGGTCCTCATGGGGGAGGGCACGCCCTGTGCTCAGGGCCCGGGGCCTGCCTGGAAGGGGGCTGCGCCCGCATCCATCTGGCTCAGGGGCTTTCTTTAGCCACACCCTTCATGAGTCCCGGGGTGCCGCCTGGGGTGCGCAGGGCAGATGAGGGAGGACGGGGTCCTGAGGACGACTGGGACACAGCTGCGTGGCCCCAGCTCTGGGCTCCCTGCCTTGCCACTTAGGCTCCCGTGCAGTTGTCGCTGGGTGGCTGCCCCCTCCGTGAGACGTTCCCGGAGACGGTCAGGCTGGGGAGTTGTGACCTTCTGGGTGAACCTGGTCATGTGGAGCTGAGAGCTGGGTTGAATGGTCAGTACTTTTTTTTTTTTTAATGTCTATTTATTTTGAGAGAGAGAGAGCACGCTCAAGTGGGAGAAGGGCGGAGAGAGAATCCCAAGCAGACTCCACACTCGGTGCAGATCCCTATGTGGGACTCGATCCCACGAACTATGAGACCACGACCAGAGCCGCAATCAAGAGGACGGTTAACTGACTGAACCACCTAGGGGCCCCCGATGGTCAGTGCTGTTAAAACCATGGTGTGGCCTGCAGAGCCCGGGGCAGGCGTGGCCCTGAGAGGCGGCCGGGGACGGGTGGGGGGACGGAGGGAGCTTCGCATCCTAGTTTGCCCGCGGGCGTCCTCCAGGCGTGCTCAGAGTCCCGTTCTAGTCCTGGGCCCCAGGGTTAACCGGGATGCCTCCTGGGGCCATGCTTTTCCAGCTCTGCAGGTGGTTGCCCAGCCCGAGTGTGGAGCATGCTCTTCTCTGTGTTGTCACTTGGGGTGATCTGGACTTTTGTTAAAGACGTTCTGTTGAGAATGACATCTGTCCAAGTAACAAACAAATTTGTGGGGACACGTGTTTTGTTTGCTCTTTTCTCCTTCATCACCTATGGTTTTTCAGATCTTTTGCAACTTCCTGTTTTTGCTGCAAGGCCGTCACCGCCCTCGCCGCCGCATCCAGGCAGCGTCCCGTGCACCCCGTCCAGGTGGGGGGTGGAAGGCTGGGCCGCGTGGGAGGGAGTCGTGGTTGTCGAGGCCGCCAGCAGAATGTGGGTGAGTGGAAGGAACTGACCAACCGGGGGAACCAAAGCAGTGTCCCGGTGGCTGATTCGGGGACCGTCCAGAACACCAGCAGGTGGGGTCTCGCCTAAGCTTCTGAAGCCCCCAGGGCCCTGTCCTCACCTCTGCAGCCCAGGCACACTTGGTGCTGTGGGAGAGGTGTTTGGGGGCAGGCGGCCTGGGCCCCCAGGCTGCTGGCGACTGTGCTGTGCCGTCCAGGTTCTGCCCCAGCCGGGCTTGCAGGTGCGGGCCCAGAGGACTCATTTTTAGGGACCGTTAACAGCGTGGTTCTGGTGGCCTTGGGCTTAGTGAGTGCTCCTCAGAGCTGGGCCTTCGTCCAGAGGCCGGAGCCTTGGCAGGGAGCTCCAGGGAACACCCCTGAGGGCTCCCCGTGCCAGTGCTCCCAGCAGCACGCTCGCCCTGCCCGCCTCCGCGGGGCATTCCTTGAATTGGCCAGGCACAGCGGCTGAGCACTGGAGAATCTCGAGGGCCCCTGGGGGAGGCCCCTGAGGCCCCTCACGTCCCACCTTCCCTGCCTCTGTCTCCCATACCCATCCCACCGGTTCTGTCTGGGATGCGAGGGACTGCAGGATAAATCCCAGGGAGGGAGCTGTGGGTCACAGGGGCGAGTACCAAGAAGGGAGGCTCCTTGGGCCAGGGGAGGAGGCCACAGGAGCCTGCGAGGGGCCTGGGGGGTGGCAGAGGCCTGTCAAGAAAGGTGTCCTGGGGTGTGGGGCGCAGGGCCCCAGGAGCCCGCAGGCAGGAGCTGGGGTTTGTCGTCTGAGGCACCTCGTACGTGGTCAAGGCCTCACCCCTGAGGCAGGGACTCCCGCTCGTGTCTTGCTGGGATGAGGCACAGCCCACCTTTGGGGCAGAGGGGCCTTACACTGGGGCCGCCTGGCTCGTGGCTCATACTCTGAGCACCCAGCTGCCCTGGCCGCCCAGTGGGGCAGGAGATGAACTTGAAGGTCGCTTAGGAGGCCCAGAGATGCCCTGGGCCCAGAGACCACAGGTAGCCTCTTGGGCCAGCAGCCAGAGCCAGCACCTGAAGCGTCTGGGGCCTGGGGGCCGGCTGGAGAAGTAAGGAAGAGGCGGCCTCCGGGGCCACTGCAGGGCAGGAGCAGAGGCAGGAAATGGGGAGACAGGCCTGCTTGGGAGGCCGCACGGTCGGCGTGGGCGGTGTGGTCGGCGTGGTCCGGCAAAGCCAGTGAGTGGCGGAAACTGCACTGTGGGCCGAGAGGCTGCGTGGGTCTGACTGTGCTTGAGCCCTTGTTCCCTCTGTGCATGGGGACTGTGGCTCACGGCCCCCCGCCCCCCCCCCCCCACCGTGGCCCAGTAGGAAGAAGCCGAGAGGTGTGGGTGCCACTGCCTCGACCCCGCTGTCGTCCCCCAGGGCATGGCCTTGAGTAGGGACAGTTAGTTCCCTCCTCCATGCACACGGGGGCCGTCGGAACCGTCTGTGCCTGCCTGCGTTTTCACTACTGATAAGTGAGTCAGTCCGGAAGGGGAAGAAGGGGGTGCTTAGGGCTGGGCTGGAAGGGTGAGGAGCTCCGGATAGCCCAGGGAGGTGAGCGGAGAGGTGCGCGGGACTGGCCCTCCAGGACGGGGTCCGTCGAGGAGCACCTCCCACGGAGCGAGGGGTGACAGGCGGCAAGGTCCTGGCGGGAGCACTCCCGTGTCTGTTTGCAGTGTGAGAAGGTTCTGCCAGGGGCAGGCGGACGTCTCCTAGATTCGGGGAGAAAAGTGACGTCTGTGAGCCTTGATAACCCTGATGGTTCTAGTTTTCTGTAATGGAAAAAGTCACGCAGAGTGACCCAGAAAGTCTCCCTGAAATGCCTCGTCGGTATCTCGCACGACATTTCGAGTTGCCTTAAATGCCGGCAGCGCAGACAGACCGCAGACCGGTCCATGTGTTATGGCAGCTGCTGCGTGAGGAACCTCCCCTGTGACAGGTGGACGTGAAATTGTAGCATGTTGTGAGAGAGGACGCACCCCCCCCCCCCCGCACTGGGATTTAACGTGGCCCCAGTGGTGTGTTCACAGAGGGAGAACCGTTCCCGGGTCAGGGGCGGTGGACTGGGGGTCTGTGAGCGTCCCCGGTGCCCGGTGGGGGCGCAGGGCCCGGAGCGGAGGGAGCCCAGGCCAGCCCCTCCCTGTCACACGCGGGCCGACCCCACCGCCAGTGCTCAAGTTACAAAACACGTAGGTCCTCCCCAGCTGCACACTCGTGGCCAGTGGCACACTGCCCCTGACCTCCCCAGCCGCACACCATGGCCAGTGGCACACCGCCGGCTCAGAGCCCGGCCATGGACAGCCTCGGCTGGTGCACCGGGACGCGCTGGTGGAATGAGTCTCTGGTCGGGTGGCAGGTGTGTGCTTGGAGCCAGGTAGGTTTGGGGCCAGGGGGTCGCTCCTGGAGCACATCCCTCCTCAGGGATGCACCGGCTGTGGGTCGCCCCCACGCTCACCGGGTCCCCATAAACTCCTTCTCCTGTGTGTAGAAAGCTGAGGAGACGGCCACTTGTATGTTCTGTGGCTGGCCGAGGGGACTTTTCCCGCCGCTTGTCTGGGTTGGTGTGACTGTGGAGCAGGAGGGTGGCTGGGGTGCCCTCCTTCCACCTGAGCGCCCTAGCCGGACCCCCGCCGTCCCGTGGACTCCTGGTTGCAAGCTGACAAAGTGCCACGGAGCGTCAGAAGGACCCCTGGCCTCGGAGGAAGGATCGCTTGACACACGCGGGCAGCGTGCCCTGGCCTTTGTACCCAGGGGGCGCCTGGTGGACCGGCAGTCCCCCGGGGGTCTTCCCTCGGGGCCAGGCTTCCGCCGGTCTCGGTGCCACCGACCGCAGCCCTGTGCCGCAGCAGTGCCCCATGGCGGAGAGTGGGTCGCTCCGTGCTGTCTTAGCACATTCTCGACGGCGTCCTCGCAAGCGCATTCCGATGAAGTCCGAGTCATCTGTCTTGTTCCTTGTGCTTCAGCTGTTGTCTCTGAGAAGCCGCCTCCCGATCCAGGGTCACGGAGATCTACCCCGACCCTTTCCCCTAAGATCGTAGCTTCAGCCCTTCTGTTTGGGTCTTTCGCTTGTTGGACGCACTTTTTGTGTGTATCGTGAGTTAGGATCTCTACCTAGCGGTCCCGGTGCCATCTGTTGAGAAGCCTGGTTTCCGCCCCGACTGTCTTGGCGCCTTGTTGAAAATTGACCATAAAGACGCATCTCTCGGGTGCGCTCCCCGCACCCGCACGTCTGCCCTGTGCTGGGACCACACTGTGTGGAGGACCGTAGCTTTGTCGTCGGTTTGGAACGGGGGAGTGTGAGTCCTCTGCCTGGTGCTTGTTCTTCGAGCTCGTTGTGGGTCTCCTGCACGGCACACGCGCTCCGGGACTGGCCTGTCTGCTTCCACGGGGGGCCCTCTGGGGTCCCCGCCACACCGGACCCCCAGTTTCTCTGGGAACTGTGTCGCCACGTCAACACTGTGCCTGCAGTGCGCCGCCACGGGAGAGCCCTCCGAGGGCTTAGGTCCTCTTCGCTTCCTTTCCGTGATGCGTGACGCGCTTCAGCACAAGCCCTGCGCTTGTCTTGTTTGATTCACTCCTGACCCTTCCGCCGGTGCATCAGGCCTTTGTTTCTTCCGAGCCGGCTTTGGTAGCGCGTCTTTCCGGGCGTGCGTCCCTCACGCGGGTTAAGCGGTCTGCTGGCGTGTGGCCCTTCGCGGGGTTCCCGCACGGTCTGTTCAGCCCCAGCTTTACAGTTTGTCCACAGTGTGTTCGTTGGTCTAGCCAAACGTTTTCTCAGCTTTGTTGATCTTTTTTCGAAGCCCCGGCTTTTTGGTTTCACCGCTTTTTCCGTTGTTTTCTGTTTTCAGTAGGGGCTGCGCCCGGGATTAAGTCGCCCAGGAACCTTCCTCGAAAGTCACGTTGCCGCAGTAGCTGCTGCTGACAGAGCCTCACTCTTTGCTTCCCGCCTTCTGTGTTTTCGGCTGACGCCGAGCCATCCTTCCGCTTTTTCCTGAGCAGAGACACCACTCCGACGTGGTGTCCTGAGTCAGCTGTGCTGGGCGCACCGGTCGTGGCCCCGATTTGGGGTCCTCTGTCCCGTGCCACCAACCTTCAGGACAGTCTTTGCCTGTATGCCCGGCCCCGGGCCCCGGGTGAGGTGGCCCTTACGCACATATGTCGACTTTGTTGCTTGAATAAATGCAAAGCCTCCAGCCAGATGCCCCTCTGAGCGCTGTGACGTGACTGGGCACTGGTCCACGGCTCCGAGAGCCTGCGATTCTGTCACAGGCTTCACATGCTCCAGTGGGCTCCCTTCTCTGCCACCACTCGTGACTGACAGGAGGCAGAACCAGCAAGTACCTAGAACGGTCTTCAGAAGCGGGGTTGGGAAGAAATGCCCTTCGGGACCCGTCCATTTGGCCTCAGGCACGAGGGGTGCGTTCCAGGGGGTGACGCCGTCCTTACTGAGCCAGGCACTGGGTGGGCCCTGCTCTCGGGGATATTCCAGTCTGGTGTGGAAGATGCCGGTGAGACTCTTAACAGCTGCGGCTTACGGGGCTCTAGTTAAGAGTAGACGGAACTCTTGCCAGTTTGAGCAGAAAAGGAGGTTTTAAAAATAGGTGGCTCCTGGGAAGGGCTGGGAGTCAGGCTTGGGGGGCCCAGGGGAGGGCGGCTGAGTGCGTCCCTGCCTCTGGGGACTCTTGCTGCTGCCGCTGGGCAGAGGACCCACTTGACAGCCTCTCCCCTCCCGTCACTGGTGTCTCGGGCTCCACTGTGTAGGTGGCAGGGGCTGGACAAGGGTGACCTGGTTCCTGCCTCCGGGGCGCGGTGCTGGGAGGAGCCTAGAGGCCCCATAAGGGTCCTCACCCAGCCCTTGTCCTCCCCGCTGAGCACGTTCACTTGGGGGTTTGAAGTGCCCCAGGGTCAAGTTCCGGCTGCTCTAAGGGTCGATCGTAGTTCTGTTTAAAGTACACTTTTCTAACAGTTTGTCATTAGCAGTCTGAAAATGCACATTTTAACCTGAGAGGTAAGGAAGAAAGCAAGAGCCTGAGGTCGCTGATTTCCGGGACTTGTATGTGATGTGGTGCTCCCCATCGGGGCGGCGGTCTGGGGCGCCCCCACCGCCTCTGCACCCGCGTTGTTTGCCATGGCATGCGGTGTGTTCGTTCCTTGAGATTTCCTAAACTGGCGCTTGCCAGAATTTTTATAGCTCTAACATGGAGGCCAAACGCGTCTGCGCGTGTCTGGGTGCGTCTGTGTGTACGTTTAACACACCCCTGTGTAAATACGTGTTTTAACAGAGACTACTTTCCAACCATCGCTCTTGACATACGGTTGACCCTTGGACAACCCAGGGGTTCTGCGCAATCAGAAAGCCCCGTAATAACGTCTCACTCCCCAAAACTTACTGCTAACCGTGTCCCGATTGGAAGCTTTCCAGGAACCTAGTGAATTAACACGTGTGTAGCATGTTGTACGTGCTACATGCTGTGTATTCTTACAGTAAATCAAGCGAGGAAGGAAGACAGTACCAAGAAAACGATCAGGAGGACAGGATGCGTTTATAGTACCGTGCTGCCCTTGCCAGGAAAACCAGCAGAGAAGCCGGCCTGTGTGCTTCAAACCCCAGTGTTCAGGGTCAACTGTACATTGATTTTTTTTTTTAAATTAAAAAAATTTTTTTTATTATCATTATTTATTGTTGAGAGAGACAGAGACAGAATGCGAGTGGGCTAGGGGCAGAGGGAGAGGGAGACACAGAATCCGAAGCAGGCTCCAGGCTCTGAGCCGTCAGCACAGAACCCGACGCAGGGCTCGAACTCACAAGCCATGAGATCGTGACCTGAGTCGAAGTCGGACGCTTAACCGACTGAGCCCCCAGGCGCCCCAACTGTCCAACTGTACATTATTTTCAAGAACTGATGTTTGGTGAAGCATGACGCTGAGTTTCAGCTCGGGTAATGAAGGGCACAGGGCATGGTGCTAATTTTGAACGGCGGGGGGCGGCTTCTGACGGGCGCAGAGGGGGGAAAGCACGTGACTTTCACCCTGGGTCCCCACGCCTGAGTCTGCATCACAGAAAGGAGCAGCTTTCCAGGGCCTCACGGGGATCATTGCTTCTGGGTTCAGACTCAGGGAGCGGACTGTGGCTGAGTGACAAGGCTGTCACAGGCAGATGACCCGAAGAAGGCAGGGAGCCCCCCAGCTCCTGGGCTGCGTGTGGAGCCCTTGCCGGGTTTGCTGTCTGTGTCTCGAGGAGCGTGGGGCCTTCTAGCAGGAGTGGCACCGCTCCCTGTGGGCCCCACTCTTTCTGTGTCCATCTTGACTGAGAGGCCGCCGCGGAGCTCGGCCTCCGTGCCCATCTCCGCCATAGCGTGTCTTTTGTGCCCTTCTGCTTGCGTGCCAGCAGACCTTTCCCAGATGGCCCCACTAAGGGGACCGGGGTGACAGTAAGGGGCTTAGAGGCTGCAGGAGCCTCACCTTGCCTGTTGGGACCCCACTGCCCACCCTCCAGACAAAGGGCATTGACATCCCTGGGCACAGGAGGGGTCGAGGGGTGGTATCCCCGCGGAAGGAGGGCTCTCCAGGCAGTGGTCCTGGCAGCCGTGCCACCGTGGGCCGACCTTGAGCCCTTCTTCCTATGTATCACTGCTCAGCTGTGACAGCTCCTGCCTGTGCGCTGGGCCTTGTGGGGCCAGCGCCCCGGCCTCTGGGTGTGGCCGGCTGACGGGCTCAAGAGCCAGTTAGGAAGCCCTCACGGGTTTCTGCAGAGGCACTGCCTTGGTGAGCCTCGGGAGAGGCGGAGGGGTGGTTTTGCCAAATATCGTGAGGTTGAGACCTTTGACTTTGGAGATGGGTGTGAAAGGGGATGTCGGGAAGTGGCAGGAGTGGATGAACGTGCGCTGTGTGTGTGGCCAGCTCACACGTCTGCAGACATCTGTGCACCAGCTGTCACATCCCTGGACATCCATGGACCAGCTCTCGTGTCCATGGGCATCCGTGGACCGCCTCTCACATCTGTGGTTGTCCGTACCCTGGCTCTCACGTTCCTGGTGGCCGGTGCACGGAGCATTGGGGTGGTTCCTGGGGTTTGGAGCGTGTCCAGGCTGGGAAGGATGGCTGGGCGGGTCTGGGGGCCTTGGCCGCCCTCTTTCCCATCGGGATCGCTGATGTCACAGGGTTGGTTCGCTAGTTTTTGGGCTGTAGGAACTTGAGAGTTACTCCGGGCTCTGCTTGCTGGTTGCGACTGTGTTTTTCTTTAGAGAACAAATTGCAGATTTGAATATTTTGCAGCTCCGGTTTTGAGTTCAGCTTGCAGAGCTCACCATCCGCTGTGGGAGTCCTGCTGACCTCAGGCCAGTAGACTGTCCCCTGCATGTGGTCCTGCCCCTTGCCTCCTGAGTGTGGCCTCAGCCTGGTGGCCAGTCTGCCCCGATCCCCTTTTCCTGAAGGTGGACGGCCCCAGGCTGGTTCGTGGGGAGATGGGAGGGCAGACACACAGAGCATTCCCTGGGTCCTCTGTCCTGCAAGCCGATCCCCACCCTGGCCTCCTTACCAGCTCCGGCTGGACCGTCCCACCGGCTCCGAGGCATGTCTGCCAGCCCGCACCCAGCCCGGGCCACACCCACACTCCTGCCTGTAGGAGCTGGCTGCCCTCATCCCAGAGCCAGTTGTTGCTGGAGCGCTTCCCAGCCGTAGTTCGCCTGGGACCCTGGGCCACCAGGGCCACTGTCTGAGGCGGTCAGCCGGGCCCTCTTCCCCTGGCACCCGCTGAGTTGCAGGGGTGGGCCCCTTCTCTGTCCCTGTGGCTCCCCTCCCAGGACAGCGTGTGACCTGGTGTCAGTGTCTTAGCACGCCCAGTCTGTCCCCGCAGAAGGGAAGCTCCGTGAGGTCAGGGTTCATCAGGTGCCTCATGTTGTTACCAGGAGCTCGCAGGCAAACTCCCCGAGGGGCCTGGGGACACATCTCGGATTCACGTTGGAAGAGCGAAGGCCTTCGAGGTGGAGCGTGCCACTCTGTCTTGTTCTCTGCCCTTGACGAGAAAACCCAAGTCACAGATGACGGGTGGCAGAGTGGGGACTGCTAACCTGTGGGTGACTTCTCACTGTGGTGTGGAGGGACTGGGGAGGGAGGGGGGTCAAGGCCCCGATTCTGGAAAGCACGTCCAAGGAACACTTTCTGAGGATCAGGACGAGGAGGGTCCTGCCGTTGGCGGTCGGCTCTCACTTCCGCTCTGTCCTTGACCGCACACTCCTTGTCCCTGGGCCCCCGATGGCCAGGTTAGCAGCGTGTCTTTGGGCTAGTGGCCTTCCACGGTTCCTACCTGGTGGCCCCAGGGAGGGTATCCCAGAGTGTCTTATTTCCATGTGGTGTGGGTCCCTAGCCTGGCCCTCTGATTCCCCAGATCAGCCGGGGCTCAGCCCATCCTCAGTCTCACACTGCCCTCTGCCCGTACCCGTTGAGATGGCGCAGAACCTTCTGGAATGTTTTCAGCGGGGCAGGTGTCAGACTTGAACAGTATGTAGTGCTTGAGGTTGCCTCTGTGTTTTAAGTGTGTGGTGCTGGTCACACCGAACTGGGACCCCTCCCAAGTGGGGTCACTGCAGTCCCCAGTCCGGCATGCTGACATTCAGGGGCACGGCCAACTGGGTTAGTTCCAGAGTCACAAGAGCGGCGGGAGCCTCCACATACAGGGGGTCTGTCGGGGGGAGGAGGAGCACGTGAGGACCCGGGGAGACCCCCTCCTCCCTGAGGCAGAGGAGCCACAAGAGCGGAGGACGGGAGGGACAAGGAGGGGGCCAGAGGGGACAGGGGTCAGGATGGAGTGTGTCGGGGGCAGGCCTGCAGGGTGCAGGGTGGCCGAGTGTGAGGGACGTCGTTCAGGCCGTCGGGGAGGAGCCCGCGGGCTGCCAGCACCTTGGGGCTGAGGGTCCCTTCGCATCGTGCGTCTGAGGAGTGGGCCTTGGAAGGTGGATTCTCCCTGGCCCCACCTGGACCAAGGCACCCTCGTCCTCCGGACCGGTGCTCCAGCTGGTTTGGGGGACATGGTGCTTCCGGCACATTGTGCCACGAGAAGGGGCAGGATGTGCAAATGATCGTGGGACCCTTGTCCTTTCGGTTTCTATGTACTTTTCTATGTAAAACATCCCCAGACGCTCACTTTGGGGTAAGAGTGGGTGGGTCACAGACGGCGATGGTGTGAATTTGGGAACTGGGCAAGACTAGAAATCAGCGTGAGGTTTTGTTCGGAGTCTGCAGCCTCCCCGGCACCTGGGGGCCGGCTGAGGGTCTCTCCCGCTGCGGGGGCTCCTCCCGTGTCTCGGTGCACGTGTCCTGCCTGCACCCCGGGCGGCCTGCAGGTCTGGCTCTGGCCTTTCCCGGGGAGCGAGGCGGCCTCCTGGCGGGGGGAGGGTGGGGGGGTGGGGCTGTGGCGCTGTGCGTGGTCCCGCGTCTGCCCCCCCGTAGTGAGTAAGTGTGTCAAAATGAGGGTGCGGCCACGCATTCACACCGTGGCAATTAGGCACAAGCATATTCTTAGCCACAGGTTTTACAGAAATGGTAATTTTCCGTGTTGTAGTGAGCACAGAGCATACACAGGGTCGGGAAAGCAACAGAATACATGTGTATGTTTAAAAAGATCATAATCATGGGTTGCTGTACGGAAAAACTTTAAAATTAGAAGGAATTCTTTTCTCAGGATGGCTATTGAAAAATGATGTGTTGGGGCGCCTGGGTGGCTCAGTCGGTTGAGCGGCCGACTTCGGCTCAGATCATGATCTCGCGGTCCGTGAGTTCGAGCCCTGCGTCGGGCTCTGTGCTGACAGCTCAGAGCCTGGAGCCTGTTTCAGATTCTGTGTCCCCCTCTCTCTGACCCTCCCCCGTTCATGCTCTGTCTCTCTCTGTCTCAAAAATAAATAAACATTAAAAAAAAAAAAAAGAAAAATGATGTGTTGAGTGGGTGCCACATGGGAAAAGAAAAGGAACAGAAAAAGTAGGGTGAAGGTAGGGGAAACAGGCCCTGAATTCTCCCCGATGCGTGGTGGCTTCATTGGTGGCCCTGTGATTGCTGGCGAGGCCGACCGTAGGGGCTGCTAACTGGGGATTATTGCTCTGTGCTCTGGGCAGTTGTCCAGGAGACCCGTGAAGGGGCCGAGGAAGGCCCCGGAGCCTCAGTGGCCGATGCACACACCTTTTGCGGTCCTCTGGTCCATCTGGCCTCCCAGTTATGTGTGGTGGCCGGAGTCCCCTGTCGTGTCTCCTTGCTTCCCACCGCTCCCCACCCATGCTGCCCTCTCGGGGTGGCTCCTGGAGTGTGGCCAGCACCCGTCCTGGGAAGGCCGCGGTGGGGGAAGGAGCTTTGTCCCCACAGCCCCGGGCTTCCCCCTGGGCCTGTGCGGCCACCGTGCGTCTGGGAGGCCGTGACCCCTTCTCCGTGGATGTGGGACCCGGGGTTTCCGGGGTGGCCGTGGCCATGCCGGTCTCAGTGTTCCTACCTGCACCAGGGGCTGTGAAAATGGCTCTTGGAATGGAGACCCGGTTCCAAACGCTCTAGGCTTTGAGGAGGAGAAGGCGTATCTCGGGAGTGTCTTGAGGTCTTAAGGTCACAGATGAACAGCGGTAGATGCCATGAGGTCCTGGGTGTGGTAGAGAGAGCTCCTTTCCCTGAGGTCTGGGAGCTCCGGCCTTCACCATGGCTACATCCGGGCTTCTCTTATTCCTGCAGCAGGTGTTCATTGAGTGCCCGCTGTATGCCTGGCCCTGTTCTGGGTGTGGGAACTGTATCAGTGGACTCTGAGCTGTGCTTGGAGAGACCGCCTGCCTGGGCCCGGTGTGAGCCTCAGGGAGATGGGAACTGGCCGCTGCTGACTCAGAGATCTGGGCCCGTCTGGGGGCCACGTCAGCCCCTGCACTGCAGCCACCCCTGACCCCCCCACCAGGAGCTCCCCCTGCGGGAGCTCCTCCCTTAGGAGCCCCCCCCCGCTCCGCCCCCCCAGTATCTCCCCTGCGGGATGCGAGAGCCCCACCACTGCCCCCCCCCCCCCCCCCCCCCGCCCAGGAGCTCCTCCTGCGGGAGCCTCCTCGCCCCGTCCCCCCAGGAGCTCCCCCACTGGGAGCCTTGCTGGGAGCTCCTCTGCCGGGTGTGGTACAGACACCAGCGAGCCTGTTCTGCACTGTTGTTTTACAGCTTCTGGGCTGAGCAGAAATGGCACCATTTATTTTACCGTGTATGTGAAGTGGTGCATATTTGAAAATTTGTTTTAATTCCAAGCCTAAACCACTTAAGAAATAAGCCAAAGACGCTCTAAGGCACTTTGCGCTCCTCACGTCCACCCTGCGGTGTGGACGACACAGAGGATACTCGGGGTTTGTAGTCGACCAGAGCGCAGACCTCCCAGCTGGCTGTGGGTCCAGTGTAGGGTGGGGGCCGGGGCCGAGGCCAGCAGACCAGCCCCTTGTCCATCAACACACGTATATGGCTGTTCCTCCTTCTTGTCTCTGAGTTGGGGACTTTAGCAGGGTCATAGGAAGGAATGCTACTTTCTTCCAGGTCGTCACCTGCAGCAGTGACAACCTTCGGGCAGTGACAACCTGGGGAGGGGACAGGGAGGCCTCAGGGTATGACTGTCACCTGGCCACCTGTATTGTTCTTCCTGGTTCTCCAGGGAAACCTGTCAAACTTAAAGCAGTTTTAAGACCTTAGTTTGTTCAACTGTATTTAAATGATCTTGAAAAAATGAGCAAAAACGGGTAATTTTCTAGCAAAGTATGTACAAATACACAGACCGAAGAAGAGAGAATAGTCAAGTTGGCCAGTTATTAGAGGAAGACAGAACGATCGACCTGTCGCCAGGTACAGGTATTTCAAGTTGTCCAGGAACGGCGGACTCCAGCCCTGTGCGAACTGTCCGGCTGCAGAGAGATCACGAACGCTCAGAGACCGCGGAGCCCCAGGGGCCAGCACCATAGACGGTCGCTTGTGCGTGCTCGCCAGAGGGTCCCACGGAGGACCCAGCGGCAAGTAGAAAACAGTCTGTTTATTACGCGTGTGAGTGTGGTTTCGTATTCGGAAAAATTGCGTCACATGATCCAGCATGTTAATAAGTTAATAATTTATCAATAGGAAAATGTCTGTTTTTTGTAGATGCTGAAAATATATTTGATAAAATTCAACATCTCTTCATTAAACAATGATTCCTCAAAGTAAAATTGAAACATGTAAGATTTCATTAATACTGTTTTGGAAACATGGAAATCAAACGTTGAAGTTGAACAAGACAAAGATGCTTGACATAAACGTGTTTATTTAAACATTTTCTAGAAGCTTTAACTACTGAAATCAGTAATTAAACAAGAAGAGACCGTAAATCCTGAAGTATCAGAAAGGAAGGAGAGTTATTTATAAATATGATTATGCATCTGGGAAACTCAAGTGGATTTACTGAAAACCTGTGATACGCAGTGAAAGCCTTTAGTGATTAATCCGTACAAGTTCTTATACATCCAGACAGTAAGCAGAAGGGACCCCGTCTGTGATGACGAAATGCACAGCCATGGAGTCCAGCACTCTGACTTCTGTGTGAAGGCAGCTTCGACACAGTCGCAGAGAGCGGTGACAGTCCGTGGGGACACTGCCCGTTTGCAAATGCAAAGGCTTAACTTACGAAGAGGTAGTCACTTCTGCTGATCTTTAAATCTAACTGATCTGGGAAACACACGGTGTCGGGATGCTGATGGTTACGAGTAACAGAATCCCTCCCTGGTCACACACGGGGTGGGGAGCGTGCGGGGCAGTTCGGCACGCTGTCCGGGCCCAGCTCCCCCACGTCTCCGTTCCCACGCCCCCCTGTGCCTGTGGTACTGTCCCTCTGATAAAGGCTGGATGCCACCATCAGATTCTCACGCCACGTCCTGCAAAATTGGAAAGGAGAGACACTGGGCGGGGGGGGGGGGGGAAGGAAGCACACCAACAACAAAACCCCAAACAACAACCCCATTTGTTCCCAAAGAAACCCCAAACAACAACCCCATTTGTTCCCAAAGAAAATGGAAACGCTTATTCAGAAAGATACATACACCTTCCTGGTGGCTGCGGCGTTATTCGCAATAGTCAAGACGCAGAAGCGACCCAGCGTTGTCCATCCATAGACGAGTGGGCAAAGAAAATGTGTGCACACTGTGCAATACTACTCAGCCATAAAACAAGACGCAAATCTTGCCGTTTGCAACAACATGATGGGCCTGGAGAGCATTATGCTGAGTGCAAGAAGTCAGAGAAATACCATATGATTTCCTGTGTATGCGGAATCTAAAAACAAAACAGAAGTGGATCAGATACAGAGAACAAGCTGCTGGTTGCCGGAGGGCAGGGGGGTGACACAGGAAACCCCCCTCCCCATATCTTTGGGCAACTTTGATGCAACTTCTTAGAATTTGGGATCTTTTATATTTGGGGATGTATTACTTTTTAGTTTGGGGTAATTGGTGGCACAGAAGGGACTGGAGACCCTGTGCCCCCCCCCCCCCCCCCCGCCGCCAGAGGAGCGTCTCGTGGGACCATGGCACCTTTGTCAAAGCCGAGGAATTCACGTTGGCAGGACACCATTGACTGAGCCACAGACTTGACTTGGGTCTTAGCAGGTTTCCCAGAAACGAGCCTGTTCTGTCCCAGGACCCGGTCCAGGGCACCGCACCGCGTGCGGTCGTCTCGCCTCCTCTGTCCCCTGTGGACCCTGGCAGTTTCCCACTCTCGTCCACGTTCTGGACACTTTGAGGAGACTGCTCGGTGCTTTGTGGGTGTCCTTCACCTTGGGTGTGTCAGATGCCTTCTCATGGTGCGCCCGGGCTTGTGGGCGTTTGGGAAGAAGACAGACGTTGCCGGGGTGCCCGCCACCTCTCCACCGTCCGGTCACCAAGTGCACCCCACACGTGGGGGTGAGCGGGCTGCCCTTTGAGGGGGGCGCCCAAGCCGTTGCCTGGAGGGGCTCGGGGTGCCTCAGATTTGGCCGCTGGACTCCTTCATTTGGCCCCGAGTACGTGTGCATCCGCTGTCTTTTGGGAACTTGGTGACTCGTCCTGTGTTTTCCCTGCCCCCTCCCTGGAGTCAGCCAGTTCTCCCGGGGTCTGCTGCTTTTATTGGAGAATGGTATTTAGTAACAGGATCTGGCTCATTACTCCCCTGGGGTCACATGCAGCTTTCCTGTGATGGGGGGGGGGGCGCGGGGGGTCTTCCCGGAAGGCTCAACACTTTCCCTGGGTTGTGTCTAGGCTGAGCCTCGTGGCCGCCCGGGCCAGACGCAGAGGGAAGCAGGATGGCCCCGGGCCACTCCGGGGTGGCTGTGTTTGCACTGCTTTGATGACGTGGGATGGGCAGGTGGATGTGTGTGTGGCAGCCGGGCGAATTCTGAGAAGGAAGAGCCACGCGAAGGGCTGCCTCAGCGGGGGCTCCCGCCCGGTCACGAGGCCGTGGAAGTCCGAGCAGTTTGGGGGCGATGCGCAGGGCGGTCAGGCGGCCGGTTAGCGGCGCTGCATTGAGCGCTCGAAGAGCAGATCCTGCGAGTTGGCACGACAAGGTGGCACCTGAAGCTGTGAGGCCTGGACGTCAGCTCACCTTGCCGTGACGATGACACCACATGCCCGGGTCACCACGTCGCTCACCCCGACCTTCCGCAGCATTTTGTCGGTGGCGTCTCAGTAAAACCCCGGAAGACAGGGAGAGGTGAGTGAGGCCTTCCGGAGCTGGGAGAGGGGCACGCCAGCCTGAGGGGACTTGGCGTGGGACAAGGGCCACATCTCAGCCAGAGGAGCCAGCTTACTTGGTGTGTGGAACAGTGTGGAAGCCCTGGTGGAAAAGAACGCCGAGTCCCCCCGCCAGTCACCACAGCAAATCAATCGTAAGGGGGCGGAGTTGCACCCGGTTGCATCAGGTCCCGGGGATCAATTGCAGGGCACGCCATTACCTCCTATACCTGTCAGAAAGGAGGGAGGAAAGCACGGCCGGAGCAGAGGCGGGGTGCCTTCGTCGGTCAGATGAAGGGTCTTGGTCTCCGGAGGGTGGCAGGGTTGCATGTGGGAGTAGAAAGGAAGCAGAAGGAGAGCCCCTTCTGAAGAGACGGCGGCTCAGCGGACTTTGTACGCGGCTGCTTTCTGCGTAGACGCGGGCGTATCGAGACTTCGCGGTAGACGGTGTCTGAGCCCCGCCAGGACGGTGGCTCTGTCTCCCGAAGGGCAGGGCTGGCCCAGGGAGTGAGCGGAGGCCGAGGGAGTCCGTTGTCCCCCTTTGATTTGAGGGACCCATTTGGCGACTGTCCTGGTGGCTTGTGGGGAAGCAGGTGGGGCGCCGTGGTTTTTCGGGGCCGGAAGCCGCGTGGCTGACCGGAAAATAGAGAGTGCGTGCGCTCCCGGGGCCTGCCCCTGCTGTCAGGTGTTCAGGGGCCACAGGGATGTGACGGCACTAGGCCTGCAGTGTGACGGCAAAGCTGCCTCTCCTTGGTTTCTTCCTTCTCGAACTCGCCGCCACAGAGCCATCTGACATAACTGCCCGCTGTGGCTCTCGTGAATCTTAGAAGCCGTGGACCGTTCCGCTCCCGCGGCACCGTCCTGTCTGGGGACGTGACCTCTCCCTGCTGCCCACCCCGGCCCCTGGCCCCGCAGATGCCGTCTCTTCCGTGGCGCCTCCACCCCACTTCACTGCAGTTTCCGCCCTTGCCTGCGCATCCCCGGCCGCGTTGGTAGGGGCTGTATGCGGCGTCAGGCCGCAGGGCAGAGGCGGGGTTGCCCGGCGCTCCGGTCCCCTCCCCCGAGGACCCGCGCTGGTCCTGTGAGGCCCAGGGGGTGGAGCCCCAGGCCTGTAGGTTTGTCTGTGTTTGCTGAGTGAAGGGTAGGTTCAGAACGGGGTGACGCACGAGTGCGGACGGTGCCCGCGGGTTGTGGGGCCCAGCCCTGGATGGGAGGAGGGAGACACCTCTTGCCTCAGTGCCCCGGCTGTGGGCAGCTCCCCGAGGCCTCGGTGGCTGGGGAGGGTCCAGGCTGGAGCATCATCCCCTGGCCCTGTGTCCCTCTCCCACCCCACACTCTGTCCTGCTCCGGGGGCCTGCACTGCACATGGTGCAGGTCTGTGCGTTTTCCACCCGATGGGCTAGCAGTGTGCATGTTAGAGTATTCTAGATCGTCCTGGAATACAGACTGCACTGGTTACATTTCAGCATTTAGCGTTTGCCTCGTGAGCTATGTTAATTTCGGCACAGGTCCACGTCTCGCCAGTGCCCAAGGGGGGGCGCACGCTGGACGAGTCTGGGTTCTGTCCTAAGGCCCGAGGTGGGCCGCCTGCCACCCCACCGCTGGACCGGAGTCTCCCGCGCTGTGGGGATGGGCTCTCCTGGGTCCGTCCTCCTCCGCCTGCTGCCCGCAACCCACCGTGCGGACGTGAGCTCACCAGCGGACCCGGACCTTCAGTCTAGAAACCCCGCGTGCCGCGGCCCCTGGGGGGCTCTGTGAGCGGGCTCCTCAAGGCCTGGAAGGGCATTGACGCATGTGCGTGGGACTCCGGCCGAGACAGGAGCGGAAGCAAGGTGGGAGGCGCGAGGGCATTCCAGATAGGGCCGCTGCGCCTGAAGAGCAGCCAGCGGGACAGAGCACGGCAGGCAGCCCGCCCGCGGAGCCGTGGAGCCCGCTGTTGTCTTGCAGCCCCATCTGGTGAAGTGATTCGGTTTACTGCATGTTTCTGGATAGTCCTCTGGGCACCCTACAAGCTAGCTTGGATATTCTAATTTGTGTCTAAGATTAAATTTACATGAGAGACGTGGGGCCAGGGAGGCGCTGGGGACTTCTGAGTCCCTGCCAGTGTTTTCCCTGGGCTCGCCACTTTGTGTGTCCCACGTTTATCTGGGGCCTGAGCCCTGGGGTGGATGTGACCAGGGGGAGCCCGTGTTTTGGTGCAAAGAGTGCATCTGACCTGGGGACTGGCGTCAGGGCCCAGCCCCCTCGGGAGCGGGGGAGGAGACGCGTGTGGGGCAGGGACCCCAGGGAGGGCCGCGGGGCCGTGGAGGGGCGGCCGGGTGGGCAAGAACTGGCAGAGCCAGGGCCCGCCAGAGCCCAGTACGGCCATTCCTGTCTCGGAGAAGGCGCAGCGCCTGCGGGCAGGGGCCGGGTGGTTTCCCGCGCGCTTCTCCTGTATGCCGGCCAGTACCCTGTGTCCTCCTCGGTCACTTCTGTCTCTCGTTGCAGCCACGTTTGCTCCTGGGCAGCCGTCCAGCTCCCGATTTGAGAGGGTAGCACGGGCTTCCTGTCCCGGAGGGCTCGGTGGCTGCACTCAGGTTGTGCTCCGAGGAGCACTGACAGACTTCTGGGTCAGTTTTCTGGTGGGCATCTTGGCCACGTGTCGGCCATTTCGCCTCACTCAGCACTGTTTTGAAATTAGACTTAATATTGCCCTTGAATGGAAAGAAGAAAAGCAGGAATCTAACACTAAAAGTTTGGGACAAGAGTTGTACCCACACCGTGTCTCCAGACTCTGATTCTGCATCAGTGAAGGCAGATAGGACCCTCGTGTTGTGTCTGTTTCAAATGCTGTGAAACGTGACCTTGTACGTGACCAAAGTCGGGTGGCTTCCCCTCCCTCCGGGACGAAACGTGGCCGCGGAGCGTGCTTCACATCTTTGTGGTGGTGTGCGTAGGGCCAACGAAAGCCTTACAGACGCTGCACGTGTCTGCGTGGAACCTGTCCGTGCGCCCTTGTGACCACGTGCCGCTGCGCCCCTCCCGTCGGAAACCAGAGGAGAGAGACCCCTAGTCTGGGGCATGGTGGAGGCCCGGAGGGGGAGGGGAAGGGAGAATGTGTGGAGGGGCGAGGCCTGTCACCAGTGTGCACGGGGACGCAGTGGGGGGGGGGGGGGGGGCGGGGTCTGGGACAGGACCTCCTGGCTGTGGGGCCCGTGGCCCTGGCAGGGGTTTCGCAAGGCCTGCTGAGGAGCTCCCACCCACCTCTGGCCGCGGCGCCTTGCCTGGGTTCACGTCCTGCAGCCACTCCCGGTGGCCCTGGGGCCTCGGGCCAGTCTCTTCCTGGGGACAGGCCGCCGGTCGCAGGGCCTGCCCCGCGGGTGCGGCTCCCCTGGCAGCACTAGCATCTGCACGGGGGAGCGGGCCGTGCGGGCGGGGCAGCCCCCGGGCTCTGGGGGAGCAGCTGGGGGCTGTCGGTGCCCCTGGGGCGGCGGTGGCTGCGGGAAGTGAGGTCACGGCGCACGTTCCCTTGTTAGGAGGTGGCCTCCGTGGCGTGAGCCCCGGTAGAAGCGGGGCGCGACGGGAGGGGAACTGGGTGCCAGCAGTGGGCAGAGGGAGGCGCGGAAGCAGGTGCCCCGACTCCGGGTCCAGAGAGTCGAGCCTGCCTGCTCCGGGAAGGGTGGTCACCTGTGGGCCTCTGGCGGCCTCGTGTCCTCCCGGCCGTGGGTGTCGCAGGCTCCAGGCTGCCCTTCCACAGTCCTTTGTGTGTGTGGGTGGAGGACACAGAATTCATAATTTTCACGACTGTCTTCCTTAAGCACCTGCCCTCAGGCTTTTGCTCCCTGTCGTGAAGGGCGCCCGCGGTTGCCCTGCGCTGCCCTGGGCGTCCTGAGCAGAGAGGCGCATCCACACCCACGTTCAGCGGAGTTGTCGTCAGAGATATGTTTTGTGTTCTTCGTCCTGGGGGCCCTGTGAGAGCCGGCTTCCTGCGGGGCCCGTGCTTCCCGGACGGACACCGAGGCCACAGCCTCACGGGGACCGGTGCCCGGCCTCTCGACAAAAGCGGGACGGGAAGGAGTCTCCTGGGCTCGAGTGACCACTTCGTTTCAGGAAGGCGCTCTGGGCTCCTCCCTGGCCTGCTGCCCGTCGCCAGCATGGGGACCGCGTTTGTACAGCTCACGGCCTTTCTTACTCTTGCTGGGAAGTTTCTGCCTCTGGGGGCGGGTGGCGTTTCTCAGGGCGGTGCCTGTCCCGAGTGACCCGAGTGGTGCCCTCCTCCTCTCGTTACTTCCTCATGGTCCTTTTCTTTCCTTAATAGTAACTTGGGGGGCGCCCGGGTGGCTCCGTCGGCTAAGCATCCAACTTCGGCTCAGGTCGTGATGTCACGGTCCGTGGGTTCGAGCCCTGCATCAGGCTCTGTACTGACGGCTCAGGACATGGATCCCGCTTCGGATTCTGTGTCTCCGTGTCTCTCTGCCCCTCCCCCAATTACTCTCTTTCTCTGTCTCAAAAATAAACAAACCTTTAAAAAAAATCTAAAAAAATAGTAACTTGGAAAAGCACATGTTTTCTGAGTTCACTTATAATTTCTTTGCAGGAAAATGTTTTTTAGTTTTGCTTTGGATATCTGATAAGATTTGTAAAAATGTGTGTTTCAGGCTTTTGGAGAATATCGACACCCCTCAGTCCTCATTTGGCCCCTCCTCTGCACCCCCGTTGTCCCTGATGACAGCCTCACCTGCCCAGGCCCTGTCCTGCCTCCTCCAGCTCTGACTGAGCTTCTCCCCCAGGGCTCTCTGGAGCGCCTGGGTGGTGTCTATCTGCATCCGTCCCCTGTCCCCCACCAGCTCATGCACTGGGACAGCCTGGCTGGACAGGTGTCAGTAACCCCATGGCCCCACGGCCTACAAGTCAGGTGTCTGTGTCCCCAAGGCCTGCAGGTCAGGTGTCACTGACCCCATGACCTATAGGTCAGATGTCACTGGCCCCATGGCCTACACGCATAGGTACCAGTGGCCCTGTGCTCCACGGGCCAGGTGTGGTGACCCCATGTCCTACAAACCGTATGTTCATACCTCCAGCCTCCAGCCTGGGGTCAAGTTGGCTGAGGCCACGGGTGGCCCAGAGCTGGTCTGTGGGCAGCCCCAGGGCTCACGGTGATTGGTTCACCCCACCCAGGGCACCCACTCTGCAGGCCCGTGTGCCTCCCTCCTGGCCCAAAACACGGTCAAAGGCTGCCTGTCTGTCCATCAATTGCCACACCTCGGGTTCTCTGGGTATCCTGGGCCGCAGATGGGGACTCCGTCTTGTCCCCCGAGCCTGGCTGGAGGCCAACAGGAGGGCGAGGGTTCCGGGCCCCTGACTCACCGAGTCGAGGACTAGAGTGGGTCAAGGCTGGCAGCGTGCCCGGCACATGGGGAAGGGTGAGTTTGTTCCCCAGGGAATGCTGTCTGTCGCGGTCCGCTTACCAGCCAGGGCCTGCCTCCCGATGCAGCCTGTGGAGCCCAGCTGGAGAGCACAGGGCTTTGGCGGTGCTTCTGGCTGTGAACCAGCCTTGCCCGAGGCTGGGGGGCCTTGCGCGCGTCCCCAGCCTCCAGCCCTGTCCATCTCCTGCAGCACAGGGACCCTGGGGGGGGCGGGGGGGGGGGCATGTGACACTCAGCGCTGCCCAGGGCGTGGCTCCATTATGGTTGCCAGCGAGAAGGATTTTGCACGTGTTTATTTTACAGGGGCCCTATTTTTAGACTTAAGTTATTTTGAACTTGAGTTTTAAGGTTAAAGAAAAAACAAAACCCTCCCGAGACTCAGAATTAGCATGTCTGATTGTCGGAGAAAGGATGTTTTGGGCTTTGCCGTTTCATGACCCTGATTTTCTGTGGCTCCTGACTCTTGGTCTCCCTCGTTGGCCTGCAGCCATCCAGGGGTGACAGAGGGCAGCTCCCACTGCCCCTGCCCGGAGAGGCCCTACCCTGTGGCCACACTCTCCTGCTGCCGGGCCTCACTTGCAGCCCCTGGGGTTGGGCCGGATCAGCTTTCGCTGAGGTTTAGGGGCTGTGCCTCGGTGTGAGAGCAAGGGTCTGGCGGCCTGTAGTCGATTCCGTCCGAGGAAAAGCAAAGCAAAAATCTGTGGCCCCCTGGAGCTGGCCGTTCTTTGTGGTGAGAGTCATGGAAAGGGCCTCACAGACTGTCCAGTTCAGCCTTTTATCTTTTATTTTTAAACTCTTTCACAACATTTATCGTAAGATTCCCAGCATCTAATAAAGTTGAAAGGACTTTGCCATTAACACTGATGTATCGACCAGCTGGTTCTGTCATTAACATGTTCCTGTCCTTGTTTTATGACCTACTGATCTGTCTTTTCATCCATGAGTCATTCTGTCCTTTTATGTGTTTCAGAGGAAATTGCGGACGTCAGTATACTCGTTCCCAAATACTCGAGTAGGAGTGTCATTAGCTAGGGTTCAGTATCGGTTTGGATTTTCTTTTCACGTAACATTTACATGCAGCGAAGAGTGCGCGTTTAAACACACATTTGCTGGGTCTCGGCCAACCCAAACCTTTATCAAGACGTAGAGCACAGCTGTCATCCCAGAAGGTTCCCCCGCCCTTCCCCGCCAGGGAGCCGGGCCCCCGTTTCCCTCCGGCCCCGTTTAGCCTGTCCCGGGACGTCCCGCCAGCGGGCCGCACGCGGGCTGCGCCCCGTCTCCTCGGCCTCCTGCACGTGGTTTGGACACAGCGTCCCGTCGTTGCCTGCGCCGAGCTTGCGCCCTCGTGTCGCGGGCAGCGTTCCTCGCACGGCTTCCGGCCGCGCTGCAGGCTGTCCGGCTGTCCTCCTGCTGACGCTCACGGGGCTGCTCGTTTGTAACGTCTTGCTCGTCACGAGCAGACTCTGTGAACTTCCCCGTACGCGTGTTTTGGGTGCACGCTTCGTTCCTCTCAGGTCCTTGCACCTGGGAGTGGAACCGCCGTGTCGCCGTGGAACTTCTCCCGGAGCGAACGTGCCGTTTCGCGTGCCGCCAGCGGTGTGGGCCCTGGCGGCTCTCGGCACCTCAGGCTCGCTGGGGTGGTCGTGACCTGGAGCCCGTTTCGGGCGCTTGTTGGCCGTCCGTGTGTCCGTTTTGTTGGTTGGTTGGTTTTCGGTGAAGTTCTCTGGTCCCGTCCTTTGCCTGTTTCCGACTGAATTGTTTTTGTTACTGATTTGGAGGAGTTCCTTTCGTATCCAGATGCCCGTCCTCTGTCACACACCTGTTGTGCGCTTCTGTCTCCCAGACTGTGGCTCGCCTGCTCGTTTTCTTGATGGTGACCTCGGTGACCAGCGGTTCCTAATCAGGATTTTTCACGATTGTTGCTCCCTCTACCCTAGGAAGTCTGCCGGCCGCCGAGCTGGGAAGACATTCTTCCCGTTGCCTTTTTTTTTTTTTTTTAATGTTTCTTTTTGAGAGAGAGAGAGGCAGAATGTGAGCAGGGGAGGGGCAGAGAGAGGGAGACACAGAATCTGAAGCAGGTTCCGGGCTCTGAGCTGCCAACGCAGAGCCCGACGCAGGGCTCAAACTCGCAGACCGTGAGATCACGCCCTGAGCCGAAGTCGGACGCTTCACCGACTGAGCCACCCAGGCGCCCCATTCCTGTTGCTTTCTTTAGCTGTGTGGTTTTATCTTTTATGCTTAGGGTTTTCTTTCTTTTTTTTTTTAATATATGAAATTTATTGTCAGATTGGTTTCCATACAACACCCAGTGCTCATCCCCAAAGATGCCCTCCTCAATACCCATCACCCACCCTCCCCTCCCTCCCACCCCCCCATCAGCCCTCAGTTTGTTCTCAGTTTTTAAGAGTCTCCTGATGCTTTGGCTCCCTCCCAGTCTAACCTCTTTTGTTTTTTCTTCCTTCCCCTCCCCCATGGGTTTCTGTTAAGTTTCTCAGGATCCACATACACTTAGGGTTTTCATCTCGAGTTAATTTTTGTGTGTGAGTCGGTACGGTGGAGGTGTGCCTTTCCCCACGGGCGCCGGCTAGCTCACCGCCGTGGGTGGATAAGTTTGTCTTCCCCGGTGGGTTGCTTTGGCGCCTTGGTTGAAAATCAGTCCGTGTGTGTCTCTTTCTGACTGTTCTGTTGTATCGATCTGCTCATTGAATGTGACTCCAGGACCACCTGTCCTGGTCACGACAGCTTCATGGTGAGGCTGGGCGTCCGCGGGAGCCCCCCCCCCGCTCCGTTATCCGTCCTTCCGCGGATTGCTTTGGGCGTTCTCAGCCCTTTGCATTTGCACGTGTGCGTCAGAGACAGTTTGTCCGTTTCGCAGAAGCGGCTGGAACTACGGCGGGGGCCGCCCAGATCCGTCGCGAGCGTGGGGGCGCTGACGTCTCGCGGTGCGGAGCCTGGGGCTTATGAGGATGGCAGGCCTCTTCTACTCGGGTCTTCGTTTCTCTCAGCATCTCTTGCGGTTGTCGGCCCAGAGGTCTCGTGTGTCTCATTAAACGTATTCCTACATAATTTGTGGTTTTTGCGGCAGTTTACCGTCAACACTATTTTCGAATGTTTCACTTTCCAGTTATCTGCTGTGGCAAAGACACGCGCACCAGATCTCGTGGATTGATCTTGTAGCCGCTGGCCGCGCTGGCCGAGTCCTCAGGGCCCCTCTGTCTGTGTGTCCGCGGTCAGCACCTGCAGACACAGCCCGCTGCACGTTGTCTTCTCTGCTTCCGTGCCCGGCCGGGGGCGAGTGCGGGTGCTCCTCTCACGGTGGAATGCGGGGGGTGGCAGGTGCCACGGGCCGGGGGTGGCAGGCGCCACGGGGCGGGGGGGTGCCAGGTGCCACAGGCCGGGGGTGGCAGGCGCGACGGGGCGGGGGGTTGCCGGGTGCCACAGGCCGGGGGTGGCAGGCGCCACGGGGGAGGGGGATGCCAGGTGCCACGGGAGGAGGCGCCGGGTGCCGTGGGGGAGGGGGTGTGCCGAGGCTGTGGAAAGCTGTCAAATGCGTGTTCTGCCTCTGTGGAAATGATCCTGTAGTTTTCCCTTTAGTCTGTAAATTTGGGAGTTCCACCGGTTTCAACTGTGCCAGACCGGAGCGGCATCCCTGGGCCAAACTCACTTGGTCACGCTGGGTTTTCCCTTACGTATTTCTGCACGTGGCCTGTGGGCACGCTCATACACGTGCACACGCGGGGCTGTGGTTCTTTCTGCGCCGTGCCTTCGAACACCTTTGCCAGGGTTTGCCATCGGCGCCGCGCTGGCTTTGTAGAACAAACGGGAAGGAGCCTTGTGAGGTTGGTGGGGCGGTTGATGGGACTCACCGGAGAACCCGTCACTGTTCCGTAGGAAGGTTTTTGGTGCAAACCCCGTTTCTTTAATAGAGAAGTTTCTGTTTCACTGTGTGTCCTTCCACTTTGTGAGGCATTTGTTCCCTTCACCCGAGTTGTTCAGCCTGTTGACATAACGTTCAAACGTTCATGTGTGCTCATTGTTCTTTGAACGTCTGCATTGGTCACCTTTGATTTCTGATGCTGGTCACTTGTGTCCTTTTCTTCCTGATTCACCCGCCTAGCGGCTCATCGATTGTATTAATCTGTTTAAGAGCCAGCTTTTCATTTGATTTGCTTTATTGTCACCTGCAGTTGTGCTTAAAACTCAGCCTGTGACCCCTCCGTGTGGTCAGGGTGGGCGCTGGCCTGGGCACGTGGCCCTGAGCTGCGCGGGGCCAGTTCTCCCTGTCACGTCTTCTTTTTTATTATTATTTTTAGTGTTTATTTGTGAGAGAGGGAGAGAGAGACAGAGAGGGAGGGAGCACACGAGCGGGGAAGGGGCAGAGAGAGAGGGGGACACAGAATCAGAAGCAGGCTCCAGGCTCTGAGCCATCAGCCCAGAGCCTGACGCGGGGCTCGAACTCATGGACCGCAAGATCATGACCTGAGCCGAAGTCGGCGCTTAACCAACAGCCGCCCCCCCGTCATGTTTTCATGGACCTCGGGCTGTGTTCTCGTTCTTCAGACACCACACTGCTTTTCCCTCCAGACTCTACATTTCTGTGATTTCTTCCCCCCCGGGTGCTGCCTTCCTCCACCGTAGCTGAGGTCCCCGGGGACCCCTCTCTGCAGTCGCATGAACCAGAGGCCCCGCGCTGCGGGTTGGGGAAGGCAGCTCCGTGGGTCACGGCGGCTTAGGCTCACCCCCTCACAGCCCTGGGCGACCCCGTCCTTCTGTGGGATCACAGCCGGGGATGAGCCACGTGTCTCTGAAACCCACGTCCCACTATTGTGTGTGGATACTTGGGGAATCGGAATTGAGCGTGTCACTTGGGAAACGGGCAGAGGAAAGTGCTCCCAGAGGCTGGCCTTGGTGTGCTCTCGCCGGTCTGTGTTCCCCTTCGAGGCCCCAGAGGGTGACCCTCCATGGGAAGAAGCTGAATTTCTGCCCTCACTTACTGCCTCTGGGCCTCCCCGGCAGAGGCAGGCAGGTGCCCTCCACGGAGGACATGGCGACGCTGGGCTCTCCGTCGGGCTGTGGGTGCGCCTCCTCGTGGGGGACGTAGGGCACGGTGGGTCCCGAGTCTGCACCCTGGCACGTGGGAGTTTGGAAGCTGCCCGACCGACCGCACAGTCTTGCGGGGGCGGCGACGGGGCGCGGGGCGTGGGACCCGGCCGGCACCGGAGGCTGCCCGCGGTGCTCTGAGCCTCCCCTGCCGGGTCTCCCGGCACTCGCCTTTGAGAAGCGGCCTCCTTGAGCGTCGGCCCGAGAACGGCCTGTGCCCGACGGAGGCCGTGACGCCCTTCTCTGGGCCCTCCCCGTGCGCGGTCTCCTCTCCCGCAGCCCACCGCCTGCGTTCTGGACTTTGCTGCTGCCGCGCATCTGTGTTCCCAAACCCAGGCGCGCGCTTAGAGCTGGAGTTCAGATTTCGTCACCTGTGCACCTGGGGGTGCCCTGCATGAGCCCCTCACCCCTGCCCAGCCCCCCATGCCCGCTCTGCGGTCTGAGGGGGTTTGGGTTCAGCCTCTCAGGTGTGACATTACACGGGCCTTGCTCACGGTCTTTTGCAAACCCGGAGAAGCTGTGTGAACGCGGTGGCATGTGGGCTGCTGGCCGTTGCGGAGGTTGGACGGGACCAGACGGCGGGGCCTCGGTGTCTCAGATGTCTGCCCGTGACGCCCCAGGGTCCCGACCGTGGGGGTGAGGGCCCCACCCTCCGCAGCAGCCACCTGCCCGTCCGTGGGGGATTCTGAGCAGAGTCCTGATGGAAAGAGCAGTACCGGGGGCCCAGGGGAGGCCTGTCCGTGGGCGGGTAGGCAGGGCGGCTGTGCGGCTCCGGGACGGGGCGCGTTCCCACCCGTCGCTAGGGTGCCCGCGGTCCAGCGCTCGCCCTCTCTGGTTGTGCATCTGGCAGGCGGGCCCGGCTGGGCAGGTCTCTGCTGAGAAATGGTCTCAGCCCCGATGGCTGGCCTGGGTGGAAGGTGTCCATGGGGTGGGTCATTTCCGTTTTTATAGGCCGTTATTCCAGATTAAACCTTAGTTTTTCAGAAGTCAGCCCTCAGTGACCGTACGTTGTCATCGTAAGTGTATCTTGTCCCCAGGCACCCTTGAGGAGAAAATGTTCGTTCGTGGTCAGGTTCGCCCAGGCTTTGTTCCCAGTGGCGACGGGTTCTGAGCACGTCTTTGCCAGATGCTGAGCACGATCCTGCCTCATGCGTAATTGAAGAGGGCGCATTTCTGAGCCGTCGTCCGTGGGAGGCTCTCTTGCGGTTTTCATTCCCACTTTGGATGCTCTTGCCGTGGTGGCTGCCGCGAAAGGAGTGGTGGCCGAGGGGAGGAGCGATGCGGGCGGCCCTGTCCCTGCTCCTCCGCAGTGAGGCCCTGACCGCCCTGCACCGCTCCGTGCGCGTTCTCCTGGTGGAAGGCCCACCTTCGCTTCCTTTCACAAAACTATTTTTAGCCTCAGTATTTCTGAATGTGCAGGCAAGGCTTCCTTTCTCGTGAAAGGAAACGGTTTTCCTCCGCAGGGATAGGCGTCTGGCGGGGGGTGGGATTTCCCGGGACATCGGTGGCGCGGATCGGAGGCCTTGGCCCGCTCTGCACACAGGCTTAGGGAGCCCCTGGCTCTCGATTGTTTTAAATGACTCGTATTTGAAAGTTTTAAGGACGTATTTGAGAAAGCGGAGTTTCTGGGCTGGCATACGCTGTGTGCGAACACGGGGCCCGTCGCCACCGCGGGCCGGCTTCGTGCTAGCCTGTCGGGATGCGGCCCGCAGGACTCGGGCCGTGGCGGCTTGCAGCCCTGAGCCCAGCCTGCAGCCCCTCCTCCTGACAGAGCTGTGCCCGGGCCACACGAGCCAGCGGCTGCGTGGACGCCACCACCCGGACGGGGTTCGGCATGTGGGGGTGGGAGTCACAATGGGGTGGGTTCCCCCTGGAAGGCCTGTCCCCATGGCCCCCCCTTCCCACCAGAGGTGAGCACGGCAAGGGACTGTTCCCGTCCTCCTCAGGCCTCACCGTGGGTGGGGGCTCCCTCCTGTGACAGCAGCTCCTGCTTCCGGCACTTTCTTTCCCCTTGCGGCCCAGACCTTGGCTTCCTTCCTGAGAAAGTCCTCTTTCTAGATGCTTCTACAGGTCTTTTTTTTTTTTTTTAATTTTTTTAAATATTTTTATTTATTTTTGAGAGAGAGAGAGAGAGAGGGACTGAGCGCAAGCAGGGGGAGGGGCAGAGAGAGAAACACACAGAATCTGAAGCAGGCTCCAGGCTCTGAGCTGTCAGCACAGAGCCGGACGTGGGGCTTGAACTCGTGAACCACAAGAGCATGACCTAAGCCGAAGTCGGACGCTCAACCGACTGAGCCACCCAGGCGCCCCCAGATGCTTCTACAGGTCTTAACTTCACACCTGTAGTTAGTGTGTTCGTGAGCGTTTGCTGTGTTCGCTGCCTACAAGGGCCAGGCAGTGAAGGCAGACACAGAGAGAGACAGAGACAGAGAGACAGAGAGAGGGAGGGAGGGGTCCCTGTCCCGTCTTCCGCTTAGGCAGCCACTGCGGGGTCAGGTGGGGGCGGCTCCCGCAGGTGGGAGGGAGAGGGGGACAGAGGTGCGTTAGGCTAGAGGCCAGGCCGCCCCCTGGGGCACCGGGCGAGCTGCAGGGGAGTGGTGGGGGCAGGTTCTCATCGAGCGCACGAGGCTCTGGCTGGGCTCACGTGGCCCCGGTACAAGGGGGTCTGCGTGGGGCCTGCAGTCACGGGCCCCGTCGCCTCCAAGGGCCTCGGCCGCCCTCATTGCCGCTTTTCTGCGGCATGTACTCCGGCGGGGGCGGGGGGCATGGCCCGTCTGGCTCCCTGGGCCTCCTGCCCTGCTCTCTCCGGCCGCCGCGGTGGCCGACACGCCTGCCTGTGGGGAGCGGTGCTGTCGGGGGGCTCTGCGTGGGTGTGCCGCGGGTTGGGCCGCAGCCGTGGGCCAGGACGCGGGGACGAGCGCCCCTGCCCAGCCGCTGCCCGGCTCTCATCCGCAGAGGTGAGCCTCTCACTCGTGTCGGCCCCCTTGGCGTCTTTTGGTCATTTCTCCATCAGACCTGTGGTCGTTTTGCTTTGCCGTCCGGTTCTTCGGCGTCGGGCAGCCGAGCCCTCGCACGTCTGCCTTTCGACGTTCGTTGTGGGCGAGCGTGTGGCTCTGTTCAGCAGCGGCGGGCAGACTTTGAGTCATAGTGTGTTTTCCGTGAGCTTTGGAGTCCGCTTGCCCAGTGGGGCCGCGGGGCCTTGCCCAGGGGTGCGGGATGGCGCTGGGCCAGCCTCCCCGGGGTGGGGGGAGGTGAGGGCGTCGTCCCGTGGCCTCCAGTCTGGCGTCGCCTCCGCCAGGAGCGTCCTGCTGCTTTTCGTGCACAGAGTTTTCACAGCTAAACGTCGGTCCCTAAGTGTCGTCTTTGTTCGGTGTTGCAGTTGTGATGGGGTTTCCGCCCCAGCTCATCTTGTGACCAGCGTTTGTGTTTAGGACAGCTGTTGATTTTGTATCTCACTTTTACGTCCTGCTACTTTTTCCTCAATGCTTTTACGTTTGTCTTAGTTTCATCGCCAACCCTGGTCCTTTGCACATGCTGTCCTCTCACCTGTACCCTCCTGGTTGTTCTCTCTCTTTTGTCTTATTCCTTAATCTCTTTGGCGTTGGTCTAGGTGTTACGGAAATGACGGTGTCTTTGCCCCGTTCCTGACCTCGGGGTGGGGGTGGGGGGGGGCGCGAGTGTTTCCCCACAAGACAGGGACCGGCTCCAGGGTGTGAGTGCGTGTGCTGTGTGTCATTTCTAACACATGCTTCTGTCACACTCAACTCTGTTGCTACAGAACAAGAAAGAATAAAGAAAACATGTAACTCAAAAAGCCAAAATACAGAATTATGTCATAAGCTGAAGTCACGTGAGAAGATGAATGTAAACCATGTTTGTTGTTGAATGAAAAAGTAAACAAAAACCCACCAGAAAACCAGTAAATTAAGGCAGTGTTGATGGCTGTCTGCACCCAAACGTGAAACGCGTAGTTGAGAAAGGCAGGCACCGGAGGGAGGGCGGGACGTCAGGCCACGTGGCTGCTCTCGTGGTCAAGGCTCCTCCCGCAGTGGGATCGGAGTCCTCCCCAGAGACCTTATTTCCCAGTAAAATCTGAGTGGGCGAAGAGTTTAGTGTGACACCAACTGTTCCGTTGTACGCAACCTGCCCGTGTTCGTAACACAGAGGACGTGTGTCAGTTTTCCGCCCGTGTGACAGCAGCACAAGTGCAGGCTTCCACAGCGGCCCCGCCTCTCGGTTCTGGGGGGTGGGCGTCCGGGCGCAGCCGAGCGGGGGCCCTCCCCCGCCCTCATCTGGAGGGAAGTGCGCCGCCCCGGGTTTGGCCCACGTCAGCACCTTGCTGCGGCAGAGGTGAGGGCGGGCCGCAGAGAGCCAGTGCTCCGCCTCCCCTCCCCGACCTTTAGAGCCTCTTGGAAAATTGCCCAGCTGACATCTGATAAGGGCAGACCCACCCAGGATAACGCCCCTTCTGATGAACTTAAGATCAACTAACCTTGGGGTTTAATTATATCTGCAGAATCCTTCCACCTTTGCCACTGGTGTCCCCTGACCAGGGGAGTGACATCTTACCATTTCCACGGGCGCCCAGACTCCCCGGGGAGGGGTTCTCGGGGAGCACAGGGGTGGGGCGCGTGCAGGCACTTCCTGGTCTGTTAACTTGACATTAATGGTTGCAGACTTTTATTGAAGAAGTTTCATTTATTTCTTCTTTGTCTTTTTTCACGTGAATCCACTTTTTTCTTTTTTAAATTTTTTTAATGTTTATTTATTTTGGAGAGAGAGACAGAGCCCGACAGAGCAGGGGAGGGGCAGAGAGAGAGGGAGACACAGAATCCGAAGCAGGCTCCAGGCCCCGAGCCATCAGCACAGAGCCCGACGCAGGGCTCGAGCTCACGGACCGCGAGATCGTGACCTGAGCTGAAGTCGGACGCTCAACCGACTGAGCCACCCAGGCGCCCCAACGAATCCACTCTTCTAATCTGTATAATTTTCCTTCTCCCTGGAGAACTTTTTAAAACGTTACTCTTAGGGCCTGTCCCCTGGTGATGAGTTTTCCCAGGTGAGAACACCTTTATTTCAACTTGGCTTTTGAGAGATGGTTTTGCTGGACGCAGAGTCCTGGGTGGCTGGTGCTCCCTCTCACCGCGGGGAGCTTCCCACACGACTGCCAGCTTGCTCGCGTCGCTGTCGGGAAGGTCGCCATGATCCAGCCCGGGTTCCCGTTTCCTCCGTCTTCCCAGATGCTCTCTGTCCCTGGCTTGGTGCACGTTGGATCCTGTGTGCCTGCGAGTAGCCGTTCTGGGGGGTGTGGCACCGAGTGCTCTCCCCGCGAGGGAGCGACTGTGTCTGGTGTTTGTCCTTCATTGAAAAATTCAGTCCTTAGGGCCCCACAGGTGTTTTCCACTCTCTTTTCTGGCTCTTCCTGAAACCCCGTCATGTGAGACCATCTCAAGATTCCTGGACGTTCTGTCCTTTTGTCAGTGTTCTTCTCGGCGTTATGTTTTGGAAGTTTCCGCTGACGGGTCTTCTAGCTCGCGGCTCGCTCCCTCTGCGTGTGCGGTGTGTTGATGAGCCCGCCGGAGGCATTCTTCATGTTGTTACAGTGGGTTTGATTTTAGCGTCTGCTTTGCGTTCTTAGAGCTTCTGCCGCGCTGCTCGCGTGGCCGTCCGTCCCCGTGTGCCCTCCAGGCTGTCCGTCAGCACCCTCCGTGTGCCCTGCGCTTGCTTTCTGGCGTTCCGGAATCGGACTCCCAGCCGAGAGGGACTCAGACGCATTTTCTGCGTCTTTGCACTGTTTTCCCCTCGCCTGTTAGGCAGCCTGGTAGTTTTTTGCCGGGAGCTGGACTTGAAGCGTCGGGTCCCAGGGGCTGAGGTCGCGTGAGGCCTTCTGTTAACGTGGCCCTGGGCCGTGTTTACGGCGTGCCGCGGCCATGGCGTCGGAGGCTTCGTGGTCCCCCGGTGTCCTCGCCTGTGTCCCGGGGGCTCCCTGAGGGCAGCTCACAGGCGGTCTGTGTCGCGCCCTCTTGCACCGGAGCCCTGCCTTGTGCTGGCACGGCGTGGGGGCGGGGAGCGCCCCGCGGTCTGCAGCCCGTCTCGGACTGTGGCTGCACCTGTGTCCCTGCGCTGTGACCCCTCCCCCGTTCCTTCGGGGCCGGAGGCAGGCAGGTTGGGGGGAGGCGCCCTTTCCAGGGGTGGCCTAGCCCGGGTGACCCCCCTTCCCCGGCGTGGCAGGCTTTCGGCGTGGAGAGGGCGCTGGGTGTATTTCACCGAGGCTGCTCCCCCCGTCCCCCGGCCGGCGCCAGGAGGGGTCTTTCTCCAGGGATCCTTCTCCAACCTAGACCATGAGCACGTGCCGGGCTACCTGGAGGGAGAACCCACCACAGCGTGGGGCCTCCTCGACGTGGTCCCGAGGGCTTCTCCATACACTCGTCCGCGCTCGGCTTCCCGCAGGTCGCAGCTGACCGTTGGCGCCCCGGTACTAGGCTTTGGTTCCAGCATCTTCTCCGGGAGAGCAGGTCTGCGCCGCGACTCGAGTGTTCTCCTGTCCGTCTGGGCTCCGGGGTGGCGGTTTGCTGCCCGCTCCAGCTCCCTGGCGGGTCCAGGAGACGCCGGCGTGATGCCCGGAGCGGGACTTGCAAGGCCGTGTGGCTGCGGCTGGACCGGGGTCCCGGCTGTCCCGTTACCCGTGACGAGAATCGGCCGATTTCTCTGAGCTGCTGGTGCGGCCAGTTGCCTCGGCCGCTTTCCCGGTGGAGCCTTCTGTGCATTCGCGGGATAGTCCACGCGGTTGGTCGTGAGGGCTGAGCCTTTAATGTGCTGTCACACTCCTTGAGCGTGGGTATCTGTGCTGATCGTCACAGGTGGGGTGGGTGAGACGTCCCTCCCTTTCTGCGTGCGCCGCCTCATCATGTGTATGTGTCAGCGTTACGTTTGCTTCAGAGCAGGGACCTCGAAGCTTCTGTGGAGCTGTGCTGCCCGCGAACGTCACCAGCTACGCGTGCGGTTTAAAATGAAGTGCTGTTAAAAATGCAGCGATTTAGCCACAGGAACCACATTTCGAGTGTGAATTTGGCTGCTGCAAGTCTGTAATCGTGGAGGGTTCCACCGACGGTGCCGGTCCCTGTGTCAGTGGGAGCGTCCCGTGGGCCACACCGTCCAGCCCTGGGGCCACCGCGCGCGGGTGGGTGTGTGTGGCTGTGGGTGTGCGTGCGCGTCGAGGCGTGTTTGAAGCGTCGCTCTCGGCCCGGCCCGTCGGTAGCAGCTGCTGCGGCAGGAGGCGCCCGGGGGGCCGCCGTCGAACCCTCCGCAGAGTTTTCCCCGTTCGCCTCTCACGGTGGCTTGTAGCGGCCGGTGGTTAGCGTGCCGCACCGCGTCCGAGAGCCGTCACGGTCTCTGCGTCAAGTGTTGAACACGAAGTTAAAAGTTACGAGAGTAGGGGCGCCTGGGTGGCTCAGTCGGTTAAGCGTCCGACTCTTGGTCTCGGCTCGGGTCACAAACTCGCGAACCGTGAGATCGAGCCCTGCGTCAGGCTCGTGCTGACGACACAGAGCCTGCGTGGGACTCTTCCTCTGCCCCTCCTGCTCTCTCTCTCAAAGTAAATAAGCAAACTCAAAAACCCCTCGAATACGAAGTGACGTGTGGTGACCGTGAGCGCATCAGAAGTGAAGAAACCGAAGGGTGGCCCTTGGCTCGCACGCCGCGCTCTGCACGCTGGTGTTCTGTCCTCAGGAGCGGCGTCGGGAGCTGCGTCCTGGCCACGATCCGGTCCTCGGGTCGTGCAGCCGCGTGGTCTCCTCCTCCGCGCCCGGGGGCACTTGCGCCGGAAGGTGGCCGCGTCGTCCCGTCAGTGGACGGCCTGCCCGCGGCTCTTTCGTCCATGCCGGGACCGGGGGCCCGCAGGACTGCTGGGGCCCGGCCGTGTGTCCGGGCCCCCGTCCCGGGAGGCCCCCCTTGCTCTGGCCACGTAGCCCGGGGCTCGCGGTGTCGCCGGTTCGGGCGGCGGGAGAGTGCGTGGACTCACCGGGTTGTGCGGCCACCACCGCGGTCCACGTTACAGCGTGTCCATCACCCCGTGATGGGGAAACCCGCGCCCAGCAGCGGCCACCCCCACCCCTGGCCACAGTCCGCTTCCTGTCTGCGCGGACCGTGCTGAAGGTGGAGTCACGTGTTACTTCCCTTTTGTGTCCGGGTTCTCTCACGTGGCGCGTGTTTTTGAGGGTCGCTGTGCTGTAGCAGGTGGCCGAGCTTCCTTCCTGTTTAAGGCCGAGTCGCAATCATTTGTGTGGATGGGCGGTGTTTTGCTCATTCGTTCATCCGCGCGTGGGCATTTGGGCCTGTCCACCTTTTGGCGACTCTGACCGGTGCCCCGGTGTCGGTGCCCGTTTCTCTGTGACGGCTGTTTGCGTTTTGCTGGATCACATGTAGACTCTGATTCGCGCTTTAGGGACCCGCTGGACTGTTTCCCTCAGCACCTGGGGGCTCCGGCTCCTCTGCATCCGCCGCGGGGGGTGTGCAGGGGGCCTGCCGGGTGGGCCTGGCTGTCCCCGACGGCCCACGACGCGCCTTTCCGTGCACCTGGTGCTCGTGCCGCCCAGACCCGCCCCGGGTTCTTTTTTTGGGACGGCGTCCTCCCTGCTGCCCCCCGGGGAGACGACGGAGTCCGGGGGGCTCGCTGACTGAGGGTGGGGGCTGCTGGGGTGCTGTGCCGTCCTGGGCAGACACTGGTCCGGCTGTGGACCGTCCCTCCCCGTGACCCCCATGGGGACAGAGCAGGGCTGAGGGTCGGCCGTGGACGCCCGGCACTGCGGGGCCTGCCTGTCGCCTGGCAAGTTTGGTCCCTGGGGACTGAGAGCCAGGCCCCCTCCTGGGGGGGTGGAGGTCCCCCATGTGGACACCCCCCCCCCCCCAGCACGGGCCCCACAGTGAGGCCCGCGAGGTGGTGGTCACCACACCAGCGTCTGCTCGTGGCTCTTTGGGGCTGTGTTGACGATCTGACTGTGTTTTCTTTTTCTCTTCCTAATCTATAGCCAGAAAACCTGCAGAAGAACTGGCTGCGGGAGTTCTATCAGGTAAGAGGTGCCGTGACCGCGTGCCTCTCAGATGGCCCGTTTGTGCCGTGAGTACCTGCTCTTTGTGGAGACCGTGCTGTGTCCGGGTCGGGTGCGGGCTGGGGCTGTCCTGGGGCTGGCTGTGCGGGGCGTCACGTGCCTCCGCGGAGGCCCCTGTTCCGATTCCTCTCCCTCCGCGTGGTTGGAGGGGAGGGGGCGTTGGGAGCTTCTGGGGACATTAGGGTACCTTTCAGGAGGGTCCTCTGGTGGCAGCATAAAGGCGGCAAAGCCACGTGGGAGGCCACGGTGGGGTCTGGGCCGGGGTGTGGGGAGGACCCGGGTCCGAGGCTTCAGGGGGAGGCACTGCCGGATGAGGGGCCAGGTGCCGGCACCGAGCGTCGAACAGGTATTGGCGGAGCCCGTGGTCGGCGCGAATTCTGTTCTGGATGCTCGGGGGCGGGTTGGAAGCGGCGGACAGACGGCTGTGCTCCCAGGGTGCGTGCCGCGGGAGCAGACGGGTGGCTGGCGTGGCCGGGGGGCCAGGGGAAGCTCAGGTGTTTCCAGATGACAGGCAGCAGCGGAGTTGAGCACGTGGCACGTGTACACGTGGGACCCCCAGGTAGTACGTTGGAGAGGCCACTCCGAGGCACGGGATGCCTGGGGAGACCTTGTGGGCGAGAGGAGCTGAGTGGCCAGGCGTCCAGCTCGGCAAGGGCCGTGGGCGACTGGCCCTGCCAGGGTGTGAGGGGTCCACAGCTCCGAGGGCAGCTTGGAGGAGGGTGGCGCAGGTGGGGCTTTGGGGGAGGGGCAGCTGGGGGACGGTCCCCTGCCCCTGTCCCCTGCCCTCCTGCAGCTCTGCTGAGCCCGCGGCCGTGCCGTGTGAACAGGACACAGTAGGAGATGCTGGGGATGGCCCTGGGCCCCCCTTCCTCCTGGCCTTGGGGTCCGGCAGGCTGAGATCCGAGGTGCTGAGGGGCAGGGGCAGGGCACAGCAGCTGATGGACGTGGGCACGGGCTGTGTCCTGCCTGCCCTGGGCAAGGTGCCGGCCCCGGGCTCCCGCTGTCCCTTCCGGGTGTTGAGGGCGGTCGCGCATTGGGTCTGCTGGTGCCGAGCCATCTACCAGAGGCCCAGGGGGCAGCGGCGGGTGGTGGCAGATCGTGGGGCCGCAGGCACGGGAGGGCAGAGCCTCGGACAGCCCTTTTCGTCCCTTGCTGTCCCGTCCAGCGAGGTGCGTTCTTCTGGGGTGTTTGGAGGTGGGGTCCCTCCCTCGCCCTTCCCGCACGAATTGTCCGCCGCGTGTCATGCTTGGTTCTCGGCGGGATGGAAGGCAGACCCCGGGGACACCAGGGAAGCTCTGGAAGGAGCAGCCCGTGGGGTGGGCAGGTGGGAGGCCGTCAGCGAGGGTCTCTGGCAGTGAGGTGGGGCTGGTGGGCTCTCCGCCCTCCCCCTCTAACCTTCTGCCCTGCCCAGGGACCTCCGGCCCAGGCCCAGCCCTGGCCCAGCTGTTGCCAGTGTCCGCTCCGGGCGGGAAGCCGGCCGAGCAGGTGAAGCGCGGGCCCTTCCTGGCCAAGCGCCGGCCTCTCGGGGGCTGGACAGGCCCCAGGGCCCCTGCTGCCTGTGGCGTCCTCCTGCGGCTCCCTGGCTCCCTGGGTCTGTGTCCATTTTGGCCTCCCGTTTCTCAGAGGTGGGCCCCGGGTGGGGGGCGGGAGGAGTATAGAGCGTGAGATCGGGGAGGCGCACGTCTTGGGAGGCCAGCGAGCTGCCGTCCTGGCTCCCGGCGCGCAGAGAGGCCCCTGGGAGGCGAGATGCTACCCGACAGGCCCCAAACTGGACTCCAGTGCAAACTTTGCCCTTCTTACTCTGCTGGTGATGGGGCCACCGGTCACCACTGCTGTGGCAGCCAGGGACCAGTGGTCTGAGAGGGAGTTCGGGGCCGGGCAGCTGCCCCTCCTGTGAACTCTGACCCCTGGAAAACCACAGACCAACAGGTGTTTCCCCGCTCTGAGCCTCCTCGCTGCACACAGCCACATTGGGCTGTTTCCGGAACTGGGGACCCGGAACCCAGAACCCAGAGGGGCAGGCAGCCTGTTGCCAGAGCACCTGGTGTCCAGACTGCTGAGCCTTTATTCACAGAAAGGGGATCGAGAGCCACGGTGTGCACGTGGAGGTGCCATTCTTCCCGGCTTGTGTGCAGAGGTCTCCTCAGAAGGAAGAGATTCCAGTGACGGTTCCTTTCTTTCTTATTTGAAAAAACACTTTTTTTTTTAGCGTCTATTCATCTTAGTATGAGAGTGCATGCAGGGGAGGGGCAGAGAGAGAGGGAGACACAGAATCCCAAGCAGGCTCCAGGCTCCGAGCTGTCAGCACAGAGTCCGACGTGGGGCTCGAACCCACAGACCGCGAGGCCATGACCTGAGCTGAAGTCGATGCGTAACCGACCGAGCCACCCAGGCAACCCTCAGTGACGGTTCTTATAAGAATTAAACGGGAGCCCCCCAACACATTTTGGGCTGACCTGGGCAGTGAGGTGCTCAGCCAGCTGGCCCGAGTGCAGAGGGAGTGGGTCCCGCCGGAGCCCAGGCCAGTGCACTGGGCCAGCACTCAGGGACGAGGCGCCTCGAGGCCCCGGGGGCCTCTGGGTCCCTGCCTTTTTAAAAAGTGTTTAATCCTGGAGTTTCTGTTATACAGTTATTTTATTTTTCAAAGGAGCCTTTGATAAGCTGCTTTTGTAAACATAACTGAATATGACATCTGTGCCTTTTAGAACCCTTGGATTAATTTTCCTTTTTCTGTAACACTTGTCACCATAAAAAAGCAGGGAACAAGAGAAATATTGCTGGCGTTTCCATCCTTAGTTTTGATGGGCCTCTGATGCTTTTGGCATCCAGGATTTTTACATATTTGGTCCTGAGTGTGGCCTTGGCGCCAGAGAAGTGGTCAGTCTTCCAGAAGGTGCACAGCCTGGTGTCACCCCTGCTGGCCTCCCCACGCCCCTCCCTGTCCTGTCTCCCTGAGCATCAGACTCTTGGTCCTGTGGCCGGTGACACCAGTCTCCCCCTTGTTGGGGGACACGGGCTCTAAGTACAGGGGCCAGTCCCTGCTCTCATCTACCTCCATACCTCCATGCCAGCAGCAGGCCTTGTGACCCCTTCACGGCCCACCCAGAGCCTCCCCCAGGGCCCGGCCACGTCCCCGTTCTGCTCTCCGTAAGCGGCAGAGTGCTCCCTGAGGCCGTAACTCTGGTTGGGTACCTTTTGTGCTTCTGGTCCCCCTGGGTGAGAGCCTAGGGTCCATGCGTGGCCTTCTCTGCACTGTCTCCAGACACGCTGGGTGTTTCAGGCCTCTGTGCTTGCTCTAAGTTGGCCGTCCGAGCCTTCCCGCCCCATGCACGCCCCTACCCCCGCTCTCTCCCCTGCCCCCACTTTCCCAGTTCTTGTCCTTGTCACCCCCTGCCACTTCCCCCGAGAGGCCCCTCCTGGTCACTCTCTTGGCCTCCCCTTACTCTTGCTGTGCTTTGTGGATTCATCTGAACTTGAACTTGCAGTCTGTGTCCGTTGGGTGCATAGTGATCTGTCCCCCTGGAAATGCGGGCTGCACGTCATGGCCTGGATCTTTGTGCCCCGCCAAGGTCCTGCCCCGAGGATAGTGTTTGAGGTGGGGCCTTTGCGAGGGGAATAGGGTTGATGAGGTCATGCGGCAGGCCCACGATGACATTACTGCCCCCTTAAGGAGAGAGAGGGGCCACAGGGTGGGAGGGCCAGCCAGCAGGCCAGGTGCTAGGGGGCCACGCCCTTGGGAGCCGCTGTCACACTGGAGAGACAGCCGGAAAGCCCCATGGGTGGTCCAGGGATGGTGCTGGGAAGGACATGGCCTGTCTGGGGCCGGGGGTGCAGGCCCCTGTTGGTGGGGTTCTCAGGAAAGCTCTTGAGGAGGCCGGGCCCAGACGTGCTGCCTGCTCTACCCCTGACCCTCCGAACTGCGGGCAAGGCTGCCGGGAAGTCGGTTTTAACTTTTCTCCCCTGTATGATGGTAGTGTGCTTGCACGTAGGCTCTTTGCCATCCCGCTCATGCTTGTCCTGAGCACTGGGAGTGTGTCGGGCACGTGGGGTGTGTGCTCAACAGTTCTTTCTTGAATAACAGTCTGGGGAAATTGCACAAAGCAGAAAGTGTGAATAAATACCCCCAGCCCGTTCTGCCTCCGGCTTGATGCACACACCCTAACGAGTGTCTCACCAGCTGTGTGCCCGGAGGAGAGGGCGACCTCCTTAGCAGGTTGCAGGCACATGTGTTGTTACAGCTGAGCCGGGAGATCTTTCTGTGTAAGTGAACGCACGCTCCCTGTTTTAATGGCTTCAGAGGATTTCGTTAACTGGACACACCAGCCTTTTTAGAGTCACCGTTCTGTTGATGGATTCCTAGGTTGTTTCGAGTTTATTGTAATGGTGTAGATAAACTGTAACACAGATATAATGTCTCTCATACGAATGTAAATTGAACAAGTGTTGAAGATGTTTTAAATTGCAGTAATAAGTATTATTTATTAGCGACAGAAGTAAGATGAGAAGTGAGACCTGCTTCAAGCAAGACTCCCCAGAGCAAACCCAGATTCTTCTAGCAGCTGAGTGAGTTTATTTGCCTAAGAGATGGAAAACAGGCCAGTAATCAGTTCTTTCCACCAGACACCTCGTTCCTGTGGTCAAGAGTCATTTGCATCGTTATCAGGATTTAGAATTGACAGAATTGTAAAACAGCTCAGTGATCGGTAAGGTCAAGGTGGCCCAGATGGGGCGCTCAGCCGGACTCTGGACTTGCGAATCTGTTGGCCGTGTCAGCGTCTTTCACACGTTTTCCGGAGAATGATTCTAAGACGGATGCGCGGAGCAGTCCTGCCTCCAGGTAACCTGCAGGAGCGGGCACCAAACTTACCCTCCGATACCGGACAAGAGACACGAAACTGTGGTTTCCAGGCCCAGCCCACAGGCCGGACAGTGACCACGGAGGGTCAGCCCTGCGGCTGCCCGCCCCGCCACCGGAGGGGGCGTCCGGGCGGGCCCCGGCAAGGTGGAGGGTGCGGTCGTTGCTGACAGCCGACCAGAGGTGACCAGACAGGCAAGGATGCGGGCAAGTGGGACCCGTGGTGAGGAGAAAGCAGGCGTTTGGAGCTGGAGCATTAGCAGCTTTACCGTCTCGGAGAACCTGCCTTGGGTTTTACGGGTCGCGTCTGTTGTTTTCCTCTTTTCCTCATTTGTTGATTTTTTGCTTTTTATGTTTTGCTTTCTTTTGATTATTTTGGGTTTAAGTTGCCTTTCTCTATCTCATTTCTGAAGGTGGAAGATAAAAATCACCAATTTCAGAGATCTGACGTGGGGCATCGTCACTCACAACCCTGCAGGCATTAGAAAGATAAGGGAATATCAGTGAGCAACTTCATGCTAATAAATTCCAAGATTTATGTGAGAGTTGCCTGTTTTTGGAAAAACAAAGCATCAAAGCTCACAGTCAAGAAGTACGTGAACTCAGTGGTCCTCTATCTGTTAAATTAAACTTTGCCCACCACTTTGGGACAAAAAACCCCAGGCCCGCGTGGTTTCAGTGGTGAATTCTGTCAAACACTGAAGCAAGACGCAGTGACAATTCTGCAGAAACTTGCAGAGATATTGGGGCTCGGGCGATGCTTCCTCACTCCCGTGACACGAGTGTCACCAGAGCACCAAGGCAGGCAGAGGCTTTACATGACAAAGGTACATGTGCCGACGTCTCCCTTGAAATAAATGCAAAATATAAAACTTTAGCACCGAATATGTAAAGCGTGTAACAGCGTGTCACATGGGTACACACACGCAGGCACAGCGGATGACAAAGTTAATGCGTCGTCACCAAGGAACAGAGTCAGAAATTGATAAAGTTTACCATGTCAACAGATTAAAGAAGAAAAGCCATGCGATCATCTCAATATGTGCAGAGAAAGCATTTGGCAAAATTCTGTAACCACGTCTCATGCAGACTGTCAGCAAACTAAGGACTGAGGGGACCTCTCAGCCCGTGAAGGCGTCTTTAGAGCCCACAGCTGACCTCATGCCCGATGGCGGGGCAGGGACGCCTGGCGTCACCTCCCCTGTTCAGTGTGGTCCCGAGGGTCCTGGCCGGGCCGATCTGAGAGAAGGAACTGAAAGTCCCCGTGTGGGTGAAGATACGACTGCGGTTCACAGGCTCACAGAGGGTCCACAGGAACCTTACTAGCGTAAGCGCATTTGCTGGCAGTGTGCCAGGACTCTGCGGAGACATCTTCGTCCCCTTGGCCACGAGTGGTTGGAGCCTTAAGTGGCGCTGACGGAGGAAGGGCCTGACGTAAACGTACCGGCGTCAACACCTGCGCGTAGAGGCCTGTGAGCCGTGTACGAAGGACGCCAGAGACCACGTGAAGGGACGGGGAGGCACGCTGTGTTTGTGTCATGGAGACTCTGTGATGCTAGTGTGGTGACCCCCCTCTGACCGAGCCCCCGTTCGGTGCAGTTCCACTCCAGACCTCTGGGTGGTGTTTCGGTAGAAGTCTACAAAGTAGGTCTAAGATTTTATGTGGAAAAGCAGAGGAACTAGAATACCAAAAGTTTAGGGACTCACACTCTGATTTCATGGTTTCTTGTAAAGTTATGGCCACCAGGACAGTACTCTGGCAAAAGGACAGAGCTACAGACCAACGGAACAGAAAAGAGATCCCAAAGTAGAGCCAGGAATATGGCCAAGTGATCGACCGGGGCTGACGGCTGTTGATCAGAGGAAGGGTGTCGTTGCGCCCACGGTGCTGGGAAAGTGGGCCTTCGTCCGTCCACACGCAGAAGGCAGCACGTTTTCTATACGTCGCACCGCAAGCAGATTAAAGTCAGCTGTGGACCTGAGTATGAAACCCAAAATTATAAAAGTCCTAGAAGAAAACTTAGGAGAACATCTCTGTGACCTTGAATTAGGCAAAGATTTCTTAGACACACCGAAGCACAATTCATAAGAGAAAAACACTGATGAATTAGAATTTGTCATAATTAGGAGCTGGTCAAGCCCAGCCAGTAGCTGCCCGCTGGGGAGCGGGAGGGAAGCACTCCCCCGAGTCCTAGTGAGCGGTGGGAGTCCTGCGTGGGGCTAGGGTCTCATCCAGGGGTCTGTGTCCCCGCACCTGGGGGTTGTGTCCTTGCACCTGGGGGTCGATGTTCCTGCACCTGGGGGTCGTGTCCCCGCACCTGGGGTGGTGTCCCTGCACCTGGGGGTCTATGTCCCCGCACCTGGGGGTCTTGTAAGAACTGCTGGGGTGCTGTGAACACGGCCTGGCCCATGGTGCCGTCCTGGCCGCCAGGCTGCCATGAACTGCTGGGCCACAGCACGCCGAGCCGTGTGCTCCGCGGCTTACTGTCGTCTTCTCTCTGGGTGCACGGGGCTGGCCTCTCTAAGCTCCAAATGGTTGAAGGACCACTGAGGAAAAGACTGATGGATGTGACTCAATAAAACTGCAGTTTTTAAAAATTCTGTAAAGAGCTCTTACAAATGAAGGAGAACTTGTAAAACTACAATAGAAAAGTGGCCAAAATCTATCTCATAGGATTGAGCCCTGTGCTGCCCGACAGAAAGGTCCTGAGAGTTACGCGCAAAATCCCACTTTCTAGGAGCCGTGTTCAAACAGGAAAAATAGGTGAAATCACGTCTAATAACGTTTCATTTAACCCAGCGTGTCCCGACGCTAACACGTAACCAGCACAGTTGGTGGGACGCCCTCTGTCCCTTCGCGCCGCCTCCCGCGTGGCTTCTGTCCGCAGCACATCGCCACGTGCCCAGGTGCCTTTTGCACACCACTGCGGCGGGCTGTCCCGTCTCCCCGCCCACCGGAGCCGCGCATCAGTTCTGCGGCTGACAGTGACAGAGGACCCATCCAGCCCCTGGCGCCCACGGATGTGAGAGCCTCCAAGTGGCTCTGCCCCTGACCCCGGTGCCCACTCCCCTCCTAGGTGGGCCGGGGAGCGCAGACCCTCACTCACAGCCGCGGAGGCCCATGCCAGCACCACCAGGCCCCGCCGCTCACCTCAGGGCCACCGGAGGTGGTCTGGCGCCGTCGGTTTCCGTAGCACAGCTGTCGTGGCCCTGACAGAGTGACCTGGGACGTGGTTTACCGTGTCCCACTCGGCACAGACGTGCACATGTGCAGACGGCAGTTAGCCGTGGGATCCCAGGTGATCTGTTCCTTCGGTTGCTTCCTTCGGTCTCTAGGGATCGATGGCGCAGACTCGGCGGTGGCTGCTGAGTGGTAGGTGTTCGCTGCCGGCCGGGCTGGGCCCTTGTTCCCCAAATCACAGCTGCGCCTGGCCCCACTCTACAGGTGAGAAAGCTGAGGCATGAAGGGGTCAGGAGATGTGCCAAAGGGACCCAGCTGCAGGATGGGAGTCCCAGCCTCTGCAGTGCCGAAGGCAGAGCCGGCCACTCAGCGGGGAGGCCTGGGGCGAGGGGTCCCGCCAGGGCAAGGGGCAGCGGTTCGAGGGATGGGTGGCCGGAGTCCAAGAGGCAGGGCAGCTGTCGGAAGGGGTCTGGGTGTGGCTTCCTGGCAGCAGGCAGGGGAAGGAGGAGGGACCCGGGCCCTCCGGGTCAAGGGCCAGCCGCCTGCTGTGGGGGTACGTGAGGAAGGAGAGGTTGGCTGGGCCAGTGGGCAGGGGTGAGGCCCGCAAACCTGGTAAGAGAGGGGAGTCCTTGGTTGCCTGGCTCTGGGATCCGGGGTTCCCAGCAGCGCTGGTGAGCGACTGTCCCGAGGAGTCCTTAGGGCCCAGACCGGAGAGGAGACGGGAGAACCTGCCGGCTCCTGGGGTGGGCACAGGGTGGTCCTGCCGGCCAGGCCTCTGGAGGGTGTGGACTTGGAGTTCAGGACAGACCATCTGCCCTAGGGGGACTGGGGAGGTTGGGAGGCGCAGGGCTGGGGAGAGATGATCATCGGGTGGGGGGACGGGGCAGGAGGGACGGGAGGGCGGCTGAGGGAAGGGCCAGAGCCCGGTATGGCCCCCAGGGACCCTCTCGGACCCCGTGACCACAGTCCCTCGCCGGCTGGAAATGGCTGAAAGGAGGGGCCTCGTGGCAGTTTCCGTGGTGGGTGGGCCTTGGGAAGGAGGTCTCCAGATGGGGTGCCCAGGGGTCTCGTGCCGTGACCGTGGGACCGTGGCCACCACTGACCCCTGTGCTCAGGGTGAGAGGCCAGGCGAGTGTGTGGGAAGCGGTCTGGAGGCCTCGCCGCATCTGCCAAGGACCTGGTTTGATTCTGTTCCCTCCCCCGACCCCCACCCCCACCCCAAGTCGGGGCAGAGTGCTTCTTAAGTGAAAAGCAGGCGGTTCGAGTGGAGCTTTCATGTCCCAAAGCGACGGGTATTATTAAAATTGAACGGCGCTGTGTGTTTCTGGGCTGTAGCAGGAGCAGGTTCCCGCGCTGACGGCCTCCGAGAGAGGCGGCTTCAGCGTTGGCCGTCACCTGTGGGCCGGGCAGGGTCGGGGCGCCCGGAGGAGACTCCCGCGTGCCGTGCCTTGGGACCGCAGCCGGGCCAGACCCATCCTGGACGGGGAGCCGGGGTCCGGCCTCACGCAGGGCCGCGAAGGCCCCTCGCTCATCGGCCGATGGCGGCGCAGCCCGCTGGCGAGGCCGCGGGAGCTTGTGGCGGTCTGCGGGCCGCGTGCGGGAGGAAATGCCTGCTGGTGGCCCGGCCCCCACGTGGACTCCGGGAGGGCGGCCAGGCAGGGCGGCGGGCAGCTGGGGGCGGGCTCCTGGCGTCCGCCCCCTCCCGGCACAGCCCCAGCCCCGGGGAGTGGGGGGGGGGGGGGGGAGGGGGGGCTTCGAGGTGAGCGCGTCTCCAGGCAGACCTGGCAAATAGCGGTCACTTTTCCCTCCGGGAATTCTTTTGTCCCCTTTCTGCCCCTTATCTTGGCCATCAGGCTTCCACTGGCCTGTGTGCAGGATGTAATTCCTTTTTAGGTCACTCAGATGCTCCTCTCCGAGAAAGCCTAACCCGGCGCGGCTGCTGCTATTTTTAGCGCTGACTCCTGGCCGCCAGGGGGTGGGGGTGGGGCGGGGCTGCCTTGCTGGTGCCCTGGGCCCCTGCCTTCTGGCCGGGCCACCTGCACAGCGTCTGGAGGGCCGGCGGCTGCTGCGTGTGAGCATGTGCATGTGTGCGGGAGCGTGTGTGTGAACGTGCGTGTGTGCAGGAGTATGTGTGTGCGTGAACGTGCATGTGTGAGCATGTGCGTGTGTGAACGTGCGTGTGCGGGGAGCATGTGTGCGTGAACGTGCATGTGTGAGCATGTGCGTGTGTGAACGTGCGTGTGGGAGCATGTGTGTGAACGCGTGTGTGAGCATGTGCGTGTGTGAACGTGCATGTGTGCGTGAGCATGTGTGTGTGAATGTACATGTGTGAGCGTGTGTGTGTGCGGGAGCACATGTGCACACTTGTTTGTGCAACCACGTGTGCACAATCGTGTGTGTTCGTGTAATTCCTTAGGCATATTTTTGCCCACGTTTCTTTCTTTCCTTCCCTCTCTCTCTCTCTCTCTCTTCCTTCCTTCCTTCCCTTCCTTCCTTCCCTTCCTTCCTTCCTTTCCTTCCTTCCTTCCTTCCTTCCTTCCTTCCTTCCTTCCTTCCTTCCCTTCCTTCCCTTCCTTCCTTCCCTTCCTTCCTTCCTTCCCTTCCTTCCTTCCTTCCTTCCTTCCTTCCTTCCTTCCTTCCCTTCCTTCCTTCCTTTCCTTCCTTCCTTCCCTTCCTTCCTTCCTTCCTTCCCTTCCTTCCTTCCCTTCCTTCCTTCCTTCCTTCCTTCCTTCCTTCCTTCCCTTCCTTCCTTCCTTCCTTCCTTCCTTCCTTCCTTCCCTTCCTTCCTTCCTTCCTTCCTTCCTTCCTTCCTTCCCTTCCTTCCTTCCTTCCCTTCCTTCCTTCCTTCCTTCCTTCCCTTCCTTCCTTCCTTCCTTCCTTCCTTCCTTCCCTCCTTTCCTTCCTTCCTTCCTTCCTTCCTTCCTTCCTTCCCTTCCTTCCCTTCCTTCCCTTCCTTCCTTCCTTTCCTTCCTTCCTTCCTTCCTTCCTTCCTTCCTTCCTTCCTTCCTTCCCTTCCTTCCTTCCTTTCCTTCCTTCCTTCCCTTCCTTCCTTCCTTCCTTCCTTCCTTCCTTCCTTCCTTCCTTCCCTTCCTTCCTTCCTTCCTTCCTTCCTTCCTTCCTTCCTTCCTTTCCTTCCTTCCTTCTTTCAAGTGCATGCCTATGTGAGTGGGGGAGGGGCAGAGAGAGGGAAAGAGAAAATCAGGCTCCATACTCAGTGCAGAACCAGACACAGCCTTGAGCCCATGACCCTGGGATCATGACCTGAGCCAAAAACAAGAGTCGGACGCTCAACCGAACCACCCAGGCGCCCCAGTTGCCCACATTTCTCATTCACTCTTTTCTAAAATGTTTTTCTTGATCCTTCTGATGAAAGAACCCATGTATTTTTATCATAAGTTTTCTTTTTTTTTTTTTATGTGTGGCAAATTTTGGTCAAGTGAATATGCGCTTCGGGCAGAGACTTGTGTGCTGTCCCAGGTGAAGGTATGCCAGTGTCCCCGTCCGGCAGGATGTGACCGGCTCTGTGAAGGCTCAGGTCTGGCGGGGGCCTACGGCTGCTTACACGCACCTCCCTGCACCCTGTGTTGTGTACTGAGATGCCTTTCCAACCAGAAGTGACGTGAGGGGTTTTTTCCTGTGCACCCTCAAGGTGTCTGTGCCATCAGCCCTGAAGGAATCCCTGCCCAGGATCACCTGAGGTCCCGACTTCCTTCCCGTTGGGCCGGGAAGGCCCAAAGCTCTGTCTGGCACGACCACCGTGGCCGGTCTCCGTGCCCACGGCGCATGCAGCAGCGTCAGACTCACGCCGCTAGTTAAGGGGCTTCCTCTGTGTCCGGCTTGTGCTGCGGGCCGACCCCAGCATCCTCACTGACTCTCGCAGTGACTGTCCCCAGAGGCAGGCTCTCCGGGAAGTGGATGCTCAGGCAGCCCAGAGCAGGACTCTAAGCAAGCAGGTGTGCTCCCTGGAGAGCCCATGCCACCACCCACCCTGCCACCCTACCCCCGGCAAGCTGTGGGGAGCCCACTACTCTCAGGACCCGGAAGTTGGCCGTTACATGCATTATTAAAAATCTGGTTCTAGAAACATGTAATGGAGTAAGTGGTGATGAAACCAGAGATAACAGAGGCCCCACACTCGCCACTTCTGAGTTATTTTGCTACATTTTACTAACGGGATCCAGGATTTTTGTGTCTGTAGGAGGATAGAAGGTTAAGTGTCGCTGAGCATCTCCCAAAGCCCGTGTTCGGCACCGTCACGTCAGCTCAGTGTGGGCCACGGGGAGGGCACTTAGGCCGTGGGAACAGGCACATCCGACCAGTCAGGGCTTTGCCCCAGAGAGCCAGGTGTTAGCACCTGCCCGAAGAGCGGGCGGAGCAGCGGTGGCTCAGACCCTTGAAGACACGTCCGTCCCCAGGGCAGCGGTTCTCGGGATGTGTCCGAAACTACCATGGGCGTTTTTTGTCAAGCGAGGAGGACACTGCAACAGAAGTAATGCCTGTCACTCGGTGAGGTTTGGTAAGAGTGCACAATGGGGCGGTGGGGGGGGCGTTTTCTGGAATGGTCCAGCCTGACTTCCCATGCCACAGCGATTCAGGACTCTACCACTGAAGGCTTACGTTTGCCTCACAAAGCACCCCACAGCATCACTCGCTTACAAAGGAAATATTTTCTATCAGTGAAAATTCCCATAGTATGTCACCAAAATTACCATTTTCTAGTGAGCTACTGTGCATGTCTCATCATGTGCCATAATTAAATTTGTTTTCAAGCAAAGTCCTCAGTTTGTGTGCGTGTGCCTCTGAGTGACCCCATTGCCCGCACACTGGATGGATTTAGCGTCTGAGCGCGGGCACCTGCCCCACCCCTGACAAGAGCCGGCAGACAGCAGTGGTCTTCAAGCTGAGTTCCAGGGTGGGACGTCGAGGGGGAACCCGTGTCCTTGCCCGCCATTAAGAGACCAGGGAAGGTCACCCTGACACGGGCGCAGTGGGACGTTCCCCCCCTCCCCCAGCTCGGAGCAGGGGGCTGGAGCGCACGAGCCCTGGGCGGTGGGCTGGTGAGCCGCTCTTTGGGTTTCTGGCCCTGCTCCCCCCGAGTTACCCAATGAACGTGATGGGCAGACCTTTTATTATGATGACTGCGAACGATGCAGCGGAGGGAGTCGTCCGAGGGCCCTCAGTGCCGCTTCGCCTCAGCGTTTCCAGCTCTCGGCCGGGTTGGTTTCAGTTATGTCCCACCTCCCGCCCCCCCCCCCCCCATCATCTGACGCAAAACCCAGGCTGTGCTGTGTCACTCATCAATGTCACAGCACGTGTCTCGGAAAGACCGTGTCATTACACCCGAGAAGATTACTAATAATTTCATCACATCGCTGACCAGCCAGCCTGTGTTCAGAGGCTCCCCGTGGCCGTGGCCGTGGCCGTGTAGTTTGTCTCCCGTGTGTGCTGCAGTGGCTCTCACTGTCGCAGAAGAAAGTAACATTCCCTGTCAGGCCATGGGGGTGGAATTGGCATGTTGGAATTGGCATGTAATTGGCGTGTCGGAAGCGGCAGGCTGGTGCGCCCTGGGAAGCTCGCGTGCTCACGAGGTTGCTGGCGGCCTGGGACCGCCCCGCTGTCCCTGTGCCCGGCACAGCCACCCTCGCTGCCCATCACCGTGCGCTTTCCGGATCTCTGTGCACGTGGAATCAGACGGTGTGCGCTTTCCCTTACTGGCTGCCTGCGCTCGGTGCACTCCGTGCGCTGTCTGTCGGAGACTCCCGAGGCCCAGCAGTGACCGCTCCCCGGGCGAGCGCTGCAGCCTTCGCCTGGATGGTTCTGCGAGGGCTGTCCCATCCGGGTGCTTGCCCGTGTGCTCTTGTGCGCCGTGCGTGTGTGCGTTCTTGTCCACACCGGCACAGTGGAGCTGTTGCCGTGCAGACGGCGTGGCCTCTCCGTGGAAATCGTTCGCCTGCACGTGCTGCAGCGGATTCCTCAAAAGGGCCGGTGGACCCAGAAGTGCCTAGGTTTCTGTCTGTTGAAACTGTGTTCCTGTGCCTGTGACACTTGAAGGACACTAGTGTGGGTGTGTGTGTCCTCGGCTCACACTTTGTGTCACTGAGGCTCTCAGAGAGGTGCTTCCGTCGCCGCCTTGGTTTGCGCGTTGCTTCTGACCAGTCTGGTGGGTCTGTTTCCTTTGATTTGGTTAACGGGTCTGTGTCCTGGAGGCCTGCGGGGCTGTGTGTGCACCTGTGAGACCTCGTGGTCCCGCCAGGGTACGTCTTGGGTGGATTGTTCCGGGCCAGTTTCTTCAGATGCTCAGTAAGTCCTTCTGAGTTGTAAGTTCAGGTCTCTTTCTATTTAGGGGAAGTTTCCTTGGATCATAATTTTAAAGATTAGTTCTGATCGGATGTTTTCTCCCGCAGGACCTGGTGGCCGTCCTGCCTCTGCCCTCCCCTCTCCCCGTCCCCCCTTCCCTCTCCCCTTCGTTGTGGTTTGTCTTGTCAGTAGACCCTCCCTTGTTTGCTTTGTCGTTGGTTCATCTTTTCTGTGAGGATTTTGTCTTTTTTTTTTTTTTCCCATGTCTCCCCAGAGGTTAATGTCATTTCCTTCGCTTTGTCTTTCTGGTCCATTTCTGGTTTAGTGTTGCGTTCCGACTCCGTGTGTTTTGCCTGTTCTGAGATGGTGGTTTCAGTGTCTTTAATTCTGTTGCAGTGTGGACTCCCGAGCCATCTGCAGGGGCTTGGGGAGGGGTGTGTGGATTCTCAGCCCGACAGCGCCCCCTTCTGTCCTCCCAGCAAAGTGCAGGCAGGTCTGGGCTCCTGAGCCACGAGAGCCCGTCTTCTCTGTGCCAAGGATGTGCACTCTTCTGTCTGCGAGCCCGATTCCCCCTGCCCTCCTTTCCCTTCCGTCACCAGCTACCCAAGGCTGCCTTCCTCCTCTCTGTCCCCTTTCTTCCCCGCAAGTCCCGTCCAGATGCGTCTGTCCTGCCGCGGCACACGCCCTGCGGTCCCCTCCTTGCTGCGTGCTCTCTCCTTTCAGCCCCGCCTTCCGGGCCGAACCCCGGCCCCGTGCTGGGCCCCCCCCCAAGCGGCTGCAAGTGTGGGACACGCTGCCGGGCGCTGGCCGCCAGGAGCCAGGACCGCGCATCCGTGCAGCCCCTGAGGCCGTGCTGTGTCTGCCCCTCTCCTCCCACTTAGCGAGTGCCCTCGTGGTCCAGCCACCGATCCAGCCCTGTCATTTGTCCCTGCTCTGCTGGTGGGGTGTCCGCTTCTCCAGAGACGTGGCCGTTGCGCCAGAGGCAGGGCAGACGCTCCCTTGTGTCTGCAGTCACCACTTGCAGGAGCAGTCCGGAGTCCAAGGTGGCCAACGTGTGGGTTGTTTCGTGTCCCCACGAAGCCACGGACACAGACGTATTTTGTTTCCGTCCATTTTAGGCAGTAACCGCGTGTCCTGGACGGGTTTGTGCTGTCGAGGGTGTGGCGGCTCCTGTGCGGGAGTCGACCCTGCGGCCCAGGTGGCCCGTCAGGCTCCTCCTGCTCTGAGTCCTGCGGTGGCTCACGTGCACCTGAGCGCCGGGCGAGGCCTCTCATCGCCAGCTCTGCCAACGTGGCTGCACGTTAGTCTCCGGTCTGTGTAGGGGAGCCTGTGTGCGGCCGTGGCGCAGCCCACGGCAGCGGAGCGTGTGTTGTGGATCCATGCCGGGCTCCCCGTGTGACTGTCCGTTATGTGTCTCCTGACACTTGGCGTGGTAAAGGTCTTGTCATTTAATAACTCAGCTTTCCAATGACACGTGACCTTGTATCTGTTATGCCGCGTTTCTGCGTGATGTCCCCTGAGGGCGGGGACGGTGTGCGCTCTCTGTGCGTAGCTTTGGGATTTGCAAGAGCCTGTGTTGGTGGCAGCACCTGGGGGCCTGGCCAGTCCTAACGTGTGGCCTGTGTGTCCGGGGCCGGGCAGGTATCATGGAATCCTCCCGGGCAGGCGGGCCTAGAGTCTCGCAGGGTGTGGGGGGCCTTCTTGGTGACACCACGGGGCCCGTCTCCAAGAGGAGCTGCCTCTGGAGGCGTGGGCAGCTGCTGGGGTGGAGGTGAGGGCCGCCGTGTGAAGCCAGGCAGTGGCTGCGGGGCGAGTCGGAGAACCCCTGACCGTCCTCAGGTGGGCCAGGTTCCTGGGGGGCCACGCTGCTCCGTGTGTGGTCACCCTGGCGGGCGTCTGTGCATGAGCCCCGCTGTGGCGCCCGCTTCGCCCCTGCCTCCCCAGCCCACCCTGTGCCCCGTGAGGAGGCTGAGTCCGGGGCCGGGTGTGTCCCGGGTGCCGCCCCCCACCTGCCAATCGGGCGCCCCCCTCGGCCTCTAAGTGTGTGTCCGTTGGACGCGAGGGTTTTGGGGGAGTCCAGGCTGCCCTGGGGTAGACTAGTGCGACCTTTTGTTGGCAGCTGAGTGTGCATTCAGGACCCGGACACACATTTCTCCACGTGGAGGGGCCACCGCACGCGGGTGAGTGCCCGCCGATGCCTCAGTCCTGGTCCTCCTCGTCTCACCCTTCCTGGCGGTGAAAGTGGGGTGCCGGCTGCAGAGACGTGGAGCGGCGCCTGCGGTCAGAGCGCGCTCGTGCTCCTGCCCAGAACGTGCCGTTCGGGTCGCTGCGTTGAGCACGTGGAGGTCGGCGGCGGCGTCGCAGAGATAAAGAAATATCACTCACTTTATTTGGCTGTTTTTTTAAACTTATGATCAGTTAAAATTTAGTTTCAAATATGGTAAATTTAACTTGGAAAATCATTGTTTTCTGCACAAAATGTATTGAATGTAGGTCTTTCCTTCCTTAGAAGTGCAGCTGTCAGGGTGCGGCTGTTGTGCCTGAGGGCAGTTCAGGAACTTGAATCCAGGTGAACCACAGCACCTAGTGTGTGCTGTGGCTGCGGGACCCGGCATGGGGTGGGCCCCTTGAGGCCTGGGACAGGGTGGGGGCCGGGCCTGCGGCAGGGCCCTGAGGTGGGGGGCAGGGTGGGGGCGGGGCTGTGCCGCAAGGCCCTGGTGTGGGGCGGGGCATGGGGCGGGGCATGGGCGGGGCTGTGCCGCAAGGCCCTGAGGCTTGGGACAGGGCAAGGGGCGGGGCCGTGGCGTGGCACGTGGCATGGGACCGGACACGGGGCAGGGCTCTGGACCGGCAGCACCTCCTTGAGAAGTGAGACAGGTGTGTGGTCCCGGGAAACTAAGGGGCGGCTATGTGGGTCGAGGACCCTGAAGGAAGTGGCAGAACAGGAGGCCAAGAGACAGCGGGTGTGGCCGGCCACGTGCTTCAGGCTGCGGAGCTCCAGGGTAGGCTCAGAGGTCCTGTGACAGAGGCCGGAAGGCCCGCGTCTGCTCATGGGCCTGTGTCGCCGACCCCATGCACCCATCCCCTGTATGTCCCTCACGCTTGTGACTTTGGGGCTGCGGCACCCAATGGTGAGGAAGAGGGACCAGGACCTGGGCCCTCTGGACGCGTCGCATCCACAGCGTGACTGTTTCCCGGATAAGGAGGTGACTGAGGATTTGAGGCCCTGGCCCCTTGAAGAGGTGCTGGGCCTGGACCGTCTGTAGGGTGGCTGCTTCTGCAGAGAGGGGACTCCCTGGGAAGGCAGGTCAAGTGGCCAGACCCTGCCCAGAGCAGCAGGGTTAGGGAGAGGAGGGCCCAGCTTGAGCAGGAGGATGGTTGGGAGGACAGATGGACAGACAGATGGTTTCTGGGGCAGGGACTCGGTCCTGGATCCTTGGGAGCGAGCGTCCTCAGGCCAGGGTGAGGGGCTGGGGGAGGAGCAGCCAGGGCGGTGGCAGTGGCCTTCCACGCCCCCACCCCTCGGCCACTCTGGGTCGTCACTTCGTCCAGCCCGCGCTGGGGAGGGGACTGCCCCGTGTCGGGCACCTTTCAAAACCTCTGTCCCAGCTGGCGAGTGAGGCCTTCTGGAGGGAGGTGGCCTGTGGGTTTCAAAGGAAGGGAAGGCACATTTCCTTGTCAGAGCCCTGGGTCTGTGCCAAGGACTTGGCTAACCGTGATCTTCAGAGGGCACGACCCCGTGGCATGTCCTTGCAACAGAGGCTCGAGCTGGCAGGGCAGGGGCTGCTGCGGGCAAAGGTGCAGACTGGCAGGGGCCGGGGCCCAGAGGAACGCCCTCTGTGCTCTCACTCGACACCCCCCCGAAGTGCCTGCTGCTTGAGTCCGTCCCAAGGGTGTCTTTCAGAGCAAGTGCCCACCGAGGGACGTGTCCAGAGCCCCTGGCGCCTCCAGCCATCTCCCCTTTTGGGTTCGGGGTGATAGGGACCAGGTGGGGGCTGCTGTCTCCAGGCTGAGCACTCTGCTGGGTTGCCGGGGTCCCCGTCGGACCCTTTTGTCCAGGCCAGCCCTGAGGCCCCCGTCTGCGTTCTGGGACCTGACCCAGCCTTCCGCCATGTGGGCACGCCACGGCAAACATAGAGCTGTGTGTCGAGGGACAGTGGCAGACGCAGTCAGAACTCTGAGAACGGAGAACTCTGTTGCTTCAGGCACAGCTGGTACGGACAGGCTGGCCCTTTGGGAAGGATGCTTGAGCCTGCCGCTAAGGGGAAGTGCGCCGTGCAGGGCGGCCCCGGGGCCAAGAGGTCGGGGCTGCCCCTTCCCGCCGAGTGCCTAGGGGAGCCTACGCCGGTGCCCGCCAGGCTGTATTCCCAGGGTTGGTATCGTGGTCATTCTTCCTCGGTGAGGCACACCGTCCTCTGGAGAAGCCGCGAAAGGTGCCCTGTGGGGCAGCTGCAAGCGGGCCGTGGGGCGGGTTGGCTTCCCGGTCGCTTGGGCGTTCCTGAGTTCGGTGCACGTGAGAGGCGTCCTTCCGGACGGGTCTCCCTGTGCCACCGGCCTCGTGTGCAGCACCCGAGGGCCCGTCCCGTGTCCCCGCCAGCCCCGAGCACTGAGGGGTGGGGTCAGGGGAGGGAGTGTTCCATGACTGTGTTTAATGGCAGATGGGCCGCCCTAGTGGGCTTGTGGTAGCCCGGTTCTCCAAGAACAACACGCATGCAAGGAGCAGCTCGCTCAAACAGCTGGCATCAGGTACTGACGCTTTTCACGCACGCCGTCCGTGCTTTTCCTGGTCAGAATTGTGTCCCTTTTTAAGAACGCATCCCGAGTTCCCGATCGTGTGTTCACATCTCCATGCGGGCCACGTGCACGCCGGCCACCCGGTGAGGGGCCGCTGTGGCCGTGGGGCGCTTCCTGGCCGTGGTCAGGTCACTCGTCTCATGGGGCACGGCCTGCGGGCCTGGCTCTCCGTGGCCAGCTTGTCTGTCCGTGGCCAGCCCTCTGGCACTTCCTAGAAGTGGCCACTTTCCATCGGGGCTGCACACAGCGGCCCGTCCCTCTGAGGCCGCTGATGGCTCGCTGGCCGCCAGGCATGGGCAGGAAACGGTGCCCGAGGCTGGGTTCCAGGTGACAGAGCACTGAATGGGGGGCCTGCCCTGGGATGGTGTATTTGGGGATGGGGAAGGTCATCATGCGGGTTTCTGGCAAGTGCCTGGGAGAGGGGAGGAGCGCAGGACCAGAAAGAGCATCGTGGCCACCATGGCCAAGTGCAGTTAGCGTGACGGGCAGCTGAGGACGTGGGGACACGCCCCCTGCACTCTGCCCTGTTGCCCTCGACCCTCTGGTCCCACGAGCCCCTGCCGCAGCCCCCAGCTGTCGTGGCCTGGATGCCTCATCAGCTCAGCAGTGATGTGCTGTCCCCTGTGCCCTAGGGGAGCGGGGCCAGTGAGTGTCCTGTCCTTTCCACGAGCGTGTGCTGGTCAATACAGGCTCAGCCACCTGTGGGTCATGCCCAGATGCCTGGTGCGGTTTACTGCAGGGGGCGAGATCAGGGTCCAAGCTGTGACTGAGGTGGTTGTCAGGACCCCTGTGCTGGGTGGGGGCGTGGGATGGCTGGACAGCCTCTGGACAGCGACCACACTGCTGAGAGCGTCTCTGCGGCCATCAATCCGTGTCACTGGGGGTACTTACCCGTAGCATCGAGGAACAAAAGCGTGGGGAGGGTTCGCGGCTTGCGGCAGCCCTGGGGACAGTGCCGGGACCCCCCCGGCTGTAGTGGGGCAGCGGCACCGTGGCCACACCACCTCTGCTGCTGACCACCGTGTGCCGCAGCTGTCCCTGCGGTGACACGGGTGCTGGGCACCTGCTGTGTCGGGTCGTCAGGCAGTCGTGTGCACGTTGTGTGCGAGGCAGCCTGGGCCCCCGCTGAGCGCAGTCAGCTTTGCTCACTCCCGGGCAGGTCTGGGGTGTGTGCGTGTCCCCGTGCTGGCACGTGTGCCCACGACAGCATGTGGGGCTGGCTGGGCTCATATCCTCTGTGGAGGACGCAGCCAGGTGTCTGCAGTGAGACGCTAACTGGTTCGTTTGTTTTTGTGGGACTTGGATGCTCCGCAGTTGACACGTTTGACTTTTTACAGCTGGGGGAATTCCTCTCAGTGATTGGGGAAGGTTCTAAGAAATTCCGAATCGTGTCTGAGGATCGGGAAGACGTGGGAAGCTGAAATGAGTGCTGCACAAAGGTGGTTTGGCTCCTAGAGACTGTTCAAAGCCGTGGTCGTGCACGTGGGGCCTTTGGTCCCGGCAGCCACCTTCCTCGTAGGGTGGCCGCACGGACCCACGGAGCCACTAACGGCCTGTCCTGCGCTTCCCTTCACAGGTCGTGCACACGCACAAGCCGCACTTCATGGCCCTGCACTGCCAGGAGTTTGGAGGGAAGAACTACGAGACCTCCATGTCACACGTGGACAAGTTCGTCAAGTAAGTCCTGGCGGTGTGTGCCACGCCCTGCTGCCCCCTCCTGGGGCGAGGTGCCACTAGGGGGCTGTCTCTGGAAACCCAGGTCATGACCCCACCTTTGTGAGGCTCCTTGGGTGGGCTGGTGTTCCAAAGAGAGAAGTCCTGTCCCAAGTGTGTGACCGTATGCCTCCTGGTGGGGAGCACAGGGTGACAGTGTGGCTCCCGGGGCGGGGGGGACTACAGGGTGACAGTGTGGTTCCCGGGGGGGGGGGGACTACAGGGTAACAGTGTGGCCCCTGGGTGTGGGACCACAGGGTGACAGTGTGCCTCCCGGGGGGGACCACAGGGTAACAGTGTGGTTCCTGGGGATGGGACCACAGGGTGACAGTGTGCCTACCGGGGGGGGGGGGGGGACTACAGAGTGACAGTGTGGCCCCTGGGGGTGGGACCACAGGGTGACAGTGTGGCTCCCGGGGGGGGACTACAGGGTGACAGTGTGGCCCCTGGGTGTGGGACCACAGGGTGACAGTGTGCCTCCCGGGGGGTTGGACCACAGGGTAACAGTGTGGTTCCTGGGGGGTGGGACCACAGGGTGACATTGTGGCCCTGGGGGTGGGACCACAGGGTGACAGTGTGGTTCCTGGGGGGGGGGGAACACAGGGTGATAGTGTGCCCCTGGAGAGAATCACAAGGTGACAGTGTGACTGCTGGGAGGGACCACAGGGTGACAGTGTGGCCCCTGGAGAGAACCACAGGGTGACAGTGTGGTTCCTGGGGGCGGGACACAGGGTGACAGTGTGCGCCTAGAGAGAACCACAAGGTGAGTGTGACTCCTGGGAGGGACCACAGGGAGGGTGACAGTGTGGTTCCTGGGGGCGGGACACAGGGTGACAGCGTGCCCCTGGAGAGAACCACAAGGTGACAGCATGACTCCTGGGAGGGACCACAGGGTGACAGTGTGCCTACCGGGGGGGGGGGGGGGACTACAGAGTGACAGTGTGGCCCCTGGGGGTGGGACCACAGGGTGACAGTGTGGCTCCCGGGGGGGGGACTACAGGGTGACAGTGTGGCCCCTGGGTGTGGGACCACAGGGTGACAGTGTGCCTCCCGGGGGGTTGGACCACAGGGTAACAGTGTGGTTCCTGGGGGGTGGGACCACAGGGTGACATTGTGGCCCTGGGGGTGGGACCACAGGGTGACAGTGTGGTTCCTGGGGGGGGGGGGGAACACAGGGTGATAGTGTGCCCCTGGAGAGAATCACAAGGTGACAGTGTGACTGCTGGGAGGGACCACAGGGTGACAGTGTGGCCCCTGGAGAGAACCACAGGGTGACAGTGTGGTTCCTGGGGGCGGGACACAGGGTGACAGTGTGCGCCTAGAGAGAACCACAAGGTGAGTGTGACTCCTGGGAGGGACCACAGGGAGGGTGACAGTGTGGTTCCTGGGGGCGGGACACAGGGTGACAGCGTGCCCCTGGAGAGAACCACAAGGTGACAGCATGACTCCTGGGAGGGACCACAGGGTGACAGTGTGTCCCCTGGCAATGGGACCACAGGGTGACAGTGTGGCCCCTGGCGATGGGACCACAGGGTGACAGCGTGCCCCTGGAGAGAACCACAAGGTGACAGCGTGACTCCTGGGAGGGACCACAGGGTGACAGTGTGGCCCCTGGCGATGGGACCACAGGGTGACAGTGTGGTTCCGGGGGGGGACTACAGGGTGACAGCATGACTCCTGGCAGAGGACCACAGAATGACAGCGTGGCTCCTGGGGGTGTGCAGTTGCAGGGCGACAGTGGTGCTTTGGGCTTGGAGACTTCAGCCCTGGGCTCCAGGTGGAGCGTCCCATCTGCATGTCCTGGAGGCCACACCTGTGGCGTGACGGCTGCCAGCCTGCCAGCTGTGGATGGACGGACAGACAGCTGGTTTCCATCCAGCAGCTCACATCTGTGTTTGTCACAGTGAGACGGGGACGGAGCCCCAGTCGCGTGTGGGTGGTGACATCTCCATCGTTCCGGAGGAAGTAGCCACAGACCTCTGCACAGACCTGGGAAGTGCACGCATGGGGGCGGGGCGGGGGCGGGGGCGGGGGCGGAGCGAGCGAGCGGAGGGCGGAGTGTGTGCTCAGCCTGGCGTCCTGAGAAGCAGGGCCCGCCTCTGGCTGTCGCAGCGGGAGCCCCTGGGGCGCCTTTCTTCCTTCTGCTCTGCCCCGCAGCCCCACTGCCCAGGACACCCGCTCTGCGCTGGGCACCACTGTGCCTGCCCTCCGTGTCCCCCTGCTGTGGACTCGGGGCATCGTGACTGCTCCCGCCAGCCGGGTGTGAGGTGACACTCCCTGACTTCCAAGGCGGGTCATCGAGGGCCGCTGTGCTGGGTCTGCACTCAGAGCCCTGGCGCCTGGTGCCCGGGCTCTGAGGGTGATTTCAGCCGCCGTCAGCAGCCGCAGCCCTGCTTGAGGTCCCTGATACGGTGGACACAAGCCATCCACGTGTCAGTTGTTAAACTGTGGGCCGATTTGCTAAAGGGCGTTTTTTGAAAAGAATGATCAAATTTTCCCCAAATAATCCAATTTTACGGCAATTTTAATTAAAAAAATGTTTTAAATTTTTTACCACTTAAACTAATACTAAAGTTAACATAAGGGCAAGGGGATGCCGCTAAATAGCTAAAAGTAGCCAAAATAATTCTGAAGAGGCCCGAGTGGGCGTGCCCCCCCCCCCCTGCCCCCGGCTGCAGGCTCCTTGGGGAGCAGTGAGGGCAGGGGGAGGGGTGCAGGGCGGGCAAGAGCTGCGGAAGGACTGAATGCAGCTGGGGACTGGCTGTGAGCCACAAGGCCATGTGTGCGTGAGAAAATGGCACTGGGTCCCCCCCCCCTCCCCGCAGGAGGATAGTGTTTCAGTTGTGTTACTGAGTAAAGGGAGAGGGCCAAACTCTAATAATGCTGAGGCTAAAATACTGCAGGGTGTTGTCTGTAGCTCTGGGGCAGGGAGTTAACTTCAAGAGACGCAAAAAGTGTCACCTACAAAAGAAAGGATTGTGAAATGCGAATGTTAAACAACTTAACTGTTTACCAAAAGACCCCTGTAAAGGAAGTAAATGGTTAGCTACTCCTGGGAAAGACACCTGCGGCACACCTTGGTGACCAAAGCCCGCCCTTATCGTAAGGAGCTTGGCGGGGGAGAGCGGCATTTCCAGAGCGGGGGTGCCCTGTTGGTGCACAGCAGGCTTGCGGAAGGAGGCCCCCCCTGTCCAGCCGCGCCCAGCCCTGTGCCCCTGCCCCCGTCCCTCATTCCCCGCCCCATGTCCCCGCCTCTCCCCTATGTTCCGCCCCTGGCCCTGCCTCCCCGGGCGTCCACCCCGCCCCTTATCCCGGGCCCCATGCCCCGCCCCCGAGGTGTGCCCCTTCTGCCATCACCCCTGCGTCCTAGGGAGGCTGTCCCGTTCTTTCTGCCCCTACCCTTGCTTGCCATATGTGACCCATGTTGCCATTTTTTGCTTTAAACTGGTACCTTTTATAAAGATCAGAAGGGAGAGAAGGTGCCCTTTATCTTGACCACTTTGTCTATGGCTTTCTGTGCTCTGCCCGCTCTCTCGAAGCCTCGGTTTCTGTCTGGTACCATCTTCCTTCAGCCTGAGAGCTTCTGTGACATCCATCTTAACACGAGTCACTGGTGACGAATTCTCTCCGCTTTTGTTTGTGTGAGGAAAGCCTTTGTCTTCGCTTTTGAAAGATGTTGTTGTTGCAGCTGGGACTGCGGCTTGCCCGCGCTTCTCTGTTAGCACTTAAAGGACATCATCGCCTTGTCTTCTGTGTCCTGTTGTTTAGGACGGGCCTTAGCCATTGTCCCCGTCTTAATTTTCGGTATATAATGTGTCTTTTTTCCCTGACTGTGGCATTTTGTCTCCCCGGATGGTCTGCAGCAACTTGATTATGTTGTATTTTAGTTTGATTTCCCTTGTGTTTGAGCTTTTTCAGTGGGTTTATAATTCTAATCATATTTGGGAAAAGTTTGCTCACCACTTTCCTGTTTTTGTCCTTCCCTTCTCTTGGGTCTCTGACTCGGCTTTCCTGGGGTCGGCCTGTCTGTCACCACCCAGGGCCCCTCTGCCCCTTGAGCTCTTTTTCCTCCGACATTTTCCAGGCTCTTTGCTTCAGTTTGGGTCATTTCTGTTGCTGTGTGTTGTAGTCACGGATCTCTTCCTTGTTTATTTTCTTAGGTTTTAACCTGCTCTTAGGTCCACCCGGTGAGTTCTGTTTTCAGCCCGAGAAGTTTAATTTGTGGTTTTCACGTTTGCTTTTCCTCATATTTGTGCTTTCCTTGAAATCTTTGATTGCATGGGCAGCCCCTGCTTCAGGGGTGTTTTCGGCTGACTTCTGTCCATCCAGGTCTGTCTCTGCAGGTTGTAGGTTGTATTTTTTTGCTTCTCTGCACGCTAAGTTAATTTCTGGCATGACGCCAGACGTTCCGAACATCGCGTGGTGTGTGTCTGCACCTTGCTTCCTGCCGCGAACACGGTGGAGGCTGCAGGGGGGGAGGGGTGTGAGCCCTCCGAGGCACATAGCCTCTTCCCTTCTTCCATTTGGCTTCTTGGGGCCCGAACCCCTCTTCCATCTGACCCCCGTGCTGGCTGGTCAGATGGTTATGTGCCCCCTTCCCTGCTGCTGCCGAGCTGGCGGGAGGGTGGGGGGGCCCTCGGCCGGGGGGCCGGCAGGTGAGCAGGGAGGCCCCCCTCGCTTCCCGGCGTGGCTCTGGTGCATTCTCGGGGCTCTGGGTGCACAGTGGCTCCCTTCCAGCCACACGTGCTGAGGTGACACGTGGGTGCCCGCCTAAGCCTTTTCTGGTTGTGAAACGAGGCAGGAAGGTGACCAGGAAGCCCCTCTGACGAGGGGTGTTCGGAGACCCTTCCTCCTTCCTGTTGTAAAGCCTCTGGGGCAGGCCGCTGATGCTCAGCTTTCCTCCTGGTGGGGGGACCTGCCTTGGTCCCGGGGGCGTGTGGACTCCGGCCTGCTTCTCTGTTAGCACAAGACACAAACAGCCAGGAGACCCCACAGAGTCTGGGGTTGTGCCGCTGCGGCGTGCGGCCCTGGCCAAGCTTCCAGTGTTCCCCCACCTCCACATCTCTGTCCCCGAGAGGCCTCTGGGTCCTGTGCATCTGTCAGGTGTCGGGGGGGGCCGCCGCCGAGGACGACATGGCCCGACTCTACCTGCACACAGTGGGTTTTGGTTTCTGCCGCCCTTCCTTCCTCCCACCACTGCTCGGTGGCGTTTTTGGGGTGACGTACGACACGGTGTTCAAGCCAGTAGCCTGGATCTGGTAGCAACTTTTTGGGTGGCTTTTGTACCAAAGAAACTCCCTGTTTTCCTTCCAGAGAGCTGTTGTCAAGTGACGCCATGAAGGAGTACAACAGGGCTCGCGTCTACCTGGACGAGAACTTCAAATCCCAGGAGCATTTCACGGTGCGTGCCCTTCTGCTGCATGGAGTCGGCCCCGGGCCGTGGCCTGTGGGATGGCGATCGCAGGTGGGGGGCTCTTCACAGAGGCGAGGGATTAAGCCCATCCCTGGATCTGCTCCCCAGAGCTCGAGTGACGGAGGCCAGTCCCTCTGTGGGCCCAAGCAGCCCACCCCGGGGGCCTGGCCTGTCCTGCGACAGTCCTTGGTCTGGGGGTCAGCGGACGCCCAGAAAGGGGGCCCCGCTGGGGTGCAGCGGCTGTGGGGGGTCCAAGGTGCTGGGGAGGCCGGAGGCTTCTCGGAGGAGCAGACATCAGATGGGTTTTGAGTCGCTGGTTGTTGGTTTGAGCGACTGAGGCATCTCACCCCCATCTCTGGGGAGGGCTCAGAGCTGCCTTGTTAGCTTAGTTTCCTCCGGCTTCCGTTCCCGGCGTCCTTCACCTCACCGCTGTCGTGTGGCCAGGAACCTGGTGTGCAGCAGGCGCTCAGCCATTGCGTGCTGGTCGCATGGGGCGGTGGGTGCTGGTGTGCCGAGAGCAGGTGGGGCCAGGGAGCCGTGTCCTGCTCAGGGAGCGGCGGTGGAGATGGCCCTGTGGTTAGAAAGGCATCTGTCCGTTCGCGGTCTCTGAATTCAGGGTATCTGTGCCAGTTCGGTGGTACCTTCCATGGCTGAGATGGTCACCGTCACGTGCCCACGGGATCCCCCGTGCCCCGCGCCTGCTGTCCTCGGGCACCCCTGCCCCCCTCCACACTCACACGTGGCCTCAGCGCCACCTGTGTCGGCCACATCCCGGCGCGGGCGCGCCACACGCAGGCCGCCACAGCCCCGTGCTCCCTCTGCCTTCCTGCCCTGGGCCAAGGGCCGCTGGCTCTCAGCCCGCCCTGGACAGAAGAACACTCTTCTCTTGACCCTCACGCTTCCCTGTGCTGGGACCCTGCTTCCTGCTTCTCCCATCAGGACTGGTTCAGATGGAGTCACGGCAGCTCTGATGGAAGCTGCATTGGTCTGGGGCGAGCGGAGGGCCGGGCACCGCGGAGGGGAGGGGACAGCAGCCGAACTCGCAGCCCTGGCAGTGGGAAGCACTCACAGTAAATGCGGAAGGCACTGCCAGGACATCACTGTGGGGTAGGGCGTCCAGGGGTCCGGTGTGCGCGTAACTGGAGCCCCAGGATGAGAGGGAGCAGGAGACGGCAGGCACCTAAAGAGTTGGCTGAAAGTTTTCAAAATTGGACGAAACGTGTGGGTGCGTAGAACCAGTTGTACGGCAAGGAGCGCGGCAGGGGTCAAGGGGCCCTGTGTACAGACGAGGGCGTCAGTCCCTGAAGAGGACATAACCGCGTGGGCTGCGCGTCCAGCGTCAGAGCTTGCACACGTGCACGGCCGCTGGCAGCTGGGAGGACGGAGCCGCGGCAAGCATGGGCTTCGACAGCGCCTCTCGCCGACCGATGCTGCCCGCCAGCGTGACCCTGCTGCCCTTGGCGGGACGCCGATGGGAAGGGCAGCCGCAGAAGAGGCTCGTCTCATGCTGTGAGGCGTGGTCAAGGCCCGTGCCGGAGGGTGGACCGGGGAGGGTAGCTGCTAGCTTCCATCATGTTTCCCGAAGAACGCCTTTCAAAATGAAGGTCAAGGAGACTTGGATGAACAGACTTGCCGTGAACTTTCCCGGAAGGGCGCAGAGCAGCCCCTCGGGGTTCGGGCCATCCCGAGGGCCGCCTCTCTGAGGACTCTGCCTGTCCACGTGCTCTGGCCACTCTCACCCTGGCTGGGGGGTGGGGAGGTATCTCCGATCGTGTCCACGGGGGATGCTCACATGCGTGTGGAAATCTGGCCGAGACCATGCACGTGTGTTCTCTGACCACAGAGTCCTTAGAATAGAAGTAAACAGAAACGGTTATCTGGCAAATTCCCAAATGTTTGGAAACAAGCAACAAACTTGTAAATATCCCAGGCGCCAAAGAGATTTCCCAGAGCAAGTTAGAAAATATACAAAAGACGTATCAGAACCTTCAGGGTTTGTGTGCAGTGGCTTAGAGGGAACGGTTTACCATTAAAAGCTTTCTTTAAGAAATTTTAAAAGTAAGAACAAATTAACCCAGTGCAAGTAGAAAGAAGGAAATAACACAATAAGAGCAGCAATGAGACAGAAAATAGGGTAGAGAAAACCGGTGAAATCAAGTTGGTTCCTTAAACAGGTTATCGAGTCCGAGAAACCTCACCCAGCGAATCAGAACGGACGTGTTTGGGAAACGAGGCCACGGTCGTCGAGTCCGGGAGCCTCGCCCGGCTGAGCAAGGGGCCGCAGAGATCAGCGCGCGGTCAGCGGGGCTGACGGGGGTTAGCCGCTCCTCAGTGCACAGGCCCCGGGTCCTTGTGAAAAGGAAGTATCTTTCCAGAGAGGCCTGATGCCGGAAGCCGTCTGTCGGTCTCTGTCCCTCTCGCTCACGCTCGCCTACGGACGTTTTCTGTGTTTTCTTGTAACGCCCACCTTCCAGCCCTCCAAGGCCTGCTTTGTGCTACGGCCATGCCTGTGCTCGCATGACTGCCTTTCTCTCCCACGGGAGTGCCGGCGGGTGGAGAGAGGGGGGCAGGATGTTGGGGGTGCATCGGGGCCAAGAAACCTCCGTTTTGGTCTTGCCTCATCCTTTGAGATTTATCTCAAGGTGTCAGTCTGCAGCTGGCAGTGAAATGCAAAACCTGTATATGAGCACCCCCAAAACTCAGCAAACTCGTTGGAGAAATAACCACTCTTGCAGATAGTTGGGATTAAGCTCGGTCATCAAACATTATTTCGTAACCCAATTGGAAATAGTAGGAAATACCCGGAGTGGGAGGTTGTCACACCACGGAGCAGCCGCGTGACAGATGGAGTGGCACAGGGCCCTTGGGGAGGGGGACCCACCCGCAGCCCTCGCCCCGAGGAAGCGCAGAGGCTGGAGCCCATGCTCTCCCTGCTGGAGGACCTTGCCGTCCAGTTGGTGCACTGAAGTACTTCACGGTCGTGTCACGTCTAGTCTGTTCTTTGGTGGATGGGTTTTCACACTTAAAGTGTCTGAAGCCAGGGAGCACCCAACATCCGTGGCACTTTAGTCGAAATGGGCAGTGCTTTCCTCTCTCGGTCACAGATACAGAAATGTCACGTTAGCCGGAGACATGGCCGTGCTGCGTGGTGGGAGCCTCAGACCGGGCTGGAGAATGGCATCCGGCTGGGCGGGACTGGCCAGCACGGGGCCGCAGAAGGAGCCGCCGGAACACTGCCTCGGGTGTGGCTCAGGTCTGCGCCGCTGAGGCTGTGTCTGCAGGTGTCGCAGGACCGGATGGGGTTGGGGGGGGGAGGGGCCAGGAGGCCTGGCCTGCCTGCAGCGGCTGTGGGCGCATGGCAGCCGGTCCTGGGGCGTCTGCGCAGTGCTGCGGACCGGCTTTCCCTCGGGTGGGGGGGCGGTGCACAGTGGGGAGGTGGGGGCTCCCCTCCTGCGGCCGCAGTCCTGGGTGAGGTGTGCTGATGGCCCCCGGATAACTGGCAGCCGTGTTCAGCGGGTGGGGAACGGACGGTGGAGCTCTAGACGTTGGAGCGCATCCCAGAGTCGGCACAGAGGTCCGAGTGTGTGTGATCCTGCCTCGTGACCGTGATGCTGATGGTTGGCGATAAAATCCTGTTTGGCCCTGGGGCCCCTGGAGCACCTCTGTGCCCTTCCGTCGCCCCCCTCAGCGTGCCGTGGGCGGAACCATCGTTGCTGGGGCCTCCGGACGTCCTGGTCGAGGGGACCCTGCACCCCCGGGGTCCTGGGCAGGGCTGGGCTACACTGGCCAGCTGTGTGGCCACTCTCCCACCCCAGCCTGGTGGCCTCTGCCTGTCAGACGGAGGAAAATTTAATTTTTACAAGATTAATGGCATTGGAGCAGTATTTTTAGCTGAGTGTGGTTCAAATAATAGGCCATTAATTGAAAAAGGAAATTGAAATGAATTTATCTTGTACATAAATGCTGTCACAGGTATTAATAGGGATCAGAAAATAGTGGCCTGTTCCCAGAAAGAGGTTGAGCCTGAAGCTGCACCTGGTGTATGAACATGACCGTGGGGGTTTGCTCTGCACACAGAAGCGTGGGGGCTGTGGCCTGGAGTGGGGGGTTGGGCCTGGGGGTGGGCTCTGGGCCTGGGGTGGGTCTGAGCTTGGGGAGCTGCGGCCTGAGGGGGCCTCTGGGCCTGGGGGACTCAGCCTGGGGGGGGGCAGGGGGCTCTGGGCCTGGGTGGGGGCTCTGCCTGGATGGCTCTGGGTGGGTGGGGGGGGGGGGTCCTGCCGACTGCGTCGGGAGCCACCAATGCCCCTGGTCACCAGAAGATGGCGCCAAAGCAGCATTTGGTGTCAAGCTTTTGGTTCAGGAGATGGCTCACAGGGCTTTTTCTAGACTCAAATGGGCAAAGATTACGTGAAGTTTGGTTTGCACCTAAGAGTCGTGCTGGGGGGCCACTTACTGATGAGGAGGCTGGTGTCATCCCAGCCCCCACTGGCTGCCCCCGGTGTGGTGGCCCGGTCGCCCGCCGGGTCACCTGCTTCCTGCTTCCCTGGAAGGTGGAGGCTGGAGGGCGGCTTCTTCATAGGGCTGCCAGGCCCTGTCCGTTTGCGGGAACTCACGGGGACATCCCTGAGGGCAGACTGAGGACCCTGGCCCAGGGCGTGGGCACAGCAGCACAGCCACGCGTGAGCTGGAGGGGTGGGCCGGGAGTGGGCGGGCTACGTCCGGTGCCCCAGGTGCCCTCAGGTCCTTCCCCCTGTGGCAGCGTCCAGGAGGCGGCCCTGCTGCGTCTCATTTCTGGCTGCCCACCTCCCTGAAGCCCGAACCCTGATCAGGTGCCGCCCTGCCCGGCCCAGCCCTGGAGTCGGCCCGCACGTCCCGGGAGGACCTGACCAAACGCCCCGCCGTCCTTCCTCTGGGGGAGGCCTTCTCCACGACAGAACGCCAGGCTCTTCAGTGTTCCGCCAGGCTTTCCGGTTTCCACATCCCAGTGAGCTTTTGTGTTTGCCCACAAAGAACCGAGACGCGCCAGTGCTGATCGCCAGCAGGTGTGAAGGCGCTCTCGTCCTGGTCCCGCCACGCGGACAGAGCACGCCAGGTTGTGAGACAGAAGGTAGATGCTGACGGTGCTGTGGCCACTGCGCCAGGACCGGCCGGAGAGGAGACTCAGGAGCGCAGGTGTCCCTTCCAGCAGGACTGGACCCCTGTGCGCCGGCCTCCCTGCCCCTGCTCCTGTGTCCCCGCCCAGGCACCAGGTGGCGAGGTGCGAGTGACCCGGAGCTCGTGCGGGGCATCTGACCCGTCGTCACCGGGGATGCTGCAGCATCTGGGAGAGAAGCCAGCGGCCACCGCTCAGCGTGTCTGGCCAGGCCTCAGCGTCCACGGGATCCCTGGGGTGCCCACGCCTCACAGCACGTTCACAGCACGGGCCTCATGTCCCCGGGTCGTCCCTTCTTGTGGGCGGAGACTCTGTGGTGCCCGCCACGTGGGAGGAGGTGGCAGCCACCTTGCTGTGCGTCCTGCCCTCCGTGCGCTCCCCCTCCCCCGCTGTACGCGGCCCCCTTCCCCCCCTCCCCTCCTTCCCGGGGCCTCTCTGTTCCCCCTGGCCCTGGAGGACCGGTCCCTGCCACATGCACCTCTGCCCTTTGCCAGCACCCCTATTCCCTGCCGAGGACATTGCCCACACACCCTCCACACGTCCCAGGATCCGTGTGGACAGGCGGGTATGTTCCGGGCTTATGACACATAAAGGTGACTCAAGGGCCTTCTCAGTTACAGGCGTGGACTCTGAGGTAGGTGGGGCGCTCCTCAGACTGCCGGCTTCCTGGGCCCCGGGCCCTCAGGTCCCCTTGCCCGCCACGTGGGAGGGACCTGACACCATCGGAATGACAGCCAGCACCCCCCGCCGCCAGGTGCGCCTGGGTCCCGAGTGCCCTGAAACGCTTCCCACATGAAGCCTTCCGGGATCTGCCTCTTGGGAAACTCCCCGTGACGTCACAGGCGCCCCACGGTTAGTCACAGTTGACTTCACAGCAGCCCAGGGCGCGGCCACTCGTGCCTTGACACTGAGGAAGTGCCCGGTGTAGTTTTCCAGGGCTTCCCAGTGTCTATTGATTGGAGACCCGATACCACAGGAATTGTGTCTCATTTCTCCGGAGGAACATAGAAAACACATCACTTACCACCGGAAAAGCCTGAACGTCGATAGGGGGACGTGAAGGGAACGGCTTTCCTATACTCTGGCTTCAGAAATGGCTAAATGAGGAAGAAATTGCCAATTTATTTTGGTATAATTTCCTCGTCTCGTTTCGCTGCAGGAACGGAGCGTCTGCCGTGCGTGTGCCGGGCAGGCCCCCCCCGTTGTGTGAATTCAGGGCTTCTGGGCTGGGGAAGGCCCACAGAGGCACGGCCAGAGGCCACCCGTCCTCCCCTCACTGGGTGCCCTGTGAGGAGGAGGAGGAGGAGGAGGAGGAGGACAGAATGGGGTCACCTGGCTCCTGAGGCAGGATGCGCGGCGTCAGGGGCCATCCGAGGAGGTGCAGGCCGAGGTCGCGTTCCCCGGGGAGCCCTTCCGTTTCTGGGACAGGTGCTTCTAGAACGTGAGGCTGCAGGTGAGCACGCTGGCTCAGCGGCTTTTCCTTGGGCAGCGTCGGCTCGGTGGCGGGCACGGACCGGGCCGTCCTCTCGGTGGAGAAGCCGGGGGCGACGGGCACCAAGCCCAGCCTGCGAGGCCCCTGCCGGCCTGCACGCTGCAGGCCCCGCGGAGCCTCTGGGGCCCGGGAGCCACGCGTGGCCGGTCAGCGCCAGCGGTGCACGTGTTGCGATCTGCAGGGCAGGTGCGGGTGGGCCCGAGGACGCCGTCCCTGCTGGCACTGGGCCGACGCCCGCACAGCCGGCAGCTGAAAGAGGGAAGCCGTGTCTGGGCGGGAGCCGTGAGCTCCTGTCAGGGTCTTACAAGCCGTGAGAGCTCCCAGGCGGTGGCGGCCGGAGCTGGGCAAGTGCCCTGGTGGCCTCCCGGCACGGAGAGCACGTGGAGTCCAGAGTCCGTGGAGAGCGCTTTTGTGACCGCAGGGCTGCCTTAGCACACGGAGGCTCCGACTTCTCCCTGAAGCTCTGAAAGTGGGGTTTCTTCTGGGCAGAGGGGTCTGGAGCCAGAGGCGTGTCGTGTCCTTTAGCGCCCGGAACTCGGCATTGCCCAGAGGCCCCGGGCTGGTCTGTGGGCTGGGGAGCGGGCTTCCCGGGCTCCGAGCCCTTAGTGGGGAGACCCAGATGCCTCCGCTGCGTGCGGTGCCCCAGCCGGCTCGGCCAGCCAGTTCAGTTCCCGGAAGACGTGCACAGGTTGAGTTCCCTCCTGTGAGGCAAGAAGTGTGGTCCAAAGCAGCAGTTCACCGACAAGAGCTCTAGGGACACCATGGCATCCTGGGAGCGTGGCTTCGTGTGTGTGCAGACCTCCGGAGAGGGCTGTCAGGTGCCCTTTGCGGGCTCCCCTCCGGTGAGCACCCCCCTCCCTGGCCTGAAACCTTTGCTCGGCAAACCCATCCCATCCAGCCAGGTTCTCCTTCCCGGGAACGTGCAGTGGCTGCCTTACGAGTCCTCCCTTGTAGTCAGACCATGCAGCCTGAGGGCAGGCCCTGGTGCCCAGGAGGGCCCATCTGCCGGTTCATGCCTAAGAGGGGTTGGCCCCCACCAGGCTGGGAGTGCCCATGCCGATGGCTCCCCGTCCTGGGACACCGGGACTGCTCGTCACCAACAGACCAGGCTCCCTCTTACTTTCCTCTCTGTTCGGGGGGCTCCTTCCCCACCCCCGACCCCACGTTGTCTTTGGCAGTGCTGAGAGGAGGGTCCCCCACGGGGGAAGCACGGGCCGGGAGGGCTCGGTGCTGGCCTTGGACCCACTTTTCCGGGAGGTTCGGGGCCTTCATCAGTGGGGGCCTGCCTCCCATTTGCCCCAGATCTGCTGGAGGGCAAGGGGGGCTGCACCTGCTCTGTCCCTTCCCTCTGCCGCAGGCCCCTGCCTGCTCCCCGCTGTGGCCCCGGCCCTGCTGGCGGGGAGGCGTGCACTGGAGGAGGCGCCCTTCCACCTCCCCCGTGCTCCCCCCACGGTCGGCCCCCTTCTCCTGTGTCTGCTCTCCCGAGTAAGATTTTAGGGGAAATTTATGGAAAATTAATGGAGTTTACTGATGTTCTTTGATCTGCGGAAAGGAAAAGAAGGCAAATGCATTTGTGATGAGGGAACTAATCTGCTCCAGGAGAGGCCCCCCTCCCGTGGCTGCGCCCCGCCTCCGCGCCCCGCCTGTGGGGCCAGACAGGCCTGATGGAGTGTGAGGAACAAGATTGGTTTTCCGAGGGCACCGGGCCCTCCGCGCTCAGCTAAATCACGCCGTCTGCTCTGCTGGCGGTAACGACCCGCTCCCCTCGGCGGCACCTGCAGCCCCGCGGGACACGGTGATGTGCGGCCGGGCAGCGGCGGGGGCCCGAAGTGAAGGTGAAGCTGTCATATCGATCTTTTTAGCACTAAAATATGAGCCACTTTACTCCACTCCCCGCTGCTGTGATGTGAAAAATAATAACTCGGATCCAAATTAAAAATATTGATCTCTGGAAGGTGCTGAAAGTAAATAAACACCCCCCGAAGTTTTCGGGTCAGCCGAGAAACGGCCTCAGCAATAAATGTGTCGGCACGTCAGGGTCCAGGGTTCTTGATCTGTTTTTTCTTTGAATTGATTTTTCATTATTTACTTCCTAAAAGTGTTGAAATTTGGTCTTCCACTGTTAAATCCCAGTGTTTGGGCAAATTATTTCTTTGGGGCTTATGAGGTGCTTCTGATCCACTCACTCATTGATTGATTGATTTTTGACTCAATAAGCGTGCAGTCCCTGCCTTATTTAGGGCTTCTATCATAATTTTTTATACATTTGCGCTTGACTTTTTTATTTGCCTCTGACGGATGAGGTGGCATGGGGCTGTCGAGCAGGGTAGCACGGGTGCCACGAGGCTGACTTTACCCGGCTCTGTGCATTCTGAGGGGACGCTGGGTATGTCCTGGCACAGCAGATCCCCCGTCACCTCCGGAAACCCTTGTACCCAACAGGGCCCTGGCCTGTGGGTGCCCCAGCGGCCCGCGGCCGAGTGAAGTGCGGCGGGCAGGCGGGCGTCTCGGATGCTGCGGTTCTCGGTGGGCGTGGGGGGACCGTGTGCTTCTCGAGAAAAGGCTTTCAGGAGCCCCCAGAGCTCTGGCCGAGTCCCCAGGGCCACACAGCGTGGATCCGCGTGGCCCAGCGGGAGAATGGGAGAGGGAAGGACAGGGGAGATGGCAGGATGGCCATTCCCGTGCAGCTGTTTGTGGGGACAAAAACTTTGCTGGGAAGACTGAGGACTTGAAACCTGGCCCGTGATCGATGATAGCACGTCTTGCCGCCCCCACAGTCAGGGTTCCCTGCAACCATTTCCCACTCTCCAGCGTCTGGAACGAGAAGCTGCTGGCCCTGGGGGCCCCCGGGCTGGACCCGGCAGCAGGGCCGCGGGAAGAAGGGGCCCTGGCCCTGGGACTCGGGATTCTGGCCCTCGCCGCCCCGGTCGGCACTTTGCACCCCCCACCACGTCCTCCTCCGGGAGGACCTGCTTGGCGGCCTGCTCGTGAGCCAAGCGACGCCACGGCCGGATGTTCTTTGCGCAAGCCGTCTCTCTTGCTGATGCTGCGTGATGGCGGCAGGAGGCGTGGGGGGCCCGTGCCGGCGCCGGTCGATGCGCTCGACAAGGGCGTCGCGCAGCACCTGCGTGTAACCTGCGTTTGCCACTGGACGGAGGGGAGGCAGGGGCACACGGAGGCTCTTCTGCGTCTGCTCAGACTTGAACCCAGAGCACAGAGACTGCTTCCGTGCCTCACGCGGGGGCCTGGGGTTCCGACCGACTGAAGCCAGAACAGGTTCGGGAGGCCCACGGACGTTTCTGAGGGTGGCTGGTGCGCCGGCAGGAGAGAGGGACGGCCGCCAGCGGGGAGGGTGGGGGTCGTGGCCGAAGGAGCAAGGCTGGAGCCAGTCGGTTGGGGAAGGGCTGACCGCACTGTGGGATGGTGGGGGGGGGGGGCGCCTTGGGAACATCGCTCTGATCCGAGGTTTAGGGTGGGAGGCAGGGGGAGCCCCATCATCCTGAACACGTGACCAGCTCCCCTGGGACCGAGATGGCCACTCCCCAGCAGAGGGCTTGTCTCTGAGCGCCAGACATCTGTGAGCGTCCAGGCACGCAGTCCTGTTTTCTGACCGTAATCCCATCTCTGGCATTCCCCTTTGTTCTGGGCACCACGTCTGCCCCTGGAAGCCATGTTTCAGACGAGACACACATTCCAGAAGGATGGCGTGCCCTACGAGTGCACGCGGACGCTTACTGCGCCGAGTGCCAGAGTGCCGCCTCTCCGTCCCCTCCCCCCGGACCAGAGAGGGTGATGCAGGGCGGCGCACGGGCTCCCCTGCGGACAGGCCGGGCCAGGGTCTTGTCTGTGCCTCAGTTGATGCAGAGACAGCGAGTTGAGGCCGAAAGTTGGCCTCCTTCCCAAGAACCGGGATCTTCCGGCCTCGGCACCCGACTCCGTCGGGCTTCGCAGCCTGAAGGTGACCCGAAGCCTTTCCGTCCGTCCCTCTGCGGGAGCGCGTCTGCAGGAGCGTGGGTGGGGTGCTCCGCGGGTGGGGTGCTCCGCGGGCGGGGCCGGTGCTGGTGGGTGGTCGCCCCCGACCTCGGGCCTGGGAGTCCACGCCGCAGGCTCACGGGCACAGGGAGGGTCTGCGGGGCAGCCCGGTCGTCACGGTCTACACACCAAGTACACACAATTCTAAGTCAAGAGCTGCCTCGGAAGAGTCCAGAGCCAGAGAGGCAAAGAACTGTGTGGCCGCAGCTCTGGGGGCTGGCCATGGGTGTCCAGCCGTGGAGCGTGTGCAGAGGTCCTGTGCCTCCGTGAGGAAGGCAGGGCGCTGGTCGGCGGCCTGGCTGACAAGCCCACGTGGCGTGCGTCCGCAGCACGGATTCAGAAAGCTGAGTTTTGCAGGATGGCCGTGCTCACACTCGGCCGGAATCCGAGCCTCAGCAGTGAGCGGAACACTGAGCTCGGTCACCCGCACACCCTGGTCCGGCCCCTGCACCTCGGCAGGCGTGGCAGACACAGGACAGGGCTCGCCCTCTGCTGAGAGAGAACCCCCCGGTGCGGGGGGGGGGTGAGGCTGGAGCCAGAGTGCTGAGAAGTGGGCTCGCCCGGTTGCCTCTGTGCCCGGGGGGGCCGGTCGGACCCTCGCTCCAGCGGACCAGCCTGTCCTCAGCCTGGTTGCATGGCCGGAACGGGGGAGAGAAGTCCAACACCCCCTCCCGCGGCCGGATGGGGCCCGGTGCCGATTGTGCCGGCAGAGGGCTGGCTGCATGCGGCACAGCACGCGGGTGTGACGCCTGACGGCTGCACACGACACCCGCCCGCTCCTTGTCCTCGAGCTCACAGGCTCCAGGGAGCGAGTGCGTGCACACGACACACGGCCGTGACCCGTAGCTGCCACGCGTGACCGTGTGTACTCGAGGGGCCGTCGGGGCCTCTGCCCACATGGAGCGCACAGGCTCGAGGGCACACTTACACGGATGTGCAGTTACCAGGTGTGGAGAGCGCCCCGGGGGCCTCGTGGGAACAGGAGTCACGAGCGGGCCGCTCCGAGGAGAACCTGGAAAGTGAGCGGGAGTGGCCACGGAAGGAAGCAGGGAACGCGTTCCAGGCTGGGCCCTTGGGTGCACAGAGGCCGCACGAGACGCGGGTCTGCGCTTCCCGGGCCCCTTCGGGGGTGGCCTGCTGCCAGCGGGGGAGCACATGATCCCGCACAGCGCCCCACGGCCACGCCTTCCCCGGGCGGCCCGCACTGGGGCCCCGGCGAGGTGCGGGTATGAAGACCCAGCCGTGAGGCCCCGCAGGGCGGCCCTGAGGGAGGCCGGGGAGGGCCACGTTCTCACCAAAGGCGTGGGAGCCGCAGCGGCCCCCTCGTCCCAGGGCTGCGCTGGAGAGCAGATGACGGATGGGAGCGCTGTCCCCAAGCCCTGGCATACCGGAAGCTCCCGTCCGCGATCCCCGCGGGCCAGTCTGTGAGCAGGGAAAGGTGAGTGTATCTGATAACGTCAGATCTGAAAAAAGATCTTGTCCCCAGCACCCTTTGTCAAGAAGTGCCATCGGGAGATACCGTACCCCACAAAGTGGGCGCGTGATCCAGGAAACAGGGAGCAGGGGTTCGAACGTAGCAGCGCCCGGAGGGTGCGTACCGGAGAGTTCACGCGTGCATCTGGGTCACCTCCGCCATGACCGAAAGTCCGCGGAGGGCTTTGCCCTGTTTCTTGGACACGATGCCCTCTCCGTCCGGCTCTGGAAACACCAGCGTGCGCTCCTGTGTGTGAGGCCCGAGCCCCAGCTCCCAGGGAGTCCTCAGGTCGGGTGAAGGCAGAGCTCAGGAGGAGGACCACGCACCAGGCATGTGAGCAGTTGTGAAGCTGGTTCCGTTTCTGAGAGGATTCTCCCAGGAGGTGTCGGCGATTGTCTGATGTGCTGAGACGTACCGAGATGAGAGGAGCGGGTGTGGGGGAATTACGGTGACACGTGCAAGGGACTCGGATGACACAAAGAGAACCCAGTCGTGAACCGCAGGAGAAACAAGCGGCTGTCGGAGAGAGGAAAGGCCGCCGTAATGCTCTCCCGTTACGAAGAACGTTTCTACGGTCGTGGTGACATAAATACTGATTATCAGTTCAAGTAAAAATGTGGTTGTACCCAGAGGGTAGGGGATCAGAAGTGCACGTGCGTGACATGTGAGTGCACAGGAAACCAGGGCAAGGGATTAAGTCTTCATCTTCCAGAGTGGAAAAGTCAATAATGTTGAAAACTAGAAAGTCAAGAAGTAGCAATACAAGTTTTAGTGAGATGGAGGTAAATACCAAAAGAAAACAAGTAAAAGAAAGTAATTTTCTCTTAGGAAGAGAAAATCGAAATGATCAGGGTGCTGCTGGTTTTTCATAATAAACCTTGCAAAACTGATTTTGCAATTTGCAAAAAAAACAATTTTAATTTTTTTGTGGAAGAAACAACTTAGAGGGCAGAGATTCCTTCTCTTCACGGTGACCCCAAAGAAGAACTTGCATGGGGAGGGGAGCTGAAGACAGGGAGGAGGCATGTGGATCTGTGCATTGGTGCCCTGAGCGGCTGTATACGTGGGCGGAGGGGTTCACTCCTCTGAGCCGAGGCCGTCACAAAGATTGGCTGAACCCTGGTGACCTTTGGAGTATCAGGCAAAGGATTTGAAGATTAGATGGTCAATGGGAAACCAGTGCAGTTTGGGGGAAGGAGGTGAGGTTATCAGGGCTACGGAAAGACAGAGAAGGGTAGGTAGATTGTTCCAAAGTTAAAAGATCTATCAGATCTGCCTTTGAAGCTCTTGTTGAAGTCAAGTGGTCTCTCTCTAAGCTCGAACCATCCAGGGGGCGTGCCCTAGTGAACACCAGAGAGAAATGGAACCAAACCTGGCAGGTGGAAGACAGTGCAGATCTTGGTATCTCAGCTTTGTGAGGAAGCCAGACACAACAGGCCAGGCCTAGAGCAAAGCCTGCATTGCCCCCTACATAGGCCTTTTCACTCCAGCCAGATCACAGCGTGCTCCCAAATGCGTGTCTGCCCCTTTGTGCTATATTTCTGAAAACACAGTCCAGAGCTGAGTAGAAATGGTGTGAGACTGAAGGTCAGCTTTACTGAATTAACTGCAGTGAAACTAATGAGGACAGTATCTCCTTCAGGAGAAGAAAAATATGGGGTGAAGTGCTTCCACCAGTAGTCAGAAGGGATTGACTAACATAAAAGTATTTTGTTTACATTTTAAGAATCTAGTCGTGTAGTTATGGCTTTATATAAGCTGTCAACTCACAAACAATTCAGTTGGAATTTGAAATTTAAATAATGTTACCATGTATAATAGTATCAAAATATAAAATATTTAGGAATAAACTTGGCCAAAGATACGCAAGACCTGTGTACTGAACACTGCAACACATCTCTGAGAGAAGTTAAAGAAAATCTAAATAAGTGGAGAGATGTACTATGTTCATGGATTGGAAGGCAGTACTATTTAGGTAGCATTTCTCCTCGCACTGATGTTAAGATTCAGTGTGATACCAGTCAAAATCTGAACAGACCGTTTTTTGGTGGAAACCGGTTCTAAAATTTATGTGGACATACAAAGGATTTAGATTAGCCACAACGAGGATTTAACACTATCTGATTAGGACTTACTATAAATCTGCAGTCATCAAGACAGAGTAGCATTGGCGTAAAACCAGATGAACACATCATGGACCAGAGTAGAGAACTTAGGAATAGACCCTCCACTGGACTTGACAGGGGGTCGGGCAACTCACGGGGGCGGGGTGGGGTGGGGTCATCTTTTCACAGATGGCACCGTCGTCACATTTAGATGGCCGTGTGCAAAAAGTCAGCCTTTATTTCAAAGCTTAACTCTGAACAGATCACAGACCTAGTTAGTATCAGAACTGAAACTATGAACTCCTGCAAGAACACGTAAGAGAAAATCTTAGTGACCTCAGCTTTGATAAAGATTCCTTAAATGTGACACAGAAAGCACAAACTATTATGAATGAAAGTTAATCTATCGCAGTTCATCAAAATGGAAAACACACGCCCTTCAAAAGATACAAGAATAGGCAGTTCACAGCCAGAGAGGAAATATTTGCAAATTATATCCGACAAAGGAATTTTATCTAGAGTACTGTATCTCATAAAGAGCTCTTACAGCTTAGTGCTAACCAGACAACGGAATTTTTGAATGATCTGAAGAGACACTTCACCAAATAAGCTCTGTAAACGGCAAATAATCACATGAAAAGTACTTAACACCAGCCGTTTCCAGAGCAAAAGGCCGAACGCCATGTTCCTCAGAGATCACAGACTTTCTGCTGTTGGATGGAAGGACAACACAGTGCTGGTGAGGGCGCGGAGGAACTGGGCCCTCAGGGGTGGCTGAGGTGGAGATGTGGACCCGCACAACCACGTGGGAGAACACTGGCAGTTTCTTAGAAAGTGAAAACCCACTGACCGTGTGTCCCGGGCGCTCCGATCCCAGGAGTCTTCCTGAGAGAGTGGAGGAGCCTGTCCAGCCAGGACGGTACCTACGCGTTCAGGGCGTCCCGACTGTGAGCATCCAGGCGATGGGCAAGCTGGAGTCCTGCTCCACCGTCGAGGGAACGGGCCGCGTGTCGCGGGTTTCCCGCAGGATTCCATTTCATAGGATGTTCTCGAAAATGCACGCTAATCTGTGATGGCAGAAGGCAAATCAGGGGTTTCCTGGGACGGGGTCCCCGGGAGCAGTGGCCGCGCTGGCATTCCTGACTCCCGTGACGGCTGCATGGGTGTGTGCGTGCCTCCGGCCCCCTCCGCGTGCACACAGCCCGTGCGGATTCCTGAGTGCTAGGCGTCCATCGGTAACTGCGGTAACTAGTCGTGTGGTGAATGGCTGAGCAGTCAGACCTCAAAGCGTTTAACTGAGAAGGGAAACGCGTCCGTCACCAGCCGACTTCGTGTACCAGGTACGCAGATCGCCGTGCGTCTTACGGGTCAGGACACGCGTCGTTCCACAAGAAGGAACAGCAGAGTGTGACTTACTGTCACCGTCACACTCACGCTGAAGAGATACCGTCGATGTGAAATTAACAGAGCGTTCTTCAGACCAAATGAAGCTGTGCTGGTTTTGAACCTAAGAGTAACTTTAGTCTATGTTGTGTCTGTGCTCTGGGCAGAAGGGGTGCCGTCTTGTGGCTCATAGTTGTCCAGTCGATTTGCAGATGTGTTATGTGCCTGAAATGGGGCCATTTCTACGATTATGAGCCGTTGCATTTTTTCGTATGTTGTGTCCCGTCTCGAGTTCAGATCCGCAGGTTCCAGATTCTCCGTGGAGCTTCTTCCTTTGTTCCACCCACGCCTCCTCAGTGGCAGTCACCTCGTTCAACGTCTGGCCTCCCTCCTGACCGTGAGAGCTTTTTGGCCTGGAGGTGTGCCGTCTGCCGCAAGTGTCCCTCGAGGCCCAGCACACACAGTGTGCATCTCTGTTGGCCGGGCTCCTGCGCCCCCGTCCGGGTGGGTGGTCCCAGCCGTGGCCCTGCCCCGTGTGTCCGGGAGCCGTGCCTCCCGGGAGACGGCCGGGCTTTGCTGGTACCGAAAACAATCTCCTTCGGGAGCGTGACACGGAGGGCGCTGGCCGGCAGACCCGGGGGCGCACACAGCAGGTGTCAGTGAGAGCACGCCCCACATCGAGCGGTCTGGACCCGGGGCTGGGCCGGGTGCTAAGGGGGCACCGGTGGGCCCACTCTGAAGACAGGGAGGTCGCACGTGGGCCTGTGTGAGCGCCGGCACCTGCTCCTCAGCCCGTCTGCACACGCCGCGGCCCGCAGTGGCTCCATCTCTGCGAGGAGCGGGTCTGCCGGGGGGCAGGGTGTGAGGAGGGACAGCCACCCCACGCGGCAGCCACGTGGCGTAAAGAGGGTCTCCCTCTCCCCCCGCAGGCTGCTCACGCAGCTGCCGTGGCCTCGCCTGTCCTCGCCGTCCACGGGGGTCACGGAGGCACCGCACACGATTCCCCGGCCCTCTGCCCAGAGCCCCGGCTGGGCCAGTTCTGAGCGTGGCAGCCGATACGTCTTGCTTCCCTCCCGCCCCCACGGGGGCTCCCCTGGGTCCCCTGCCCGTCCGAGCGGCCCCTTCCTCCGTGCGAGTCGGGCTCTCCCTGGTGGGAATCCAGAACGGGCGCCTCGCGGCCGGCCGATCCATCAGGCGCAGACAGGCGTGATCGAGGGCCGTGTCACTCGCAGCCCAGGAAACAAATACGCCGCTCGAAACGTATTGGTGAACAAACTGAAAAATTGTAAAGCTCTTAAGGACTTTCCTGCTTGTTAGCATTTTTTGACAGAAAATCAGTGAAGCAGTGAACATAAAAAAATAGTCACGGTTGATTCACAGTCTGGCTTGTTGTTCTGCTCATTTGGCCTCGAGCGACATTTCACTCCGGGAGTCCTCCGCTGCGGGGCACTTCCGCGCGGTCCCCGGCCCTGGCCTCCCTGGACGTCCGTGTTCAGCACCCCAAAGGGGACAAAAGGAACACCGGTGCAGAGGTTTTCCCAGAAGCCCAGCGGCACTGCCGAGAGCCGATGCCCAGGTCACAGGTGGACCGAGAGTCCAGGGGGCGGGTCATGAGGGTCGCGCCCCGGGGGTCACACCCCGGCGGAGTCGCAGGACCCAGGGAGGAGAGAGGGGCTCGACTGCGCCTGTGCTCCGGGCTTTCCCAGGGGATGTCTCGGATTCGTTCTGCACAGGCAGGTGGACATCCTGACCAGCCTTCTGGGCTGACGGTCCCTGCGCTTCCCGTGACCGGTCAGGGCGGCAGAGCGCCCGGCGGAGTGGGGTGGCCGGGCTCCTCTCACAGCCCCGTCCCGAGGGGAGCGAGGAGTGTGTTTTCCCGAGAGAGGTCGCGGCCTCCCTGTGCCAGGCTGCCCGCGCGCGGTGGCATTCGGCCCGCCGAGGGCCATCGGCCTGGGTCGTGGCGGTCGTGGCCCGTGGTGGCCTTGTGGGCCTGTCTCTGGTGGCCTGTCGGTGAATCCCCCGGCCCACGTGTGCGGACAGACGTGGTGGGGCGGGCTTATCGTCGGCAGGGCGTGTGCTCGGCAGGCCTGCTACGTGGATCTGTGTCTGTTAGACTTGCTCCCACACTGCAGTCCACGCCGCCTCCTGTCCGCTGTGTTAGACACACGTGTCGGCTTGAAGGAGGGGCCAGTGCTGGCGCCCGTGTGGGTCCCACGTCCCTCTGCTGTGGGGGGCGGGGGGGCGGCTGTCAGGCTGGCGCCCCCATCGGGCCCCTCGCGGCCCAGGTGCTGAGTCTCTGCCTGCGGCCGCCCCAGGTGGTGGCGGCCGGTGGGGCCGGGCCACGCGGGCTCCAGCGAATCCCCGGGACGGGCCCCTTGTGCACCAGGCACCTCGGACAAGAGGAAATGAAAAGCCGGCTTTAGACACCGCGTGGTGTTCCTTGTGGGTTTTCCAGTGTTTTCAAAACAGGCTGACGAGGCAGCACCTGTTTCCCGTCAGCTGGGATGCGTCCTCCCAGAGAGCGCATCCTGAGACCGCACGCGCCTCTCGATTTCGGGCAAACTGCCCCCTTAGTAGGTGCGTGAAAGTACCCTGACAGTCGGCTCTTCCCCCGCTTTCCCCTCTAGCTCGTGTCTGCTACCTTTCAGGAGAGGACCTGATCCTTAATTGTCACAAAGAAACGTAGCATTGAGATCTGGGGTCTCCTGCCTGGGAGGGAAGAGTCCTAACCGTGCCGTTCCCTTACGTTTGCCGTAAAATCAGGTCATTGCACGCCTGTTGTCAGTCGCCGTTCCTGTCCGCGTCGTGATCGCTTGTCAGCGCCTCGTGAGGCCCTGTCTGGTTCCTCATCCGTGGACACGGGAAATGGTTCACACTCAGGGCTGTCGGTGTGTCTGGTGCCCAGAGTGCGGCCTGCACGCTGCTTGCACGTGCACGCGGCTCACACGGGAGGCAGGTGGCGGCTGAGGCCTCGTCGGTGCGCACGGGGCCCGGTGCAGCCCTGCCGGCCGCAGACCACGCTCCTCCGCGGAACACGTGGCGTCCGGACCCGCGCGCCGCACCCAGAACCCGTCGCATCACCGAGAACAGGGGAGTGAAAGGCGGTCGGCCGGCGGCCCCGGCGCCTCGGGCCTCTCTGCGGCCGCTCCGGGTCACCTTCTGGAGGGGAGCGGGTCCGCGACCGTCCGGGGAGACCCCGAGGGATCGGCCGCGCGGCGCGTCCACATCCGTCACATGGAAATTGTTACGCTTCGCTCTTCGTCCTGAAATTAATGTTGGCTTGTCAATTTTTATTGCCCATCTGACGGATGAGGCCCCGCGCTTGCCGCCGCCCCTCGGAGCAGCCCGGCGAGCGCCGTGACGCGGGCCGTGCGCGGAGCTCAGGCGGAGCCCCGGTCCCGCAGCCTGGCGGCCGAGGGGGGGCCGCCCCGGCTCACTTTCTGTCTCCGCTCGCCCACCCCACCCCGCCGCCGACCGCACGCGCCAGAGGCCGCTTTCCCAGCGGGGGCCGGGCCCGCCGAGGTCTTGTCGGGGGCTGCCGCGGCTCTCTGTAGGTCCTCGTGAGGCCCGCTAATGTAATGACGTGGCCGCTGTCCTCTCGGGCTCCGGACGGCGGACGCTTGCACGGAGCCGCAGCCCCTCTCGGGGTAGAGCTGCACTGTTTAATTTAATAAATGATTTAATAAATGGCGGCTGTATCCAACCGCCGTAATTATTTAAAGGGCTTTCGAAAGAGAGAGAACAAATCAAATCAGACCATAACTGCTGTATCTCATTCCCGAGCTAAGTGTGTTTTTAGAAATGTGGGCCTTGTTTTGAGTCTCCTCCCAGTTTTCATCTGTTATCACAATAATTGAGTTTGTAGCCGGAATTAAATTTATCAAATTGCGTTATCCTCTTTAGAAATTGGATAGGTACCCTGGCGGGGCGAGGCAGAAGTTAATCCGCTTTGCTAAAGCCTCCAGTGGCACCACGCAGCAGGATTGAGGAGGCTCAAAGATCTTCCTGTCACCCTGGACACGATGTAATTTCTCCTCAATCCCTTGTGCAAATAATGACATTTGAATCGAGCATTAACAGGCTTAATTACTTTAAAATTGTCATTTTAATTTACACTGATATAGTATTGATCATACAAGCAGAGATTAAGCTGTTCAGCGGAGCGGATGATGGGGAATTAAACATTAAAGGGTCCTCGAGGGGCCGCGTGCCGCCCGGCGAGAGCCGGAAGAGGGATGGTATTTCTCGGTAATGAACTGGCGGCATGCGGGGACATGAATCTTGGGCTCTTGGAAAAGGGGAAATAATGGGGTTTGGGAAGCGTTTGCAGGTTATTCATTCGCTGCCATGCACCAATTCTCCAGTGATTCATCCGCCTCACCAACATTTATTTATCCAGCAAATTCCGAGCTTTGACCTTTTTGCTAAGTACATTGAACATAAGTTTGAGTGCAGATTTTTCAGGTGTAACTTTTGTAAGTATTTGTTATTTTTCCTTATTTCTAGGCAACATCAGACGAAATTACTCAGTTTCTCTAACGTACTGGCGTCGGTGGGGGCCAGCCGTGTGCGGGGAGCGGTGGCGGGGGGGAGGGCTGCCAGGCGCCCGCGGCCACACCCCTCCTTCACTCTTGCAAATCCCAGGTTGACGTTTTGCCAGGCCCTTCTTTAGACAGAATGACAGGGGGACCTCACATTTTCGCCCCTCTCGAGGTGGCCTTCAGGTTCTCCGCGATCACCATGCGAAGCGGCACCCCGCCCACAGCGTGTGCATGCGCCACCTTCTCGGGAAGCACGTCTGACGCGCTCCTGGCTCACATCAGAGCGCGTCGGATCTCTCAGCCTCAAACCGTTTTACTCTGTAGAACTTACGTAATAAAAACTCAGGTGATTGATTTCATAGCTCGACAGGGAATGATGAAATTCCTGAATCACTGTCCATAATGGCTTTATTTTACGTGGCGGCTGGAGATTTAATTAAAACACGATCAGGGAAATGAAAAAAGAGTCATACCTGTCCCCAAGTGAAACGTGGGTTTGCACAGGGAGCTTAGACGGGTTTGCCCGTCATTTCTCTTTGATGTGACTTCAAAGCTTGTTGCCCGTTGTCCTTACTCCTTGAATAGCTCAGCGGTCCTCAGTGCTCACGACTTCAGTTTGGCTGGTTTCTGTTCTCCTTTAAAACAAGCTGTGCTCTCACACACCTGCACCAAGCCTCACTGGCACTGGGCACCTGCCCTTTGTCAAGGTTTTCTACGAACCTGACCGTGATCCCCCCCCGCGACAGCCAGCGGCCGCGAGGTACGGGACGGCCCGGGGCTGGTGCGTGGTCCTGGGTGGTGGGCAGCTGGCGAGCACGGGAGTGGGCGCCCCGCTGGCTGAGGTGGACACGAGGGAAAACATAACTGCACGTTTTTCTTAACCTTGCAGTTTTAGACCTGCCAGCACATCCTCACAGACGATGAGAGGGAGCCTCAGTGACGTCTGTTTTATAAACTGGAAGTAGCAGTGCCCAAGGAGGACACTTCTGGGGTCAGATGGCCGTGCTCTGTCTGGCTCGGCCTTTGCCATAGAAGCAGGGAGAGAACGACGGCCGGCTGCTCTCAGTGTCGTTGCCGTGACGGTGACCGGGGAGCGTGTGAGGCCCGGCCCGTGTGGCTGGCACCCGGGTTTGCCACGGAGTGAGCGTGGGCCTCAGGGCGTTTGGGAGACCAGCATCACAGGGAAGGCAGGTTTCGTTGCTTGAGTCGTTGGCCTTGACTTCCAGGACAGCTTTGTGCTGGCACCTCTCCCCACTCTACGTGGGCACGTGGTGCACGGTGGCATTTTGGCATGTTGTGTGGACCACGCTCCTCGTCGGGCATGGTTCCTGGTATGACCTGCTGCGTTTACGGACCGCATGTCAGGCTCATGTGGCTGGTCTCCACGTGGGAGGGACTGCCCTCCGTGTCCCTGAGCACCGTGGCCCCTTCCTGTCTGCACAGCCCTGGAACTTGTGGTGTCGTGCCCCTGTTGCTGTCCCGGCGATGCCCGGCCATCCCTCTGGCCTCTCCGGCCCTGACCCTGAGCCCCGCTGAGTGTCTAGACCCCCGTCCACAAAGCCCCAGGCTCCTGAGCCCCTTCCCTCTTCCTCCCCGATTGTCTTCTGCCCGCCCTGGGCCTCGGGGCCTCCGTGTCCCCTGGCAGCACCGCCCCCGTGCGTCAGACCCTCTCACCACGTTGAGAGGGGGGCATGCGGGCCCCCCCCCCGGCTGGTTGTTGTTCCCACCGGTACATTCTTGGGCAGGTGGATGCCGTGAGTCCCTGGTCACCAAAGAGGGAGGCGCAGCGTGGGGGGGGGGGGCTCCCAGGTCACCTGTGCCTCACAGGTGCCTCACGCTGGCAGTTGTGAATGACCTCACCTCAGACTGGCTTTCTAGAGGGTTCCGGCAGATGCTCCCTGCCCCCGCCTGTCAGGTTTTCCCTTTGTGCAGATTCTCCCGACAGCAGACTCGTCCCAGCACGTCCGTCTTTTTATGGGGGAACCTCCTGGCAGGGCACACCTGCCCTCAGGCTCATGGTCCTTTTCCTTTTTAAGGAAAACGATAGGTATTTGTGTGGTTGGGCAGCAGCACCCGACGGAGGAGGTGTGCACGGGGCCGGCAGTGGGGGTCACTCCTCCGTGGGCTTTGTCAGCAAGCCTCACTGACATCAAGGCCATGAGTGGTGGATAGCTCTTCCCATCAGGGCGGCCGTGATTTGGCCTCAAAAGGGCCTTTCAGATTGTGGGGAGCGTCAGCGGCCGGCTGGCCGGCCCGTGATGTGAAATATGGGTTGCGCCGGAGCTGGTCCTTCACCCCCTCTTCCTGGGGGGACCCCGGGGGCACGGGGGGCCGGTGCCCAGTGGCCTCTCCCTGAACGAGGGGACGCCGTCAGACTCACCCAGGGGGATTTAGAAGGTGTGAGCAGTGAGGCCCCTGCCTCTGTGCTGTGGAAGCAGAAAGCCCCCCCCCCCCCGCCGCCTTGGCTGGCGTGCCCCTCCCTGCCATGCCCTGCATTCTGGGGTCAGCCAGGCCATATTTGAGGCCGTCCTGTCCTCCTGCAGCGGGCTGAGGGCACTGGGGGCAAGAGGAAATAGTTAACGATAGCACCCAATAGGAACGATAGTTGGCCTTGAATGGTCACAGCACCGTCACAGTGTGCGTGTTACATGAACCACCCGCGAGGGCTCCTGGCAACCCTGGAGAGCAGGTGCCGGGGTTGTCTTCCCGTGTCAGGTACACAGCCGCCCGCTGACTGACGGAGGCCCCCAAACCCGGGAGAGGAACTTGCTCACCCAGGAAGGGGCCCCGGTGGAAGAAGGTGGGGGTGACGGTCAGGGTCGTGCGTGTTGACCTGGAGGGCCTTCGGGGAAATGCCGGCTTAGGGACCCGCGTCCCAGAGGCTGAGTCGGCGGACCCCCAAAGTAGGGCTGCAGGAGGAGAGCTGTGTGTCGCAGCGGCTTTTCTCACAGACCCTGGTATGTGTATGGGGTCTCCCGTGACCTTCACGGAGAAAGAATTGGATGATTAGTCCTATTTACAGAAGGGGCGACTGAGGCTATCCTGACACGTTTGCCCCAGTCACATCGCTAAAACCGCAGAGACGCAGAAGGGATGGGGTGGACGTGACTGGACACGGAAGGTGCGAGGCCTGACACACTGAGGTTAGAGCCTGAGGACAAAGCTGGGAGATGAACAAGAAGTCATTTTTGAAGAGGTAATAAATGACAGTTCTCCAGTGTGAAAGACCTCAACACACAAACTCAGGAATCCCGGGGACCCCGACAGACCACAGTGAGGCCGAGCAAAGCCACAGACGCAGAGGATGTTTCAGAGGCCGCGCGGGGAGGGGGTGGGCTGCCTTCACGGGGCAGCGGTTAGCCCGAGGGCAGCAGCCGCCGAGCACCTGTCGGGAGAGAGAGTGACACGGACAGGTTCGCTCGGGTGCAGCTGTGAGGACTCTGTCACCGGCAGACCCACATCGAGGACATTCTTCGCGCAGAGACGCGGACCGAGGAGGGCGCGGGGCGCATGTGCTCGTGGTGGGAAGTGAAGCGTTCGACACCCCCCGGGCTTCGTGCCGCAGGGACCGGTGACAGTGACCGGACCGTGAGGCTGTGGGAGGACACGGCCCACTCAGAATGCTGCTGTGTAGCATTTCCGCCTACAGGGACCCACTGACTTACTTGATTCCGAAGTAGATGGTGTTCCCAGCGTAATGGAAATTTAAAAATCAATTAAGTCTTTTTAGTAGCGTTTTGTCTGCCCCAAGCCTCCCCGCGGCAGAAGGAATTCTGTAAACAGCTTGTGTTTGGTGCCAGTCATCTCTTCAAGTGCACTGGACTTCAATTATCCTCTGTCCGTCACGCGCATAACGGATTTCTCCACGTTTGTGAGGGTGAAATTGTAATTGAAAAGCTAATGATTTTTGTAAGAGGAAAGATAAAAGAGCTGTTTTGATTATGATGCAAATGCTCCACATAATTTAATTGGCATAAAAGTGTATTGATTTAGTTTTGTAATCATGTAGACGTGAAAAAAATGACTTAGTAAATCTCATAATTAAAACTGGTTATTTTAAGATATTTTTCTTTGCTCGTTATTGAAACTCAGTTTGCAAAACGCATGTTACCGAGAAGTGCATCCGTATCGCAGACGAATCTCGTTTGGAGGGGAAAATACCGAGGCGAGGCAAATTGAAGCATGCCCTGGGGTGCTTGCAAAGGGGCTCCATGGTCACTGTCGCCCACGGCTCACGGCAGGAGCTCCGTCACGTAGGCGGACTTCCCGGCCCGCCCTCCCTTCCTCCCAAATAAAGACCGTGTGAGCAACTGACCGGCTTTTCCCGCCGGTTGTGCGGCATTAGTTGGTGAAATACAGTAAGTCAGGTGTGAGTCAGTAGGGTTTCGGTTTTGGAAGGCAAGGTCTGAACGTGCTCAGCGGCTGGCGACTGTCCTGTGGGAAGGAGCCCCCGAGGCCTGACCGCGTCCCCAGAGCACTCCGGGGGTGTCCTGCGGGTGCACCGCCACCACGGCCCGCCGCGTCCAGGCAGCGGGAGGACGCAGGACGTGGCGGGTGGGCTCTTCTTCCCTGGGCCAACGCTTTAACGGTTCCCTGCAGCTGCGGCCAGTCTCTGGCCCCCTTGCTTCCTGGAGCGCCGCACTCCCCACGCTTAGCGGTGGGGTCCCCGTCCGTGCGGCCACCGTGAGGAGTCTCGAGCGTCGGCCGTTCGAGGTGGCTGTGCACAGCGCCGCTGGCCTCTGCGGGTGGAGGCGGGGGGCCAGTCCCCGTGCCCTCCACCTGCCTGGCCCCGCAGCTGCCCCTTCCTCCCCACTCACCTCCGAGATACCACCCGCCCCCGTCCCGTCCTGCTCCCGGGCCTCTGGCTCTACTCCCTCCTCGGCAAGCTCGGCACCCAGGCCATCGGCCGTCCACGTTGTCCGCCTACATTTGCATCGGCTCCCAGACCTCTGTCCTGGACCCCAGGCCCAGACGTCCAGTCTCCTTCTCAGTCTGCCTGTGGAGTCTCACAGCCGCGTCAAGCTGGACGCCTTTTCTCCGGAGCGCCGGTCTCAGGCGCCTGGCCCGGCTTCCGTGGCAGAAGCCCCAGGTGTTGTCCCGGAGCCCCCCACGCACGTGCCGCCGTGCCAGACATCCTGTGGACGGAGCCCCTGTGGTCAGAGGCTGATCCTTTGTGTGAAGCACCTGTCACTGTCCCCCGCGCCTCAGGCCATTTACTCCTCGGTCTCTGTCGGATGCCCGAGACCACGCGGCCCAGAGAAGTTTCCAGTAACCATCTGCGCAGTGACTGGGTGTGTGAGTGGATGTGCGAGCCCGCTCTCGAAGGCCGTTTCCTGGGCCAGCTGGTAACCTTGCCTCCCCAGTCAGGCGTTCTACCCCCTGTCCCTTGCACGCGAGGGTCTGGCGTCACCACCCTCACGACGCGCCCCCTTCCAGGCAGCCCGTCTCGGGGACCGTTTCAGAAGGCCGTCCGCACCTGTCAGGTGCCTGTCGCGGTGGTGATGTGAAATGTTAACAGGCGCGTCGATCTGGGGGATTTATCGTGACCACGTGTGATGTTAAGTGGCTGTTGTGTGTTCACCCTCCCTGTCAGGCCCCTCGCTGGGCTGCCTAATTGGGGACACGACCACCGGGGCTGTGACAGGGCTCGGCACCCCTCATGCAGCACGCCAGCTCCCGTGGTGCAAGCTTTATGAAATGCTCTTTAATTCAGGAGCGGAATATCATTAACTTTGCAAGTAGGTGAACACAATGGACGACCAATTTAATTAACTTCTAAGGCCGGCTGTTGGACGGGAGACAAAATGAAATTATATGTGCATTTCTGGAGCAGGCAGCCGGCCTGGAGAGGGGCTTGTGGCGAGGGTCAGACGGGGGGACACCCTCGTGCCGTCATTTCGTGTTTAGCCCCAGAAGCTGAAATTGGAAAGTTAGTACTTTGTACGTGAGTCAGCCCTCATTTTAGACGGCTACAAAGCCGCTTTGAGAGAGAGGGCGCCGGTCCTGACAGCGACCTGCTCCCACAGGCCCCCTCCTGGGCGATGCCGGGTGGAGCGGGCAATAATGCCGCCTCATCCGATTAGATGGGCCGTCCGCGAGTGTGTTATACCAGAAGAGATCAATGAAGCTCTACGCTGACTTACACAAAAGCTTTGTTTCATTTATTATTATTTATAATCTAATGAGTGTTATAGTAACCTTGCCTTGATTTATTACTCCGTCTATTAAATTGTTTTAAAACCAGGATTCTGGGCTCACTCTCGTGAAGGACTTATTCCCTCTTGGATAAAAAGTATGTTGTTTTTTGCGACCGCGCTCAGCTTCTTGGAAGCGCTGGGAGGTGTGCGTTAGGTCGTCCTTTGAAACCTGAGTGGGCCCTCCCACACCACCCGCCAGGCGGTCCCGCAGGCTCGTCTCCACACCTGTCTCTTTACCAGCAGTTGTGGAGTCCCCGCCTGGTGCCAGGTGTTGAGCTGGGGACTCAGAGGTCCCGAGAACACTGACCGGGAGCTTCGCGACTGCTGGCAAGGAAGGCACATGCGAGAAGGAAACAAGCATGCAGCCAGAGCGGACGGCCCTGCGGAAGGGTGGGGGACTCTGCTGGGCCAAGGCTCTGCATGAGCAGTCTGGGAGGGCTGCTCAGAGGAGGCAGCCTTTCCGTGCAGACCTGCAGCAGCAGGGGGCCACATGAGAAGAAGCTGAAACAGGGAAGGCAAAGCAGGCACAGGCCCCGATGACGGCAGGCCTCAGGCTGCTCCAGGCCCCGGGTGCCAGTGTGGTCAGGGCTTTCTGTGCTGGGCCGGGGCCTGGGGACGTGGACGGGCAGCCGGGAGGACCCGTGTCGTGGCAGTCACCGAAGAGCAGAGGAGTGACGGGGCCAGAGCCTCTTCTTGACAGGTCACCCTGACATCGGGTGAAGAGGCGGAGGGGGCGGTAGGGGTGCAGGAAGCAGGGGTCCTGCTGGCGTGGGACTGCAGGAGAGACGGGGCGGGGGAGAGGCGGCTGCAGGTATCCAGGGTGTGGGAGGGTGAGTGACAGAGTAATGTCCTGAGTCGGGAGAGACCGGCTCCCGATGAGAAGTCCACATGGGGGCCGAGTTCTGACCCATGAGGCTGGCCTTCAAGGGGAGGCCCAGTGCTGTGCATGCGGGAGCTGCCAGCTGGAAGACGGTGGGGGCGGGGGGGGTTGGCCACCACAGCGGGGAGGAGGGAAGAGGCCCCAGAGGGGTCCCGAGGAGACCCGGTGTGTCGTCACCTGGAGGAGGAGGAGAGTCCGGACAGACAGACGCTGCTCCTCAAACCTGGAAATAAAGGACGAGGGAAGGGCAAGCGACCTGTGTCGTGAAAAGCGTCCTTTGGATTTGTGAGTGGAGCATCACCAAAGAGAGTCATTTCGCCGGGGTGATGAGAACAGAGACAAGGTTGGACACCGCAAAACTAAACACGGTGTTGGGAAGATATCCAACAACGCATGAGGGCATGTGTCATGAGTATCCAGGCTGATGCCAAGAATGCAAGGCTGACTTAACATTTTTAAATTTCCCAAAGCGATTCGCTGCTTTAGCCAATTAAACAGCACGATCATCTGTCCCTTCTTCCCCTCCGCCAGCGCTTCTCTCTCGGCCGATGCACGTTGCTGGCGGAATGCCCCAGGGCTCAGCCCTCTCCCCCGGCATTCCCACCGCTTCTAATATCACTCTTCACGGGCAGCTGAAATGTCCCTTTTTGCTCACACGTTGGCCCGGAACTTCAGACTCACGATCCACCTGCCTGAGCGGCATCCCTGTGTGCGTGACCAGCAGGCACAGCGGCGTGGCGGATGCATCCTGGTTTCTCGTTTCCCAGCAAATCCCACTCCTCTTGGATTCTCCTCCACCCAGAAAACTCTCCAGTCCGGTTTCTTTCATAAGGGGGCATCTTTGACCTTACCTTTCTTACATATCCTACTTTGAATTCATCAGAAAGTCACAATTCAGGTACATCCCCTGCTGCCTTCCCACCACACACAGTGTCCTCAGCACAGAGCCAGGTGTCTTTTTCCCACATAGCACCGCGACACGACGAAACAAGCAGAAAGGAAAGAAGAAGGTGCGAAGATTATGGAGAAGAAACAGACTGAAACAAATAGTCCTTACTCACAGATCATCAGGGAGAGTGCGCAATTGTTAGAACTCAAAGTGAGCTGAGCAGTGTGGCTGAATAAAAGATTAATGTACGACAGCCAGTAGCAGTCCTGTTCCCTGGCGACAAACGGTTCTAACCCAACAGTGGTTTCAGAACTTACATTTTCTGACAGCAACAGAAACTAAAAGATAACTAAGAGTAAATCTAATAAGAGATCTTCAAGACCCTTATGGAGAATTATAAAACTTTATTAGAAGATGTTTTAAAACACTTCAGATATTTTAAAATATCTGCCTAAAGATGTGTCATATTTATGGGAAGGAATGCTGAATATCCTAAAAATGCCCCCTATTCCCAATCTGTGGGCCTATAATCTCAACCCCAGTAGGATGCCTTGGGTGTAATCTAGCAGCCATTTTGAGGTTTCATCTGGAAATACAAAGGGCCCAAAATAACGAAAGCAATTGTGAGGAATAATAAAATGAGACATTTATATTAGTAAACATCAAGACGTACGAGAAAGGTAAAAGTGTTACTGGAGATGGACCAGTTGGGCAGCGTGGAGAACTCATGAACAGACCCCCACAGAGTTGAAATAGAGGTGTAAGTTATAGGGAGACCAGATGATTGGTTTCTACAGAAAATGTAGTAATGCTGGGTTTTACCTTGAGCCATTCTCATTAACAAGTCTCTGTCACCATACAAACTTAAATGGGTAAAACACAGCCTTAGGCTTTCACATAAGAATACAGAGAATACCATTGTGGAATCAGATTAGGGAACTATTTCCAAGTAAGACGTAAAGGCATAAACCATAAAGGAATATATTGATAAATTTGATTACTTTAAAAATAAAAACTTTTATTTAACTAAAGATGCCAAAAGAAAAGATAAGCTAAAGAGGGAGAAATTCTTTGTAATGCAAGTAATAGATGAAAACATTCCAAATTAGGGGGTGCCTGGGTGGCTCAGTCGGTTGACTGTCCAACTTTGGCTCAGGTCATGATCTTGCGGTCTGTGAGTTCAAGCCCCGTGTCCGGCTGGCTCTGTGCTGACAGCTCGGAGCCTGGAGCCTGGAGCCTGCTTCAGATTCTGTGTCTCCCTCTCTCTCTGCCCCTCCCCCACTCATTCTCTCTCTCTCTCTCTCTCTCTCTCTCTCTCAAAAATAAACACTTAAAAAATTCCAAATTATATTTAAAAATTAAAAATCTTATAAAGTGAGAAAAAGGTAGATAGAAAAGTGGACAAGGGATATGAACAAGGAGTTCACAAGAGAAATCTAATTGCCAGTAATCTTCAAAAGAGGCTCAGCGATGATAGAATAACGAAAATGCAGGTCGAAACGACAGTGACGTGTAATTTCACACCGTCGGGCTGGGTTTGGGGTATGATGTGTTTACTCTCCTTGCCGGATAGGAACCCCCCCCCATAGGGATATGTCAGATTTTACTCCCCCGCCTTCACGTGACGCATTCGTCGTTGGTCGTTTGTCAGTGTTTCTGGAAGTGTTGCCACTGCATTCACGTGCGCCCCTCCTGAGGGCTCCAGCTTCTCCGTGCATCCGCGTGGGTGTCAGCGGGCACACCCGTCTCCCTGTAGCTTGTGTCTTCTGTGCTCAGGGACCGCTGTCCCCCTGGACAAGGGGGTGGCATCGAGAGAGCCGAGCGCCCGCCCCGATGCCGCCCCGGGGGCCGCACACGCGAGGCTGCCCTCTGGCGTCTAAGCCTTGTGCCCAGAGAGGGACGCGTGTAGCCATCCTCAGAGCACGGCTGCCCGCCTTACGAGGAGCTTCTACCGCTCACTGCGCGCCACACCGTCACAGGCGAGGCCACGTCTGTCACGTGGGGGTCCTTCCTCCCTGTTGTCCACCCGCGCCAGGATACAGTGGACAGAGTGCAAGAGGGTTCGTCACTCTCTCCAGATGAAGAGGCTTTTCCAGCCGTGATCCACTGCAGTCTGTTGATTCTAGCTTAGAACAACTAGGGTTCTCCGATTTTTTTGTAAACTTGAAGAAGATCATCGACGACATCTTACGAAGTTCTTTTTCCCGTTCGTAGATCCGTTTATTTTAATTTTGAAAAGTAACAAGTTGAGGGGCCCCTGGGTGGCTCAGTCAGTTGAGCGTCGGACTCTTGGTTTCAGCTCGGGTCATGTTCTCACGGTTCGTGGGTTCGAGCCCCACGCTGGAGTTTGCGACGTCTGCTTGGGATTCTCTCTCTCCCTCTCTCTCTGCACCCCCCTTCTCCTACCACTTGTTCTGTCTCAAAATAGATAAATAAGCACTTTTTTAAAAACTAAAAGATAAGTTGAAAACGCTTTAGTTATAGAAACAACATAATGTGCCATCCTGGGGGAGCAGAGACCCGCCAAAGCCCACGTAACTTTTGATAAGTGCCGTCACCCTTCCCCGTGGTGGGATTTCCCGAGCTGTGCTGTGCTGGGATCCCGCCCTGTGCGCCCCTGCCCCAGTGCAGACCCCACAGCTGGCTTCCCGGCCCTTTCCCCCTCCCTCACCGACCTGTCCCCTGGGAGAAGTGCTTGAGTCCTGGTGACTCCCAGGGGGCTGTCGGGACTTGGCCGCCGTCACCCCGGGGGTCACTCTCCAGGCGCTCTTCCGTAGCGTCTGCAGAAGAAGAGAGTGTCCCCATGTGCTCTCGCCGCTGTCGATCTGGCGGCAGGAATGTTCTCTGTTTCACGGAAAAGCGAGCCGGAAGCTGCAGGCCTGCAGGTTAATGATGTGTACTTTGGCTGCTAACCTAATTGCCGGAATGATAAATTACTGGCCGTCTGATTTGTTTGCAAATAAAAAGTGATGGAGGCCTTTGTAAGAGTCGCTTTGTGTTCTCTCCTGGTCGGCTTCTGCCCAGGCCCGAGGCAGCCCCACCGGGAAAGTGGGAGCACTCGACACGGAAAGTGGGAGCACTCGGCAGCTACGGGCCCTCTTGAGGCCGCTCGGTGGCTGCAGTGCCCTGGTGCTTTCTGACCGGATGTGGGGAGGCCGGCTGCTCTGGTCGCGGCCCTGAGTCTGCTGTGCTGGTGGGGGGTGGGGTGGGGTTCCCGCCCTCACAGTTCAGCTCCAGCTGGGACCATTCATCACATCAGCAGACTCCAGTTGAGCTGAGAACTGGCTTTGTGGCGCGTGCACCTGCACCCCGAGTCGGCCGCTGAGCCGTGGGCCGCGATTCACACGAATGCCCAGGTGGACGGCCACCGGGAGACACGTCCCCTGCCACGTTCCACCGAGCACGGGAGCTGGGGTCTCCTGCGCAGCCACACCTGCCCTGCGCGGCAGAGCCCCGGGGACCGGGCTTTCCAGGCTCTGCCCCGGCACCATCAGGCCGCACCTGGAGGCCGTCCCCACCCCGTCCAGGGCGCCCACCTTTCGCTTGCTGTTCTGGCAGAAATACAGCATCGACTGGACTGTGTCTCACTAATGGAGAATTAATAGGCACCCTTGACAGTCAGGTTTATAAATATGTAAAAAGTATTTTAATTGTTTTTAGTAAAACAGGCAAGGAGTCAATATTCTCCGACATGACAAGCACAGTGCTGACAGGTGCTGTGGGCAGAAGGCCCGCCGGGCGCGGGGCCTCCCCCCCGTTGGCAGGCCCGGGCGCGCTCTGTCCTGATGTCGTCGTGTCCTGTGATAGATGCGTGCCCTGAACCGTATTGATAGAGTAGGTCAAACGTTGAAAAAGTTAGCTTGAACTTTGACTTTAAATATTCATTAGAGCTAATTATGGATTTTCTGACTCCATGAATTACAGTTTCTATGCCTGTGTTGGCCGTTTATTTTCCATTTATTTATTGTAAACTTCATAACATTGTATTGGCTTTATCACATTCAACAAGGTCATAGTTAAATGTTTGCCGTGACCTTGGTGGGCTTACGCTTTTCAGAGGGCTCTTTCCTGGGTCAAGGGAGGCACAGCTGTCAAGGGCTGATGCGGCGCCACAGCGAGGGAGGCTCCCCCAGGGATGCAGGCCTGCTCACGTGCTCCCTGGGGCCGCGCGCTGCCCGTGGTCCTGTCGTCCCTCCTGCCTGGAGGGGCCTTCGCCTGACTCGTCAAAAGAGAAGACCGGGTTGGCTGTCCTCGGGCGCGTGCACCACGGTGCCTCAGCTCCTCCTGTGAGCGGACCCGGGGCGGGTGCCCGACGGGGTGGGGGCAGGCGGGCAGTCCGCCCGGTTGCCGCGTGTGGCGAGCCCCTCGGCCCCGAGTCCCCGGCCGGCCCCTGGCCGGATGTGCTCGCAGCCTCGAGAGGATCTTCCCAATCGGGACGAGGCCTCCGCTCTGCGTTTCTGGCAAGTCTACGCACATCTGGCCTCCGGCGAGCGGCCTGCTGTGCCCTGGGGAGGAGCCCGAAGCCTGGCACTCCCCTGCTCCCGCCCACTCTGCTTGCCAGGCTGCCATGTCCGTCCCTGTGGCTCCTCAGGCAGTGACCACTGGAGCGGTTCAGAAGGTCCCCAGGGTCGCCTGCACTTCCGGAAGTGTCCGCATTTTGTCTTCGGGTCACGTCGGGGAGGCTTGTGAGGCAGCTCCAGGCTCGGACTGGAGGACGGTGTCATCTCTCTGCTCTTGGACTCCTGGGCCGAAGGAGACCGCCAGCCCCCAGGACTGGGCCTGGGGCAGGGCCACGCACGAGGCACAGCCGGGCCCCCCGCAGGGCGCCTGGCGTGGTGCCTGCAGCCTCTGTGGGCGGGCCCCTGCTGTGGTTCTGAACCCAGGTGTCCCTCGCGGAGTCGGCAACGGCATCGAGGACCAGGGGCATGTGTGCCCTTTGACCCAGCCTGACAGAGGCCGTGGTCGTAGCGTCTTCCCTGGGGGAAGGCCTGAGGACAGCCAGCATAGGCGGGAGGGCTTGGAACATAGTGCCCCAGGATGTGGAAACCCCCAGGAACTGGAATTCCAAGGCTGCTGAAGTGCGGTGGGGGGATGCTGGGGTCAGGGCATGTGGGGTTTGCACGTGTGCCCGGCAAATGTAACCCCCTGCCCCCACACTAACTGCTGACCCGGGCAGGGTCCTGCCCACGGATCCTCGGGAGGGCACGTGGGAGCCAGCAGGCGCCCCCCCGCCCCCCCGAGTTTGGGGGCCACGGAGAGCCCTGCAGCAGGCTGTCACCCAGATGAGAGGGTGACGAGTGCTGCCTGCACCGCGCCCTCCCCCTCCCCCTCTGCACCCACCAGGCGGCCCTTCAGTGTGGAAAGGCACCCCTCCGAGCTCCAGGCTGGACTGGCTGGGGGGAAGGGAGCGGATAAAGGATTTGTAGGCAGTTTGGGAACTTTAATCTGGGCTTGATAGTGTTGATCTGTGGCATCGCTGTCCCTTTTCTGCAGAGATAACACTTTGTGGTCATAAGAAGATTCTTACAAGGGACCCGCACCGCAGTGTTCAGGATGCAGGGTCGTAGGGTCAGCAGCAGCTGCTTTTGGGTGGTTTGGCCACATGTGCATGCACGTGTGTACGTGTGTCCACGTGTGTGTGTGTGCCCCTGTGCATGTGTGTGCGTGTGTGCCCGCGTGTGCTGTATGTACCCACCCATGTATGTGTGCGTGTGTGCTGGGTGTTCGTATGTGTGCCCATGCGTGTATGTACTTGTGTGTATGCGTGTATGCCCGTGTGTGTGTGTGTGTGTGTGTGTGTGTGTGTGTGTGTACACACAAGAAGACAGGGTGTATGTGGCAGGTGCTGGCAGTTGGGAATCTGGCTGAGGGACACCTGTGTCACTGTCCTGCTGGTTCAGCCTTCTGCACACCAGCCCTTCTCTGTCTGCCCGACCCTCCCCCGGCTCTTCCCCTCACCCTTCGGGACTGAGCTGCAGGGTGAAAAGTAGAACCCCACTTTTCCCTTCCAGCGAGGCCCTGCCTGCTGCGGCCTGACCGCCTTTGGCTGCAGCCAGGTGTCCCTGCTCGGCCGGCACCCGTGTGCCGCCCCCCGCCGGCCCCTCAGCCTGGCACCCACGCCCCCACCTCTCACTCGGTTCAGTCTCGGGGCAGACGGCCCTGCTGGGCTCTTTTCCCTGCTTGATCTTGTGCCGTGAGGGGTGGACTCTAGGAGGACGGGGCTCGTCTGTGGAAGTCAGAGTAGTAAAGGTGTGATGTACAGCCGGTGAAACACACCCTTCCTAGGGTCCAGTGCGGTGGGTTTGGGCAAAGCATAGTTTTGTAGCTGTCATCTAGTCGTAGAGCAGTTTTCTCGCCTGGAAGTCTCCCCGGCCCCTTGTTCAGGTGGCCACGTTTTGCAAAACCACAAAATACATATCCGTGCACACATGCACATCTGCATCTGTATCTACCTGAATACACACGTGTGCACATATGTGCACATGTGCAGTGACACATATCCGCATGTGTGTGCACAGATACACACATGCGTGTGCACATGCATACGTTCACACACACGCATATACATGCGTGCATACACATCTACACATAGACACGTACACACACAAACACCTGCTGCGTGCACATTTACACGTATCCACAGGTGTGTGTGCATTTCAACGTATATGCACGCACACATACACACGTTATTCCTGCTCGCACACATATGCACATAAGCATATATATGCGTGCACAGACACGTTTAGGAAATAACCAAGTCAAGTTCGAATTTTAGACAACCAGCAAATAATGTTAGTGTCAGGTGTGCTGTGCGAGCCTCCCTTGCCCGTCATCCCACCCCCAGCCTGGCCTCTGTGGCTTCGCCTCCTTCCCAAGCGTGGGGAGCAGGACCGACCCCGATGCCCAGAACAGTCAGCCCCTGGCGGGCAGGGGCCCGGCAGCTCTGGGGGGAATGGTGTTGCAGCCCCACGTGGAGGAGGAGGGGAGGAGGGCAAGGAGCAGGGCGGGCAGAGGAGGGGTGTGGAGTGCAGCCGATGGGGGGCAGGCAGGTGCCCGAGGCCGGGGGCGGGTGCCCGAGCCCTTCCCGCTGGACCCTGGCGCTCACAGCAGAGGCGAGACCGCGCCGGAGTGCGCACCCCTGTGCCTCAGACGTGGCTGACATCTCCTCCCCGTGACCGTGATTAAGTCCGGATGAGTTAACTTTTGTTTCTGGTCCAAAAGAGCTTTTTGTGCGTCACTTAACAACGCTTTCAAATGGTTCCCGGTGCTGGTCATTCACTTGACTTCTCTTTTTGCTCTGCAGGCACTAGGAAGCTTTTATTTTCTTCATGAATCCTTAAAAAACATCTACCAGTTTGACTTTAAAGGTAAGACTCTTCTGGGATCTCTGGCAGGGCTCACCCCACCCCGTGTCCCTGTGGGAGGCTCACAGCCACGAACCAGGGACCTCACAGGGACACCTGGCTTTCTGGCCCCTCTGAGGTCCAGGCGGCCGGCCTGCCCCAGACCCCAGCCCTGCCCATCCCCCTGCTGGGCAGGGCCCGTAGGTGACACTGGCTTTCCTGCAGCACAGTCGAGAGGAGAAGGGAATGGTCTTGTGTCTGTGTCCGTATCAAATGGGAGAAAGTGGAGAACGGCAGGAGAGTGTGCTGTCTTTAAAGAGAAGGACGAGCGCTGATGTTTGCGGTGGAGTGAAAAATGCCCGTGCTTCTGGGCCAACACCGTGCGCTGAATGGGGGAGGAGACGTGCCTCCTGAAGACACAGCCTTTGTCTCTGTGGCTCAGCACGTGTGAGCCGTCCCCCCGACCTGGGCGGCCCCAGCGTCTGCCCTGCTCGGCTGGGGTGCTGTGCGCCTGCCTTGTTGGGCACTGTCCCTTCGTGCCACCTGTGAGTCCTCTGGCTCCACAATGCTCTTGAGCCAGATCACATTAATTTGAGATGTCACTGGAGTTGTGATAACTATGGAGAGCGACTAATTATGTCAGTTTGTCCAGATTCATTATCTTTGCTCACTTACGAGACAGATCACCTCTCAGGAAAGTGAGAAGCAGAGCCTTCTCTAAATTGCTTGAGTAGTGATTTCATCGATGTTAAGAACAGGATTCCAGCCAGCAGGACTATTTTTCACCGGCCCTGTTGCCTGAGGATTCTTCACACGGTTTTCTAAACACAAGCACCTGCCTTTTCCCACTGGGGAAGCCACGCAGACCTGGTGAGAGACGGGCCGGAGGCCACCGTCCCCCGAACTTGATAGACCGTGGACACCACTGTGTCGCGTTGTCAAGCAGCGGGGCCGTGGGCCAGAGTGCACAGAGGGGAGGTGTTCAGACACAGCGCGCTCAGGCGGGGCTGGAGGCAGAACGGGTTACACTTCTACTAAGCCTGTGTGTCAAGCTCAAACGTGTCGCTGATCTATTTAACTTTTCCTTTTTTTTTTTTTTTTGAGTGACCATCTGCATACATATTTTATTGCTAAATCAGATGGGTCAAAACTGCCTGGCTGGCCCGTGGTTTATTCAAAACCATCCATTAGGTACGTGTACGCGTGACCCCAGCAGACCTTCCCCGAGGGCCCCCATGTCGTCAGTGACAAGGGCTGAGATGGTGGCAGTGGCCATGCCCTGAGCACGTCTGTGGCGGGAGGCTGCGGGGACCCTGGGGACGCGGCGGTGGCCCAGCGTGGCCGTGCCACTGCTGCCGCTCCGAGCAGGTGCTGGTCTCAGAGGAGCGGGGCGGGCCGCCGCCCTGCACTGTGGCCCTGGCTCTCGAAGGTTCACTCTTACACCTTGAGTCAAGTTACAGCAAACGTAGAAGTTGTGAGAAGTTTGAATGAACTTTTTAAGAATAGCCTGTATTTTCACAAACAAGCAGTTAGAAATCCGAGGACACCCTGAAGCCGTGGGTGGGAAGGATGATAGGGACGTCGCTTTCTGGCCCGGCACCTGCGAGCACGGGTGGCACTGCGCGGACCCAAGAGGGCGCGTCTCTGAGATCCTGCAGCAAAGCCAGGCCGCCGGGCCGGTGCCGCCTCCAGACCGGAGGGCCGGGCGGGCGGACCGGGACCCCGGAGCCGGCGGGGGCGGCTGATGGGGTGGAAAGCCGGAGGCTCCAGGATGGGGGCTTGGGAGAGAAGAGCCCGTGGGGGCCCGGCCTCGGAGCCCCCCCACTTCCGTGAGCTTTGCCTGCAGGAGCCCCACCGTGTTGTCTTGGTGAAGATCAGAGAAAAACCCCCTGGTGCTGCTAGGGGCGGGGAGGGGGGGCGGGAGGAGCTGTTTGGAAGTGTGTCTGGACACTGGGTTCTTCCCGAGAGGCCTGCCCTCCCCAGAGCAGCCCCACCGGCCTGGTGGAGGGAGGTGGCCTCGCTGCGGGGCCCGAGGGGCCGCGGTGCTAGGAAGCGTGTGCCGAGGTTGCAGCCAGGGCTCGCGCTGGCTGAAGGGCCGAGGCGGGGTCATGGGGCTGCGGGACAGTGTCCCTGCACCCAGCCGCAGCGCCCGTCACCGCGACGCGGTGTGGCGGAGGCCTGCAGCGTGTCCCCGGCAAGAGCACAGAGACGACAGGGGAGCCACAACGGGACGCGGGAGGAGGGCTCAGCCTCTGAGCCCTCACGGGAAACACAGCCCGGCTCCTCGCCAGATCAGCACAACGCCTCGCGTGGAAGGCCCGTCTGCTCAGTTCCTTTTCCCAATTATTCACGTTTTGCCCTCCACCCAAAGCCAGAAACTGAGCTGACGGACAGGAGGTGCGGCGTGCAGAGAGCAGGCTCGCGTCGGAGCCAGACCGGGGTGTGGCTCCGTGTGGAGCTGTCCGACCCGGAAGCGTGGATGGCTGCGGTTCACACGCCGGTGGCGCCCGTGGCAGAACGGACGGCGTGCGCGCAGATGGCCGCGCGAGTCAAGACGGAAACCACGAATCTACGGAACAGCTCAGAATGAAGGACGCCGTAACAGAAACGCACCAGGCCTTTGCCAGGCTCGTCGGCCTGGACACGGCTGTAGACAGAGCCAGCCGGCCAGAAGAGCGTGGTAGAAAACCTTCCAAACTGAAAAGTGGGAGAAAAACACAACACGAAAGCAGAGCGAGACGTCCGAGCGCCGTGGGACGCGTGCACTGAGGGACGGCGGCGGGGAAAGGAACAGAGGAAATATTTGAAGTAACGGCCCAGGATTTTACACAACTGATAATGGACACCAAGCGGCAGATCCAGAGAGCTCTAGGTGACCGAGCAGGCTAAGCACCCGAAATCCATCCCCGAGCGTGTCCTTCTGAAGCCACAGAAAGCCGGAGATGACGGGAAGACGTTGAAAGAATCAGGGGTGGGTAGGGGTGACCTAGAAAGGAGCGAGGACAAGATTTGCATTGGACTTCTTTTCGGAAACCGCGAAGCAAATAGAGCAGTGTGAAATATTTTTATCGTCGGAAGGAAAAAATCTAGAATTCTGTGGCTAGCAAAATTATCCTTCAAAGTTTAAAGAAAAATAGACTTTCTCAAACCCAAGTCGAGGGAATTTGTCTCCAGCAGACCTGCCTTATAAAAAATGTTAACAGTTATCTGATAAAAGAAAAACGGTGCCTGCAGATCCACACGAAGGGGGCAGAGCGCGAGAGAGGAGTAAAAGGGGGTGACGTTGTATTTGTTGTTATCCTTAGTCTGGCAGAGAACTTTTGTGCAGAGCGCCAACAGCAGCAACGTTCTGGGTGACTCTGCAGCTTACGGACAAGGGATGAGTAGCAGTGCCATCAGGAGGGGCGGGGACAGGCCCGGGCTCTGTCACGGGGAACGCGGGCTCTCTGTGAAGGGATACGAGCCTCCGTGAAAGCAGACCCGGCCCAGCTGTAAATGTGTATCGCGGACTGTGGCAACTGAAAACTTTCAAAATGAAATTTTGTGGACCTGCTGACAGAGGAGAGAGAGTGGAATCGGATGAAACGCTCGATTAAACCAAAGAAGGCAGGAAGCGGGGGAGACAAGGAAGACAGGAAACGAAGGCAACAGATGGAAAAGCTACCGGCACCGAGTGTCCTACTATGTCCAGAATGTCCTTAGATGTTAGTAGTGCCAACGCACCAATTTCAAGACAGAAACCGTCAGAGTGGTTAACAAGATGATACCCAAGCGCGTGTTGTCTGCCAGGAACCCGCGTAAGATGCGTACACACATGCGGATTAAAAGGAGAGAGATGGAGAGAGCGCGATGGCACTGACACTGGCCAAGAAGAGCACTGGGCCAGCGGTCTTAATCTCAGACACCGCAGACTCCAGAGCAGGGAGAGTCACTGGGGATAAACAAAGCCATTTACCGCTTAACGAAAAAGGGGTCAATTCTTTAAGAAGACATAACAGTTCTTAATGTGGACGCACCTAACAACAGACCGTCGCCACACCAGAGGCAAAAACTGACAGAACGTCAAGGAGAGATGGATGAATCCACGGTTAGAGTTGAGGCCTCCAGTGCCCCCCACCGGAGACGGACAGACCCGGCAAGGCAGAGAAGTGGTAAGGGCATAGTCCAACTCAACAGCACCATCAATCACCTGGGTCTGATGGACACTTACAGAATATTCTATCCGACAACAGCAGAACGTACATTCTTCTCAAGTTCACCTGGAACATTCACCAGGATAGGCCACATTCTGGGCCATAAAACACTCCTGGGCAAATTTAAAAGAACAGAAATCACACAAAGTATACTCTTGGGCCACGGTGGAATTTAACTGGAAATCAGTAACAGAAAGGTGGCCGGAAACTCCCAAAATACGTGTGTCGAAAGTTCAGAACCGACAGAAGTAAAGCCAGGGAATCACTGAGGTGATAATTAGCCAAAGTTGGCGGTGCACGTCAGCAAGACCGTGTGCAAACCCGAGCACTCAGACCGACACGTGGAGGGAGGCTCCGGGGTGTGTCGTGAAACTGCCTGCTCCTTCTTCCCCGCGATTGGTGGTAAGAATTCTCGCAAGTAATGGGGAATCGCTTAGTGGTTGCCTCCTGTCAACCTTTGGAAACGGTTTGAGGGTTGCTTATGAGTTTCAGAGGCATAAGTAAGAAATGAGCCCGTTTAAGTTAGTCTTGCAAAATAAAAATAAGCTAATTTCAGCTCTGTTTGTATGATTAAATTGGCTTTATGTGCTCAGGGGATTTTAAAGGCTGGTCACTGTATTTTATTTTAACACTCGGATGTTAAAGAACACGCTTATGACTGACACATGGGTCACAGAATAAATCTCAAGAAAAAGTTTTAAAATATTTTGAGTTGAATGAAAATGAAATACAGCTGATCAAAATTTGTGGGCTACAGTGAAAGCCAGGCGTCGGTGGCATCAGATGTGCAGAGAAGAGGTGAGACCTGAAGTCAATAATCGAAGCTGCTGCCTTAGGAAGCTAGGAGAAGAGCAAAATAAATCCAAATCATAAGAAGAGAAATAATAAAAACTAGAACATAAATCAATGAAATTGAAAACAGGAACTCAATAGAGAAAATTAACAAAACCCAGAGCTGATTCTTTGAAAAGATCAATAAAATTGATATACCTCTAGTCAGGCTAACCAAGAAAAAAGAAAACACAATTTACTAATATTAGAAATGAGACAGGGGTCATCACCACTGACAGTGTGGACACTAAAAGGATAATAAAGGTATATTGTGAATTGGCCTATAAATTTGATAATTTAGATGGTCCAGTTCCTTGAGAGATACACCCTACCAAAACTCATAAATGGAAGACTGGATGATCTGAATAGGCCTTTATCTATTAAGGAAATTGAATCAATAATTAATAACCTTCAAAAAAGAAAGCACCAGGCCCAGATGGTTTCACTGTGAATTCTACCAAGCATCGAAGGAAGACATTACACCCGTTCTCTACAGTCTCTCCCAGAAAGTAGAAGCAGAGGGAAAACTTTTCTGACTCGTTCTGTGAGGCCAACCTTGCCTAATCCCCAAACCAAATAAAGACGTCATAGAAAAGGAAAACCGTAGGCCAGTGTCTCTCATGAACATAAAATGCGAAACTCTTCAGCATAATATTAACAATTTGAATTCAACAGTGTGTAGGAAGGATTCCACACCATGGCAGATGGAGATTTTTTCCAGGTGTGCAAGACTGGTTCTACGTTTGAAACTCAGTTGATGTCATACGTCGTATCAACAAGCTAAAGAAGAAAATCACGTGTCAGTGGATGCAGAAAAGGTCTTTGACTAAACCTGACACCTCTTCATAATAAAAACTCTCAGCAAACTAGGCACAGGAAAGAACTACTTGGTAAAGAACAGCTACAGAGACCTACATCCACATAACATGTAATAGACACTTAGATGCTTTTGCGCTTAGAATCCGGAGCGAGGCAAGGATGTCCACTCATCATTTCTCTTCAACATCGTACTGGGTATCTTGGCGGTTCAGCAAGGCAAGAAGAAATAAGAGGCTTATTGATGGGAGTCGGGGTCAAGGAATAAAGCGGCCTTAGTTCTCAGATGACATGATAATGTAGAAAATCTGAAAGAATCCTCAACAACAAAAACTGGTACCAATGAGCAAGGTTACAGGATACATGGTTAATATACAAAGTCAATGGCTTTTTTATACCGACAGCGAATGGGCGGAATTTGAAATTAAAAACAAAATACCACTTACATTAGCGCACACACGCACAAGAAATACTTAGGAATAAATCTAGCAAAATATGTATAAGATTCATACGAGGAAGGGGCACCTGGGTGGCTCAGTCGGTTGGGCGTCCGACCTCAGTTCAGGTCACGATCTCACGGTTCATGAGTTCGAGCCCCGCGTCGGGCTCTGGGCTGAGAGCTCAGAGCCCACGGGGATCCTCTGTCCTCCTCTCTCTCTGCCTCTCCCCCACGCGTGCACGCTGTCTCCCTCTCAAAAATAAGTAAACGTTAAAAAAAAGATTAATATGAGGAAAAGTACAAAACTCTGTTGAAAGAAACCAAAAAGGATCCAAATAAGGGGAGCAGTAGCCCACGGTCACCGACAGGAAGATTCAGTATTGTCAATATATTGGCTCTTCCCAGCTTGATCCCTGGATTCAGTGCAATCTTCATCAAAACTCCAGCAGGTTACCTTGTAGGCCTCAACAAATTGAGTCTCACATTTATAGGGAAGAGACAAAAAACCCAGAAGAGCCAACCCCATATTGAAGGAGGAAAACAAGGTCGCAGGACTGATGCTACCCGACCTGAAGACTCACGGAAAGCTACGGTAATCAAGATGGCGAGGGGTTGGCGGGACGGTAGACGGATGGGTCGGTGGATCAGAGAAAAAGACCCACGTAAATATAGGTGACTGACATCTGACAAAGGAGCGAAGGTAACACGGCGGAGCAGAGATGGTGTTGGAACCGCTGGGCGTCCACGTGCAAAATAGCGAATCCACTCCCAGACCTTACACCTCCCCGAAAGTGAACCGAAAGCGGGTCACGGAACTAAGTTAAAGGATGAAAGTATAAAATGCCCAGAAGATGACACGGAAACCGCAGGTGACTTTGGGCTTGGTGATGACTCTGAAATACAGCTCCACAACCCTTGAAGAAAATCGGTAAGTTGGACTTTGTTAAAATTAGAAATTTCTGCTCTGTGAAAGAGCTGTTGAGGGAGTGGAAAGAGAAGCCACAGACGGGGGAAGCTGTTTGCAAAAGACACAGCTGGTAGTCCACGGTATGCTCCGAACTCTTAAAACTCAACAATTAGAGACAAGTCCAATGAAAAGATGAGCCAGACATGTCAACATACCTCTCACTCAAGAAGATGTACAGACGACAGATGAAAATAGGAGCACACGCCCCGCATCGTGTGTGAGGAGACAGCACCGTGCACCTGTTCGCACGGCCAGAGTCCAGAGCACCGACCGCCCGGCGTGCCGGGGAGGCGTAGAGCAGCAGGACCCTCACCCCTGGCCACTGGGGGTGCGACACGGTGCAGCCACTGTGGAGGACAGCTCGGTGGTTTCTTATGAACTAAACACAGGCTTACCGTGGAGTCCAGCGATCCCACTCGGCATGGTACCCGAAGGAGTTGGAATTTTATGTCCGTACAAAACCTACGCAGAAGTATTTATAACATCTTTATTCATAATTACCCCAAACCAGAAGGAACCAGAATATGTCCTTTCTGGGTGAATGGATAAGTGGACTGTGGAATATTTCAAACGGTGGAATGTTACACAGCAATAAAATGGAGCCACAAAAATACAGAGAAGAGCCTTAAATGTGTGTTTTTCTGAGTGAAGAAGCCTGTGGGGAAAGGCTCCAGCAAGACGATGTTTCTGGAAAGGCAGAAGGAGGGTATAAGCAGCCAGTGTTGCAGGGGCTGGGGGGGGGGGGGGCAGGGGGCCGGGCCAGCGCCCGGCACTTCCGGACCGTGGGAGGGTAGGTGTGATACCGCAGTGCTGGGCGTGTGGCACCGTGCCTTTGTCAAAACCCCGGGCACGCCCGGCACGGACTGTGAGCCCCGGTGCCAGGCCGGGTGCCCCTGCTGAACCAGTGCCGCGTGTCGGCAGCGGGACGGGCGGCGGTGGGCGAGGTGGTGCTTCTTGTTCGGGTGTTTATAGTTCTAAAACTGCTCTAAACGCTGAAGTCTATTTTTTAACAAAGAACGAACTCCTTTCTCTCCACCTCTCCCGAGCTCTTCCTTTTTCCTCAACGGCAACGAGGGTTTTCATCTGAAGCCAAATTGCCTTCCTGCCACGGCTTCTCCTCTTCGTCGCTGACCTAAAACACCGCAGACCCAGTGCTGCCCCATCATCACACACTGCCGGGCGTCTGTCCTGGGGGAGTCTGTCCTGGGGGCGTGCACCACCTGTGCTCAGGAGCTCTTGCCCCTGGCCGCCTGTTGTCATGACTCAGGCTTGACCGCGAGGTGCCCACCGGCTAACGCAGAGCCCAGGGGTGAGGTGATGAGGGGAGATCGGGGGACCGGCTTACCCTCCCCCACTAGTCACCTCAGCAGGTCGTGCCCGTGTTTGGGAACAGGAACAGAGGGACAGTGGGTACAGTGAGCAGCTGTGTGCACCTGGGGATGGCTCCACACACTGCTGTGTCCTGAGTTCCCCGAGTCCCCAAACATCTCGTCCTGTGTCCCTCTGGTGGGTCTTTAGATGAGTCTTTACCCTCCAGTGCTTTGCTTTGACCTGGGGTTCACGCTCCTCCAAACCCACAGTGGCCAGAGCTTTGTCCCACGACACTGCACACCTGTCTCCTTCCCGCCGCCCGCCCCCCGTGCTCACCTGTCTCCTTCCCGCCGCCCGCCCCCCGTGCTCACCTGTCTCCCTGCTGCTGTCCCCCCTGTCAGGGGGTCCGTGGGGCACTTAGTGCTCCACTTGCTGCAGCGGTGAGCGCCGTGGGGCAGGGAGCCTGAGCCCCCCAGACACTGAGAGCACACCTCGTGATTTGTCAGGAACTTCACCCCGGAGCCAGGCGTCCGGCCGGGCGGCAGCCGTCGGGGCCCGCGTGCTGCCCGAGGTCCCTGCCCGCGGTCTTGTGGGGAAGCCAGCGGCCTCCGCGCCCCCGGGCCGCTCGTGAGACTCCGGGGCGGGTGTGGGCCGTGCGTCTGTGGAAGGAAAGGGTCCTGGGCCTCGACGTGAAAGGGCAGGGGCGTCAGCCCAGGCACGGGGTCTGGGGAGCCGCAGGCAGCGGGTGCAGAGCGCCCCGTGCCGTATCTGCTCTGTCTCACATAAAAACTGCTCTTCCCCGGACATGAGTGATGTTGGCTGGATGTGAGGAGGAAATCGATGTTATTAAATAAATTCGTATTAAGGTATGAGTGAACGGCAATTCTGCAGCCGTCTTAAATATATTCACGGTTTTTACGGAGGATGCCAATTAGCCCTTGTAAATCTGCAGGCTGGAAGCTCTTAGGGGATAATGAAGTGGAGTGTCGGGTTCCGGGTCGTGGATGGCAATTTACGAGCCACTGGCGTCCCCAGACCACGGGTCCCCTCCCGGGGGCCTCCCTCGCTCCCCACAGAGCTGCACTGCTCGGGTGGGGTGTAGTGATGAGGTCATTCTTGTGCTCTTTTCCAGCTAAGAAGTATAAAAAAGTCACTGGCAAAGAGATCTACTCGGACACACTGGAGAGCACGCCGATGCTGGAGAAGGAGAAGTTCCCGCAGGACTACTTCCCCGAGGTGCGTCACGGCCCGCCCGCCCCCCTCGCACGGTTCCCTCTCAGAGCGCACACCTCGCGGGAACACACGAGCGCGTCTAGGGCCTGAAGCCGTCATATTTCGGGGCAGGGATCCCAGTCTGGCTGCTGAGGGCTGCGGTGCACCGTCTCTCTGGGAGGGGCTGGCACCCACGTGGGTCCGTCCCGGTGTCTTAGGTGGGGGCTGAGAGAACCACCGTGTCTGTCCTTGCACGAATCGCCACGTGTTCTGACCGTCGTTTCCAGGCACGAGCACCTTGACTACGAGATGTAGGAAAATAATAATCAGCTCACGTGGGGCTGGAGAGGCCAGGGGCCTCCCGGCAGGCGCGAGATGCGAGCACGTTGGCGTGGCCAGCGGCGGTGCGGGGTGCCGGTGGCCAGACACGCAGGCCGTGTCCCGGCGCCCGAGTGCTGGCCCTCTGGCCATTTCCCAGCTCAGGCCTCGGGGGAGCAGCGAGCGAGAGGCACCGCGGAGAACTAGAGCTGAGGGAGCCCCCGCCCCGTGCCCTGGGGGTGCCTGCAGCCCAGAGCGTGGCTCGCGCACTGCTCGCGGTGAGCCGGGACGCGCCTCTGTCTCCACTGGGTTTAGCACGTTTCTGTGTGGCTGTGTTATTCGTGCGCAGTCGCTGCGGCCCAGGTAGGCTTGGGTTCTGCTGGTTTTAGCAAATGGGACGGCCAGCCAGCCTTCCGGAGTCTGCTGATCCTGCGTGACTCACACGCTGACCCAGGCTCGCTCCCGGCGCCCTGCGGTGGTCGTTAAACCTCAACGGACGTGGAGCGCGGGGGGCGGGGCGTGGGGGCGGTGTTCTCGCCACACGGGAGGCCAGCTCGGTGCAAGAAGGATGGCCCCGCCGGGGCCCCTCTGCCTGAGGGCTGGCCACCATCCACGGAGACGCCCACCTGCACTGGAGCTGATTTTCAGCAAGGCCACGACGGTATTAACTTGTCTGTGACCCGAGTGCAGGGTGAAGGATGGGTGTGCTTGTCATTCTGGGCAGGCTTCCTCATTCCTTGTCCCTGAGCCAAGGACGTGGTGTCGGGGGGCCGGCCCCTGTCCTGGCTGCCCAGCCCCCGCCGTCCCCTGCCCCTCTTGAGGTTGGAGCGTGGCCCGAAGGCTCTGGAAGCAGCTGAGGGGACCCGGACGACCCTCTCTGAACGTCGGCCAAGGGCTGCTGTCCCCTCGGAGATGCCAAGGGCCGCAGAGTCGGCTTCAGAGCCGAGCAGGGTCCCCGAGAGTGACCGTGGGCCCCGGGGGACACGGGCTGAGAGAGCTGGTGGCGGGGCCGACGGCAGGAGGACAGCAAGCCCTGACAGGTGCCGGGGTGGTTTGGGAGCAGGTGTCCTGGCCGCCGTCTCCTCAGGCTGCCTCTCCCACTATTTCCATCAGCCAGGGGACTGTGCCGGAGACCCGGGGTCGCTCGTCTCCGTCCTTAGCCCAGCTGGGACGCTCACCCGCGCCTGCTGAGCTTGTGGCCCAGAGGGAGGGTTCCCCCACAGGGCGTGGACGGGGGGGGGCAGGACTCTGGGGGGCCAGCGGAGGGGGGGGTGTCTGCAGCATCCACCTGCCCGAAGGCTGTGAACCGGCGCTTGCTGAGGAGCGAGTGGCCCGCGGTGCCCCAGCCTCCGCGGGGACGTGCTGAGCGGCGCCACTATGTGCGTGTGGGTGGGCCGGGGGGGGAGGGGGGACCCGGCTGTGCCCCACGCTGTTGGGGGCTTGGTGTCGACCGATCGCCCCATGTGAGCCAGACACCCTGCGTGCAGCACACACCTCCCAGGTCCCTCTCCCTCCTGCCGCGGGGCCCTCTGGTGGCACCCCTGCCCTCGTCTCATCCCTGGAGCCCCTGGAGTCTGTCGGCTGTGCGCTGTGATGTTCCCAGAGAAGAGGCCCACGTGGTGGTCTCGGCATCCCTCTGGGTGCCAGGAGGGGAGGGCACGGCAGTGCCCCGTGCACGACGCCCTACGGAGGAGGCAGGCCCCTGCTGAGCCCTTGGTCCTGAGCCTCTGTCCCCGCAGGATGGTGGGCCTCCTTCTGAGGGGCTACCTGCTCCCCGCCCTCAGGCTCTCTTCCGGCCCAGCTCTGTGAAGGCCAGCCCCCCAGACCCCAGCCCGTGTGGGGGCCCTGCGGCCTGGCCCCGATCCCAGCCCTTCCCTCCGCGGGCCCCGGCCATGCAGGTGGGTCAGCATGAAGTCTGGGGCTTTACTCCAGTGGCGATGTCCCGCCTGCTGCACACCCCTCGGAGGGCAGACACCGCCGACGGCCCCGGGGCCTGTGGCCAGTGCGCGGCCCCCTCTGAGGTGCTGGTGTGGCTTCGTGGGGGCAGATAGCCAGCAGCTGCGTCTCTCCTGGGGGAGCAGTGGGGGTCCAGGCCCCAGCCCCCAGGTGACCGCTGTCCCATCCACGGGCAGAGGGGAAGGATTTCTGGAAGGAGAAATGGGGCGTCCTCAGGCAGACCCCGGTCTCTCAACTGGAGACGGCGGTGTCCCTGGGCTCCCTGCGGTCGCCATCCTTGTCCTGTCCCACGTGCTGCTGCTGCGCTAGAAACTAAGTGTCTGGTCCATGTGGTCTGACAGCGTGGAGGTGGCAGAAGTGCACGTGGCTTGATTAACAGAAGGAAAAACGTTTAGAAAACGCGTACGGGCTTCTAACGTTCCGTCGATAGCGTGGCGTTTTTTGGGTGTGCGGAAGTCTGCGTCTGTCCTCGTGCGGTCCGTCCCCGCTGGGCAGCCGCGTTCGCGGCCCTGCTCCTGTGCCTTCCAGCCAATCCTGCAGCTTTATCTGAACACATTTTAGGGGAGGGAATTAGTCTAGGCCTGATTTCTCTTCTTTTATTACCGTCACTTAAGGATAATCTAAATGTAATTACCGTGATGGAGGCATAATGCAATTCCAAATAATTACAGCCCACTGCATGTAAAACTAACAAAACTTTCTCTGCTGATTTATGGGTGCTTTTGGCTCGGCATGAATTTCAAATGCTGCCTCAGGGAGCAGCACTCCAGATAATGTGAGACCATTTTTAAAAAGCAGATTTGTGTAGTCGATCAGGGCCGAGGCATTTTTTTCCTCTTGCCCGTAGTGAGAAATTGGTTGTTACCATAGATCACAGGGACTGCTCCAAGCTCTTATGAAAGATGGATTAATTTCACTAATGCTCCAAAGCGGGCCTTTCACGGGCAAGGCTGTGTGCCGATAACCTCCCCACAGCCTCCCTTTTCTCCGTGGTGATTTATGCCGTCCTTTAGTGGATGAACCATCCTGCCGTCACCATCCATCTGCTGGCTAAAGGAATCCTATTAACAGGGGGTCTGAGCAGGGACTTAATATTGCAAGGTGAGCGATGCGGCAGCCCCCCACCCCGCCCGGCGTGACGTGGTTTCATTCCGCGGCGACAGCCTCTGCTAGCCGGGCGGGCGCCCGGCCGCTGCTGCCCACGCACGGTCGCCCGGCGTCCTCTGGGGAGGCTTCAGAAGTGCCTGGTGACCAGAAAGCCTCAGAACGTAGATGGAGCGAAACAGATCAGTTGACATTCGAGGGAACCCCCAGCCTGTGACGGAGGCAACGGGTTCCCATCTCCGTCCCTCCCGGGTGCGGGACAGCTGTAGGCTCGTGCGTGTGTGAGCACACGCGTGTGTTTCCCGTAGGGGGTTATGCAGTGAAGCCTCACCAGGCGGACACTTGCACCTTCTGCTGATTGGGGTGTGTTCCTGGCCCTGCCCTGCCCGGCGTGACCCGGGGCCCAGCCACAACAGGGAAGGGATGCTCACAGCAAGGGGACTTGGGTCCAGGGCTTAGGGAGATGCCAGTTCCGGTCCTTTCCCTGAGGAGCCGGTGGTCTCGGGCAGGTGGCAGTGTTCGGCCCTGGGTCTGCACCGTGGATGTGGCAGCATTCGCCATGACCGCCTCCTTGGCCCCCCGGTGGAGGGCTGTGGGGCACTCTGTGGGTGAGGAAGGCAGTTTCCGGAAGGACCCCTGACGTCACACCCAAGGACACGTGATCACCCGCGGAGCACAGGCTCTGGCAGTCCAGGAGGTCGCGGGCTGTAACCCCATCTTGTCGTCTTGCGAAATTACTTGGAAATGCCACCTAAACACATTTGTAATTGTAATGAGGAACTTACTTCAAAAGGAATGTATTTTCTGCAAATGTTGCGTCAAAATATTTGGGTGTTGGGGTGCCTGAGTGGCTCAGTCAGTTGAGGTCTCACTCTTGATTTCTGCTTCGGTCATGATCCCAGGGTTGTGGGATCGAGCCCCATGACGGGTCCACGCTGAGTGTGGAGCCTGCCTGGGATTCACCCCCCACCCCGCCCTTCCGCCTCTTAGGTGAATGCGCACACACTGCCTCTCTCTCGTTCTCTCTAAAATGAAAAAAATTCAAAAAAAAATTATGTGGGTGTAATAACGCCATGCTGTTAAAGTTTTTGAGATTTGTTTGCGATGCAGTTAAAAATCTGAAATTTTGTTAGAATCCTCTGGAAATTACAGTTATTACAAATCTACATTCTATGAAAAAGTAACACATTGTTCTCTGCTATGTGTATTCGTTCTATTAATAGTTTCGAACAGTGCTTCATTATTGTAGAAATTTTAAGTGTCTAAAAAGAGATACACCCATGGTACGTGTATTGAAGATATGCATACAGGTGTACGTGCACGGAGACACTTCAGTTAACGTGTAATTGAAAATTGGGAACAGTAATTAATTTTTGGTTAATTAAATTCACAAATGCCTTCCATTTTTAATGGAAATAAAATCAGTGCTGGTTATGTTAAATTCTAGGCAAGAACCCATGGTATTCGGGCCTTAGCAGCACCGCCCAGCACGGGGGGGTGTCTCCTGTCCTGTGTCCATCCTGGCTTCTGGAAGGAACTTTCTGGAAGCAGGGTGGGCGCCTCCCCGTTCGCTCCTCCCCACCCACCCCGGGTGCCATGGGTCCAGCGGAGACCGCAGCCTCGAGGAGTGTGCACGCTGGCACCTGTGGAGCGTCAGTGGATTGTGCGTGAGCAGGGGGAAATCGCAGGGCAGGGCAGGACGGCTGCTGGCCCGGAGGCGGCAGGCGGGGAGGAGCCATCGGAGTCCTGAAGACTTGGTTTCTGAGATCAAGGAGCAAAACGAAGTGACCCACCCCGCAGTGACTTGCTTCGGGTCATGGGAGGTCGGCGCCCGGGGGGCGAGGACCCCCTCCTTCGTGGTGCGGGGCCGTGGCGGGGAGCCGGGGGCTGGCGGCTGGGTGGCGGGTTGCTGCGGGACAGAGGAGCGGGGCTCCCACCCAGGGAGCCGAGACGCCAACGCGCCTCCAAGCAGGCGCGTCCTGCGGAACAAGTCGAGAAAGACTTAGGATGAGTACGTGTAGGCCCTCAGGACGCTAATCAAGGCGCAGACGCAAGGTTTGTGAAACTAAAACAGCCCCAAACAAAGACCGAAAACGGAGGGAGTCTGGGGAAGAGCAGACAGAAACAGCACAAGTGGCGGAAGGCTGTGCATCGGGTGCGTCCGGACCCTGCTGGTGGAGACCGTGGTCGTTTCCGCTTGGCTGGGTGTTTGGGTTTCGTTGTTTTGAAAGGAAAGGTCAGTTAAAAGACACGAGGGGCCCGTGGGGAGGCTCTGGTGCTCCTCCACGAGAAGATCAGAGGGGAACAGTAGGGCGATTATTGCAAGAGGGAACTTTCTGGAACTGAAGACCGAAGTTCTCAGACAGAACACGGGCAGAGGGAGAGCAGGATGGACGGATGGCAGCCTCACGGGCCCGCGGGCGGCGTCGGGGCGGCAGCACAGAGAGGAGGCGGCCTGCGAGGGTGGTACGGGCGGGCGGGCGGCGTGGACGTGTCCTGTGAGGTGTGGATGCTTGGCCGTGGGAGCCCCTGGAGCGTCGGGGCGGTGAGGGAGAGGCCTCCAGAGGTTTGCACCCAGAGGTGACAGTGACCTTGAAGACAGCCCCTCCCCCGGCAGGGCGTTGCCGTGGGCACCAAGCTGGACGCCTGGGAAGCTGGTCATCAGGAGAGGACACGGGTGGGTCAGTGGCTGAGGGGGATGTGGGGTCAGGGAGGGGTTCGTAGCCACTAAATTACTTGCACTAGATAAAGAGTAACCACTGAATGGGCTAGAGCCCCTGTCATTCTGGACCTTTCTCTCACTTGGAACACTTTCCATCAGCATTCAACCGTGGGTCCCGCATGGTTACCCCCAGCACCAAAAGCCCAGGCCCCCCGAGGCCACGTCACCACGGCCGTCCTCCTCCTCTGTCCTCAGAGCGGTTCCTGACGGGATGGCACAGGGACCCACCCCCGGGGCTCGGGGAGACGGGACGTTTCCGTGCAACTTGCTGAAGTATTTGTAAAGTGGAGGCTCAGGGGGTCTCCCCGGTGCCTCCTGGGGGCTCGCGCGGCCTGTGAGCAGAGCCCCGGTCCCACTGCCTGGGCCGCAAGCCACCCTGTCCAGACCACACAAAACACCTGGCTTTGTACTTAGCCTTTGCCCGGTGCAGCAGCCCAGCTGGCCGTGGCTCCCGTGTGGGCCAGCGTGACACAGCACAACCCCTCCCCTCCCTGCCCGGTGTGAGCTCGGCGGACGAGGGAGAGGTCGGCACGGCCGGCCTCTCGCCTGCCCCATCCCATCCCCGCACGAACCAGCCAGAGAGGAGTGTGGGAAACACGGACCCTTCTCCCACCTTCTAGAACACAGGCTGCTTTTAGGGAAAACGTAGCAGAAACAAATACTGGGTTTCTTTGGTCTGACGCCAGGGGCCTGCGCTGCTCCCACGGTTGGGGGCACCGACCCTGGAGCCGCTGGTAGGCGCTCCGGGCAGGGCCTTTGTGGCGGCCGGCTTCCTTCCCTCCGGGCCGGGACTTCTGGAGGGCACGTGGGAGCCGTCCTCTGCCCCAGGCCAGGGCGGCCCGGCCGCGGGCTGGCCACGTCCCCAGTGGCCGAGGGTGAGGTGCTCTGCCTGCACCGGGCGCACGCTGCGGTTCCGAGCAGAAGTCCCCTGGCGGAAAGAGGGTGGGAAAAGCACGGGGGGTGCCCCCCGACCCCGGCCGCTGAGTTACGCGCCCCTCCCCCGTCTTTCGCGCCGGCTGACTTGTGCATCCTGTTTGTTTTCAGTGCAAGTGGTCAAGGAAAGGCTTCGTGCGGACGAGATGGTGTGTCGCGGACTGGTAGGTTTACCTCCGCTTCTGAATTCTGGAACATTCTCCCTGGTTGTGCACGCTTAGTGGGGGGCGAACGTCCCATCAAGAGTTGCCCCGACTGGAAAGCCCCGAGTGCCCACCGCCCTGTGGCTTTGTCTTCGGTGACGCCGTGTGACAGGGAGTGTAGTCGCTGGTCCCCGTGTCCCGTGTCCCCGCACCGGCCCACCAGAGGCCCCACCACCTCCTCCCGTGGGCGTGAGCGTTGCCCAGGCAACCAGCCGCTCCTGTGGTGGTCCCAGTGCGGCCACGGTCCGCTGCAGTTGGCCTGGAGCGCAGGGCAGGCAGCCCGCCCCCAACCCGACCCTTGGGCCCTGCCTCCTTTGGGCTGGCTCTCCATCCGGCGTGGCCGCACCCCTTCTGCAGAAACCCCTTACCTGCTTTCCTAACGTGCACTCACGGGGCCACCGCGGGGCTGAGGGTGCCTGCAGTCTGCACCCGGTCTTAGGGCCTTAGAGGGGCATGTGTCCCGCCGGTGGCCGTGGAAAGGCCTTCTGCTGGCTGAGGGTGCGTCCAGACGGGGTGCCCCATCCCGGGCCGGCCCTCAGCCGCCCCTGCTGTTGGCCGGGAGCCTCCCCAGAGCCCCTCAGGGCTGGCTCTCCCTGGAGCAGGGGCAGGAGGAGCCCCCGGCCGAGCCTCAGACTCACCGCTGGAATCCAGGGAGCACGTAGTGCCCTCGCTCACGCCTGGCCGGCCACCTCCGGCCACCTCGGCACAGAGAGGGCCGGGCCGTGGTGGGGTCGTTAGCTCAGCACACGCATCTCATGGGGTCTTGGGCCCCCACAGGGCCCCTGGCACTGTGACAGCTGTAGCGTGCTTGTGCCACCACACTGACCCCCGGTGAGGCCACCTGTCTGCAGCGACGCCAGGGGCTCTCCGTGGGGCAGGAAGGCTGACGGCTGAGTTCCTGCCTCCCCGCCTCCCCCAGAGCAGAGACCCACAGCGGGGCCGCGGGGGTCCCCCTGCGGGCTTCTTGGGGCTGTGAGCTGGGGGGCTTCTCAGGGGTGAAAGGACCCACCTAGTGCCCCTCTTCCGGTGTCACTGACCCACAGGGAGCAACTGATGGGCTCCAGGAGCATCGCCCCCGCCCCCAGCGGTCCTTGGTGGGGCCCAGGCCTGGGATCGGGCTGCCTGCTCCTGCCTCCTCCACCTTTTCCTCCCTCTGTCCTCCTCCCTCCCCCTCCTCCTCTATCCTCCTCCCTCCCCTCCTCCTCTCTTCTCTCTTCCTGTCCTCCCTACCCATTCCCTCCTCCTCCCTCCCCCTTCCCTCCTCCTCTGTCCTCCTCCTTCCTACCCCTCTGCCTCCTCTCTCCTCCTACCTTCCCCTCCTCCCTTCTCTCTTCCTGTCCTCCCTCCCCCTCCTCCTGTCCTCCTCCTCCCCCCTCTGCCTCCTCCTCCCCGTCCTCCCCATCGTCCTCTGTCCTCCTTCTGTCTTCTCTCTTACTGTCCTCCCCCCTCCCCTCCTTCTCCCTCCCTCTCTGCCTCCTCTGTCCTCCTCCCTCCCCCTCCACCTCTGTCCTCCTCCTTCCTCCCTCTCTGCCTCCTCTGTCCTCCTCCCTCCCCCTCCTCCTCTGTCCTCCTCCTTCCTCCCCCTCTGCCTCCTCTCTCCTCCTCCCTCCCCCTCCTCCTCTCTTCTCTCTTTCTGTCCTCCCTCCCCCTCCTCCCTCCCCTCCTCTCTTCTTCCTGTCCTCCCTTCCCCTTCTCCTCTGTCCTCCTCCTCCCCCTCCTCCCCATCGTCCTCTGTCCTCCTTCTCTCTTCTCTCTTCCTGTCCTCCCCTTCCCTCCTTCTCCCTCCCCTCCGCCTCCTCTGTCCTCCTCCCTCCCCCTCCTCCTCTCTTCTCTCTTCCTGTCTTCCCTCCTCCCCTCCTCCCTCCCCCTTCCCTCCTCCTCCCTCCCCCTCCTCCTCTGTCCTCCTTCTCTCTTCTCTCTTCCTATCCTCCCCCTCCCCTCCTCCTCCCTCCCCCTCCTCCTCCTGTCTTCTCTCTTCCTGTCCTCCCTCCTCTCTCTCCCTCTTCCTCCTCCTCCTTCTTCCTCACGACTCTTCTTGGCCTGTGGAGAGTTCCTGCGATCATGCCATGTGATTTTCTTTGACAGGAAACAGCCCCCTTCTCGGCTGACCAGACGCGTTTTAAGACTGAGGCCGAGGCCGCTCGTGTCCTCTCTGACCAGGCGGGGGGACGTCTGGGTCAGCCTGGAGCGGCCGCGGGGGACACGCACGGGCATGTGACCCTGGGGCCCGGGCCCCGCAGGCCCCTCGGGAGCTGGGCCGAGACGGTATAGGTGGGACGCCAGGTGCCCGGCAGCTCCAGCCTTTGTCGCCACGTCTCCTTTCTGTCCCTGCAGTGCCTTTGACTTGGTGAACATCCATCTTTTCCATGACGCTTCCAATTTGGTCGCTTGGGAGACAAGCCCGTCCGTGTACTCGGGGATCCGGCACAAGGCTCTGGGCTACGTGCTCGACAGGTGGGTGCTGAGCGTGCGGCCCTCCCTCCCCGCCTCCTCCAGGGCTCGTGGCCGCTGCTTTTCAGCTGCTTTTCCTCCTCTGTTCTTTCCTATTTACCAAAACACAAAACCTGCCAACGTCGACCCGAATCCCGCTCCCTGTCCCAAGGCTTGAGCGGTCCCCGCGAGATGGACCGGAAGGTGGGTGGCCTCACTTTCTCTCCCGTGTTGTGGGGGAGAGAAGAAAACGTGCCCAGAGCTGTGGCCCCACGGAGGTGTCCGCTGAAGCGTTGACGGCCTCCCGAAGGCTCAGAGACGCTGCCGTGTGGGTTCCACCCGCCACAGACGGCACGCCCGCCTTCCTGTGGCCCCAGCCCTCTCACCATCCTGGTGTCGCCGGGCTCGGGCTCCGGGCACCTGGGAGCGGCCCAGGCTGCACAGGCTCGGCTCCCCCGGCTCCGCCTCCCCGCAGCCAGGTCCTGCTTCCCGGGCCGGGGGCCACGCGCCTGGGGGGGGTGGGGGCTCAGGGGTCTTCCGGGGTGTGCCCCTCCTGCCCGGGCTTCCGCCTGCCTCCGCCACTCCGGCTGTTCGGCGCTCCCCTCAAGGCTGCTTCTCAGGACCTTCCCACCCCGGGCCCCGTGAGGCCCACCACCTGTCCCTGACCCCGCCGCGTGTGACCTTCCGCGGGGTCAGGGCCAGAAGGCGTCTGGGAGGGAAAGGCAGCTCCCCGCACCCTGATTAACGGGTTGCGTTTGGTCTCAGCCTGGCGCCCCTCTGGGTTTACAGACGGACCTTGGCTGGGGCTCAGCATTGCAGTGTGAGTGTGTGCACGGGGCTGTCAGGGTCTGCCCAGGCCTCGGGTGGAAGTCCTCCCCGACCAGCTTCTGTGTCCTGAGTGACGTCAGTGACCCTCCCGGGCCTGGGGGAGCGGTCGCTACCAGACAGGGTCTCCCCGTTTCTGCCCAGGCGAGCTCAGATTTCCCCGGGGCCCTGCCACACCCCACCTCTGCCCCCGTGCCGCGTCTGCATAAATGTGCCAAGGGCTTAGACTCTGACGTTTGACCCTTCCCACGGGCACCCGGCCTGGCCCTGGCCTGAATGGGGCCTCACCCCCACGCGCATGATCCTTCTGGATTCCTCATGGGGTTCCGCAGGGATGCGCTCTGGACAGGGAGTTGGAAGGCGTGGGACGGTGGCCATCACCTTAAGGGACCTCGAGACCAGGGTTCATGCCCTGTCTGGGCACCCTGGTTCCTGCTGCCGCTTGCCAGGGACACACATAGGAGCTGTGAGCGTAGGACACCGGGGTCTGGTTGTCCTGCTATAGCTGATGCACACGGAGGGCCTGGCTCTCAGCCCAGAACAGGTTCTGTGCTGGCTGCTCTTGGGGGTCTCAATGGCCTCCCGGGCTCAGGCTGAGCTGGGCGCAGAGAAGGGACTGACCCGGGCTGATGGACCGGTGGAGAGGGCCTGAGCCAGCCTGAGCTCTGGGCACACCAAGTGGGTCTGGGCCCCGTACCCCCGCATGGTGGCCCGTCCCGTGGCCACTCACGGTGGGCCTCCCCCTCCCCTGTTTTCAGCCAATCCCGCTCTGGAGAGCCCCCAACGTGCAGGCCTCAGCAGTGCCCCATCTGAGGCCCTGGGTTGCTGAGAACACCAGCACCGCTCGAGCAGGTTGAAACACTCAGGTGGGTGCTGACCCGCCAGCACCTGGCCCGGAAGGCCGTCTGGTCCTAGGAGGCAGGACAGGGACGTGCAGGTACATCAGATACACAAGAGCAGCCCTCTGGGCAGGGGTCACCTTGAAGGAGCCGTGGCCTGGCTCCCCGCCCGGAGCCGCTTGGCTGGGGCGCTGCGGACGGGACAGCGAGCCCGCGGCCTGGGAGCAAGGCCCTGGTCCAAGGTGCAGCCACGTGCGGGTCTTCCGGCCTGATGGTTCCGTGTCGGCTGCGCCCGCTCGCTGGGGCCTCCCGCGGAGCCTGGGGGCCGAGACAGAGGTCTCGGTGACAGTAGTCGGGTTGGTTGTCGGTGGGGTAGGGCATTAAAACGTGTCCTTGCCCCAAACTGCTGTTCCTTCGCGGCCTGCGGGAAAGCAGCCTCTGGGTTCCGGGGCACTTTTCTGCAACTTTGCATTCCCATGAATGGCTTCTGTGGGGCGCGCAGCCAGCCGCAGATCCGGGCCTCCGCGGCGCAGGGCCGGGCCGCCCGGCACAAAGGGCGGCTCTGTAGGAGCGGTGAGTGACGGGCCGGCCTTTCATCGCGCGGCTAACCTTTTGGCGGCCACCAGCAGACTGCATTCTGCTCTGCCGGTGGGGAGGACAATGCCACCAACAGTGCCCCATTCACGGCGTTGGGAACCTCCGGGAGCATTGTCCGCCGTGCTCCGGGGACGCAGGGGGACGGCCAGGAGGCTCCTGAGAGGGGAGCCTGCCTTCTCCTGGCTTGGTCTCCCCGTAGCGTCGCACCCGGGAGCGGTGGCGCATGCGCCCGGCGTCCCGTCCCCGAGCGCTTGGCGGGGGGAACGCCGGGTGGCAACTCAGAGGCATTCAGTGCCGTGTGTGCGGATTTCCTGGAAATCGAAGATGATCCCAGAGTAAAACCCTACTCTCAAGAAAGGCGAGAGACAAAGTCCCTGTGTCTGAAGCGTGTGCCCCCCACAGTAGCGACGGTGAGCGCCGTGGAGCCCCTCCGTGCAGCGCGGGGCAGTCTCGCGGACGCTGGCGCCCCCCGGGCCGACCCGGAAGGGGCTCCTGGAGGCGGCAGAAGATGGGTCCTCAGGGTTAATGGGGTGCAGCCCCTGGGGAACCCCGCGCTTTTGTCACAAGTAACGACCTCTGTGCTTCCTGCGCGGCCCTTACTGCCTCCTGCTTCCTGTGCGACTCTTGAGCGTTTTGCTTTTAATCTCACAGGAGGTTGGGGGAGACTGTCCGCTAGTTAGCGCAGTGTCGGTCTGAGGGGTGGGGAGCGGGCGGCGCGGGGGGGCCCCCCCCGTGCATCCTGGGGACCCCTCCTCCCACGGGCACCTCCAGGTCGACCGTGGGGACGGGCCTGCCCGCGTCCCAGACGTAGTTCGGCACCTGGGGAGCACCTCGGGGATTAAAGCAGAGCAGAGACCTCGGACGCTGTCCTTCAGAGCCGCCGGCACCGAAACTTCCTGACGTCCCCCCGAGCTCTCGGCCGTGAAATGAGATTTTTTTCCACAAGTGACAGGGCGCTTCTGTGTGTCCCCTTTGAGACGTGGCCTGGCCTAGTTCAACAGAAACATTTTACATTACAACTGTGAAATCCTGGCATAAAGCGCCCCGTTGTCCCCCCATTATTTTCTCACAAACACAGTCCATTGTCACGGCGCTGAAGTTAATTTGATCAACATTGGGACATTTAACTTTTATGTCCAGGCAAAAGAGCTGTTTCATGCTCATTTTGGGTATTCAAAGGAAATGATTGCCAGAAAAATAATGTTGCTGCGAACAATTGGGAGCAATTAGTTTCCCAGGGAGAGGCGATGTGATGCGCCCCGCCACACAGCTCCCCTTTGTGGCCTCCCGGGCGGCCATCAGTCAGCTGTCAGCCGCTCAAAGAGCCTCCAACCCCAACGTTTCTCTTCGGGCCGTTCCCAGAACTCGCCTGGCTGCTCAGCGGGCAGAAGAAAAGCCACTGCGTCTCTAGGCAAAGGCGAGCAGGGCGCTGAAGACGTGGGTCCTCCGGGACGCGCCCTCCGCGTGGCCAGGCGCCGCACGGCTTCTCGCGACCCTGTTTCCTGCCACGGGGAGCAGGCCGCGTCTGTCCTCCGGGGCCGGAAACGCGCCACCCAGGCGTCTGACGGCCTGGAGGCTGAGGCGGCCGTCGCCACGTGGGTGTGTCTGACACGGCGTGGCGTCCCGGGGCCGCACGCGGGGCGCCAGAACCCCGAGCCCCTCAGTCTGCGGGTCTGTGTCGCCGGCGTGTTCACGGCTCAGGCGGGGGCGCGCCCCGGGGGACTGTGAAGTCCAGTGGCCGTCCCGGCACCCCGAGCTCCCTACGCCCCACATCTCAGACGAGCGGTGGTGTCTGTTTACAGCCTCTCTCGTCTTCCTGAGGACGAGCCCAAGCGTCCAGAAAAGCCGGGAAGACCCGACGACAGCGTGTGCCCTCCACTCGGCGTGGCCACGTCTGTGTTTCTGTGTTCGTCCTGTGTGTCCTTCTGTTTAGAAACGAAATGCAGGCACCCTTGAGCCTGCGTTCGCTGTCCTGCTCCCACCCTCCTTTCCCGACACTCCTGTTGGCGCTGTCCCTCGTCCGTGTGTCCCGTTCACACCCGTGTGCACCGTCCTGTGCTGCTGTCATGCAGTGATGCGTGCAGGGGCACGTGTGTGCAATCTGCCTTCTCCCGCGTGTAAGCGTCCGTAAGCCGCGTGTTCCGCGTGTCCCCATCTGCAGCTCCGGCCTCCGGCCTCATCCCATGCGAGCCCTGACGGCCCCTGCTCGTCCACTGTCGTGTTGGCATTCGTCTTGTTGGCGTTCTGCTAACAGGACGTTGTCGCGAGCTGTGGCCCGGCCGCTCTGCCCTCCGAGCGGGCCGCCTGGCCAGCATGTGTGCTCATGCCGGCCGGGAAACGCGGCTGGTTTGCATTTCCACGTCGCGTCCTGAGTTCGCCAGCAGCTCTCCAGGACTCTGGTTCTGGTGCAGAAAAGGCGTATTTAATGTCTTGATGCTATTTAAAGGGTGTGAAAATGAGAATTGCTGCGGGGGAGCTGAGAATGAGCCCCAGCCCGGTGCCCTCGAGTCGTGCCGCGACCACTCCAGCCGAACCCACGCGGGGGCCGAGGGTGCGTGTGCTGCCTGGGGCCCTCCAGCACCGACAGCAAGCTGCCCTCCACCAGGGACGCTCCGAGGCGCCGGCACGCGCTTCCAACAGCCGGCAGGCCGCGGGGTACCTACCGTGCCAGCCACTGTCCCCCCAGTGCCGAGCCGCAGAGCTCCCCACCTCGGGCCCCTCGGGCAGCACACCCTCAGGTTTCCAGGCCCCGACACCCTGGCCCTGGGGACTGCCTTGTGCACTGAGTGCTCACGGCTGGCCGGTCAGCGGGCCGACACTGAGGCCCCTCGGGCAGGTGAGTTCTTGGGACGTTGCCTAACACCAGGGAGACGTCCAGGTGTCTGTGAAAGCCTGCCCGGCATGGGCCCTCGAACAGATTTTTCCTGTTTCCCTTTGTGAGGTCCGTTTAGCTGTCTCTGCCTCGTGTGCATCATACGCAAGCCTCCCCAGGCTCCCTGGTGCCGGCCGACGTCACGTCCGGATGACTGTCCGCCTGGCGGCCGGCCGGCCCGCACACTCTGGTGTAGAATGAAAAGTGATGTGGAAACTAGTCTACCTGCTTCTAGGAAGGTGAAAACAGATCCGTTTGCTTGCTCGAAACAGCTTAGATGTGTCTGCAGCAAACCACTCAGGTGTTGAAGGTGAGAAGAAACTTCCAGAGCTCTAAGATGCCCTGCCCGGGGGTCGGCAGTCTTGTCTGTCCAGCAGCGGCAGCGGAAACAGGAGAGCAAAGGGAAGGAACGGTCCTGGTGCAGTCGGGTCACCGTCTGCTTCCCGAACCGCACCAGGCTCTGGGGGTGTCGGGTGCCGTCCGTGCCTCGCGGGACTGCTCACGGCTCGCCCACCCGCCCGCCCGCTCCAAGGCCACCGGCCAGGAACATTGTAGCTTCTGAGTGTTGGAGCCGTGACTTCCTTCAGGGGACGTTGTCCCCATCCTCCGAGGGGGGGCACCGCTCGTTCACCGAGACCCGAGCCCGCGACCCCTTCCTTGGCGTGCGGGCCTCTGTGATACGGCACGTGTCAGCGTGGCTTGTCACATAATGAAATCGCCTGTCAAAACAGAAAGAGACTCTGTTTTCAAGGCCTAAAAAATTGATTTTTATGGCTCTTCTTGTAATTCTCTTTCTGAATTAGGCACATGATATTGATGTGGGCCTACTTTTTAATCATAATAGCGTCTGACAAGGTAATTAATTTTAAAACAAGTTTTTTCTCTTGGCCCAAATGGCACTATATCGAAATTAAACGTGAGTGCCGTGAGGGCGGCGGGCCTGGCACTCAGGTGATTGCCTCGGCCGTGACAGCCCTCCATCTTGCACACCACGCGACCTTTGGAGATGGTGGTGGTTATTGATGAGCGTGGGCCATTCCATCAAAGGAGCAGGGCGGGCGTGGAAACGTGATCGAGTTTAGGTTTTAATGATGGTGTTACAAGAGCCTAGCACTGCTGACGGGACCCCTGCGGGGGCCACGCCGGCTCCTTGCCGGGGCTCCTGTGGGGGGGAGCGGGGGGACAGGGCCGCGGGCCACGGGCATCCCTGTGCGCCTCCATGGCGACAAGGCCTGAGGAACCTCGCGTTTCTCACTCTAGACACGCTGGAGCTTTTAAGCCTCCATTCAGATGCTAAATCTGAAGTTTGTCAGTTTTTTAAAGAAGGAATTCACCTCCCAACGCCTCGTACCGTTTATTAGCCAGCAGTGGGCGGCGTCCATAATTCCCGTCCCGGGCGTCAGCTGTCCGCACCTTCTGCAGCCCCTGTCCCCTCCCGTCACGTCAGCTCGATGCCTCGAGCCCCGTGAGGACGGGTGGCCTGTGTCCAGCACCCCCTCCCCACCCCCCCCCCCACCCCCGCCGCCCGCTGGAGGCCCTGTGCGCGTGAGCCCAGGGTCTCTGCCGTCTCACGAACGCCCGGCCTTCCAGTGGCCCCAGGCCCGGAGCCGACTTCCTCACGTGCCGTCGTCGCCTCCGCCTGCTCCCGCCACAGCCTCCGCGCATCCCGGAGACCTGGAGTGGCGCCCTGACCCCGGTGGCTTCACACACCTTCGGAACTTTCACGGACCCGAGGACACGCGAAGTGCCGGCCTTGCACCAGCACAGAGGGCGACCGCAGCGAGTCGTACCAGAGCAGGTGGGATTTCTCGAGGCAAAGACGAGAGGAGACGGCGTCAGCCCGGGAAACGGTTACGGATTGCCGGGCGCGCGCGAACTCCGGTCCCTCTCATTCGTCTCTTCCGCTGCGGGGGTAGACGGAGAGCACACGCGTGATGTGGGTACACGCGCCCACACGCATGCGAGGCGTCGCCGCGCACAGGGACACCACGTACACGTGGCACGGCTGTGTCCCCCCTCCCCCGCTGGTGGCACGTGTGCACACACGTCTCCTGTGTCCCGTCTCTGCGGGTCACGTGTGAAGCGTTTCCCCGAGCTCCGTGCTCGCGGTCCCAGGAGGGGCAAATGCGTAGAGTGCGGAGTGGTGAATCGTGCTCTACGTGCGGCGTCCTCGAGGAACACGAGTTCCCGTGCCCCCAGCGGACGGAAGCTGGCGGATCTTAAAGACCAGACGTGTGGACCCTGTGACATTCGAAGGGTTTGCCCGGCGAGCGGACGCCCTCTTCTCTCGGCGAGGGAAAGTTGCAGTGTTGCTTTGGCTCCGTTTTTCTTAAAAACATAAATAAATAAAACAGAAAAGTGAAAAGCCTTTGAGGGGCACGAGGTCACGTGTACTGGCTGGGAGGACGTGCGTGGCCGCACTGGGTGGTGCCGGTGTGACCGCTGATGGCTCGGACGACGCGAGGGGCTTCGGGGGTCCCCGGGCACTGGCCAGCCTTCTCGTTGCCACGTCCCGGGCTCCACGGCGACAGGCCGGCTCCCCGTGTCAGCAGCGGCCATCTTGTGGGCGGCGTTCCTTCTGACCCACGGAGTCCCCCCGATGGCGCCCACCAGGCTCTTGCGTCTCCGGGCCTTGGCGGAGTGATGCCCACGGAGCCAGCCTGGCCAGGTGGCTCTGCCTCTGCTCAGGGAGGCAGGGCAGGCCGGTGGCGTCGCCGAGCCAGGCGCAGAGAGAGTCGGCTGGGGGCAGAGGGGGGCGGCCTCCTCCCGGTTCACACGCACAGTTCCGTTTCGCTGAGGGGACTCTCCGTCTCCCGGGGAAGCCCCTGGGGACAGGTGCCCTCAGAGCAACATGCATCCCTGTGCAACCTCCGAAAACAGAAATCTGTCCGCCTGATAATGTGACTGACCCCCCAGTGATTGTATTCTCTCCGCCCGAAATAGCCCCGGAAGGCCTCCCGGCAGCAGCATCGCCACCGCACGAAGAGCCCTCAGCTCTGGTGAGGAGGCTCCCTCTCAAGAGCAGAGCTCGCCGCGGCCTCTCCTTTCCCGTCGGGGCTTCTGCATCCTGGATCTGGACCCCGACCTCCACGGGGGAGGGGAGGGGGACGGGAAGGATCGGACCCCCAACCTCCATGGGGGGAGGGGAGGGAGGCAGGAAGGATCGGACCCCGACCTTCATGGGGGGAGGCCAAGAAGCCCATGCTGCAGGCGTCCTGACGCTGTAGACATTCTGGAGACCTTTCTAGGAACCTACACAGGATCTCTGAAGAATTTTTTGTTCTAAAGGAGTTTAAGAGCAGAAGAAGCTTTAGCCTTTTCAGGACGGCAGAGGCAGCTGGCTTCCTGCTGCCGGACTGAGTCCCGTGCAGGGCAGAGGCAGGGGAGGAGGGGTGGTAGTGGTCCTGGGCCCGTGCGGATGCGTCAGCAGGTGCCCCCACTAGGACCCTGACCGTCTTATTCCTCGATTAAAAAGTTTAATTTGTACAAGGAAAGGAAACTACTGGTCGTCTGCAGTATCGATGATGTATGAACGTGTCTTTCGTCTTCAAATTCACGTGTGAGTTAAAAGTTCCTCCAATTAAAAAGGAAAACAGGATGTTTTGTGGAACATAGCTCGATGACAGCAGTTCATGACTGCGAGAGAAATGGGGAAATGGTGGAGGCGACTTTTAAAGGAACTGTCAGCCAGAAGGCCGTCGCTGTGGAAAGCGGCCTTAATTCCAAGTGTGCAGGGTAGATGGAGATCTCAGAAAGGCCCGTGTGATTGGGGCAATTGTGTGCTGCACAGACTGAGTGGGAAGAGCGTCGCGTGTTTAATAAACGGTGCGGTCGATCGGCCGCCGGGAAGATCGCTGAACCGAGATCCCTGCTTCACGCTGTGATTCCAGACGGATTAAAGTCTAACCACCAAACTCTGCCTTAACGATGGTGGGAGAGCCTGGCAGGGGCTCGGGCTTCTGGAGAGGACGCACGGCCAGCGGCTGGCACACGCACCCCCGGTGAAGCTTACGGCGCGTACCGGGCAGAAACCGCCGGGAACTGCGCGGAAAGCATCCACGGACCGAAAACGTGGATCACCACCAGCTTACAGGGAGCCTTCCGGAATTAAAAAAAAAAAAAAGGGAAGGGTTGAAAAGAGAAACAGGCCAGAAATAAGTAGACACAGAAACACAGGTTCTGACAAGTACCTGACAAGGCAGGTGGCCTCTGTGGTGGGGAGGGGCGGAGGGCGCAGTTGAAGCGGAAGCGTCGTTTGTTCCGCAGACGGGACGGGCTGACGGAGTGCCGGTGAATTCGCCGCACGCCGCCTGCGCCTTTGCGGCACGGGGTCGCGGGCCTCTGCAGAGCCTGGACGCCAGGAGCCTGCGCGTCCCGTGAGCCCTTCGCTGCCAGCCGCAGCCTGCAGGGACCCTTCTTGTGACCTGGGAGAACGTGCCGAGCCGGAGAAGGCGGCACGTCGTCCTGTGATTGGCCCTTTCTTCTGTTTCTCAAGCTAACGAGTCAAGTGACAAGAGGCTGAGTCGGTAAGCGACGCCCGAGGCATTACCGGCTGTGCCAGCTTTCCCGGTAACCGGTGGCGCTTTCCGAGTTAATCCGGTGCAGTCCTCGCCCTGGCCTCTGCCCGCCTGACAAGATTCGATCTTAGTCCATCTTGGGATGGGCCCGTGGGAGGGACACCCTCCACCCTGCACCCTGCACCCCGCAGCTCTGTCCCTGCAGACGCGTGAGTGGAGCCACGGCAGTGACGCGGGCTCCCCGGACGTCCCTCCCTCTGTGCCGACCACACGCACCGTCCCGCTGGTCAGCGATGGCCGTCGCTCTGCTTTCCGGTCGGAAACGGCCGGCACCTTGCTCTGCCGTCGGAAGCGAGCAGCGGTCGGTAACCACGAGGACTTGGGGTCTGAGCGGTTGTCGCACTGTGCGTGAGGGGCTGCTCGCGCAGTGGCCGCCGTGTGTGCGTTTCAGTGGGAAGATACCAAGGGGCTGCGGTTGACTTAGAACGTGTGGGCAAGACGTCGGGGAGGCAGCGTCTCGCTTTGAAAAACAGACGCGGTTTTGTGCCTTTGAAACGTGGAAACAGAGTGTCACAGACGCTTCCAGAGCTCACTCGCGTCCCACCCCACCTGGGAGGAGCGTGCAGACTCCCTCCCCCTGCGTCCCGAGTCCTGTGCTCCCAGCTAGAGCCCCGTTTCCCGGCCTCGGTCCTTCCCCCGCACCGCCTGCACCACCCACTGGCTGCGGTTTCCCCAGGGCCCTGGCCCGTGCTGAGGGCGCGTCCGCGCTGAGAGAGCCGCGCTGTCTGTCTGGGGGTGCGGGGAGGGGGCGTGGAAGGCTGGTGCAGAAGCTGATCGCCCGGCGTGGCAGTAACGTGGTCTCCTTCTCTCCTCCCAGAATCGTCGACCAGCGATTCGAGAAAGTGTCCTACTTTGTGTTTGGAGATTTCAACTTCCGGCTGGATTCCAAGTCCGTGGTGGAGGTAGGCGCCGCTCCCCGCCGTGGCGGGAGCCTCCGCCGCGGTCGACGGGTTGCGGGAAAGCCGCAGAGGCTGTGTTTGCGCTTCGCGGGCAGGTGTGACCTTGCCGTTCTCACCGGCCATGTTTATGGCAGAAATTCCTAATAAATTCCTAATAACCATGTGTCGCTGTCAAAAGGGGGCCATTATTGGAGTCCCTCGGACTTCTGAAGCTAATCAGGTGACCCATCGCCAACCGGCGGGACGTGACGCCCCGCCGTGAGGGCTGTTTTTGGCCGTGAGACGCCCAGGAAGCCGGCGGGGAGGTGTGGCTGGAGGGGGCTGCTTCTGCGGCGCCCAACGGGCAGGCGCTGCTGGAGGCCAGTGTCGTCTTTCGCCGAAACATTCGTGGCTGTCACTCGCTTCTCCGGAGCTTGGAGGCCGTGCGTGTCCCGGGCGCACCCGCAGGGCCCTGGCCGGACGCCCCCTAGGGACAGGCACACGTGAGAAGTCTCGGCCCTGTGGGTCCCCGTCGTGTGACCATGGAGCCTCTCCTCCGCCGGCACAGCCGTGACCCCGCTGCCTGTGCCGAGCCTGCACGGGGAGGCCGGGCGGCCCACACCAGGAAGCCCTCTGAGGGCTCGCCCGGCACCCGGCTCACACCGGGTAGAGACGTGGCGGCCGTCAGGCAGTCACCGTCCTGTCGGCGTCACCATCACAGACGCTGCCACACGGTCCTCGTCCGTCCTCCGTAGAGGTCGGCCCCGAAAGACAGACGGACGCGCTCTCGTCACTCCGTAGCTCCCCTTGGTTGACGGAGATGAGCAGCGTGGTGTCGACGTTCTCCTGTCTGATGATGCAGCTCGTCTGACGGCTCCTCAGCGGGCGTGCTCACAGGCGCACGTGTGTGAATGTTCGGCTACGTGCTGGTCGTGCCTGGACGCTCACCGACAGCTGGGAGAGTGTGTGTCAGCAGCGGGGTTGTCGGCCCCCGGTGTCTTCGCTTGCTTCTGCTGGTTTTTCTCTCCTCACTTCGGGGCCGGAGCGCTCATCGGTCCGCTCTCAGGCCCTGCAGCGAGCCCGGGAGCACGTCTGTCTCGTTCAGAGCTGGTCCCGTGTCTGACGCTGTTGGGCCCCCGGTGCCCTCGCCAAAGGCCACCGCCCCCGTTGATTTCAGGCCACTGGGGGCGTGAAAAGCCACATTTCGATGAGATCCTGACCCTCTACGCAGGGGTCGCTTCTCACGTTGCTCAGGACGGTGAGCCTGCCGTGCACAGAGGGGCCCCTAGCTCATCCTTCGCTCTCCTCCCTGAGCCGAGCCACCTGCAGAGAAGTAAAGGTCCTTCGAAAGACCGAAGCTGGCCAGGCGGGAGCTGCCCAGCAGCTTGTACGTGCGGAAAGGTCCGGGAGGTGTTGAACGGGGCCTTCTCTTCCCTGAGAACAGACACCACGAGGAGGGGCAGTGCTCCGGCTCGGGTCAAGGTCGCTGCAGGTGTGCGTCCGGACCTGCCCCGTGGCTGTGTGGCGCACAGCACGGCTGAGCCCCTGGCGGGTGCTGGGCCGAGAAGCCGGCCACAGCCCGAAGAGTGCGGTCGGTGGCGCAGTTAGGGCCGGCCCATCTGAGAATGACGCTTCCTCCCCTACAGCGGGAACGCGGGCTGCTGTGCCCTCCGGGGAGACGGCTGAGGGCTGGGGCCACTCTGCGGGCTAGCAGATATGCTGGGTGCTGTCTTTATCTCATAACGTGCCCCCCACTTCCTGACTTGTCCTGTTTCCTAAAACAAGGGGCTCCTGCACACAGGGGTCGCGGCAGACAGGAGGGTCTGTCTTGCGAGTTGGCGGGAAGTTTTCCCAAGAGCAGACACGTTTTTCTCGAGATCACTAAGGAGCCTCAAGAATCTCTAAGTTGCTGATAGCCCGCAATGTTCCAGGATTCCTAAGCACCGCTATCTGATGGGCTGAGTTTTTAATAAGTGTCTCCAGCTTTCTATTCCCCTTCCTGCAGGAAAAGACAGGAGGTCTTTGTTCCGATTGCTTTCCCATCACAATTACCTGACACAGATAAGGACTTATTTGAAACGCTATTTTTTAGGAAACGATTCCCACAACAGCTGGTTTTCAGAAGGAGAGCAGCACACATATGTCCGCCCCTCCTTGACCCCACAGGGTCCTGCCCTGGGCCCCCAGCCTCGTCTTCTGTCAGCTTCGCTGCCCCTGGCCCCAGCAGCTCAGGGTCCCGTCCTCCCGGGGCAATTGGCGGGCAGCCCAGCGCCAGCCCAGAGGAGCTCGGGCCGCCCGCACTTCTGGAGCTGGGAGGGTGAGAGGCTCCGTCCCCTTGCCATCGTGTGCTCCTCCCCACCTCTGTGCACCTGTATGACGGCAGGTGCAAAGCGTGGCGTGAAGTACTGGGAAAAGTAATAAATGCGTATTTGTGCGGCCCCTCCCTCCCCCCATCAGGTGGTCGACCGATGAAACCACCACTGTGTCCTTGTGTCCCAGCGTGAGCGTTTCTGTGTGTCCAAATCCCTGCCCCCTACCCTGCCGGGAAGCCGCACGGTGGCAGTGCTGGAGAGGCGTGGGGGGCCGTAGGCGGCTGGAGGTCCTGGGGACTCGAGGGCCGAGCCACGGTAGACTGAGAGCGGGGACGCCCAGGGCGCATCGTGGGGAGACCAGGGTCTCCCATCGGGGGCGAGGAGGGTGTGTGAGGGCCTCGGAAGGTCAGAGAAGCCTCTCCCGACGGAAGTGAGGCAGCTGGGCAGCTGTTTCGACCAGCGGCTCTTCCCATCGGTGCCGGTTGGAGGTGCTGGGCTTGATGGAGCAGAGAGGTCTTCAGCTGCTCCTGTCGGAGGCTCTGGCCGCCAGCAGGAGACGCGGCCTCCCCGGGAGCCTGTTAGTTGGGGACGTGGGTCTTTCGCTCACGAGCCAGGGGCACGTCCCAGGGCTTCTGTTCAGTCCGCGTGAGTGTCGGGACAGGACAGCGCATCTGAATGCACCCGAGCGCCACCGGGCAGACGGCTCTTCTCCACCCCCGGCCTGGGAAGGCCCACGGGCCGCCGAGCTCGGTTCCCGGGAGCAGCGAGCCTCGCCCAGCGACGTCCCAGGACGCTGCCCGCTGAGTGCCGTTCCGGGACGCGTCAGATTCGGCTCTGTGGCACCTCCGCCAAGAGTGGGAGGGAAGTCCGTGGGCTTCAGTGGAATCACTTGCTCATTAAACAAGTGCGCTTACGATCCGTCCTTCAATGTTTGGAGGCTTTTCACGTCCACGTGGCTCTTTAAAGCCTCAGGATAAACGGCCGTTGGTTCGCCAAAACTTCTAATTACATTTTTGCATAGGGGTTGCTGTGTAAATACAGCAGACTTTCGGGAGATGATCGTGATCCCAAATGCATGGAATATGACTTTCAGTTTAGAGTTTCTAAGGACCGTTGGGTCAATGAAGATGTTAGCTGTGGAGCCCAAGACCGTTCTCGAAACCCGGGCAGCAGCATCAATACAGGCATCAACCACTTGTGAAACTTCCCTGGAGCCCGAGAAGTCGAGGCGTCGCGGAGTAAACCGAGGAAGCAGGTATGGGTGCCCCGCTCTTCCCAAAGAAAGATCCAGTGGTTCCTGAGAATTGTGGACTGACGCCCGGGAGGAACCTGGTGCCCGGTATGGCGGGTGATGTCCCGGACCACCCCCACAGGCCAGGCATCCCCTCCCCAGTGCTCTGCCCTCATGCCCCCGCGTCACCGCCAAGCCGCCAAGGCCCCTCCCTGCCGGCCTCACACACGTGCTGCTTACCGAGAAAGTTCTGACCAATCTCGTGCCTGTTCCTGACTGAACACATAGGACACGGCGAGCGCACGGTGCAGCCTTCCTGTGCCGGGCCCTGTGCCGCCACGTGGCAGGGTCCTGGGCTGCTGTGACAAGGACCACACATGCGTGTTCCCTCAAGGTCTGGAACCTGGCACTCCAAAGTCAAGGTGGCCTGGTCGTCCCTCATCGTGAACACGCGGCTTGTCCTCCACCCCCTGTCCTCATTGTTCCCTCATGTGGACCCCAGTCGTTGACCTTGGGGCCTATCCTGAATCCAGCCTGATTTGTCTCGGGATCCTTAACTAGTTACATCTACAAAGACCATACTTTGCAACAAGGTCACCTTCTGAGGTCTGGGTAGACATGAATTTGGGGGACACTCTTCAACCCTGACAGCGTGTAATGCTGGATTGGCATATCTCCCCACCACTTGACGAGCTGAACACTAACATAGTAAATGTACTTCTTGGCAAAGGTATACCTGAAAGTAAATTGAACTGAAAAAAGAACAAATTTTTTTTGTCGGTGATTAATTTCAACAGCGTTAGTCAAGGTGCCGTAGGTTATTGAATTGTGAAATACCACGTAAGCACGTCTTCTGGAAAATCAGAATCTGCCAATGGCATGTGGCATGGCTTTTTAAAGGAGCTTTTAACAGTAAAAACAATTGATAGAAATTTTGTGGGAACCAAAGAACATTTCTGCACGCTTCCTGAGAGTCTGAGTGCGGCTGGGTGAGCGGTGGTCGGCTCCTCGAGAGGACAGGTGTGGAGAGGCTTCAGGAGTCCCAGGCCGGGGCCCTGAGTCCGGCCTCTGCAGGTGTGGATCCAGGGCCACAGGCGGGTGCCAGCAAGCCCCAGGTCACTCTGAGGGACAGGCTGCCTGGCCCCCGACTCACTTCACTTTGCTTTTTTCTTCCAAATTAACTGCATAACGAGGATGCGACAGGGACCGGCCAGCACCTCCAGGCCCCTGTGTTGGGGCTGCGGTTGGGGAACCACAGCCTGAGAAGCGCCTCAGGTCGAGCCCCGCACCAGCTGGGGTGATGGGCCCCGCAGGTGTGCACGCAAGATGCCCGCCTTTCACGTGACGTGGACGTCATGGCTCGCGTCCCCTCTGGGCTGGACCGTGCCCGGGGCGGCCCTGTCGCAGCCTCGATGTTTCCGGAACACGCGTGGGAGGCTGCCCTCTGTGTTCTTAGAGGCCGTGGGGTCCTGCGGGTTGTTGGCCTTTCCTGCATCACATTCTCCTCCTTCTGTCTGTTGAGTCCTCACAGCCGGCAGGGAGTAGATAGAAAGACCATGAGGCCCAGGGCGGCTCCGTGGCCCCGGGGAGAGCAGAGCCGCCGGTTTCTTTCCCACGGCCTGGACGGTGGTTCTTGTTTCACAGACGCCCGTGGCGGGTTTGATACTCTGATTTTGGTTACGGCTTTGCGGTCGGCTGCCCCAGAGCTGGAGTTTCTTCCACGTCTGTCCAGCCGATGTTTCCTGCGTGCCTGTGGTGCACGCCAGGGTGGACGTGTGGCCCGGGGCCCTCGTGGCGACGGTCCTGGGTGCCGGGAGAGCCGTGGGGGTGGGTCTGCCAGCCCGGGGACACGAGTGCTGTGTTTCGTCCGCCCCATCCTCTTGGGAGGCCCAGGAGCAGCCTGAGAACGGCGGCGTCCAGGGTGTCCGTGCTTCCCGTGACCCTGTTCTTGGAAGCCCCTGCCCTTGCGGGAGGGCCCTGTTTCAGACGCACCTGTGTCTGTGACCTTGGTGTCAGCCGGAGGCCAGCGGGGCAGGTCTTGGGACGGGGCCTCCTGTGGGCAAGGCCTGGCTGGGAGCCGTGGAGTCCTGTGGGGTTCTTCAGCATGGTCTGGGGGCATCAGTGCCGCTGGCGGTGTGGACGGGAGGAGGGGGGGGTGGCACAGCCCTGGGTGGGCACTGGGATGTGGGCAGCCAGGAGGAGGGGGCCGGGACGAGGGCAGAGTGTCCTCCGTCCATCCCCCCCCAGGGCCTCAGAGCGGGGCCTCTGCCCCTGCGATCTGCCGAGGAGGCGAGTGGGGCGCCTGACCTTTCCTTCTGAAGCGCCGCGTGGCCCAGGAAAGAGCACAGGTCGGGGAGAAGTCCGCTGGGGCTTGGCCCGGACCCACGCTGCCCACCCCCGACCTGGGCCTGTGCCCGGCACTGTCCGTCCTCCCCTCCACCCGGGTAGACAGGCGGACTGCCCTCAGCGGCGACCCCCTCCTGCGGCCGCCAGTCATGGACACCCACTTTCAGTGCCTGAAGACGGGGTGCCAGGGACGGGAAGAGAAGGCCGTGCTGGCCTCCACCCTCCGTCCTCGAGGTGGCCTGTGCCCACCCCACGCGTAGCCTTCGGCGGGCCCGGGGTCGGCGTGGCAGGGGACCCCGAATGTCGTGGACCGTGCCGCAGCTGCGTGCGAGGAGGCCTGAGGAGGCGTCGAGGCGGGACCGTGCCTCCTGCCTGACGGCGACTTCCGGAAGCGTGTGGTCACGTTGTGTGTGAGCGGGTCCCTTCTGCTGAGCACTGCCGGGTGAGAGGCCACCACCGGACTGGGTTTGGGTTTTGTTGCCGAGCCCCACCGAGGGCGGTGAGGTCAGCCTCCCCGGACTTGGCGTCCGGGGTTCTCCGCCTCCCGGGTGCCGCCCCCGTGCTCACTGGCAAACCTGTCTCCAAATCAGCGAGGGGCCGGTGAGCGGATGGCAGCCTGCAGGAGGCGCGGGCCGCCACCGACCCTGCTGCGGGCAAAGGGGGCGGGGCCGGCCAGGCCCCCGAGTGCGGGAGGGGGAACCAGGTCACTCGTGGAGCGGGACGGAGACGGGCGGCCAAGTCCTGCCCGGCGGCAGCCTCGGGAAGAGCCGCAGAGCGAGGGAGCCCGTCCCCCGGGAGTCAGCAGCTTCCTGTTTCAGATGCAAATTCATGCCAACACGCTTGCAGAGCAGAACCGAGGGGACCGGACTTGGTGCTGCTGGATGTAATTGAAACACGCACAGATTCCACACGATTGTCACGTGCCGTCCGGTGGGCCGTGCGTCACGAAGCTGCTTATTGACGCAGCCTCTGGCTCGGCCCCGCTGGCAGGATCGCTCAGAGGGTACGTTTTGTGCCTTGCGCCGTGGCAACTGGCAGCTGGGACGCTCAGCTGGCCGCAGTGACAAAGAGCATCAGCAGTGCCAGGCGCTCCCGTCCCGGCGAGGCCCGGCCCACGCCCACCTGCCGTGCTTCATCCCTGACAGCGATGGTGGCGGATGCGATTTTGGAGGCTGGCGGCCGTCTTGAAAACCAGTTGCCAGTTACTGACACGTGCACATGCGCCCGGGTGCCAGGTGGGCCCCTGGGGACTCGGGTCCTGTGAGGACCCGTCTGGGGGGGGGGGGGGCGCCCCCAGCACTGACAGCGCCGGCCTGGGAAGGGGCCAGAAGGAACCACGCAGGGCACACCCCCCGCGTCACGAAACCACCGAAGACCACAGCCAGCAAGAGTGGTGCAGCCAGGCTGCCCGGTGGCCAGAGCCCCGTCCCCAGACCTCCCTCCTTCCCTCGGGGCCCCCGCGTCCTGGGGAGGGTGCTCCCACTCGGCCTGAGGGGGCATCACCCCATCACGCCCTTGCCAGCCCCCCTCCCCCCGGAGGCCCTCCAGGAACCACCCAGCTTGCACGGTCACGGTGCCCACACGGAGCGCCAGACAACGGGCTGGCTCGCGTCTGCTCTCCGGTGAGCTCGTTGAACCCAACCCCAGCCGCGCCTCCGCACCCCAACACTCAGCCCGGGTCGTGGGGCACGCGGACCCCCCCGGCAGCCAGCTGGCATTTCCGCCCGTGTTGTGGCAGTGAGTGGTGGGAGCAAGCAGTTGAGGAGAGGGCAGCCTGGCGACCTGAGACAGCTGGAAGGGTTGCCCCGGCCCCCGCCCCCGTGATGCGCCCCGAGAGAGCCTCCTGGAGAACGGGGCTTTCACAGACCTTTAGCAGCTCTGAGAGGGTGTGTCCTCTGTGTGGACACGCTGTGTGTGACACACAGTGTGTGTCACGCTGGTGGGCGTGAGGGCTCCCGATCTGAATTGGGAGCCGGTGTGGACGGGGCTGGGCGTGCCGGCGGCCTCCTTGGCTCTGGGCACTCTTGTGTCTGTGGACTCCAGGAGTTGCAGCCGCTGGGTCGGGCGCTCGTGCAGGCGCCTTAGCGTCTCTGCTCAGCTTGTCTGTGTGGCTTTTGAAGAGTCAGAGTTTAAAGCAGCCAATTTACGCATCTAAATTGTTAGGTTTATTTACTTACTGTTGCAAAAAAGGAGAATACGGTCTGTTTTGATAAGGGGCCCGCGACACGAACCTGAAACCAACTACGTAACGTCACAGTTATGACCGTTCTGGGTTTCACGTGTGGGGGATTTTCTGCCAGGAAGTTTGCCTTACAAACATTAGCGGCCTTTCCAGCTGGTACACTGATGTCCCAACAGTTATCGCCACGATGATGGAAAGAGAAGAAAAAAGACAAGAGCGCTGGTGCCTTTCGCCCTCGCCTGTCCCCTGTTGGAGAGCCTGATTTTCTGCTTCGTGGGTGGCTCTGTGCTCACTAATGTGCGTCCTGCTGCATGCAGCACTGCTCTCCCGCTGCTCTCTGGGTCAGCACGGCCTGCGGGGGTTCTGGGACCGTCCACCTCTGGGCCAGAGCTGGCGGGCGGGCTCCCTGTCTGTCTGTGGCCTGTGGGGGCGCGAGGAGGAAGCGCCAGGCTGGGGGGTCCCGCTCCGCCTGCCCTGCTTGTCCCGGGGTGTCCTCAGGAGACCAGACCGAGAGCATGTCCGGGCCCCAGCCGGGGCCTTGCTGCAGGCGGCACCCCCGGGGAGCCGTCCCGGGCCCAGGCCGCGTGCATTGCACACCCCGGCCGGAGACGCACCTGGCTTCCTTCCAGAACACCGGCCGAGGGGCCCGTGTGGGCTCAGAACCGCCACGGGCTTGCCCGGCGTGCCGCTCCGTTAGCGCCTGCCCTGGTGGCCAGGCCGGTAGGGAGTTCACGGGAGCCGTCCTGGGCGGAGATGAAAGAAAGCGTCTTTATGGTGGTGTTGTTCTGGAGGAACGGTGCACAATCTGAAACAAAGGGGGGGAAGGCGCCGTGGCGGCTGACCTAACCCTCATAACGGCACCTCCCCACGACCCGCCACCAGCCCCCCAGGGCCCCCGCTGTGGCAGCGTCAGCACTCTGGGGCCCTCAGAGGCGGTGTCTCCCCCACGCTTACTAATAGACGCCTTTCCTCCTGGGAGCGCAGGGATCTAGTGGGAAAACCTTTGGGAGAGACAGAGAGCTCACCAGAAGGGTCTCCGGGAGGTTAGCACAAACGGGCTGGCGGACCGTTTGGGGCAGTTCCTGCTGGAGGCAGGGGGCACCTCTCCAGAGAGAGGACAAGACCCCGAGGCGCTCGCGGGCGGAGGCTGCCCTGCTCGGCCCCGCCCGGGGCTGCTCTCCGTGTCAGGCCGGCCACCCTGGTCCCGAGAACCAGGGGGGTCGGCACCGGGATGCACTCGTGTGACGGTGGCTGTTTGCGGGCGGCAGGCCCGCCGCCCTCGCCTGCCGCTGCTCCCTCCTGCCTCCCGGGAGCTGTGCGTGCGGGCGCGTGTGCACGGTGTGCCCTGTGTGTGCCTCGCTGGCACACGTGTGCGCTGAACGCAGGCGTGTGTATTCACATGCACGTAGGCCACCTGCGTACACGTGTGTGTGCCTGTGCGTGACGGGAAGGAAGCCAAAACGGCCAGACCTCGTGCCGCTCCTGCCCACTAGTGACCCACGCTGTCACCAGGGCAGGATGGGCACTGGCGTGTCCTTGCTGCTCTGGCCACCGGCCTCTTCTCTCTGTCAGGGCTCTGCTGGGGGTGGGGGGGGCGCGGGAGGACTTCACCTGCAGGGGCTCCGCTCACCCTGCCAAGGCGGGGGGGGGGGGGGCTTCTCTGCGCTCGTTCTCTGCGGTGCCGTGTGAACCCTCCCCCAGCGGGGATGGTCAGAGAGCGTTGGGCGAGAGGCTCTTTCCTGAGCTCTTTCCCTCAGATGCATAGGTTACCAGGGACCAAGGCAAGTTTTAAAGCCGCCAGTTTCCATTCCAGAACCTTCAGAGCCGTGATTCAGTGGTGCCTCCCGTCAAGCCCTCGCGTACTCTCAGGACTCAGAACGATGTCTGCAGATGCGAATCACCAGAGAACATTAATCGCGTGGGACCGACAATGCTTATCTTGTGTCCCTGGCACTTAGATGGATGTCCAGGGCACGGGGATGTCTGTCGAAACCTGGTGCTCTAATTCTCTGCCCCTACTTGGCAGAGAGCCCGTGTGGGATGCTAGGGCCCCCACCCCGGGCTGACCCGTTGGTGGGTTCAGAGGCGCCTGTACCCCTGACTCGGAGAGGTGTGTGCAGGTGACCAGGGGCAAGTTCCAGGACATCGTGTGGGCCCCTCACGGCCAGCGCCTCTGGGAGGACCGTCCGTGTCACGAGATGACGTTTATTGTCTTGAGCCAGCTGTTTTCTAGAGTCGTTTGAAAACTTCAGTTTTAAAAGGTAATGATTCTCCGTTAACTGGTTTTAAGGAGAACCTGTTGAATGTACCCAGGGGGCCTTTGTGAACTACCTTTTAGGAACGTTTCCTGTTCTGCGGCAACTGCCCCATGAGAGGGGCCGGCTGGACCTTGGGCACTCAGCCCCCTCTTTATTTTCAGCCACCTACTGAATGACAAGAACGACGGGGCGGTGGGCAGGTCTCGCTGACATGCCTCCGGTCGATGGTTTTTCGGGGAAGGCGGCCTGCGCCGCGTGCAGGGCTGGCCTCCAGCGCTGGCTGCTGAGGGACCGCTTTCCCTGACATCTGTGTGATCCGGGGGCGGGGGCGAGGAACCCCAAGATTCCGGTCCCAGGGAACGGGAGCAGACCGTCCCAGGGCTGGGGAGCAGCTCCGTGCCGGCGACCTGAGCGCAAGCCGTTCTCGGCCTGGTTCTTGCTGGACACACAGCACAGAGCAGGCGAGTGTGGTCTCACGTGGGGGTTCCACGCCCGTCCCTCCCGGACGCAGGTGCACAAGGGGGAAGGAGGCGCTGGGTCGGGTGCGCGCTCGTGCCAACCGTGTGGCTGACGTGGCTCCAGCACCACAGATACCCCATTCCGAACGTGGCGGACCCCTTGGAGGGCGTGTGAGATCGCCTCCTGGGCCCGGGTGAATCCCGGCTAGGGTCAGCAGTGGGAGCTCAGCATCCCGGTCTCGGGTCCGTCAGACGAGCCCCCACTCCCGGAGGTGAGGGGCCCCCGGGCGCGTGCGTGGGGCCTGCAGACGGGGCTGAGACTGCCGTTTCCGGGGAGGAAGTCCCCCTGTGAGCACACGGAGCTCTGGGCCCCTGGAGTAAGGCCATGCGCGGGCACCTGCCCATTTCTGAGTTCGTCCAGGCCCCAGGCCCACACCCCTTTTTGGGCAGCAGAGGCTGGTTCCTTACAGTGGCTCCAACTTCCTGCACTGTGTTCTCTGCCCTGCGCGGGATGGGCGCCGGCCTCCCGGCTTCCGGAGGCATCCGCAGCCCCTCCCTGACCCCAGAGGCCGCCTTGGGCACTGTTCGCCGGCAGACAGCTTCGCTTCACTCCGTGCCTCCATAGCATGGCTTTGCTGCCGTTTTACTGCAGCTGTTTGTCAGGAGGGTCCTGGGAAGGGTCCTGGGGACGGTGGCGCGGGCCCCGCAGCTGACCCTGAGAGGCGCTGGCCCGCCCGCGGAGGCTGGTGCTGCACCCCCAGCCCTGGAGGTCAGCCGGCTCCGGTCCTCCTCCCGACTCTGTGGTCCGTGACGTGCCAGAGAGCCCGCCGGCCAAAGGAAGCATGTCCCTGAGACTCACGATGCCCGTGGGGCCTCCCTGCTCCCGGCTCCTTGACCCTCCGTGGAAGGCCGGAGGCGTTTTCAGTCCGTTTCTTCTGCAGACTTATGTCGCCTTGGCCAGACTCGGGCCATGAGCGTCTGGGGCTGAAATTAGACCGGGGCGCTCCTTTGTTTCCGGTTTCACAAGGGTCTGCATGTCCCGCACCAGGCTGTCAGCCGGCGAAAGCAGCGGCAGGGCCACGGTTCCGGGGAGAGGTGTGAACCACGGGCCAGATGTGTCTTCAAGCCCACCCACCGGCTCACCGAGGCCAGGCCGCCAGTGAGGAGGGAGCGCCCTCCCGAGTCCCTGGGCACACGGCTGGGGCAGGGCTCAGGGCTTCTCCCCCACCCTCTGCCCTCCTGCTCTGTCCTCCCTCCTGCTTCCTCCCTCCTCCTCCTCCTGCTTGTCTTTCCTCCTGCTTCCTCCTCCCTCCTCCCTCCTCCCTCCTCCTTCCTCCTCCTCCTGCTCCCTCCTCCCTCCTGCTTCCTCCCTCCTCCTCCCCCCTCTCTCCTCCCTCCTTCTCCCTCCTCCTCCCCCCTCCTCGCTCCCTCCTTTCTTCTCCTTCTCTCCTCCCTTCTCTGTTGTTACTGATGTCTGAGAAGTGCCAGATGCACACTTTCCTCCACCGTCACTTTCTTCAGATGGGTTACTCCTTTCTCCTTGTTGCTGGGATGAGGCTCGTAAGTGGCTAAAGCTGGGTTAGCTCACACCTCGGGAGCCTCGCCCGGGAGCGCCAGGTGGGGGGGCCGGCAGGTGCAGGGTGCCCCCACCAAGCCCGTTCTGTGGCGTGAGGCTCTCCCAGGTCACAGTGCCTCCTCCTGAGGGTCTGGGTGCGAAAACAGGGAAGTCTGCTTCCCGCGGCCGTAGCCTGATTCCTTCAGAATTTGCTGGACTGTTTCCCACAGTCCTGCCTGTACTGTGTCTGTGTGGGGCCCCAGCTGGCCTCGTGGCCGCATCCACTCAGTTCAGCCCGTGGTGTTCTCGCCTCTGCGCGGAGGGAGGGAAGGCAGGGGCCTTTCGAGGGGTCCCAGCCCGGGCACCGCCGTCCGCGCCCCGCACGTTCAACGGTCGGCAGATATCTGGCCTGGCTGGTTTTCGTTGCCAACTGAAGTCAGGATTAAAACTTGCCCCCACCTCTTTGTGGACCCCTAGACGACGGCCCTGCTCACCCCTCCAGACGGCGAGCATCTGGCCTCTGTGAGATACGGGCCCGTGTCAGGAGCCCCTGCGCCCTTGGTGCGGATGTGGGATGGGCTTTGCTGGGGCCAGTGGCCAGGTCAGGAGGCCACGGTGATGAATTTGTGTGGCGGCCCTCCTGCTCCGAGGTGCCTCCGGGACCTTGTGGTCCTGGTCCCGTGGCTCTGCCTGCCCAGCACAGGGGAGTGGGCCTGCTCGGGAGGCTCTGGGCAGGTCAGGCAGGCCGTCTGCTGAGAACCTGCCGTGTGCTCGTGGCCTTCGGTGGGTCCCAGCCCTCACTGGCAGGTGGGCTCGGTCGCCAGAAGGGAGGGCGTGGCCCCACCAACAAAGAGATGACTTGCGTCAAAACACGGAGACAGGACTGTGCCCACCGACTGCCAGGACACAGGACACGCAGGCTGTTGGAAGAGGTCTTTCCAGGCGTGAGGACCCAAGTCCCCGGGAGCTCGGCTCTGGTTCCTGCAGCCACGGTGGCTTCGGCGGCTCCCGCACAAGCCCTGGGGATGGGGCGTCCTGGCCCTGACGAGGGGCCTGCTGACCCCAGGCTCACCCCCACCGCATCCCAGAGCGGCCCGTGCCGTGACCCCAAGCGGCATCTGAACGTGCATGGCGGGGTCCGTGTGCGGGCCTGGGCCAGGGGTGGGGATCCTTGTGAGCCTGGGGGAGACTGAGACCCCTGCCCGCTCCCGGGGGGGCTTCTCCTGAATCTGCGGGGGAGAGCGAGACCAAACTCGTGTTCCCGTCCACGCGGGCCTCGCCGACAGAGGCCGGACCGGGGATTTATGTCCAGCGGACACACTCTGGGGAAACCACACGGTGGGAGTGAGGGCTGGCCATCCTGCCCCTCCGCCCCCTCCCGGCCACAGTCCCTGGATGAGGGACTGCCACCTTCGGGGAACCTGCTCAGAAGCCACATTCACGGCCGGGCGGGAGCGTCACGGCCATCGTCCGTGCAGCTGGAGGCCTCGGCCCTTCTGACGCCTCTCGGGGTGGACACAGCCCAGCATCCCGGCTTTTACTTCAGTTCACACACTGAGCCGTCCAAACAGGGAAACCGCAGACTCTGGTTCAGGCTCCTGTTCCTGATGGAGTTTTTTAAATTTACGTTTGTACGTTCTTGTTCTGTGTGCTTCTTACCAACACAGACTGAAACGTACCGCGTGGAACCTTGGAACGTCCTTCCTAACACGCGTATCCCATCCCAAGCTGCCCCCGGATCAGGCTTTGCTCAGTAAGGCCCAGAAGGAGACCCAAACCGGGGACTTTGCTGAGCCGCCCGGTGTAGCTGGTGCTTGAAGTGGGGGCTGAGCCCCGCCCGCGCCCCGTCCCTGCTGCCATGGACCGCAGGGTCCTTCTGTCTGCAGCAGAGGGCAGGGGGTGGGCTCTGTGAGCCGGCGTCGGATGGCCCGGCCGGAAGGGTCCACGCGTGCTGCCTTTGGTAGAGGTTTGGGCCATGGGGGAGGACTGGGCCAGTCAGGTAGGCCGTGAATGACAGGATTCACAGAAAACACTGGCAGTGGCCCTCCGGGCTGACGCTGGGGTCCGGGTCCTGGGGACACCCCGTCCCGGCAGCCTACTTCAAAAGTCATCACACTGAGAAGAAACACGGGAGTTTCCTTCGCCACACGACAGGTGGGCGTCCTTGGCGACAGCGGCCCCGCGAGATTCCAAGACAAAAATCAGGTGCCCGAGTGCCGAGAGGACGGACTGCAGGAACGTCCAGCCTGACGCCCCTCCGTGTGGCTGCTGATAATGAAATAAATCTTGGATGGCTCTGTAGAAATAGCATTTGGGGTATTTCTTTTTCTCCTTTCAAAAGAAAAATCCCTTCCATGAGGAGGCGAGCGGAAAGGCCCCGGCACGTTTCTGCATGATTGGCCATGACTGCGGATTGAAAGCTGAGGCGAGGCCGAGGCCAGGCCTGATCACTTCTTTAAAACCCCTTGAATGCGGTGGCTCCACGGGAGGGTGCAGAGAAAGGGCCGGAGAGCAGGAGGCACAGGGCGGCCCTCTCAGAGAGCCTGGGCTGATCAGATGTTTATCCTTTGGGAGCCCGCCCGAAATGGCCAGATAAAGCAATTTCTTTAAAAAAGTTTCTAGCAGGTGCCTTTGGGAGAAGAAGGGAGAATCCCCTGAATCGCGTCCTGGGGTGGCCACAATGGCCGTCTGCCTGCCCGGGGGGCCCTCCCCCATTCACGGAAGTGCTTAAGCCACTTAAGCGCATTAGCATCTGGATGCAGCTGGACCTCCGAGGACTGGGGCTGGGGCGGCCGGGTGGCCGTGCTCTGCTCCAGATTCTTCTGTGCTTGTTCTAATCCTCACCGCTTGAAGGCGGCCAGACTGATTTGTGACACATGAGTCCAAAAGCCACTTTGGGGGCTTGACCTGCCTAACTGATCTGTGCTCTGAATGTCAATGGCCTGTCCTGGAGTACGCTCTGGGGACGGTGGCGGTGGCCGCTGCCTCCCCTGCCGCATGCTGGGCGGTGTGTGTGTGTGTGTGTGTGTGTCCCCAGCAAACCTGGGAGGGGTCTGCAGAGGGGCTGGGGGGCTCGTCCCGGGGGTCCCTGCCCCCTCCACCAAAACCGGCCCCTCAGTGGGCCTCTCCGGGCTGACGCCACTCTCCCCTGGGGGACGTGTGTCCAGCTTCGCAAAGGCCTTCGGTGGAGGATGTGTTCAAAAAGTCAGAATTCGTTGTTTTCCTGCAGTGTTCTTTCTTAAATAAAAGTCATCGAGTCATGTTTTAGAGAGCGGCTCCGTTGAGGTGTGGTTTACAGACAGGCCTCGGTCCGGGGTGGACTCTCCTTGGCCGCCCCCAGGCAGCTTCGGCTCTGCCTTCTGCCTCCAGCTGCCCTTCCTGGACACGTTGTGCACATGGACCCTGGTGACGGGACCTTCCCACGAGGAAAGAGCGTCATCCGCAGCACGGGGTGGGGGCCAGCTCCCCAGTCCTCTGTCCTCTCCCGTGAAGGTCTTTCCTTTCAGCACATCCCGAACTTCTTTTGTTGAACATATTCCTAAGTACCCGTGACCCAGCCTGCGACTTCTCACTGCCCAGGGCAGGCTTGCCTCGCTGGGTGGGGGTCTCCAGTGTCCTGCACCCATCCACACCTTTGCTGCCTCATACCCAGCTTGACACTAGAGGAGTTTTCTCGGCAAGCCTGGATTTAACTTAGTGTATGAACTGGGGTGTGCTGTGGGGAGTGTCCCAGCCTTGCGGCCCTGGGGGTGACCCAAAAACCCAGCGTGGCCTCTGTGCTCCCGGGCGTTGCCTTCCGGGTCCTGTCCCACTGCCCACCTGAGGCAGATCTCATCGCAGGGTGTCCCCAGCCTGCTGTGAGGACACCGTGAAGGGCAGAGACCTCCCCGCCCCTCCGCTGCTCGTGCTGATTTCAGTGAAGCCTCCGGCAGACCTAGGGTCCAGGCCCCGCCGGCTCGGGGGCAGCACGGGGAACAGAGATGGGCAGGGAGGCCGGGGCCGCCAGAGGTGCACGGCACTTCCCGACAGGCCTGCCCTTGGAGAGCGTGCCTGGTCAGCTGGTCGTGCTCCCGCTCCCGTGTGGCGGGCCCGCGGTCCCTTTCCGGGGACGCGTGGAGCCAGGCGGAAGCAGCCTGGAAAGGACGGGGCAGGGGGGAGAGGCCAGGAGGTGTGCTGATTGCTTTCAGGGGACACGGGCTGCGGGCCCCTCTGTGCGGGGACTGAGTCCCTTCTGTGTCTTTCCCAGACTCTCTGCACACAGGCCACGATGCAGACAGTCCGGGCCGCCGACACCAACGAGGTCGTGAAGCTGATATTCCGAGAGTCGGACAACGACCGGAAGGTAGGAGAGCCCTCAACCGTGGCCCCTGGAGCTGGGCTCTCTGGACTGTGCGGGAGGCGCTATCTCTGCTCTGCCCACACTGGCGTCCTCTTCTCCTTTCCAGGTGATGCTTCAGCTGGAAAAGAAAGTCTTCCACTACTTCAACCAGGAGGTTTTCCGCGACAACAACGGCACCGCGGTGAGCCCCGCTGTCCCCTGTCCCCAGGCTGCGGCTGCTGGCCCAGCGTCTGGTTGTTGGGCGGCCTGGGCGGCCCCTGTGTGGGCGGTGCCCCAGGTGCTCGGACCTGACCGGGCGTCTCCGTGGCTGTGCGCGTGCACGTGTGCAAGACCAAGGGCGTGTGCGTGAAACGTGCATCTCAAACCGGTCGGTGGAGCCCTGGTCCCGCGGGAACCGCCCTCTTCCCCGAAGCCACCGCGTGCCCTGCAGAGTCCGGAGAGGCCGTGCGGGGCGACCAGACTCGCGTGACGGGGTCAGCGCCTGTTTGTCACGTGCTTATCGGTGTCTGTTTCGTGTAGACCAACAGGTGACGTGTGGTGTTTGCCAGTCTCCAAGGCCTAAGCGTCCCCCGTGTGGCCGGTTCCAGGCCCCCGGGGTTCCGTGGCGCAGGGGCGGGCCCTGGGTGGGGCACCTGCCCGCCCTCTGTCCTTCGTGCTGTCCCTCCCCCCACCCCGCTCCGTAGAGGCTCTGTGCACAGCTGCCCCCCCCCCCTCCGACCCCTGTTCAGCTCCCAGTCCGCCCGCACCCTGGCGGTCCGGCCCCCGTGCCTCCAAGACCCCTGGGACCATGTCAGGGACGTCTTTCTGCCAAAGCCTGGGGGTGGTGCTTGGACTGTGGGCCCCGCCCCGCCATCCCTGTTCTCACCTCTCTGCCTCTGGGAGCCCAGCCGTGCTGAGCGTGGGCTGCGCCTGTGCCTCAGTTTCCCCTCAGCGCAAGTGGAGCTCTGCCCGTGTCAGCGCCGGGCGACGGGTACTGCCCCCGTCCCCGTCCCCTCGTCTGTCCCCACCAGCCCGGGGCCACTGCCTCTCGCTCGCCGCAGGAGCCTACACAGTGCGCCCCCAGCCCAGAGCCCAGCCAGGGGCTTGTCTCCTGCACAGAGTCAGGCTCAGCTCCAGGCCCGCAGCCACAGGCCTCCGGTGAGCCTCTGTGTGCTCCCCCGGCCCCACGCCCCGTGCAGGGGACCCAGCAGATGCTCTGCTCCTCCCACCAGCCTGTCCCAGCGGGGGCTCTGCCCTTCGGGCCTGGCCAGACCACATGTCACGTCCTCGAGGGGCCTCAGGCCCAGGCAAGGTGACTCTCCCTCCACAGCCTCCGCAGCGCCCAGCTCAGCACGCAGACGCTTACAGCCCAGGCTGCTTCCCTAGGCGGGAAGCACCAGGGTAAGGACCGTGTCCTGCCTGCCGTCTGCACCTAAGAGGACAGCACCCCTGTGACTTCCGGGCCCGGGGACCTGGGGGCACGGGGGAGCCCAAGGCACTGTTCTGGTGAAGTGCCCGGGAGACTGGGCATGCCACGCTGTTTCTGGGCAGCTGTGTGACTTCTTGAGCTCAGAGTCAGGGTGGGCTTTCAGGGGCCCCTGCTGCAGAGGCAACGCCTCGGAGCGGGGGGCAGTGAGGCCACCAGGGAAGTATCAAAGCCGAGGGTCCAGCAGTGGACACATGGACGCGGGGCTGGCACGGGGGCAGCCAGGGACCGGACCGTTCGGGAAGGAGCAGGAGGTGGGCCAGAAGGACGTCCCGTGGGGTCTGAGCCAGGGCGGTGCGGGGGGCCTGGGAGACGGCATGTGTTCTGGAAATGGGGGGCCAGTGCACACGGACCCACATCGTGGGCAGAGCTGACATCTGGACAGAGCTCACGGTACTGCTGTTACAAATGACAAGTGTTGTCACTGTCGGACATAATGATTTTTATTTCCGTATTTATCCGCATATGAAACTTTTTAAGAGGGAGGAAGATTAGTTCGAATGTTCAGGGGAACGTTTGAATTTCAAAGATTTAAACATGCAGCACGGACTTAGAATAGGTTTCCGCATGGTGTTTTGGGGAAGACCCCACGTGCCCCTTCGTCGTGTCTGTCAGGAATCTCACGTGTCGGGGGCGCGCCCGGGCCCGGGGCCTCCGCGGGGCGTCTGCCTGGCTCCTCCAGGCTTGGGTGGCCGGCCACACCGCCCCCCTGCTGCTGCGGGCCCCGGGGGCTCCGTGCCTTCGGAGACACCTGGCGGGGTCACGCTGACGCCCGTGCCCCTGGCCGCGACCCGGCACGTTGAAAAGCCGCCTCCGCGTCACTCACGCACGGGAAGTAGGGTCGTCGGGACCGGCCACGGGGGACAAGATAAATGGCGTGACGAGCCATGCCACCGCCGCGGCGAGGCACGCAGCCCCACGGCCACGGGACAAACTACCCGTCCTCAGGATGGATGTGCCTGCGCCGGACGCGGCCCCAAAATCCATCGCGCCCTTCATCAAGCACCGGTCTTGTACCCGTCTGACAGAAATTTAATTCAAGCTGGCTTCTGGAAATAATTATTGTATTTTAAGAGTAGTAATCATTGGCCGGGACATGATTGAATGTGTCCATGCCTATTGACTTTTTCTATGATTTATAGCTTTGTTTAGTCGATATTCCCATCGAAATTGTATAATTAATTATAAGTGTGGCTGTCAGGGCTGCAGGATGGAGTGCCCTGGTGAGGATTTGGAGAGATTAAATTTTCCTCGGCTGTCCCAGGGCAGGGCTTGGGAATTTTCACAGCGCTTGGCCTGTTGGATAGAGATGTTTTCTGTGTGTTTAGCAACTGCTCAGCTCAAGGCGCATTGATTTTCCGGGCTCTTTTTTCTCTATCAGCGCGGTGTCTCTGCAGTAACAGTGGGATTTGTGCAGCCCTGACAGATACGGACGATCCGCCAGGCCCTTTATCATTGTCCACACACGCCCTGAGCTGTTTTTCACTTTGTAATCAAGAAGAATGTTTAAGATACATGTGAAATTGGTTATCGTGTTAGTGAAAAATCTCAAAGAGATACAAATTATCGTTTCAACAGAAATGCCACGTAATTTCTAATCGGGAACCTCTCACAGCTGGAGTTTGCCCCGTGGCCGTCGCGGAGCCCCAGACGCGGTCCCCCAGACGCGGTCCCCCCTCGCTGGCCCCACGCTGGCCCCACGAGGGAGCATCCCAGAAACCTGGCAGCCGGCCGGGGACCCCAAGCAGCAGATCGGAGTTTGTGACCGTGCGGGGCAGGACGTGGGCCACACGGGGCTACAGCTGTGTGCACGGGTGTGGGACTAACCTGTGCCCCGCCCCCGCCGGTGTCAGACAGCCCAGGGGCGCCCCGGCCTGGCGGGTGTTGGCCTTGCCCTTCGCCGGAGTGTCTGTCTGGCAGAGACCCCGACGCGCAGCAGAGGCTTCGTAAGTACGTGTTGACCTGGCGTGAGAGCATGCTCGCGCTCCGGAACGTCTCCACGTGGACAGGCAGGCAGGTTAGCAGGCAGATGGGTGCGTTACGGGCGGTGCTCCCCAAGGAGTCCCTTTCAGCACAGGGGCCAGCGCGCCTCGCCCACGGAGACCCTGCAGGTGAGGGCTCCTCCCAGACGGGCTCTGTCGCTTCGTTGGCAGCTGCAAGATTCACGCTCTTTCCAAACCGGATGCTTCCTAGTTTCAATTTTACTTCACACCCTTAGCCAGAGAAGCGTGGCCGTCCCAGTGGCTCTGTCCCCAGACGCTGCCACCCGCCTGTCAGCACGCAGAGCCGTGACCACACCTCATGCCAGGGTTTTCCAGGGTCTCGTCGCCTGCTGCAAGGCTGTGCTTACTGGAGGGTGTGCACGTGCGTGTGTGTGCCCGTGTGTGTGCAGTTCCTGCCGGCCCCTCACAGGGCATCTGCGGACGCCGCCCGCGTGGACGCCCTCTGGGCAGGTCTGGCCACCGAGGGGGTGCAGGGCCCAGCAAGGCTTCCAGGGGCCCTTTCTGAGGCACAACACGGAGGATGTTCGGCAGGTGACAGGCGAAGGCCGCTCGCTCACATGCACGTGCTCACCTGCACCCAGGCACCCACACGCGGCGTGCCGTCACGCTCCCCTTTGGCCCCTCGGTGTCCCCGGGGCTGGCCACGGGGCCCCGGGAGCCCCCCGCCGTCGCAGCACAGTGAGGGTGGTCAGCGTCCCCACGGCCACTCTGGTCCACCGTCTCCTGACACAGCCAGACAGAACCAGAACAGAACCAGCACCTGCGTGCGTGCGCGTGAACGAAACCCTTGCTGGCAAGGGACGGCGGCTCTGCGCAGCCAGGGGTCTCGTGGCCGGCGAGCAGCCGTCTCTCCGTTAGGGACGTGGTTTTGGGGGGGGCAACGGGGGGCATCTCGCTGTGAAGGGGAGAGAAGACCCCTCTCATGGAAGAAATCCGGGCACAGGTATAGCTTCTCGTTTCCCGAGGCAACTTCCGAAACCGTTTTTGGACTTTTGTGAAGTAGATTCCTGGGGCTACTAACTGGGCGCCATTTGGAGCCGGGCTGTGTTCTGGGTCCGGAACCGACAGATGCCCCGTGGGGCTCGCGGGCTGTTGGGGACGGAGGCGGACCGGTGCAAGAGAGTCCAGACGTGGCGCCACACGGGGAGCACGGGAGACATCGCCGCTGTCACCTGGAGGGAGGGAGCACCGGACGTGACCGAGGCTCTGGAAGAGACTGCGGCCGCCGTGAGCACCGGGCCATCGGGCGCGGTCACTGCCCGCGTCCTGGCGGCGGGGCTGGGCCCGGGAGACGCCGGGCCATCCCCGAGTGCCCTCCAAAGTGTGAGCGACGTCTTGCAGCTCACGACCGTGCGTTCTGAGTATTTGTGTCTGAGCGCCTGGCCCCTCGCCTCCGATACTTCGACGCGCACGGCCGTCTGATGGAGGGCGGGCGCCACGTTTACTGCCCCCCCAGGTGAAGGTCCACGGAAGGCAAGCTCGCGGTCCAGAGACACAAGCCGGGCGGGGGGGCGGGTGCACCTCTGAGAACACCAGACGTTTGGATAACTGACAGAAATCACAAAATAAGAGTATTTAATAGGATTGAAAACTTGAAGGAATCAGAAGCAAATGAACACACTCTGAGAGAAGCAGGCAGATTAAAAACTACACAGAACTCGTGGCAGTGTTACCAGTGAAGTCCCCGCCGGCGAATTCGTGGCGACACAGCCCGAGAGCGCAAGGAGGTACGGCACCTGCGACCGGGGCAGCAGAGGCGGGGGTGGGGGTGGAACGCGGCGTGAGGCCGTGGGAGGCCACGTTTGGCGAGCGGAGGTTGGAACCGCGGGAGGTGGGTCCTCGGGAGAAGGATGTGTCCACGAGAAACGGCGGGCCGCCAGACGGGAAGAGACAAGATGCGGAGCTGCTGAGGAGCACGGCGGGCCGCCCTCGAGAGGGACGCTGGCGCCAGGCAGCGGCACCCTGACCCCAGAGGAGCAGCGAGGGCCCGCGGCCGGAGAAGCCCAGGGACTCGCGCCGGGCGGAGTCGGGAACCCGCGGCGGGAGGAAGGCGCGGGAACGCCAGTGTCCCCCGGCGCGAGCTGTTCTTTGTGGACACGTGCGTGCGCAGGGTTCGCGGGACACGGCCGTCCAGGGCGTGGCCACCGGGGGACAGGGAGGGTCTCGCGGCATCTCTGTCTGCCGTGCTGCGTTTCTCTAAGAGTCAGCTGGGCTGGGGGGACCAGCAGGTTGGCTGGCTCTGCGGCTGAAAAGAGTCACCGTGTGGAAAGCAACGTGCCGTCGACGTCTCCTTGAACCGCCCGTCAGCCGTGGCCAAACCTCTCCGGACGCACGGGTCCTTTCCGGAACCCCGGCTCGTGGCCTCGGGTAGGCTGGCTCCTCTCCCTTGCACACGGGACCTGCATGAAGCCAGCAGCCACCCTCAGCGCCCCGTGCCCCCCGCACGCGGGGCCTGCCTCTGACCCGGGAAGGCCAAGAATTCAAGCGCCAGGGTGACCTACAGGAGCCACACACTATAGTCGTGTGCGTGTGCGTGTGTAAATATGAGTGTGTCTACCAGCACAGACGTACGTGTAAACGTGTGTGTAAGTGCAGGCCCTGTCCAGGCCCCAGGGAGTGTCTCTCTCTCCCTGAAGACTTCCTCTATCCCCGGCTCCACTGAGGACCCGACTCAGGAACTTTCCGGAAGCGGCTTGGCCTGGAGCCCACTCTGGAAAAGGAGCTAGAGTTTCCCCCTGATGTGGGGGCAGCAAGGCCGTGTGGTGCCCTGGAAGCCAAGCCGCCGTGGCCTCCCACAAGCTTCCCCTCCCCACGTGGTCCTCCGCCCGCCTCCCTGTGCCTCCCCTCCCCCCGGGGGCCCTCAGCCCCATGCCCGTTGGGGCCCCGCTGAGCAGGGTCATGCTCGGTGGATGTGGGCTCGCGAGTGGCTCCCGGGGGATCCGGGCCCCCGACCCCCGGCATCCGAGCCTCCCCAGGCGGGGTCTGAGGCTGGTGTCTGAGCGTGCAGGCTTCAGCAGGAACGTGTGTGAGGTGCGGTCAAGCGTGTGTGCAAGGGGACTGGTTACCCTCCCACCCCACAGCCCCACGACAGCTCCGTCCGGGTGTCGCCCTCTGGCCCATGCGAGGAGAGCACCGGGCGCGGGTGCTCAGGCTGGGGCCGGGCTGCGTGGGGACGCGACTTACGCGCACGTCCGGAAGCTGTGGGCAGTGCAGCCTTGGCACAGCCAGCGTGGCTGGACGCCACTGGTGGCACCCCTGCCTCCCCGGGGGAGGGCGGGCTTTGGTTCCGAGGAGTCTGCGGGGCAGGACTCTCTCCTCCGCAAGCAGGAACCGTGCTCCCCGCCCACGTGTGCTCTTGGGGTCCCCCCGGTGTGCTGACTCGGCCGTTCTTTTCTAACAAACATTTTTTTTAACATTTATTTATTTTGAGAGAGACAGAGTGAGCAGGGGAGGGGCAGAGAGAGGGGGAGAGAGAGAGAGAGAGACAGAGAGAGAGAATTCCAAGCAGGCTCCGCACCGTCCGCACAGAACCCGACACGGAGCTCAGTCTCGGGAATCGTGAGATCGTGACCTGAGCTGGAATCGAGTCGGACGCTTAACCGGCTGAGCCACCCCGGCGCCCTGTGGCCATTTTTAATCACACTCCCGTGCGAGGTCCACGTGGCTTGCTCCGTGACTTAGCTCGGGCAAAACAAAGAACTGTGTCCGCCCTGCGGGCCGCCGCCGTGGCCTGTGGCTGTGCTGTCTGCTGCCCCTCGTGGTTTTGAGAAGGGCCTCCTGGGCACCCGTGGCCTCTCCAGGGACACCAATGGGCGGCTGTCGGCAGGGCTCCCCGCACAGGTCCAGTCGGTCCGCCAGGCGTGTTTCCCGCGGGTTCCGTGGCTCCCTGCAGCGGACCGACCCCCACCCCCACCCCCTGCCGGTGCGGCACAGCAAAGTGACCTTATGTTTTTCTGTTTCTTTTCTTTAGCTCTTAGAATTTGACAAAGAGCTGTCTGTTTTTAAGGACAGACTGTATGAACTGGACATCTCGTTCCCTCCCAGGTAAGGAGCACCCGCTTGCCGGACGAGCAGGTAACCCTTCTCCCTGAGCGCCAGGCCCTCGCCTGCCCTTACACAGCCCGAAGACAGCAGCCAGCTGAGAACAAGAAGAGCTTGTTAGCTTCTGCTAGCTTCCCTTAACAAAAAGATGTTTTTAAGTATGCAAAATATTGCCTTCTCAGACTGGCACACTGGGGGCCCCCAGCAGCTGCTCTGGGTTCTGGGTCTTTCTGGGATCATCAGGGTTTTCCACAACGTCGTGTGTTGGGTGAGTTTTTGGCCGTTTTTCTCTTTCTCGGGCAGAGAAGCTTTCGCCGGGTTTTACTCCGATGTTTACGGAATCTCGCGGTCTACAGCGACGACACCCCATCCCCTCGCGAGGGGCACGGCCCACACAGGCACCCAGGCTTCAGAGGGCGTGGGGCAAAGAGAGGCCAGCAGAGGGTGGGCCAGGCATCCTGGGGGGAGGGCACCCTCAAGACATGGAGACCCTGTCCCCAGACTCCTCCCCTCCCTCTCTCTGCTTTCAGATCCCTGGCACGTTCCGGAAAGTTTGTAACGGGGGGTGGGGGGGTGCGGGGGGAGTATCACCAGACCTAACAGCTCTGCTCCCGGAACGAGCTCGAAAACCAGACGGCCCTTCGTGCGTCTGCGAGGGGCCTCCCTTCCCCGCGCCACAGTTCAGTCACACGTGTGGGGGCCGGAAGGGGGCCCCACAGACCACTGGACGAGTGACTTCCTGTGGCTCGAGGGCATGGGCAGGTGCCCCTCTGACCTCGGGGCCCAGGCTCCGGCCGAGAGGGCCACGGCGGGAGTTCCAGGGGACCAGAGAGGCAGGGACTGGGTCCTGGTTGGTGCCCCGGCGGTTCCCAGGTGGGTGCTGACCAAGCACGTCTCCTCACGGCCCCGACCCCTCACGGGTATAGCGACGTGCGGTCAGATGTCCTTCCAGACGTACCTGAGACCCGACAAGATTCTTAGGGTTTGTCACGCTGCCTCGTCCCGGGTGTGGTAGGCCAGGCCCCCCGAGTGCCCCCTGTTTGAACAACCTCCGGGGTCTCTCTCCAGGCTTTGTTGAGCTGGCGAGGAGGGAGGAGGCCTGGGGGCACCTGGGGCAGAGGCCACGGCCTTGTGGACACGGCCACCTAGAGCTGGCGTCTGCTTCTCGAGTTTCTCCCGAGTGCAGAGCTCACAGGGCCTCGTGGCCAGTGCCCTGGTGGGGAGCAGCAGAGATGCCCGCCTGACCACCCCCCAGACACGGCGAGACTTTGGAAGGACGTCAGCCCTCACGTGGCCACATAGGACAGTGGGGTCCTGGGCTGGCGGCTCCTGGCAGGGCGGGCACGGGCCTCCCCCGGAAAGTGGCCGCCGCCCGGCAGCCCGCTCGTCTGGGGCCTCTGTCGCCCCTGGACAGGAGAAGGGGGTGAGCTCGTGCCACGTGGGAGGAACTTCAGAGGGCCGCCCGTGGGTGCTGGTCGTTGTTCACCAGGGCCTGGGGAGGGGGTCTGTGCACACGGGACGGGTTCACCCTGCCCTCGGTAGGGTCCATGACGTGTGGGAGGAGGACGGCGTCCCTGCCCCAGCCTGGCACCTGTGAACATGCCTGAGAAGGCACTCACTGCAGGTGGTGTCCTGGGCTCCAGGGCGGCCTGCGGGGCCCCTGAGCCCTTAGGGGCAGAGAGCTCGCTCTGGCTAGAGACAGGAGCTGTGACAAAGGAGGGGACACCTGATGTCCTACCGGTGCTGGCTTCACAGGCGCAGGGGCTGCTTGGCTGGTCGATTAAGTTATTAAGTGATCGATTACAGGTCGATTTCCTTTAATTAGGAAGTAACACAGCGGTGTCCCAAGATGGGCGTGTGGGACAAGAGAGGTGAAAGGGTTTTTCTAAAGAAATCGGCAGCTCTGGAACGTCAGAGCCCAGCTCCGGGTCTGAAACGCTTGTGATCTGAGTGCAGTCCCCGCACCTGCTCTGGCACAGACCGACCCAGTGCTCTTAAGGCCGGTCCCCATGCTGCCCAGGGCGCCCTCCCCCCGCTGCCCCATCGTCCACCCCTCCCCCGATCCCGGGGTCATCCCCCTCCCCCCTGCCTGGGTCACGCGCCACGTTGCCCCCCTCCCCCACTGCCCAAGACACACGGCCCCTCCTCCTTCAGCTCCTCCGTATTTTTGAAACCATGTGTGTGACCAGGGCTCCCCGTGTGGGGTTTGGAGCTGCTGTACCATGTGGGAAGGGCACGAGCCCCCGTAAAGTCTGGGGAGAGAACGGGCAGTGGTCGGGGACGGTGGCTGTAAGGTTTGATGTCCGCCAGGTAAATTCTGACTCTCCTGTACGATAAGTGGTCTCAGGCATGCTGCGTGTGCGTGTGTGTGCGTGCGTGTGGGTGTGTGCACACGGTGGGGTGTGAGCTCACGCGCAGCTGTGTATGGGCGATTGCCCGCGTGGGCTGCAGCGGGCACAGACATGCACACGTGGGGGTGTGAACAGAAGATTGTGTGCAGGTGGGCGTTACTTAGGTAAGAGCGCACGTGTGTGCACGTGTGTAGGTATGGGAGTGTGTGTGCAGAATGTAGGTTACTGTGCATGTGCATAGCATCCACAGACGCGTGGATGCGTGTGCACGTGTGTGCATGGGGGGTGGTGTATGTACACGGAGGGTGGATCTGGGGTTCGTACACACGCGTGCTCGTATGTGCGCACGTATGGGTTTAGGGATGTGTGTCTGGGTGTGTGCGTGTGTCTTGTATAGGTGGGTGTTGGGTGTGAGCTGGGTGTGCACATGTGCACGGGTGCGTGTACCCAGGGGCCCGTATGTGGCGTGTGCACGTCCGAGGGGGTGGGTGTGCGTGAGGCAGGCTGTGTTCTTGTGCATCGTGTGCGCGTGAGTGTACATGGGCGTGTGTTCACGTGCAAGATGCATATGCAGAGTGTGCATTGCCCGGGCGGGGAGCGTGGGGGTGTGGGCGTGGGGGGCTGTCTCCTGGGCGTGGGTGCGCGTGTCTGGACTGTGAACAGCCACCAGTATGGAGCAGTCTCGCGGCTGGAGGCGGCTGGGGGCTTCTGACCCGGAGTGGTTTCCTCGCGCACGGCCCTTTGTCCCCTCTTGGAGCCGAGGGCGAGAAGGCCCCAGAGTGCTGCCTGCAGGAAGGGGCTCGGTGACACGGCTGTCCTGTCCCCGCCTGGGGAGAGGCAGCGCTGCTGGCTGAGTCCTGAACGCAGAAGCGCCTGTTCCGGGGCCAGAGCCTTCCGGAAGATTGGCAGGCCTGAAGCGTCCCGCCCTCTCGTCCAGCTCCTTCTTGTCCCACACTCCCGGCACCGCCCGACCAGGGACACGACATCGCCCTGTGGGGAAGGAGGCAGGAACTCCGTCCCCAGCACGGGGTCTGAGGCTGGACCACGGGGCCCCCGTCTCAGTGGGGACCGTCGTTCTCCAGTGCCGGGGTGCCCGGGGGTGGGGGGTGAGCTCGAGGCACCCCCCCGCCAGCTGCCACTCCCCACCCACGGGGCGGCTGTCCTGCTGGGAGGGGGCTCTGGTGGAGGCCGGTCCCCTCGGGAAGCGCGGCACACGGGTTCTGGACCGAAGGATGCCCAGCTCGGGTTCCCCACGCTCGTTCCCTCCGACAGAGGTTTCTGTTTGCAGATGTTGGCTGGGTCCCGTGAAGATGTTCCCGGAAGGGAAAGGGTCCCCACCTTCTGCCTTTGTCCTCGTGGCCCGGGCAGGGCAGGCTTGTACACGGAGACCCCTCACTGACCGCAAAGTGCCACGCCAGTTCCTTCCCACGGCCCGGAGGGTTTTACCCAACACACGTATGGTTTGTGAGCATCGCTTTTCACTTCCCAGGCTGCTCCGGGTCGGCCGGGAGGTGCGGACAAAGCACTGCCTGTGTCTCCGAGGCTGCGTGTTCTCATCCCCCCACACGGCTCTCGGGTATCGCCGGGACTCGCTGTTGCTCTCGGTACTTGCTGAAAGGCTGTGAAGACTGGGCCCGGGCAGCCGGGGCTGTCAGGTCGTCGGTCTCAGGGAGGCCCACGTGTGCTTCGGTCCGTCAGAACCAGGGAACCGTGGCGGCACCTGAGGGCGTGTGCCCGTGCCAGTGCGTGAGCACAAACCCTGCACATCCGTTCCCGTGGCCTCGGGCTGGTTTCCAGAATGTATCTGTACTCTCTGCCCTTTATCCAAGTGGTGAGTGCCCGGCACGCGGGTCACGCGGTTTCTGGCCCTCCCGCAGCGCCGTGCCGAGCAGGACGTGCTCCGGGGGTGGCTCCCCAGGGCCCCGGGTGGCGGGCGGGTGGCGGTGCGGAGTGCCAGCTTGGCCGTGCACCCGCGAGCCCCACAGGCGTCTCATCGGCAGCTGGGCCTCGCGACGAGAGAGAGGGGTTCTTCACGAAGATGCTTGTTAGCGTTCTCCACGGACTAACACAACTTCAGCCCCAACGGATTGGAACTTAATGCCGTCGCTTTGCTGGAAAAGGTGCTGATATTCGGACGTTTACAGACTCTCCAGTCCTTCTCCACGAAGGCACAGCTCGCATAGCACCTTCCCTGGGGCCACCACAGCAGTGACCGGCCGTGGGCGGTGGTCGAGAGGCAGTGTGCCGCTCACCCCGGGGTGGGGGGGGGGGCAGGCAGAGGGACCGCGGGGGCCCTCCAGCCCCACCCCAGGCTGTGCGATGGCGCCCGCCACCCCCACCAGGCCCGGGGCAGCGCCCAGCCCGACGAAGTCCCATCCTGCCAGACGGTGCGTCCACGGGTCTGTCAACATCCCTCCGGCAGCGGAGTGGAGCTGAAACCACATCCGTGAGCCGCCGGCTCTTTGCCGTGGGAGGGGGCCGCCCACGTGCACGACTGGGGACGTCACAGGTTGGTCCTTCGGAGCCCCTGGGGTGCCACGTTGTGCAGACGTCCCAGATGTTGGCGGGTGTGAGACGGCGTGTCCCTTGCCGCGTGGCCTCAGGGCCACGGAGCAGAGCACTGTGTCCCGTGGCGCACTGCCAGGCACGTGGGGCCGATACCAGTTCTCCAAACTCCTGGGTTCTGCTTGAGAGCTTGAATTTTCTCACTGGCAAAAATTCTCTCGGATGTTTTCCTGGAGAGGAAAAATGGCTCGTTTCGTGGCCTCTTGAGAAAACTCCTGTCTGATGCCCGTGTCTGAGCGACAACAGTCTTTATGCCTTTCTAGCAGAAACAAAAACAAAAACAAAAAAAAGCCGTTCCATGACAATGATCTGAAACAGCCACGTGGCAGAAACCTGTCTGTCGCATCTCGTCCCACGGCGTCTCGAAACATCCCGCCTCGCGGTCTGGAGAGCCGGGAGAGTAACCACGCGTGGTTCTCAGCGTGGGGCCGCCGCACAGAAGCCACACTGAGGAACGCCACCCGCCCATCAGCGCAACGTCAGCACCATGAGAAGGCCGGATGGCATCCTAGGGCGATCGTGAAGGCGGTTTTACCTTACAGACGCTCCCCGAAGGGTCTCGGGGACCCCCGGGGCCCACACGCCACCCCCTGAGGACAAGCCAGAAACCAGGAGTAGCCCAAGTGCCCACCGGTGGCGGGATGGATACTCGCTACTGAAGCAAAGCTCCACATGTCAGCGACTGGCTCCAGACCGCTCTCTGCACACAAATCTCCAATCGTGGCACGCGTGAGGCCGGACGCCAGGCGTGGTGCAGGACCCGGAGACGTGACTGGTTGGCGCTGCTGGGGTCACGACCCCTGACTTTGCAGGCAGTGGCCGGAGGGCCGGCGGGGCTCCCCCCAGATGAGGGGTCGTGCGGGGGGACGCGTGGGGACGTGTGGGCCCTTCCCAGTGCGGGTGACACTTTAATATAAAGCTGATTGAGAGAACAGGAAAACGTGACCTGGGTCTGCCCCTGAGACGTTTGCAAAGTGATTTACTTTTTCGGAGGAAGCAGTGGGAAGAAACACGACCATACCTTCCCGGAGGCCAACTCCCCACGGCCGGAAGGAGAGGTTTTTCCTGAAGGAATTAATTACAGAATAAGATCAAATTGTAGCTTTAAGAAAAAAAGAAAAAAGAAACGTATGTAACAGAGCTAAACTCACCGCTTCAGGCCAGCGGAGGGGTTGTCTATCTTAACGGATGCATTTAATTTTAAATTAAGGACAAAGATGCTCTTTTCAGACTTCTTCCCGGGCCTGATTTAAAGTTTAACCACCTGTAGATTCTCATCCATAACGATCTGTGTGACGTTGTGCAGTTAGGACGAGGAGGTGCCATCTGCCAGGCCTGGCGGCTGGGAAGGAGCCAGGACGTCCGTCTGTCCAGCGGGTCTCTGGGCCCAGGTTGGATGTGGTCCACGGAGATGCGTGGGGTGGGCACCGGCAGGCACCGTGGCCTCCAGACCCGAGTCAGGCCTGTACCTTGACCATCAGGCTTCTGGACGTGTGCCTGCCCTGAGCCAGTGGCTCCCGGCCGCACGGGGCGCCCACACTTGGACCACAGAGGGGCCTCGGGCCCCAGCCCCTCAGGGAATTACCGCTTCCCTCGATTAAGGACTCAAAGCAGCAAATGCAGTTAAAACCTACACGACGGAGAGAGGACCAGCCACTCCTGTGTCCTACTTGTCACAACGTCCTCGTGAAGAACCCAGACGCCAGCTGCCCCCCAGCCTCCTCGGCAGGACAAGCGTGGACGAGTGTGCTCCTGGCTGGGCCGGGGCCACGGACGAGCGACATCGCCTGGCACACGCCAGCCCGCCTGGGTGCTGGGGGGGGCTCGCCGAGGCCGGGTGGCAGGCTCTGTCCGGGAACACGCTGCCACTGAGCTGGGGGTCGGGGGTCGACACGGCTCTGCCCCGAGTTTCCAGAGGACAACATGCCGAGTTGCTGGACTAGAGCAAGCCCGCTGGCCAGGGGCAAAGGTCCGGGGTGGGGACAGCCGTGAGGGCAGCCGGTGGCTGTGGTGGCCCGGCTTAAATGCTGAGACGAAGTCCGGACGGAAGCTGGATGAATTCCACACGCTCAGACACGACCCTGGACGCTCAGCTACGCCCGATGCCACCGACGCTACAGGAAACCCCTTTGCAGACCCCTGACGGTCTTCAGGTCTCGTCTAGGGCTGCGCACAGCGCCCACACACGTGGACACACCCCAGGGCCCAAGCCCAGTGTTTGCACCGCAGGCCCGGGTTTGTGCCAGGACACAAATCTGTCAGCGGGGCGCCTGTGCACGGTGGGACCTGACAGGTGGTCACGACTCACACAGCGGCGCTGGGACGAGCCCCAGAGAAGAGCCAGAAAGGCCCAGAGCGGCAGCGAAGCTCGCGCCTCGGCCCTAAAATGTATGTGCCCAAAGGGGAGCCTCGGGCCCGACCCCACCGTGCTCGAGCAGGACCCGGCCACCACAGTCCAATGTGACTATAGGGGAGTCCAAAGGAGAAAGAGGTTGGTCCCAAGAGGTGTCCTGCTCTTGGGGGCACTGCCCTCCTCCCCACAGCCCAGGGGCCGTACCCTGTGGCCCCTGACCCCTGAGAGGGGGCCCAGCCACTCCTGGGACCAGGGGCAGCAAGCCGGAACAGTGCCGGTGCTGGTCCAGACGGGCTGGGGGGGGCGGGGCCCGGGCAGGGTCGGGTCCTTCCTCCGCTGCCTGACGCGCTGCCCAGACGGTGGACGGAGTGCAGGGCTCCTGGCCCGATGCCGCCTGTCCGCGGCCTGAGCACCTCCAGAGCCGACAGTGACTAATTCGGTGCCGGCCGTGTGCACACACTTATCTGAAAGCAAACCGTGGCAGGGTGGGGACCAGGACCGGCGCCCTGCCCTCGCCCCCACGGAGAGGCAGAGCCGCCCGTATCTGTTGGCAGCGTGTGGTAGAGCTAACAATCGTCCACCTGTCCTCGAGGACTCGGCCTCCCTCCCTCCCTGCCCCTCGAGCTCCTTTCCTCAGGATGTGGGTAGCGGCCCCTTTGCCGCGGCTGGGCGGGCGGGTGGAGTCGCCGCGGGCCCCGAGCCGGACAACACGGCGGGGAGGGCACAAAGCCCGGCTGTGTCCGCCGGCCGAATCCGCGGGGCCAGCGCGGGTGGGGACGCCAGGCTCAGGAGGAAACAGGAGTACACCGCAGCCAGACTGGCACGTTCCGGTACGTTCCACACACCGTGGGGGTGGAGGGGCGGGGGTGCGCCCTCAGGGAGGCTGCGGGGACAGAAGCCCCTCCTGGGACCCCTGCCTGCCAAGTCGGCCCCGCCGTGTGAGCGATCGCAGACCCCCCAGCGCGTTACCGGAAGAAAAGGTACAGACGCGCGCCCATCACGGCCAGTGCAGTGCACCAGCCCCAAGCGGATAAGAGCGTCCCCCAAACATTTGGTTTCAAAAATACCAGCTCTTACTGAAACTCCTGGAAAAGAGAAGGAAAGAAACAAAGCTACAAAGAAAAAGAAGTGGGCAGGAACCGTGCCAACACCCAGCTGTCGGGCGGAACGCTGGTGGCAGAGCCCGCCCAGGAGGGGTGCCGGGGACGGCCGGTGGCTCGGACTGCCCGGCCCCTGCCCACGGGCGCCACTGCCCCAGCCACTGGCTCTTCATTCGGGCGTGTTCCCGGACAGAGCCCGCCACCCGGCCTCGGCGAGCCCCCCCCAGCACCCAGGCGGGCTGGCGTGTGCCAGGCGATGTCGCTCGTCCGTGGCCCCGGCCCAGCCAGGAGCACACTCGTCCACGCTTGTCCTGCCGAGGAGGCTGGGGGGCAGCTGGCGTCTGGGTTCTTCACGAGGACGTTGTGACAAGTAGGACACAGGAGTGGCTGGTCCTCTCTCCGTCGTGTAGGTTTTAACTGCATTTGCTGCTTTGAGTCCTTAATCGAGGGAAGCGGTAATTCCCTGAGGGGCTGGGGCCCGAGGCCCCTCTGTGGTCCAAGTGTGGGCGCCCCGTGCGGCCGGGAGCCACTGGCTCAGGGCAGGCACACGTCCAGAAGCCTGATGGTCAAGGTACAGGCCTGACTCGGGTCTGGAGGCCACGGAGCAGAGGGAGAGGGGCCAGGGTCCTCCAAAGACCAGGGGCCACCTCGGGAGCAGCCCAGAAGGCCACCCGCGTCCCACTCTCGGAGCTCAAAGCAACAGGAGAAGAAGCCGCGGGTGATTTGGGATTCACCTGAACAATTGTTCCACGAGGGAGGGTCTGAGACCCTCCTGAAGGCCGTGCGGACAGCCCACGCCGAGGGCACCCACACAGCACAGCCAGTCTGTCCACCGATGATTCAGTCCTTCCCGGACAGGACGCCCGCTGGGGGTGGGCTGGCCACTGTAGGGGCACCGAGGCGGCTGCACGGGGCCCATGGGCAGGACTGCCCCGGAGGGTTCTGGATGCAGGAGGCAGCAGAAGGACGTGAGGGGCCGCAGCCGGGCGTCCCCAAGATGACCGCGCGTGTCAGCTGGCGGCACCCCGCTGTTTGCCGCCCGCGGGCGTGTCGCCTGCCTGCGGGTGGGTCAGCGGTGGCGGCTCCGTCCCTGGGGGCTGAGCCAGGTCAGTGGGTGGGAAGGGGAGAACCGGGCACAGACCCGTGCGCAACCACGGCGATGACCCTGTGGCCCGGGCACCGGGCACCCTTGGAGACGCGGTGCCGTGCTGGAGCAGGTGTGGGGGCAGCGTGTGTGGTCGGGCCCGGCTTCCCAAGGCATGACGGGCGTCTGGCGGGGGTCCCACTGCGGCGAGGAGACAGCTGCTGGCCCCTGGTGTGCAGGTGGGGAAGGGGGCACGTCTCCCAGTGGGACGTGGGGCGGGGGCGTGGTTTTCCCTGTGTAGGTCTTCCGTGTACCCTAGGCCACGTACGGAGCCAAAACCACAGGTGGACAGGGGATTCCATTTCTGTAAAGGAAAGGCTTGTCCCAAGATCCCATTACAGCCAAGATTCCAGTGAGGACTGAAATTGCAAGTTTGGCCTTGTGTTCTGGAAACTTCTCACCGTGCATTCCTTCCCTGCATAGCGCTGGCCATCCCACGTGCACGGGCAGCCCACAGGGCCCTCCCCGGGGGACGCGGAGGACGGTGGGAGGAGGGGCCGGAGCCGGCGGCTGACCGGGTGCCTTTGTGTCCCCCCAGCTACCCGTACAGCGAGGACTCCGGCCAGGGCAGGCAGTACATGAACACGCGGTGCCCCGCGTGGTGCGACCGCGTCCTCATGTCTCCGTCCGCCAGGGAGCTGATTCTGAAGGTGAGTGCCAGAGCCGCCCCGGGACCAGCCACGCGGGGGAGACCCGGGACGAGTCCTGGCGTCAGACCCAGCGCTCAGGCCTCAGGGGCCCCTGCGACATCCCGTACCTTTCTGAACCCGAGACGGGCACACGTGGTCGTCAGCGCTTTAAAAATCATCGCGGTTGATTGTATCCTGGGGAACTAAATGTGCTCTGGTCCACGAGAGAGCGCGTAGGCTGCAAAGTGTGGTGGAGACGTCTGCCGTTATCTTCCTGAGTTGTGAATCACGAGCCTGATTCACATCTGGGCTCGATAGGGCGAAGACGGACGGGCGACATTCAGGAGGTGGCACACCGCACTGGGTGTTGGGACGTTTGGGCTTCCTGTGGCCTCCTGATTTTCCAGAATCTTCCGTGTCCACATTCCAATACAAAAAGAGTGTTTTTAGAAGGATCCAGGCCTGCACTGGTTTTGTCCACCCGGTAGTGAAGAAGCATCACCCTGGGGTGAGGTGGGCGTGCCGTGGTCCAGTGCCCAGTGTTCAGAGCAGACGGGGGCACATCTTAGGTGGGGGCCGTCCCCGGGACCGCTCGGCTGGGCCCTGGGTCCTCCCCCGGGGACGCGGAGCGCGCTGGGCCAACAGGGGTCACGGCCAGGAGGGCAGAGCCCCCCACGTGCCGCCCCACCACACACCTCCCCAGTGCCCCCTACCCCGTGGGCCCCCGCTGCCCTTTTCCTCGAGGGCCCAGCTCTCCACGTTCTTCCCCGAGCCCAGAGCGGCCTGGGCCCGTGGAGAGGAAGCCGGCTGGGGGACTGGGCTGGAGGCAGGGGCTTCGATGGGTCCGCGGCAAGCCTGCCGTGGCGGGGCCTCGGCAGTCCTACCCCGGGCGGTGTGCAAGGCCCGCAACCACCTGTGGCCCCCGGGCCCCCGGGGCCCCTCCCCCACTGGCCTTCCTGGCTGACGCTGCAGGGGACGTGGGCCACGAGCGCACATACCCGGGGCCTGCCCGGCGCCCGGCGTGGACGCAGCGGTGCCCGCCCTCTGGCGCTCGGGAGACGGCCGTGTGCGGTCGCACGGAGGCCCACGGCATTGCATCCCTGCCGGCCCTGACCGTGTGGGGTGAGTGGGGCACAGGGCCGCAGCCAGCATGGGGCCCCCGGGGCCTCGGGGACAGGCAAGGGGCAAGCCATCTACCAGGGAAAACAACCACGACCAAGGAAACCGCATTTGCAGCGAACTCTCGGGAGCCAGCTGCCGAGCACCCTCTCTGGTGTGCCGCCCGGGCTTGACGTGGCTCCGTGGAAGGGGCTGCCCGCTCTTCTGTGTTCTCTCACGTCTTCTCCGAGCTTTGATGCCTCGGCCCTGGAAGGGGGGGGGGGGCGGGCCGGGGCTGGAGGGGAGGGTCCCCCCCCCAACAGACGTCCCCCCCGGCCCTCCCGGGGGGCTGCCCGGCGGCAGCGGGCCTTACAGCGGGAGCAGACGCGCACCGCGAGCAGCCCCTCGGCCTCATCCATCATGCCACGCTCCGCCACCTCGTCATCATGTCCCGTTCTGCTTCCCCGGCCCTAAAACACGAAAGGTGGCGGGCTGGCGGCGCGGGCTGGGATCCGCGGGGATGATCGCGTTGCTGTAATTTGTTTATCTGTCTCGAGATTATGCGGTTGGAAGTCCACAATTTTATGCTGCCGTTGTAAATTACCGGGCCGCGTTTGATGAATGTCCCCTCCTTCCGCAAGGCCGCACCGCCCCCGTGAAGGATGGGGCGTGCTCACGCCCGCGGTGCCGGTTACGTGTTCATACTTTCTGGCAGGCGACCACGCTGGGAAGTACATCTGACCTTAAGCCTCCTACTGCATTAAAGATAACTCAGTTTTAACTTTATAGTCTCACACGCTCCGGCTGCGGGTGTAAAATTCCGGTCCAGTCGGAGCTGACTGATGGCCGGCAGCGAACCCTCAGGGTCGCACCCAAAATACCGGCGGCGGCCGCGGGCTGGCAGAGCCGGCGAGGAGGGAGGGGAGCTGGTGTGCGCGCAGCGCTTAATTAGCGTGTGCAAAGTGCCCCGTGCAGCAGCGGGGAGTCAGTGGCGGCTGCGTCCTGTGAACCGAGTTCCGGGTTAATACAACAGGCTGTCAGAACAGATGTACACGGGGCATCCGGAGCCCGATAAGCTGCTCCAGTGCCGGGGGGGGGGGGGGGGGCAGCCCGGGAAAAAAGCTCACGGCAGCACTAACTGCCGTTGAGCAAGGGCTCTGGCAAGGGCACGTGCCGCGGCCCCCGGCCCGACTCCCGTCCAGGAGCAGGGAGGGTCGGGGGCTCCCAGGGCTTCCAGAATGTTCTGCGTGCTGGCCGGCTTCTCCCTCTGAGGGGCCGGCCAGAGACCTGCATGCAGGGAGCTGGGCGGGGGCGGTAGCTGGCGCTCCCCAAGGAGGCCCCACCGTTCCTGCCTCCCACACGGTTCTCTCTGTTTGCTTCCCCAGTCGGAGAGCGAGGAGAAGGTTGTCACCTACGACCACATCGGGCCCAACGTCTGCATGGGAGACCACAAGGTGATGTGCCTTTGCTGCGGGGCGGGGCGCGGCCCGATCGGCGGACGGCGGCGGGTGGCGGGCGGCGGGCAGGGCCGGGCCGCCGCTTCTCCTCGGTCGGCCTCCACGGCACAGGCCACGTTTGGTCTGTTTATTTGCTTGTAATAAATACCAGAAGGTAGGCAGGCAGGCAGGCAGGTAGGTGGATTAAGAAGGCAGAACAAAATACAGAATTGTGCTATTTATACGAAAATACCGTCTACAGCCGATGATTTCTGAGGGTCGTTCTTCTAGCGTGCACTCGGACTACTGTAGTGGCCTTCTCGTGCCGAGCCGCGTCCACAGTGCAGGTGGGAGTGGGAGTGCTCTGTGGGCACGAGGAATTGCGTGCAGGGGCCACCTTGGTACAAGCGGACGGCCCTCACGCCAGGGCCCCGCAGGCTCACCGAGGGCGGTGCCGGCCCTGTCCCACCTTCAGCCAAATCAGAGACTGGCACTCGGTCCCGTCCGCAAGGCCTCCGGGCCGTGACCCCCGGCACCGGTCCTTCCCCGTGCTGGTTGGGGTTTATCCAGCGGTCTGTGGGTGAGCTTCTCCCCACCCGGAAGCGATACCCGCTTGACAAAACGCGAAGGCGCGTGGCCCCAGGCGTCCGGTCACCCGGCCCGGCTCCGGTTCTGGGTCAGCTGGGCTCACGCTGGTGCCAGCGCACAAGCCAGGGGGCGCGGCTGGGGCTGTCGGGGGTCAGGGTCAGCTCGCGGCCGGGGTCCTGACGCCCTCTCTTCTCCGCCGCAGCCCGTGTTCCTGGCCTTCCGCATCGCGCCCGGGGCAGGTAAACCTCACGCCCATGTGCACAAGTGTTGTGTCGTGCAGTGACGTGTGGTAAATATGACTCCTTCCCTCGAGTTCACCTTTTCTCAGCTTTTCCTGGTGTGTTTGTTCCTTTAACAAATGACACATTCCGCGGCAGGGAAGCGATGGCAGCGACAGCAGAGGGCCCTTCGCGAGACCTCCCCGTAGCGCGAAGAGCAAGTGGAAGTCGCGTCCGTGAAATCCGTACTCCCAACAGCTGCATCGACAAACCCGCCCGAGCGCCACCCGCTAGACGGCCGGCCCCACACTTCGCTTCAGCCTCCGGACCGTTCCGGAAAAGCCTCACATACCTCACTGTCTTGTCTGTTCGTGTGACATTTAGTAGAAATAGTGGGTTTTTGTAATAAGTCACCGTCCTGTTGCCAAAACTCTACAGACAGCAGAGGGAGTCTGTATTTCAGGCTCCAGGGTTTCAATTTTCAACAATTGGCAGCGTGGGAAGAGCGTCTCCGGCGTAGAAAGCCCACGGGCGTCACCCCCCTGCCAGCTGGAGGCGAGCCCGGGTGGGCGGCGGGCGCGGGCTCTTTGCCGCCTCAGGCAGCGTGGCCGCTGTGCTCCGCCCCCCCCCCTTTCCGTGTTATTTACTCTAACTGCCGTGTTACGTGGTTTTTGAATTACACTGCAGCTGCTTTCCATTTTTATATATATAAATATATATAAATATATACTTTTTAAAAATAATTTATAAACCTTACCAAAACTTATGCTAAATACACTTTCCAGTACGAATGCTCGAGAGTGTCCTATCAGCAGGTAGAAGTGGAGTCTAGGAGCTCAGTTTTGCGTAGATCACGCGGACGCATCCGAGAGTACGGCCGGCGGGCGCGAACGTCGCCACGGCACGTCTACACTTGCAGATTCTTACTCCTATGCCTTTTCTTCTGTGTAACATTAAGGACTGAATGTGAAGTTTGTAGCTAGCTCGGGTGTACCTTTTAAGAATTTTGTAACCTGTCTGTCTGTCTTTTGTTACTGTTCTATGGTGCCAAGTAGCCTACGTAAAACGATAATATCATGGGAGGAATGAAAAACCACAATATCTAGTCTGCTTCAGGTAGAAGTCGCTTCTAACACGGGCTGTATATAAAAAAACATTAACCGTAAGTTCCCTCGGCTGCTCAGCTGCAACCAACCTACGTGATGGCCCTGCTGCAAACGTTCTCTCCTAGCACGAAGTACGGCATTAAAGGTCATTGCAGTGCCTGTGGATGAAACACAAACGTGGGTTTTATTGATTTGCTCCAGAACACTACAGAATTCCTGGACTGTGTGAAGGCCTCAGATGCTCGTCTTTAGGTGAATCACTACCCTTGCAAGTGATCGGGTGTCCGCTCGCCGAATCTGTCCTTGACCGCGCGCGTTGGGGGGTCTGTGTCAGTGCTGTGGCCCCTCTGCTCTGTCCACGCGCCACACGGCAGTCCCGCCCCACGCCATTCTGTCTCACGGGGTTTCAGTTGTTGGTCACTGTGGAGGCCTTTAGAAACGACCGCTCCGGTTCCTAAGCAATAAAATTGATCCTGGTGAAAACAGTGCCGCGTCCGCTTTGTTTCTTCCTTCCCTCTCCCGTCTCCTTTGAAATGCTAAGTAGCGGAGGGCGAGCCTTTGTGGGCTGTTCCTTCCGATGCGGCCCCGCGGAGATCCGGGAATCCCCTTCCGTGGACGGTGGTAGCTAATGGCAATTACCCCTCGGCCTTTGAAAAGGAGATTATAAAAACGCACTGCATTCCGCGAAAGTTGAAAACTGGAAATTCCTCCGCTCTTAACTTGAGCTGAGAGAACAGTTCACTCGCAGAAATGAGGCAGATTTCGAGACCGCGCCATTAAAGAGAAAACCAGCCAGCGGTTCAAAAGAAAGGTCTTTTGTAAAATGGTGCGGCCACTGTGGCAGAGACCGACTTCAGCCTTTCACGTTTCTGTCTGACGTTTTAAAAAACGCCTTCCGGGAGAACAGTTGTCGTACTGTCATCACTTGTATTTAATTTTTAACTTAAAAGTCAACAGTTAATGAGCAGTAGGACGCAACCGCGTGGAGCCCCGGCTCCGGCCCCGAGCGGCCGGCCGGGCCGGCCCCCCGCTACCAGGGCCGCTGCCCTCGGGGCCCAAAGCCGCCCGGTCCGCGGGCCTCGCTGTCCCTGTGCGGGGTCGCTTTGGAGTGCCCTCCGGCGCCCGAGTCTGGATCAAACAGCAGCTTCTGCCGGTTGAAGACTACGGGCCGGGGGCTGCAGGGGCCCCGGGGCAGAGTTTAAAACCCGACGTGTTCGTGGGCTGCGCTCCGAGTGCGGGCTCCGGGGGCGGAAAGCTTAGCCGCGGAGGCGCTCCCGGATGTGCCAGACCAGACCGGTCGGCCCCGAGCCGCGGGGCCCAGCGGCGGCGTAGGCCTCGCCCCCGGCCCCTCGCCCGCCCCCGGCTTTCCCAGGAGGAGGACGCGCGCGCGGGGTGGGGAGGGGGGGCTCACCTGCCGCAGACCTCCGCCACTGAGCCGGCCCCGCAGCCCCGGGGACCGCGCCCGCTCGCGAGCGCAGGTGGCGGCGCGGGTCGGAGGGGCGCCGCACCGGCCGCCGCGCGCACACCTGCCGCCCGCGCCCCGCGCGCGCCGCGTCTCCGTCCGCGTCCCCGTCCGGCCCCGCTGGGCGCTCGCTGGCGTCGCGGCTCCTTCCTCCGGCTCTCCCGGGGCGGCCGAGGGGTCGCGGGGCCGGGCCCTCGCGGTCCCCTCGCTGCTGCGAGCTGCCGCCGCCCGGGCGCGGGGACACGGCGGGGCGGGGAGGCCGGGGCCGCACCGCGCCCCCGCCGCCGCCGCCAGCCCGGCCCCCGCGGGGATGAGGCCTGGGCCGGGGGACCCGCGGGGCGGGGAAGTGGGGGGGGGGCGTGCGGAGAACGGAGTTCTCGAGAAGGAAGACACACGCGGTGCAGCCTCGGGAGCCGCGGCTCCGCCGGGAACGTGTTAAATAATTTATTGATTATACAAAGTGATTCCGCCCGGGACGCGCGGCCGCCTTATAACTTATTCTGTAAAAATATATATACACGCGGGCGGGCGGCGGCGAGGGGCGCCGGCCCGCCCCGACCCTGCTTGCTCACAAGGCGTCCCCCGCGCCGCCGCCGCACGGGCTGACCAGCGCCAAGTTCGCGGGTTTGTGCTTCTTGAGCAGCCGCGTGATCTTCTCGTCGTCCGAGTTGGGGTCCAGGGGCCGGTTGTACTCGTCGTCGTCCTCCGCGTCTGAGCCGCCCACCTTCAGCTTCTCGGCGTCCGAGTCCTGCTTCTTCTTGGCCGACGCCATCTCCGCCGCGTGCCGCTTGCGCCACTTGGTCCGGCGGTTCTGGAACCACACCTGCGGCGGGGAGCGGGGGGTTGGGGTTGGGGTTGGGGGGCGGTCAGGCGGCTCCCCGGGCGAGACCCCCGCCGCCCGCGTGGACGCGCAGGGCCCTCGGCGGCAGCTCCTCGGCCCGGCCGCGGGGCAGCGGCGCCCCCGGGGGGGTGGCTGCGGGAGGCTGGGGGGGGGGGGGGCGGACGGGGCGGGGGGCGCGGGCTGGCGGCCGGTCGCGCGCCGTTCGCCGGACGCGGGCGCCGGGATCCCCTCCCGCCACCACCACGTTCCGCGCAGCGGGGCCCGCGGGAGGCCGCCCCGCTCCCGGCCGCTCACCTTGACCTGGCTCTCGGTCATGCCCAGGGAGTAGGCGAGGCGCGCGCGCTCCGGGCCCGCCAGGTACTTGGTCTGCTCGAAGGTCTTCTCCAGCGCGAAGATCTGCTGGCCCGAGAAGGTCGGCCGCGAGTGCTTCTTCTTGCCGTCCTTGTCCAGGACCCCGCCGGCCTGGGCTGCAAAGCGGGTTGGCGGCGGCGGTGAGCTCGGCCGGCCGCCCCGCGCCCCGCGCCCCGACCCCCGCCTCCCCGCGCGCGCCCGCGCGCGCGCCACCTACCCGGGCCGGCCAGGCGCGGGTCCCTCCAGGGCGAGCCCTGCACCACGCCGGGCCAGAAGATGGGCGGGCGCCCCGGCAGCTCGGCCAGCGGCTTGGGGTAGCCGCGCGCCACGGCCGCGGGCCCGAAGTAGACGCCGGCCGACGACGCGAGCCCGTTGAGACGGGGCAGGCCGCCCAGGAGGCCGCCGCCCGCCGCGCCCACCGGCCGCCCCAGGATGTCGCTGATGCCGTGAGGGGTGCCGAGCGGCAGCTGCGCGCCCAGGCCGCCCAGCGCGGGCGCCTTGAAGCCGGCCGGGCCCTGCAGCGCGTACGGGAACAGCGACGTCTTCATCTCGGCCATGTTGTGCAGCGCGGCCAGGGGCGCGCTGCTCAGCACGAACGCGCCCGGGCGGTTAGCGTCCATGGGCGCCGCCGCCGCCGGCCCGGGCGCCCATCCGGGCCCCGCCGCCGCCGCCGCCGCCGCCCGCCGCCCGCGCCCGCCGGCCCGGGAAGTTCGCGCGCGGCCCGGGGCGCCGGCTGCAGCGGGGCGCTCGGGGCGCGGGCGCCGACGGCCCGGGGAGGCGCGAGGGCGGCGGCTCCGGCGCGGGGCTGGGCGGCGGCCGCGGGGTCGGCGGGGCAGCGGCGGGACGACGGCGGCGGCGGCGGCGGCGGCGGCGGCGGCGGCTCCGGGGCCGATCGGAGCGGCGCCGCGCGGGCCGGACGCGCTGATAACCGCGGGGGCCCCCGAGCGGCGCGCGCGCTGATTGGCTGCGGGCGCCCGCGGCCCGGCCATTGGCCAGCGCCCCGCCCGTCTGCGCGCCCCCGCCGGCCGCGCACTCCATGAAGGGCCCATTAGCGCGGCAGGTGCCTCCCCGGCTGTAAATTTGCCCCCTGATTTATCTCCCCCGGGACGAAATAAATCCCGTTGGATGGGAGTTTAGTTAGGCAAAGGTTTTAATGGGGAATCGGGAAAAAATACGAGAACATATTTTATCGCTCGAAAGAATGCAGATTTGAGGATCCGCTCGGCACGTTCTGTGCGTCCCGTTCGGCGAAGAGCCCCCAGGTGTGCGGGCGCGGGGAGCCGGTTGGCACCGTCGTGGGGACACGGCCAGAGCGCCGGCCCGGGCTCAGGTTTCGGGGAGCACCGCGAACAATCGGGGCGGGGGGGACGTTCCCTGTGACGCAGACGGGTGGAGGACGCTGGACCTCGTGGCCCGCGCGCCGAGGGGCCAGCGCGAATCTGCTCCGCTGGCGCGGTTGGCGAGACCCGCCGGGGGCCCCAAGCGAGGTGGCCGGCCTCGCGCGCTGCCAGGCGGGCAGTTCCCTGTCCCCTCCCAGCCCGCGGCACTGCCCTCTGCAGGGTTGGGGCGCGCGGACGGTTCGGGCCTCCCGGCCCCGCGTTTCCCGGAAGGCCACCTCAGCCTCGAACTCCCTCCCGGACCCCACGACCGAGCCCACGTGCCGCTGCTGTCTCGTGGAGAAGAGCGACGTGGCCAGCTCAGAGCCCCGAACCCAGGGCGCGTGGGCCACGGTCGGGGCCTTGCCCTGTGTGCGCTCCCGAGGCGCAGCGGGCAGTAGCGCCGCCTTCACGGGACACGCGGGGCCCAAGCCGTCCCCCCTGCTACGAAAAGCCCCCCCGCCCACGGCCCCGCTGGGGGGATTCAGGGAGATCGCTGCGGACTCCGCGCCTGCGAGGAGCAGGCGCTGAGTAAGACGCTGGCCGTTGTCGCCTCTAGTCTCTTGGGCGGCGTCACACTGATTCGTAAGTGGCGGCCGCTACTGTTACTCGCTGCCTGCTGGGAGCCGTGACCCCAGCGTGGGCGAACGGACCGCCTGTCTCGGGCCTGGTGCGGTTCCGTTAGCAACGACTTTCCCGTTTCCCCCGGGCCGCCAGGGTTTGGATGGTGCGAGTGGAGGCGACCCTCCCGGCTCTGTGCGGGGACCCAGCGTCCCCTCGCACGGCGACCTTCGGGGGTCCATTTTCGTTTTGTGCCGTTAGCGGCGGGGTCTTGGCGCCGCGAGCCCCTACGCCAGATCGCGGCTGGAAAGCCACTGGCCGGCTGGGCTGCGCGGGCCTGAGGGCTGGGGGTCGCCCCTGCGTCCCGTGCGCGCGCGCCGTGCTGCCCAGGAGAGGCTGCGGCACGTGCGGGGCCCTCAGCTCCGTGTGCGGCGCAGCCCCGCGCGCACGGGGGTTCCTGCCTCCCCGCTTCCTGGGCCAGGGCTGCACTCGCCCGATCCGGGTGACCTGCCCCAGCGGGGCCCGGCCCCCAGGACACCCGCCCCGGCCTCGCTTGCAACACACCCCACGTCCCCGGGGCAAACAGCCGCGTGTGCGCCCTGAGAGCCTGGCCGCGGGGGCACTCTGCCCGCAGGATGGGGCCCCAGAGGCCGAGGCACCGCCGCCCAGGCTGGGACTCCGGGGGGGGGGGGGGGGGGGGGAGGGCCGCGGGGGCGGGGGGAGGAGGAGACCGGGTGGGCGGGGCCTTGCGCGGGGCGGGGTCACTCCCTCCTCCGGACACGCCCTTTGCTCTTCGGGACCCGACGGTGGGCGGTGGCGGCCAGAAGGGCCTCTGGGGCGCGCCCGACGGGACCACAGGGGCGCGCAGTCCTTCCGAACGGTGCGGGCGGCCCTGGCTCGGAGGCAGGAGGACCCGCCAAGCTCCCGGCGCCGCGCTTTGGGCGAGAGCCTCCCGGACGTCTTTCACCGCGGAGGAAGCAGATCCCGAGTCGCTGTCCTGCGCCCCAGCGACCCCGGGTCTGTCCACGTCGCCCGGCCCTCCCTGCGCTGCGGCTGGGGTGTCCACTGGCCTCGGCGCGCGCGTCTCCCCGGGGAGCCGGTGGCCGCGGTGCGGGACCAGAGCGCGGGGCGAGGGCCGCGCGTCTACCCGGCGCTCCGGGGTTCCCAAGGCCGCGCCCCGGACGGTCCCCAGCCTCCTGGAGGCCGCTCCTCGGGCCCCCCTCCCCCGGTGCCCGGGTCCCGCGGGTGAAGGCCTGTGGACTTCGGCGTCCTCCCCGCCCGCCGTCTCTGGCCTGCGCCCCCGCCGCCCCCTCCCCGGGGCTCCCACCCGCACCCCGTTCGGCGCCCCCTGGCGCAGCCCCTCCTCCGGCGAAGGTGGCCTGCGGGGAAGCAGCGCCTCTGGGCTCCCAGCTTCGGGCGGACCTCCGCCGCCTGAGCCGAGAGGTTCGAGAATGCCATCTCCTGGTCTTGAAGAAAACGTCCTACAAAGGAGCGCTTTTCGGGGCGAACTTACACGTTGTCGGGAAGCGCAGAGCGCGCTACTTGGCACAGACCCTCATGCGTTCGGTCGTATTTATTCGGCACCTACTACGTGCCGGGCGCGCCCGGGAACGCAGCGCGCTCCACGACCCCTCGCGCACTGGCAGGTGCGGGTGGGTAACGAACGATTAACAGGGGGCTTGGGGAGTGTCTGCCCGACGGACCGGCTCGCTGGGGGAGGCGGGTCGGGAGGGTGGGCCCCTGCGGAGGGCGGGCCGGGGTCAGGTCCTCGCAGCCGGCTCCTTGGGCGGAGGCGGGAGGGGAGGCGGGCCCAGGAATGGAGCTTGGATTCAGGAGCCATCGAGTCCTCGGAGACGTTATCAACGAAGCGGTCCTCCGTCTGTGCTCCGCTCGTCGTGGTCGCTGAGCTGCGGCCCGCCGGGACCATGGCCACTCTGGGGGCCACCCCTGCAAAGGGCCCTTGCTTCGCGCTCATGATCCTCAAACCCTCGCACGACGAGGCCTCACGGGGGTCCGACTCAGGAGTTGCTGAGCTAACCCAGGGGTCCGCGAGCCTAAGAAGACCACGGAGGTGCCCGGATGTAACCCCTGCAGCGTCCGGGTCACAGAGCGAGGGAAGCGGTGCGGGAGCCCAGACCCACGCGGTTGGGCCGCTCAGAGGAGGCCGACCTTTGCCACAGGAGGAGGGGCAGGAGCAAGTCCCACCCTCCTCAGCAAACACCCCTGGGGCCCCACGCAGAGCCCCCGAGCTCCCCGAGCCTCTAGTGGCCTCACCCTGCGTGCGGGAGCTGAGGGTGACCCCACCCCCACCCTTGCCAGAGGAGGCCTCCCCCGGCCCACCCCTTCCACCTCCCCACCCCTTCCCCCCTGCCCCCACTTGCACTGCTCTGCGGCCTGCACGCTAAGGCCTGGGCCGCTCCCCAGTGAGTATCAAGCCCCCTCCGGGTAGCAGCACCTGCCGAGTGGTCATCTCTGAGCCTGTCACCTTGTCAGCACCCAGGTCAGCGGAGACTCCACGCTCAGGTGCCTCGGGGCTGAGTAAATACTATGGAATGGAATGGGCCAACATCCGGCCCCACCTGCGGGGGGGGGGGGTGTTCCAGAGCCCCTGGCGGGGTGGGGGAGGGGTTCTGTGCTCCCCCAGGGTTCAGTAGGCACCTGGTCCCGGCCGCATGAATGCTCCCATCCTCCGCAGATCCTCTGCTCCCTGTGCCGAAGCTCCTCCCCCAGCGTGGGGACCCCCCCACCAGGCCCCTCCCACATTGCCCCTCCCGCCACCCCAGCTCCGCTCCCCTAACTCCAGCACCTTTGTTCCTTCAAAGTTATTTATTTGGTAAATGTAATGGCCGTAGAGCGTCACCCTCGTGTCCCTAACAGCCTGGCTGCAGCCTTCACTTCCCTTCTCCGGAGCCTGCACGGATCGGCTCCACCCCCTGCCCTGGGTCTGCTGGAGTCGCTGTCTTGCTGGGGACCTTTGCACACACACCCGTCTCCCAGAACAAGTGTGTGTGGGGGGGAGGGTGGGTGCCCTCTACATGGGTTCTGTGCAGGCTGTGACGACTTCTGACCCGGCCACACAACTGTGGGTCATCTCTGCTTGGGAGACACATGTCCACAGGCCCCTCTTGGCTGCTGCAGGTGCCCACAGGCAGACGTGCCCGCGACCTCTGCTGATGCACAGCCAGTGTCTATCATTAGCTTCTGGAGAAAGCCTCTCAAGAGACTGGCACCTCCCACCTCCTTGGCCAGAGGGCCAAGACTCACTTGTGGCTACCTGACCTCTCCAGTCAGGATGGCCCCTCCCGGCGCAGGCGCTCTGGGCTCTGGTCTGCCTCCTCTGCTTCCAGGGTCCTTCCCTTGGGACTCACGCTCTCCATGGAGACATCCCACAGGCACCAGCCCACCGGTGGCTGCAAAGAGCTTGAATAAACAGCTCCCCTGCAGAGAGGCAGCTCGGCCCAGAGCCCAGGAGGGGTGGTCCCCCCTGCAAGAGACCTGAGCCTTTAGGCCCGCCTCCCCGCTTTGTTTGGGGTCCTGCTTCTGAGATGCGCCTGGCTCTCCTGGAGACCTGTGGCCACCGTCCCCTGCAGCCATATCCGAGCTGGGTCAGCCGAGGCCCCAGCGCCCTCTACGGGCCCAGTGAGCAGGACCGCCATTGAGGAGGGCCCCGCTGGGACGTGCCGCCCCCCTCCAGTGCCCCGTAGAAACGGGACCGGGCGAGGGGGGCTCTGCAAAGCTGCCTGAATCACAGCCACAAGGGGGCCCCCCAGCAGGGGCCGACCCACCGCCACAGGACCACAGAGGCCGGTCTCAGGGCGATCGCCACACGGTGTCTCAGAAGCCCTCTACTGGGGTCCTAAGAATCTTGTCTCCTTCAGGAAAGGACAAAGAGAGGCGGCCGTAAATCACAGCTCCAGTGCTCGTTCCCCAGGGCCGCGCGGGCCCCAGATGTGCAATCGCTGGTAATGAGCTCTCCCCCGGGGGCTGCTCTCCTGGGGGTGTCTGACCGCGTGCCAAACGCACTAATTGAGCACCGCGTAAAAGATTTGTGTTAGGGCCTCTGCTCGGCTGCCGTGGCCACGCTCCCAGGATGGGACGGGACCAGCCCCGGCCAGGTGGAGGCTTCCGGAAGGGCTCTTGGCTACACTCCAGCCTGGCCCCGGCCCCTTCTGTGGGGCTTCCCGGCGGGTGAGGGTCCAGCGGTGCCACGGCAGCACCAGCCCCGGGATGGGTGGCCTCCACGGGCCCCTCGGGCGCCCCTTCCTGGCGATGTGTGTCCGGCGGTCTTGGCCACGTGGGAGGGGGCTGACCCCATCGTGGGCTGTCTCTGCCCCACCCTGCGTGCGGGGCCTGGGCTCCCCGGCTTGAACGTCTCTGTCCATCGCAGGCCTGTTGTTGGGGTGGAAGCAGATGACACGCTAAGTGACAACTGTGTGCGGCAGTTATTCACACGGTGACCGAGGCGCTCCTGCTAAGGCCTCGTCAGCGCATTGCTGCGTCCCAGCAGCGTCCCAGCAGACAGGAGGTTGGGAGGGAGCCGGGGGCCACCCAGGGCCAGGTGAGGAGGGGCCCGAGTCCAGCAGAGGAAGGAGCTATTATGAGGGCAGATTTGCATTTTAAGGGTCACTGAGCACCAGCGGGTGGGGCCCGGACCCCGGCCAGAGGCTGGCGTGAGGCAAGAGCCACGGGGCCCTGTCCCCACTCCCCCCGCGGTTGGGGCGCTCAGGGGCCTCTGTCTCGGGAAAGCCTCTCCGGTTGGTGCCTCACGTAAGAGACAGTATTTGCTCCAGCCTGGGCACCCTGCCCTGGGTCCTGTGAGTGGGGAACATCCAGGCCGTGGAGAATAGGCCCCCTGATGCTGGGGGGGGGGTCTGCACGTGAGGCAATGCGCCCCCCACACTCCCTGCAATGCGTGAGGGTCTTGTGCTCCAGGCGCAAGGCTGCCTGCTGCCCGGCTTGGCCTCTGTGGGCAGTGGGCTCAGTGGGCCTGGGGAGGGGAGTGAGCTGGGCCCAGCGCTCGGCTCTGGCACGTGAGCCCCAGCCCCCCCCCCCCCACCGGTGCTGATTCATATAAGGAAGGAGATTCCCCCCCCCCCCCAGAGCCCTCCCACCCGAGCCCCGGGGCTCGCCTTGCTTCTCTGGGGAGGACTGTACCTGCCTCTTGATTATTCAGCTGCCACATGACCGCCGTGGCCCAAGGGAAGGTGTGCGGAGGGGACACTTGCTGGCCTGAGCAGGAAATTTCAGAGCCCCATGTGTCCGCCAGTTTTCCGGCTCTCTCCCTCTGCACAGAGGCATGTCTCGGACCAGCTCCAGGCGAGAAGACCCAAGGAGCAGGGCAGGCTAGCCGGGGAAATCGACCACTGGGCTTTGGTGGGGGGAGATGTTTGTTATCTGGCACCACTGACAAAGGCTGGCTGGTGCGTGACAGTAACAAAGGGGCTCTTCCCAAATCCCCATGGAAGAGGACGATCCATGTTCTGAGGCCTCTAGTTGTGACCGACAATTGGGTGACACTGGAGGGTCCTTGTGACTTCCTCACTGCCGCTTTCCCCGGACACTTGAGACAGCTGACACCTGTCCCTGCCCTCCAGTGGTGGGCACGGTGTGACGGGAAAGGACACCGGGGCAGCTCACCCAGGGTGCTGGGGACAAGTAGGGGCCCGGGGAAATCCTGGAGGCTCCCTGAGAGGGTAACATGGAGCTGAGCCTCCGGGAAGGTAGGAATTTCAGGGGGTTGGTCTCTGCTGCTCCCAAGGAAAGACTCCACAGACCCAGGAAAGGGGACCAAACACGGGCAGTGCCCGGTACCCTGGCATTTCCCGCACCGTAGAGGACCCAGGAGCCCCTGACGGACGAGTGGGTGGGGGTCTGGCGACCTCTCCAGCTGCCCAGGACTCCGAGGCCAGGGCGGAGAGAGCATGTTCACCAGAGGAGGTTTGGACCAACCCACGGAGGCCAACTGCCTCACCGCCGCCTGGGCCGGAAGGCAGAAAGCCAGGCATCCGTGGGGGTGGCGGGTCACCCGGAGGCTGCCCTCCACAGCTGGGCCGGGCAAGTCCAGGAGCGGGTGCTGCCACCCGGTGATGGTCCTTGAAGGTGCTTAAGGCCCCAAAGTAAGACAAACAGAACGCGGATGGAAAGGCCAAGGCGGTGCGCGTGGGGCCGGGCGGCTGCTTCAGCCTCAGGGCAGGCTGGTGGGGGCAGGGCGGGGGGGACCTCTGTACGCCTGCCTGAGTGCCCCAAGCCGTGCTCCCCGAGTGACAGGTTCCTGGATCCAGATTTCACGTCCGCTCAAGGGAGGGCCCATCTGGAGGCCACAGGCGGCCTGGGGGCATCCGAGTGAATAGGGCCCAAGGGGAGGGGTGGGAACAGGCCCCCCCTGCTCCTAGACGCTGCCCTGCGTGGTCGCTGAGATCTTCCTCGGCGGACCCCTCCCTCGCCCACAGGCAAGAAGACGGTCTCCACACCGCCCGGGGTCTGGGCTCGAGGGCTCCAGCAGCCGTAGATAGAGGCTGACCCGCCGCAGGGTCTGGGATGAGGCTTCTGCCCTCAGGGGTGCCCTTGCTGACCCTGGGTCAGCGGCCTTGACCTCTTTGGTGATTGGTTGTCAGGGAAGGTGGGCGCCCCCCCCCCCGGGCAAAACCTCTGAGGCCCCCTCGGTTACCCCTCGGGTCTTGGACCTGGCGGGAAGCCCGTGGCCGGCTGCACCGTTGTCCCACAGCATGTCCTTTGTGTTTTGCCCCCTTTCTCCCGTGTCCCCTGCTCCTTACCCTCCGTCATCCCTTCTACCTGTAGTCTCGCTTCCGGGCGTGGAGGGTGGGGGCCAGGAGCCGTCTCCCCGCGAAGTCCCGGGAGGTCCAGGTGAAGGGGGCGGGCGTGTCCCTGACAAACATGTGATTGGCGTGTGACACGCAGACAGGCAGTAGGAATCGCGAGCCAGACGGTCGGACCGTCGCATCTGTAGGGCTCCGCCCGAGACAGAGCCGCGCTTGGTGGTGGGGGCTGCTGGCCGTTCCGAAGGCGCACGCGCACCGCAATCCTTGGCAGGGACAGAAGCGCGTGAAGAGGCAGAAGGCAACCCGATTGTGCTCGTGAGCTCCCATTCGGCCCCACGTGGGGACGGGCACAAGACACCAGCGGCGTCACCAGAGCTGGCACACCGCACACACCCACAGCGCGTGGGTGTGTGTGACAAAGAAGGTGTCCCCAGCAGTGTAACGAGGGGAAGACCCTGCCGTGAGAGCCTACCTGGCGTGAAGCCGACCTGAAAAAGGCGAATCTTGTTTCATAAATTAATGCCGTTTCATCGTGGAACATGTGAACATGCTCTTTCCAGAGAAGAAACCTGGAAGGACCCATGGGCCCCAAACCCTCCTCTGGGGAGGGAAGGGGGTCCAGTGCCCCTCTTCCTTCTCGTATTCCCCGGTGTGTTTTGGCTTCTTTTCCCAGGAGCGTGTGCCGCTTTCGCTGTAAAATCCCCCGAAATCGCACCGGGTACGAGTGTAGGCCAGGCGGCCGTCGTGTCTGGGCTGACCGAGGCGCTGGGATTGCCGCTTGCCCTCAGCGACCAGCTTCTCTGGGGTCAGGCAAGTTCCGAACGACCTGGCCTGTGTGTGCGGGGCAGGTCCCCCACGTGAGCCAGGGTAGAGAAGAATCCCGGAGAAGAGTCTGGGGCGGTCGTGAAGTCACGAACTCGCAGAGGCCTTGGCGGGTCAGGCCCTGCCCTGGGAGCTGGCGGAGGGGAGAGGTCACCCAGGTGGTTCTGACCCGAGCCGGGTGCCCGTGACACCTCGGTCCTCTGAGTAAGTCGGCGACGTGGCAGGACAGACCCTCTGACTTGGCTCCTAACACGGGAAGAAGGAACCCGCTGGGCCACACAGCTGCCGCTTCTCTGCGGTGTTTGGTTCCACTCTTGGCTGCAGTTCCCATTAGTTTCTGGGTTTGCTGAGCACAGGGCCCAAGATCCACCCTGGCCACTCCCAGGACGTGTGTCCCGAGGCCCCTCCAGGGCTGGTCAGGGCTGATCAGGAAAAGCACACACTTACTTTCTGGGCGGGGTTGTGCCCATGGACACACAGTGCTGAGTGAGGTCCCACCAGAGGGGAGGGGGGCAGGGGGAGTCAGGGGGAGGCAGAGAGAGAGAAGGGGGGCAGGGGGAGGCAGGGAGAGGGAAGGGGGGCAGGGGGAGGCAGGGAGAGGGGAGGGGGGCAGGGGGAGGCAGGGAGAGGGGAGGGGGACAGGGGGAGGTAGGGAGGGGGGAGGGGGCAAGGGGAGGCAGGGAGAGGGAAGGGGGGCAGAGGGAGGCAGAGAGAGGGAAGGGGGCAGGGGGAGGCAGGGAGAGGGAAGGGGGCAGGGGGAGGCAGGGAGAGGGGAGGGGGACAGGGGGAGGCAGAGAGAGGGGAGGGGGCAGGGGGAGGCAGGGAGAGGGAAGGGGGGCAGGGGGAGGCAGGGAGAGGGGAGGGGGACAGGGGGAGGCAGAGAGAGGGGAGGGGGGCAGGGGGAGGTAGGGAGGGGGGCAGGGGGAGGTTGGGAGGGGGCAGGGGGAGGCAGGGGGAGCAGAGAGAGGGAAGGGGGCAGGGGGAGGCAGGGAGAGGGAAGGGGGGCAGGGGGAGGCAGGGAGAGGGGAGGGGGACAGGGGGAGGCAGAGAGAGGGGAGGGGGGCAGGGGGAGGTAGGGAGGGGGCAGGGGGAGGCAGGGGAAGCAGAGAGAGGGGAGAGGGGCAGGGGGAGGCAGAGGGAGGCAGAGAGGAGAGGGGGCAGGGGGAGGTAGGGAGAGGGGAAGGAGGCAGGGGGAGCAGAGAGAGGGGAGGGGGGCAGGAGGAGGTAGGGAAAGGGCAGGAGGAAGCAGGGGGAGCAGAGAGAGGGGAGGGGGGCAGGGGGAGGCAGGGAGGGGGGAGAGGGGAGGAGGGCCGGAGATGCAGGGAGAGGGGGAGGGGGAGGGAGGAGAGGGGAGGAGGGCAGGGGGAGGCAGGGAGAGGGGAAGGGGGAGGGGGAAGCAGGAGAGGGGATGTCCCCCCAGGGCTCCTGCAGCCCAGGCCCAGTCCTGTCAACTAGCAGATGTTGGGTGCGGCTTGCGGGGTGTGGGGTGTCGGGTGTGGTTTTTGGGGTGTCGGGTGCGGGGTGTGGGGTGTGGGGCGCAGGCAAACCCTCAGCGGCTAATCGTACCCCTTGCTGGACCGTGTTTAAAGCAGCTGGATGTGCGAACACTGAGTTTGGTGCCATTGGGTTTCTGAGCCAACAGGCTGGCTGGTCGGAAGAAGGCAACACTTAGGGGGCGCCGGGCACTGTCCTGTTCGGCTCGCGCACGGACAGAATCGGGCACCTGCCAGACCCGGGGCCAGCCCCGCTCAGGCTGCTGACCTGTCCCGGGCAGGAGTCACGTCCCCACGCCCCACGCTCAGGCCACCTGTGACCGAGCAGAGGCGGGGGTCGTGCCTCCAAAACCGTGCGCTTCACCTGGGGCATCAGAGGCTAAACCAAATCGACGTGGAAACCGCCGCGTCGCCTGAGCACGGCCAGCGGCGCGTCACCTGAGCGAGACCTGGTCCCCACACGACAAAGCCTGGGACGTCTCCCGGCTGAGCTGCTCTGAGAGGATGGCCGTCCTGCCCGGGACTGCCCTGTGCATCTCCGCGGTCGCGTCTGCGTCTGGCCCGGACGGGTCACTCTGGAGGTGCCCTGCGGGGCTGCCTGGGAGTCACGGGGAGCCCCCACCTCCGCCCCCACCCAGCCCAGGCCCCATGAGCCTCAGCCAGCAGGTTCCAGTTCTGCTGTTCGTTCTGACCACGCAGCCGTGTCCACGCTGGGGCAGTGGCTCGGGACCCCAGGGTTTAACTGTGCAGCCTGACCCCGAATGACTTCTGCAGGGTGGCAGGTGACAGCCACTGGGTTCGTGACGGGTGGCGGCCGGTGGGGACAGAACCCAGAACAGGCCTCTTCCTGTCTGGCTCATGCCTTTCCCAAGGGAAACGCAGGGACGCGGAACAGTCGAACCCCGAGCGGGAGAGGTCGCCGGCAGGGCTCAGGGGGACAATTACTCCAGATTACGCCTCTTGGGAATTTTTTAAGAAGAACGAAGACGGGGGTTCCCACCGTTCTCGCAAGAGTGGGGGCAGCACAGAGTGCATCCTGGGAGTTCAGGGAAATCCTCAAACCGCTCAGGGCCTCTCGGGGATTCTCCCACGAGGGACGCGAGGTTACCTCCGAGCGTGTCCTGATGAGACCCGGCCGCCCCGGCCACCCCTGACCTTCTCGTCCGGGCCCCCGGCTTCCACGAGAGCCGATGGCAGGTCCCGTGTGATAAATATACTCCCAGACCAAACTGCCTGATACACCTTGTCTGCCTCTGGGGGAAATTAAACAGACTATAAGGTCTATTAAAATTTTATTGGTGTGAGATCTTTTTCCAATTGCCTTTTAGAAAGAATATTGATCTGTTAACCACTTACATACCCACAGGAGTAATTTGAAGAAGTTAAAAAAGAAACCAAACGCTACTCCTTGTGCCGTGAACGTGTTGGCTCTGTGACGTCTTTTTCCGGCTAAATCACCTCAGAAGACAGTGTCCCTGTGATCTGGAGTCACGGCCTCGGGTGCTAGGCCTCAAGCAAAAAAGACAAGACCTACTTTGAACAAAAGTGTGCAGTCTCCGTGTGTGCACTTACGGGAATGTCACACGGTGTCTTGATCAAGACGACTCCTTAGATTATACCTGTTGAATAATTTGGGTTTAAAATACTCATCCACGGCCGGGTAAACAGTGCCAACACAGTCATCCTGCTTCACTGTCCCAGGGCACAGATGGACAGGTGGCGGCCAGAGCTGTTGAACCCTCCGGGGCTGAGGGCCGTGCGGTGCACGCAGGAGAGGGGGAGTCCGAGCACCGTTACGGGGAGAAGGCCCCAGCCCAAGGCCCGAGTGCGGGACACATCAGTGCCCTCGCCTGGGTGGGCTGGATCCGTACCTGGGCCTGTGAGGCCCACGTTTTGTGTGTATACGTACTGAAGGGCTGTTTCTGTAAACATGGGTTTGAGTGGGGCTCCTGGGGCCCCTCGAGGGGCCATTTGGGGGCGGTAGGGAAGGGGTGAGGGTGAAAGGACTCTGTCCCCGCACGCGGCTCAGTCCTCAGAGTCGGGGCTGCAGGCTCACGATCCTCAGGCCTGCCCTTTTCGTACGCTTGCAGGCACCAGCCTCCCTGGGCATTTGGGGCAAGTGGCCTGGGAATACATGGGGGAGGGCGGGAGGGGGTGCTCAGGTGGGGCTCCCAGAAGCCTCCAGGCTTACCTGGGCCCCAGGGCCGCCCGGGCTGCACTGCCCAGGCCGGGTCACATCTCGGTCATCCTGGAGACCTTGAGGAGGGATCAGCCCTCCCTGCCCCATGGAATGGACCCAGAGGCTGGGGTCCACAGCCCCGTCTCCCCCCAAGACGAGGGAGCGGACCCAGGGGTGGCATGGGACTCTCCAGCTGGGGCTCCGAGTGGGAGTCTCAGCCCCAGGGGCAGCCCCGTGAACGATGCCCTGGGCCTGACCACTTTGGGGTGGGGGTGGGGGGAAGGTCGAACCCTCTTCTGCCTCCCCCGGGCCTCCTCCCCTCCCCAGCCCATATGTGCCTCTTTCTGTTTGGGCTTCCAGCCCCTGACCCTGTGGTTTTTCAGCAAGCCAGCCTCCAACCTCTGCTCCTGGGTCAAGAGGAAGGCAGGTGCCAGGGACCCAGAGCCCCTGGGCTATTGCACCTGCTACCATGGAGGCCGGGCCGGGGAGAACGGCAGGTGGCCGGCTCTGCGTCCTGCAGCCAGGAGCGTGCAGGGCCCAGGCCAGTCGGCGTGGGATCCGCTGCCCCTCCCACCCACCTGGCCCGAGCCCCCCTCACCTGGCAGTCCTGCGGCATCTGCTTGGTCGCTCGGTGGCCCCTGAGCCCGCGGGCACCATCCCTGAGCCCCGTGCTCCTCCCGGCCCCCCGTGAGCCAGTTCCGTGCTCAACTGGCCCCCCCAGGCCTGCCGTTTGGAGAGGTGGGTCTGACTCCATGCGGTTTGGATCCAGAACCTGGCGTTTTGACCATGATGACAGACGAAAGTCACATGTGATGCCAGAAAACTGTGTAAAATGTTGGCGGGACAAAACCCATCACGGTAAGACAGACCCCACAGCGAATGGACAGCTGGGAAGGATGTTTCGGTGTCTGCGACAGAAAAGATTAGTGTCCGTATGGGAGAGAACCAGGCGCTAATAGCAGAAAGGGAAGCCGATGGGCCCAGTAGAGGGACAAATCACGAACAGGAAATCCAACCGGGCATGGGACACATTGCCTCCTGGGTGGAGAAAATCCCACTTGCAAGCCGGGAGCTGCTCCCCGACCTCGGCCGGCCTCCCCCGCGGACCCTCATCTCAAACTGGAGGCTCCCCGGGGAGCCTCTGGCTCAGCCGATGGCCCTTGGTCCCCTAGCGCCCGGGGCCGGGCGTCCCCATCGCCTCCCGTGTCCCCGGCCCAGGCAAGGGGGAGGGCCTGGGGGACCCCGGATCTCAGGCCACCTGGCTGAGGGCAGCCGCCTCCATCTGAACACCGTCTCCCGCCTCTTGTCACAAAGAATTAAACTCTGTAATAAGAAAATGTCCCCTGTAATTTGGCCCATCGGCTTCATCCCGGCCATTAGCCAAGCGCACGGGGGTATTAATCTAGTCATCTCCTTCTGGTCTCAATGAATTGTGATAAAAATGTCAAACAATTAGATTATACTGGCCAACAGCGCGGAGTGATTGAGCGGCGAGGCAGGGCGCGTCCCTTGAATCACCCTGACGATGGCAGCCGTGCGGGGCGATAAATCCGCCTTCACGGCGGGCACCAGTGTCAGCAGCATGGGGCAGGAAACCAAGGCTGGGGGCCCGGGTGCCGGGGGCGGGGGGGCGGGACAAGGGGTGACGAGGAGGGGCGACGCTCAGGGAGGCGGGAGCAGGTCCTCCCAGGGTCTGCAGGCCCCCTGAGGTCCAGGCCTGCAGCCTCGCGGGGGCCCGTGCCCGTGGAGGCCGGGCCCAGAGCCGGGCGCGGGCGGCAGGGCGGGTGGACCCACGACAGGCCTGCCCTTCCCCAGAATGGCACTGTGGCCTCTTCCTCTGTGTGAGGGTGAGGACACGTTGAAAATTGATTTCTGTTGGAAATGGGATAATTAAACTGGTTGTTTCTATCTCCATCGTCGTCGTCATAAAATGAGGGGACAGCAGGGTTGCCCGTGGTGTGAAGTAATATTGTCCGTCTTAATGCAAGGGAGCGTTAATTGAATACAAATGGCCTTCCCTGAAGCTGCTCAGTTATATTTCAGAGATATGGGATGATGATGCCAGTTAATCATTTTTACAAGATACAAAATTACTGGCTCCTCTGGGAAGATCATTAAGAAAAACAATTGTTCACAGCAATTGAAAATAGAGTTTTAATTATTTAATACAGAAATTAAACTATTGGAGACCGGTGCTGGATGAGGGAGCTTAATAGACATTGACGCACAAGGGTCTGCGAACGTCTTAGCTTTATTAACCCGCCTAATTTCTTCGTCCACATCCACCTGGGGGGCCCGCCTCGGCCGTGACTGTGAATTTCCTGCTTGCCGAGGAGGGCCGGCCCGGTGCCCGAGGCCCTGGCAGACGGGTGCCCGCCGGGACCACAGACTTCCCATCCCGGGAGGACTGGCTGGCAGCCGCAGGGAGGGACCCAGGAGCCCAGAGCACCGGCCAGGATGGCTGGAGGCCGGGGAGGCGGTGGGCGCTGAGACGAGTGGGGCCCGTGGCGCCACATCACAGAGGATGGACCTCGGCTGTGCCTGGGTGACGCTGTTCCGTGGGGATGAGGTTGACACAGGTCCCGGGGCCGCGGGACCCACCTTACAGGTGGCACGGATGCGAGCCCCGCGGGGGTCCTGGCCGGGGCGAGGTGCCGACCCCGGCCGACCCGGGCCCCGGGCCCACGTCCGCGGTGAGGTGGGAGCCCCACGCTGCCCTGGCCCATCTGCGGGGACCCCCCTCCGTGCCCAGAGGCCCCCCTGTCCGGCCGTGCTGGGTCTCCTGTGTTGGCAAGCGGCCCGTTGGAGGGCGGAGATGCTTTAACGAGAATTCTGATTTCCACAACTTGAAATGGGGGGTCCTGCGTGGTGCTGAGGGAGAACACAGGAGACGGGCTGACCGCACGCCGGGAGCGGGCTGGAGAGACAACCAGCGGTCCGTCAGAACGTCGTGTGTGGGCTGTGAGTGCAAATTCCCTACAGTAGAACACATTGTTTAAAAAAAGTCCTTGTTTTGAAAAATGGAAATCACCATTTTCAAGACATAAATTAATAAATGGAACTTTTAAAAAGGCGACTGACAAGCCGAGAACATGTCAGAGTTTGCAAGGTGCTACAAGTGAGGGGCCCTGTCGCGGCCGGCCCGAGGCGGGGGGGGCGACACGCGGGTCTAAGGTCCAAGCCCTGGAGATGCACTTCCCAGAGGAGAAGACGGGGCTCGAGACGAGAGTGACCAGCTCAAGGTCAGACTCCCCTCTGGCCACCCCCCACCCCCCGCCCCGCGAGGGTCGCCCTGTGCAGGGAAGGCAGGGCCGGGGCGTGGGCAGAGCGGTCTCCTGGAGCCTCAGGGCCCTCGCGACATTCTGAACGCGCAGATCTGGTCCCACTTCCTGGGAGGGCTGTCCGGTTCCAATTACGTTCTGTCTTTTATCACCAATAAATTGCAAGTGATCCTTTTTCTCCTTATAGTTTTTAGGGTTACAGAAATTCCACCTTTGCAATTTTTTCATGCTTGAATATATTACGGAATGCCACTTGTGTTACAGAAGCTAATTGATAATGTGATTTGTTATGTTGCTGGGGCATAATTCAGAAAGTTATTTCGAAGCCTCCGATGCCCGGACCGGCGCTCACGTTCCATCTCGCTCACGGGAGCAGACACACCAGAAGGTAAAAAATGTGGTCCTGCACGGATGAAATATTTCCAGAGGCTTTTATTCTTGTTGTTTGGGTGCGTGCCAACATCTTTCTAGAAGGAAGCTCATATATCCAAGGCTGCCCTGATTTGAATTTATTCCCCGATCATTAGTTAGCTTCTTTTGTTAACTGGAAGAAGTATGTGTATGTGTTGGAGAAAAGGAAAAAAAAATTAAACAAAAGGAGGGGAATCACCACCTCTCGATGTTATCAAAGATGAGTTGGTTTTCAACTTTTTATGCTGAATGATGATGCGCAGGCAGTTGTGAACATAGTGTCGATGGCACCTTTCCCACCGCGTCCCCAGGGGTGGCTTCTGAAGCCGGAGACCAGACCCGCAGGCGCAGCACCGCGCACGGGCCGCGGACCGCGCTCCCTCTGGCCGGGTCGGCAGGTGCGGGAGCTCCTGTGTGTGCAGCTCTGTGCGGTGGTTTCTGGCGCACAGATCTCTGGCCGCTCCCGGACGCCCTCGTGCTCCCCCCAGGCACTGGTGTGCCTGTCCCGGGCAGCACCAGTCTGTCCTTCCGCTCTGCGGTTTTGTCACCTTGAGAACATTGCATAAATGGCATCTTCTGGTGTCTGACCTCGCTGGTAGGGGCTCCTGCACTCCGCGTGGTGCTTCTGAAGTCCCTGCAGGGGTCAGTGGTTCCCTCCTCATTTGAGCTCCACGGATAAATGCCCAGAGCCGGTCTAACCTTCACAGGCGAGGCACACTCGGGCGGTTTCGAGCGTTTGCTCTAATGGAGCAAAGCCGCTGTAAGCAGGCAGGTGCAGGTGTGTGCACGGCGTCTCGTGTCTCTGGGACGCGCCCTCGCGCTGACCGTATGCAGAGTTCCCGGGAAACGGTCGCCCTGAGGGGCTGCACCGTCCCACCTGCCCGCCCGTCTCCCTACACCTTCCCTAGCATTTGCTGTGGTCACTACTGTTTAGTTCAGCAGCCTTGGTCGGTGCACTGGGATACCTCGCGGTGGCCGTCTTCCGTGCTTTTCGCCTCGGTACTTGGCCTGTCCTAGGCCCCAACCCAGGAGGTCCCGGTGCTGACCCCCCTGGCCCAGAGCAGGGAGGCCGTGCTGCTGCGGGCGAAGGTTTGCCACCAGCGTCCAGGACTCGGGGTCGGGAGGATGTACAACCACCTGCCTGCCTCGCGTGCGCCAGGGGACAAACCCTCGAGCATTGTACCGTGTCTGTCTGCTTAGCTCCCGAGCCTCAGCCCAGATGGTGACCAGTGGTCACTTGGCCTGAGACCTGGCATCCTCTGGCCTTTGGGTGGCTGCCTCTGGCTCCCAGGTGGCCCCAGAGCCAGTGTTCAGAGGCCTGGAGAGGGCGTTCTCAGTGGCCCCCAGGGCCAGCGTGCCCGGGCCTTGCTGCCGGGCTCCTGGGGACAAAGACACTCTGTGGCCTGGCCTTGGCAGATGTCCGAGGGGCTGCTGGCCAGGACGCAGTGCCTGGGGAGATTTGACCCTCCCCCTCCGCCCCGCCTACGGACCCTCTACCGGGGTTGGCTTCGCCCCAGAGACACGTGGAGCTGGCTCTCCCTTACCCCTTGGCCGCAGCCTGGGAGACCCCTGGGACACGGGTCCTAGCCACTCAGCCTCCTGCCCGAAGCTCCCCGTGGGCCAGGACGGCACCGGTCTTCCTGCCACCCTCAACTCTGGCCGGGTGTCCAACCCTGGGACAGTGGCTTCTCCCGGGGCTGTCCTTGCGTGCGGTGCTGCCACGGGGGCGGGGGGGAGGGGGGGCTGGAAGTCCAGCTTTGGGGGAGGTGACGTGGCTGTGTGTCCCACGCTGGGGAACTCCAGCGCACATGTGGTTGCCCCACACAGAGCCTCCGGGTGCCTCCTGGGGGCCCGGCCTCAAGGGCACGTCCACGGGCACCTCCTGCCGGCCTCCTCCGGGCTTGACTTCTTTCGTTCATGCATTCACTCAGCAAATATTGGCTGGACCCCGCCACAGCATGGTGCCAGACCGAGCGCCCCCTCCAGGGACTCGAGCCAAGCTGCGTACCCGGGGTCACAGAAACCACACCACAGTGACTTAGTCGTTTTTACTAAAGCACATAAACTTCCAGGAGCCAGGGCGTGGCGGCCAGGGTGGGCATCTGGGACCGTGAGCCTCACCCCAGGGAGGCTGTCTTCCAAAGGGCCCGCCTGCTGCTGACACCCGTGGGACGTGGAGGCCACCCTTTGTCCCAGCCCCTAGGCCCGCGTCCAGGCGGCCCCCCCCACCACGGGACTATTGGGAACGCCCGGGGCAGGGGAGGGATCTGGGGGTCGGGCAGCTGCGGAGCCAGCCCCGATGCACCCCTCGCCCCACCCACCCTGCGGAGCCCCCAGAGGCATCCCCTCCCCTCCACGAGGGTCCGGTGCACGTGGTGGGGGGGGAACGGAGGCAGCCCCAGAGGCAGCCGGACCGGGAGGCCCTGGCGTGACCCTGCGCAGAACTGGGACTCGGGGACAAGGCCACTGGAGGAGGGGCGCCTACGGATAGGGTGGGGAGGGGTGGGCGGTAGGTCCTCAGAGGGGCCGTCGAGGTCCGTGTCCTCTGGAGTCACCCAATGGCCAGGTGTGGCAGCCCATACAGGACCGAGTTGAGGGCGACGGGGAGCCGCTCGGAGCCATGCAGCTGTGGCTGGAAGGACGGCAGCTGGTCCTTGGAAGCCCACGGAGACTCATCTGAGGACGGCACAGCTCACTGGGGGCAGGACGCCCGGGGCCCGAGAGAGGCTCACGCACGCGGGGGGCGGGGGTGCTCCCGACCCTGCCTCCAGACGTAGCCCTGAACACGGGCCCTGCCGCACGCCCACACCCGGGACACCGAGTGTCCCCACCCCCCGTCCCCTCCGCACCACCTCCCCACTCTGAGTGTGAGGCGTCCAGAAGCTTCCAGTAGCTCGGGGCCTCCTCCTGCCACCAGCTGGCCGCCACCACTAACTGGGGGCAGGGCGTGCATGACAATCACGGTGCTGTCCCTTCCTTTCACTGCCCATCAACGCGGGACCACGGAGCACGCAGGAGCCACGGCTTCCTCTCCTGCCGCCCCCAGCGCAAGTCAGGAGCTCCTCCACCACCGGCTCTTTCTAGACGCCATCGACCTTCGTGCACCTGCTGACGCCAGGCCCTCCCTCCCTCCTCCATCCATCGAAGCCGCGCTTATCGTTTGGCACTGTGTTCCGGGCACCGGGGACCACGTAACCCTTTGTGCTGTTTGTCTGAAGACTTCGTGGTAAGTCACCCTGGGATAAACCTCTCTTAGTTACGACAGACTGTTCCTTTAACGCGCTGCTCTGCTCGAGCTATGGCTGGTGTCGTACTTATTTTCAGCCCCAGCACCTTACGTGAAGGTGTGAAGGGGTGTCTGTCTGCTCTGAAGAACAAAGTCCCGGGGCCCCCGCTCCCAGGGAGCACACCTGGGCTTTCAGAACTTATGTGACTTGGACGGTTCTAAAGACAGACGGGCAGTTCTAACAGCCAGGGTGCCTCCCTTAAGGATTTAGGACGCCAGGCGTCCCTGAGGCTGCTGTCAGCCTGTGCAGAGACAGGAGGCAGACACCCTAGCCTGCGGGGCTGCGGGGCTGCGGGCAGGGACACGGGGCTGTGGAGCTGCAGGGACACTGGCAGAGACGAGGGGCGGGGACACAGGCCGGGAGGTGGCCCTGCACGGCAGAGGATGAGCGGGGATGTGGAACAGCTTCCGTTACCATGGTTGTTCGTGTCCCCAGCTCCCGTCTGCCGGAGGAGATGGGCGGCCCTCCCGATGGGCCTGCCAGCTGTCAACAGATCTAGGAAAGAAACATCCTCAGGCTGGCCAGGGACCCCGCCGGCAGGCTCCCGGGGAGGGGACGGCCGCGCCCACTCACTTTCCCACAGGACGCTGGCCCGCAGCGCATTGTCCTGCAGGAAGGTCGGCCACTGGTTTGCCAGGATGCTCCTGACCCCCACCAGACTCAGAAGGACGGCAGTCTCGACGGGCCTCTCCAGGGACAGCTGGGCCACACTGCGGGGACCAGGATCCAGTGTGACCGCCTGAACCGTCCCCAGTGCACAGCCCGAATAGCACCAAGTTGGGCATGTGTCCTTCGATGGACAGCTCTCCAAGTTCTTGGAAGAATCGAGAACGCATTCCCACCCCCCACCCTGCCCGCCTCGGCAGATTAAACGTCATCTAACAAGAAGCCTCCAGAGTGCTGCCAGATCCTTCCGGACCACTCCCAGCATGGCAGTGGAGCCAGGAGTCGCGGCATCCGTCGTGAGGCGGGGACCCTGCTGCGCCACCTCGGCGGCCCCCCCGGCCCTGTGGGGAGCCCTGAAGCCAGGGCACCCTCCCAGCCGCCGCCCTCTGTCCTCGGGGTCTGCGTTGGGGCTGCCCTCCCGCCTCCACAACGCCCCGGCCAGACTCTTCCAGGGAAGGGGTCGGGGCAGACTGCGGAGTCCCGGCTCCCTCGTGGGGCTCTGTCTTCCCCCCACGCCCCCCGGCCCCCACCACGAGCCCCCCAGTCAGGGATGTGGAGGCGGGGCTGCTGGCACGGGGCGGGGGCGGGGGGGGGGACATCGGGCACCTCTTGCTGTCCGAGTGCTCTGTGTGCCGCTGCATGCTCTCGTAGGACCTCGTCAGGTCCAGCAGGACCATCATCTGGCACCCTGCGGGACCCAGGAGGGCAGAGCTCAGCCGCCGCACGCCCAGGTGGAGGAGGCCAGTGGCCTCGCCCGGCTGGGGCTTGACGTCCACGGGCCCTCTTCCAAGGCCCCCCGGCCACCTGAGCCCGCGGGCACAGCATTTGCTTCGGGAACCCCACACCCTTCACAGGCTCCTGGTGCCAGCGGGCTGGGCTGGGCGGCAGGGGGGCTGGGAGGCACCCTCTGGGCCATGGCCTGGCCCCCTGCTCAGCAGAGGCTCTTGGCCACGGTCTTGCTGGGGGAAGGGGGGGCCGGGGGGGGTATTTGGACACACATGGCGAGAGTCGGTCACCCTGGCCCCGTGGGCCCATGAAACAGGTGCCAGTGCCTGAAGTGTGACACTTGGCTATGGATGTGCAGGGGGCCACACGGGACAGTGGTGGACTCCCCACTTGCTACGGCGGCCTGGCTGAGGGCGGTTCAGGGGGGCTGCCCCAGGGGCAGGCGGGACCTCCCATGCGTGAGGACAAGCCTTGGTCGGGAATGGGGCGGGGGGCACCAAGGGTGCCGTCGGCCCCACGCGCGCACGGTGACTTCGCACACCATCTCGTCTGAGAAGGCTTAGAGTTAAGCTTGAGAGGCCTTGTTTCTGCTGCCCTTTGGGGCGAGGACTCTGCCGGGTGACAGGCTTCTGGGATGGGGCGGTGTGTTGGCCTCACCCCCATCTCCAGGGGGCTGGGAAGGAGACAGGTACCAGGTGACCGTGTGCGGCAGAGGGGGGCGGTGTTCAGGTGCCCTGACCACGGGACGAGTGTCCACGTGCTGCCATCAGCGGGTCAGTTTGAGGGCATCTCCGAGGGGTCCTTGAAAAGGCTCTCCTAGCGACTGTGTAGGGCGGCCAGTCATCCAGCCACCCGCTGAGGAAAAGGCGACTCCAGGGCGAGCCAGACCACCACTCAGAAGCCCTCAGGGGACAGCCAGAGGGAACACAAGGCCCAGGGTGCCCACAGTTACACTAGAAGGAGTGGTGGGGGCGTGATCAGCATGTTCCGCGGAAATGCCCACCCCAGCCCTCCTGGACTCTGCAGGCACAGCCCCGGGGGATGACCCACCCAGGCCCTAACTCTGGCTGGGCCTGCCAGGTCCAGAACTCGGAACTGGCAGGAGGGGGGTGAGGGCAGGAGGGGCTTCCCCCACAGCTCTGCCATGCTTCTAGGGAGGCCCCAGCCCTCGGAGCCCTTCATCAGACAGTCGACGCCTGATGGAGACGCGGGGGCCTTGTTCCGTGTCTGTGCTGGTTCCTGTCGTCCTGGCAGACAGTCAGGCTTGGGGGCGCCGAGGGGCTGTCTCACCTTGTAGGTTCGTGGCAGCCAACCTTTCCACCACTATGTGGGACAGGAAGCTCTCCATCCCGTAGAAGAAGAAGCCACTGCAGCTGCCCAGGAGCTGCTCCCACTCAGCCTGGCTGTAAAGGGAAGGAGGGTGGCCCGGTGGATGGAGCCGGGCAGGCAGCAGGTATCCCAGGGCGTCCCAGGGGGTCCTGGCTGCGGCAGCCAGGACTGAATCTGTCCTGAGTCCTTAGGGCTGCAGCTGCGGGCAGGAGAAACTCTCGGGACTTGTTTCTAAAGCAAAGCCCGTCCTGTGCTCCTTGCTCCCTGTCCCACCCCTCCGCTCAGGCAGAACTAATGTCCACCCTGCTGGTGCCCCCTGTTGCCCTCAACCCTGGGTTCTACCCATGTGGTTCTCCTGAGAAGCTACATCCCGTCCCTGGAATGAACCCTCCTTTCACTGTGCAGCGGCTCTGGAAAGTGCTGGAAGGACACTTCCCTAATGGCCAACCTCTCCCAGGTCTCTGAGAGGACCCCAGGTGAGCATCCCTGTTCCCAGCCAGCGCTCTGCACCACTCCAGGAGGCCCCGCCCCCCCCCCCACGCCTCCCCACAGGCCGTGCCCACTAAGGCCTTTGCGCATCTGCCGGAGGACCCGCCCCAGCAGGCCCCAGGGCACAATCCCACTGCAGCCCCGCCCCTCCCCCCGCAGGCCCCGCCCACCCACAGCCCCACCCAGCACCCCCTCCCCCTGCCCCCAGCAGGTTCTCCCCTGCCTTCCCTCAACCAAGTGCCAGAGCCTGGGGCACACCCTGCACCTTGGGCAGAAGTACACCCTTGGGTGCCAGGTCCTCATCTGTAAAGTGGGACAAAGACAATGACCCCCCCCACCCCCCCCGCCATCCAGGCACCTTGAGGACCAGGAGCCCACTGCGTGATGACCAAAGGCTGGACCACAGGAGCCTCTGGGGGTGGGGTGGGGTGGGAGTGTGGTTCCCGGGATAAAATGGGGGTTCAGGGTTGGGGGGAGGCTGAGGGAAACAGGGAGAAGCGAGGGGCCAGGGGGAGACGGAAGCCAGTGGTCCCACCGCCCCCACCCCCACCCCCCCCCCCGAGTGTGGGGAGCACCCCTCTGGTGGGTCACATAAACCGGCTCGATGGGGGACGGTGTCTCCAGACAGCAGACACCGACCTCGGGAAGTGCATGTTTCCCAGATGTCCCACCCACAGAGCAGTGAACGAGTCTCGGAATCTTTCCAAAATTTCCCGGGTTACGGAGACAGGAGTCGGCATGTCTGCAACACAAATTGAATGGGGACGAGACACAGGAGCTTGTCTCACACGTGGAACCCTGAGGGGCTACAGGCAGCAGCAGGCCCCGGTGTGACCGCGGCGGGGCCTTGGCGTGTCCCTTGGTGCGCACCTAGCGTGGCCCTCGTGTGGCTGTGGTGGACCTGGTGCGCACAGAGGGGGACATGGTGGAGTCGGCATCTATCGCTTGTGGAAATGTCAGCGCTCCTTCCCTTCCCTAAATCTCTCCTAAAGAGGTTTTGAAAACCAGCTCAGCAAAAGAAAAACCCAAGGAACTAAACACTTAAAGCCACAGGGGACGGCACCAAGCCACGTTTCGGGCCCTGAGGGTCACCGGACCTCGCTTCAGGGGCTCATTCGTCGTACAACTGACGTCCTGACTTGGCTGTGATGGCCAGGAAGGGCCGCAGAGCACAGGTGCGCGTCCGGGCCCCAGGGCCCCACTCCCCCTGCGTGGTCGGGGTAACGGGAGGCGGCCGAGAGCAGAGGCCGCAGCGCTGAGCCCGCGCCACGCTGCGCCAGAGTCCACGGGGGGGCTGTGGCCTGTGTGTGCACGTCGAGGGCCCGTGAGAGGCACTTGCCTATGACCCGGGCCTCCTCGTAGGGGTCCACGATGACTGGGTCTGGGTTAAGGAGCAACAGCCCGCAGGCTTGGGTGTCCCGGGCGGTGGGGCGGATAAAGGATACACTTGAAGTTGTCGGGGTCGACCACGATGCAGTCGGGGGGGATGAGCCGGGGCGCAGCGTCCTGCTCCACAGACAAGGGTCTTTAGGGGCCCCGTGGCCCGCAGGCGGACCCCGGGCTCCCCGGGCCCTCTGCCTGTGGCCGGCGAGGCCTCCTCTGCCCACCTTGTGTCCCTTCTTAGCTGGATTTCTCTTCCTGAACTGTCTGCCTTTGCCCTCCTTCTTCACGGCCCCGTCGGCTGCGGACAAGAAAAGAAGGTGTTTGGAGCCAGTAGAGGTGGAGGCACGAGGCAGTACGAACGCACTAAACGCCCCTGAACTGTTCACTTTAAGGGGGTTCATTTTACATTCTGTAAATTTCATCTCAATAAAAAAAAAACCCAAGAAGTAGTGACAACGATTGATTTTAATTTTTCTGAAGTTGTGAAAGCAGCAATTTCTCCCATGTAAAGGCTCGCGGGACTGGCAAAGGCCCGAGCCAGGAGACCTCGAGAAAGGAACAGTCACCAGAGAAGCCCCCGGCCCACCTGGCTGGCCATTCACACACCACGCGGGGCACCCGCCAGTGTGCCTGCTGCAGCGGCCCTGTCGCGAGGCCGGACCCTGCTGGCTCCCTGCCTCCTGCACGGGCATTTCCACCTCACTGCTCTGCTGGCTTGTGGATTCTTTCGCAAGTTCTGGAAATAGTGACAGGTGACTTCCTCTCTGTCGGCCCTCATGTCTCTTATTCCTGTGGGTGCACTCACATTCCAGGAGGGAAGGGGCGCAAGAGCAGGGCTCTGGCCGCGTCCTGTGTGCTGTGCCATCAAGAAGGCGGCTTGCTGGGGACCCGGATGGACCCTCCGCCAGGGCGAGCGGTGTTCACTCCCAGCCGGTTTGCTAAGAATTTCTATTACGAATGCATTCATTTTAAGAAATGCTGTCTCTCTGCAGTGACTAAGATGCTTATTAAGTTCGTTTTCCCTTGGTCTAATTTAATGACGCTTATAACTTTCAAGGTCAGAATGGGTGATGAAAGTCATATTTTTCTCTCTTGTGCCGTTCTTGGCAGTTTGGAGGTGTGGGGCCAACAGAGGCTGGAGGGGTGGCCCTTTTTCCCAATTCTCAGGGAGATTTGTTAAGATTGACATCAGCTGTTTCTGGAAAGTCTACCCGGTCGGTTTCAACAGCAGATGTAGGTCCACTGATCTCCCCTCTTTGTTGGTTATGAGAGCACGCGGAGTTTTCCTCCTTGAGTCCACGAGCTGTGTTTTCCAGGACTCGGCCTGCTTCGGCCGCGCGCTTGAACGTACTTCGTAAGGTCACTCGTAGCGTCGTCTTACCATCTTTCGGATCTCTGATGCATCTGTAGGGTCGGAGTCTCTTTTCACTCCTCACGTTGTGCATTTGTGCCCCATCCACATTTTTCTTGACCATTCTCACTGGGATGTGTCTATTTTACGAGTTTTTAAAAACTTTTGTCTCTTTGCTGATGTCTGCTCATGTGCTTGCGGGCCCCCCTCCTCTGCCTTGAGGATTTTGTGTTTTTGCTCCAAGTCCATAAATTCCACGCTCAACTTCCACACTTCCAGAGACTAGCGGTCCGGGGCCTTCCTGTGATCACTTCTCCTGAGTCCCACGAGATACGCAGGGGTGCGGTTTTAAATTTCCAAATGGGGATTCAAGAAAGCCACCTTTTGGCAGTGGTCTCCGTGCTGACCACGCTGGCGTCGGCCAGCGTCTGGGATGGTTCCGGGTGCTGCTCCCCATATTTTGAGGCTATCAACCGTTGCCGCTGTGTGACGACCCCACCCCAGGGCGCCTCTGGCTGTGGAGCCTGTTCCACGTGGCAGTGGGCGGCTGTCCCTTCCGGTCACCCTGACGATCTCTTTCTGACGCGGGGTGTCCTTTGGCTTAGCCACGTGGCTTGTACACACGGCACCTGTGTGTGCAACGTCCTCTTGTCCATGCCGTCACTCAGTGGGCAGGCGTGTGGCCCGTTTGTGTATTTACTTACGATCTAGATGGAATAAGTCCCGTCGCCCCACTGTTTGGTTTGTGTTTGTCCCACTATCTGTGCGTGCTTCCCCGTCACCGGCTCTCGCAGCCCCACGGCTGCGTCATTTCTCTCGTTCGTCTTCCCTCTTCACCAGCGTGGACTCTATACGCCGATTCCCTTCTTCTGTGGTTGTCCGTAGACATGTACTGGGAGCACTCACCACACAGAGAACCTGCCTCCAGCCTGGGCCGTTGGACACTTCTGCTTGTCACCCCTCGGCAAAGCGTTAGAAAGGCTCACCTCCCATTTAGCCAGTGTTTCTGTCACTCCACGGTGAGAACCGTTGCCGCTATAACAAGTGACCACAATGGAGGGACTTAAAGCAACACACATGTGGTTCTCACACTTGTGCAGAGGAGTCCTTCTGGCGGACGATTTGCCCAGGACTGCTTCCTCCTGGGGCTGCGCACAACGGGCTCCACCTTGTCCAGCCTGGGCTCGGGCGCCGCCCCGTCCTTAGAGGCAGCAGCACGGCCTCCTCCCATCTGTCTGTGACCTCCTGCCTCCATCTTACAAGGGGCTGCTCTGCCTTGGACGCCGTTAAAATGCCGCCGGGGGGCTCATCAGTCTGACCGCCTTCCCTGGAGTCTCCGCTCCGCTTCTCATGTTGGGGGCTTCTGGAAACTTCTGGACACACGGGGTTACAGTCTTTGTCCGATTCTGGGGGGACACCGGCGGTCCCTGGTCCCAGGACTCCCCTCCCAGGGCTCGGGCCGTGGCGCATTGGGCCCCGCGTCCCCCGTGGCTCCCTCTCGGGGCTCAGGCTCCGTGCCCGCTCTCTGGTGTCGCAAAGCCGCTGTTCCCTCTACGTCGCCTTTCCCCTGCTTTCAGTTGGAAGGGCAGAGGTGGCCCTTGCCGCTCCATCCGGGATGCAGGTGAAGGTGCAAACTATTTGTTCTTAGCTTCCCTTCCTACTCACTGAAGTGCAGCATGTCTGCCGGGGACGGCACGGAGGGAGGGCCTTCCCATACCCGGCGCACCTGCGTGAAAGGCGCCCGCGGACAGGCCACGGTCAGCCGGAGTCCGCAGCTGCCCCCAGGCCCGCGTCCCGGCCCCCGAACCTCCGGTCATCACCTTTCGCCACCTAGTCCGTGACTAGCTCGTCACCGGCTGCTGGCTGCCATCCCTGCCTTTCAAACCCAAGCGTGCCAGGCCACGGCCGACGCTCAATGCCCCCTTCGGCGCAACTCACAGACGCCTGGCACACACCAGCGGTTCTGCAATACCTCGAACCCATGCGTGCCTAGAAAAGCGCTGCCACGGCCCATGATGACCGTCTGCCAGGAGTCCACGTGAAGGTAACCTAGTCCCATTTTGAAATTAACTGTGGCCCAGGACACCTCTCACCTGTCTCCTCTCGACGGAGGCGGCTCCACAGCATCTGCAGGGAAAACTCTCGGGCCACGGAGTCCACCCCTTCCTCAAACACGGAGAGACCTTCCAGCGGCAGCTCCAGAAGATGCCTGTCCGCAATGAGGATGGTGTCGTTCGCAGCCTCGGGCTCAGCTGTGGACAGGGCAGCACCAGCTACGGAGGCCGCAGGAGACGAGCTCCCGAGGACGCGCAGACCCCTGGGCGGGCCTGCCCGTCACCGCTGATGCCGATCGGCTGGAGACACAGGAAGAAGTCTGAGCTCGGCTCAGCCTGTGACGGGAGGGGGGCAGGGGGGCGGCAGGACGCGCGGGGGCGTCTGGGGGAAGGACGGCACAGCTGGGTCACGGCTCCGAGCCGGACGCAGCCTGGGTCACAGGATGGCCGGGCCTCCGCGTGTCTGAGGGCCTGCCTCCCGGAGCAGGTCCTGGAATCCACGACTCCTAACCAGGGAGCCACCTCTCAGAGGACGAAGCCTTGCACCTGTGATGTGGCAGCTCCTCCACGTGACCACGGAACCCTCGGAGGATCACGTGGGCCCTGCTTGGCCAGTTAGAGAAACCCTGTCCTTTCCGACAGGCATAAATGGTAGTAAGGGTGAGGCCACTAGACCCCTCGGTCGAATTTACCGTACGCACGAAGGGAAACAAATCACTGCGGTGAGCGAGGGCTGCGTCTGGGGATCTCAAGTCCGAATCCCGGCGGACCAAGGTGACCGCGGGTGGGCCGACTCCGGCCCCTCAGCTGGAGCGGGAAGCACCACCCCCTGCCCCGCAGCCGCACGCACCCCCCACCCTCATCTGTCGTCCGGCTGCGGAGCCGCGAGTGCGTGCAGGTGGGTGCGCGGTGGCAGCGCCGCGTGGGGAGGGGGCACCAGCGGGGCTTCCGGATCAGAGCACCTGCTGGGTCAGAGCACCCGAGGAGGGCGCGCTCCTTTCCCTCCCGCCCGATGACCCCGCGTGGGCCCCAGAAAAGGACACAGATGAAAATGCCTTCGAACAAGAGCGATGGATACGACCGCAGGTGCCGGGTGGGAGATGGACGCCTTGTGGTCACACTCCGCTCCGGCCGCGGGGCTGGGAGGGCGGCGCGAGCGCATTTCCCACGTTTTCAGGCCCATCGAGTGGGAAACCAGAGGGGCTGTCCTGACGGCGTGGAGACGACCGGGAAGCCCCCGGAGCTCAGGCGCTGGGCGCCCCCTCCCCAGGGGCGGCCAGACCAGCACGCGTCGTCCTTCACTCAGGAGCCAGCAGGTCCCTGTGCAGAAGCTGGTCGTGCCCTCGTGTCATCTGGGGCGCCCGCTCCCGAGGGTGACGGGCAGTATGCCACCACGCGGGCCACCGGCTCCCCCAGGAGGGGCGGGTCTGCGGGTGCAGGAAGCCCCCGCTCCGGGCTCTGGTACGTGGGGCGCACAGACCCCTGAGGGGACTGTCTCACGCCCTGTGGGCGCTCAGCACCCTGGGAGACCCTCAGGGGACACCTATTTCTGACCCACCTGGGCTCCCCCAACCCAGCTTCCCCTCCGGCGCGCTCTCACTCACCCCGGGGCAGGGACACTTTCCTTTCCTTGTCTTTGCCCTTTGGTCTCCCTGAATCCGTGACGACGGTGGGCACCTGTGTTCTGGAGGCCAAAGGCACGTCCTCAGGTTTTTAAAAACACACGAAAATCACACGTACTAAGGACGTAAAGAATATCTCCCTAGACCGTTTCACATCAGGGCAGGGAGTGTCACTTTTGGGGGCCGGTCTCACGGAGATGGGGGCAGGGATAACTGGGCACAGACAGAAACAAAGGCAGCCCAAGGCCTCTGCCTTCCCTACCAAGAATAAGTCAAAGGGGTTCAGGACCCCGGGCCACGTGTCCCACTCCCACCCTGTACGGGCACCAGGCACTGCAAGGGCATGGGGCGGAGGGGACCTGAGTGGTGGGGATGTTCCCCCAGAAAAGATTTTCAGCAGAGTCGGGACTTTTTCCCTAAGACAGAGGCTCCGAGTCGGGCATTCTGGATTTGAGGGGCCCTTTGACCTTTCCCGTCTGAATTCAGCACGGTCTGATTTAGGGCAGAGCAAAGCTCATCAACTTCACAGCAAAGACCCGAACCTCCACGTGGGAATGACGCCCACCCAGCCCACCGCCGGCCACTCAGCTCATGCTGGGCTTCGGGGAGGCTGGGGTCAGAGCTGGCTTGCAGGCTGAGCCCCCGTCCTGGCCAACCTGGCCCCCAGCCCCCTATTCCTGACCGCCCCCAGCACCTTCGGGCATCACTTCTGGGGACAGAGAGATGGTGATTCCCTTCCCTGTCCCGAGGAGAGTCCTGGACTTTGTGCTCGAAACCCGCCCCCACCCGGACCACGACATCTAGCTAGCACTGCCCTGTCCCCCCCACCCCCACCCCCCCACCCCGTGGCCTCCACCCTCGTGCCGGGAGCTGCTCAGACAGCAAACACTTCCGCAATCAGCCCGCGACAGGTACCTGGCCTCAGGGCTGCCGAGCACTGGAAACAGCGGCCTCAGGTACCCCTCCATGGACGCCAGGACTTCCCCAAACTTCCGCAGAGAGTGCCCTTCCCTCTCAAGAGGCGCGTTTTCCAATTCCTGACTCAGCCCAAACATCAGGCCGTGATCAGAGGTGTCTCAGGGGGCCTCATAAAATCCCAGCCCAGTTAGCGCACAGAGTGAGGAAGACACTGCAGGACCCGCCCTTCCAGAAAAAAGCTTGGCGGCCAGGGGCGCGGCTCAGCTGCACAGCAGGCTCCTTGCACCCCACCGGCCTGCCCCAGGCACCGGGCTCCACCGGACCCCAGACTCCTTGCCGGTCCCAGCCGCCCGCTCCTCTGGGGCCCGCCCTGGCGCCCCCAGCCCCACTGGTTCCTCTGCTCACATCATGGAGGCACCTGCACCAGGCTCGCTCGAGGAGTCGAAAAGCATCGGCCATCCTGCCAGGACCCCGACCTGGGCGTCCCGGCAACGCCTGGGGTCCGGATGACCGTTGCCGCTCACCCAGCACCCCTCCTTCACCTCACTGCAGCCGGGCCGGGGTCCTGGTCCCACCTGCGTGACGGAGCAGCCCAGGCAGCTGGGCTCGGGGTCTCACCGTGCTTGAGTTCAGGGCCATGTCCTCATTGGTCACCTCCACCTGGGTCAGCTCCCGGAACTGCTGGGCATCGGCCAATAGGCAGGAGAAGGTGGCTGGGTTCACGGCCACCCGTGCCACCTTGCAGAAGCCTGTGGAGACCGACACTGCCGCTGTCCCCCCCCCCCCCCCATAGTCCGAGGGGCCGAGGACAGACGGAGCGGGGGCTGTGCATGAACACTGGGAGTCGATACACACGGGCACTCATGGTGGCTGTCAGAGTGGGGGCTCAGGTGGGTGTCCCCCAGTCTACAGCCTTCCTTAGTTTTCAGTGAAACAGGAAGTGGAATTATGTGCCTGAGGTGTAAGGAAGAAAGGGGGAAGTAGTGATTCCTGGGAGAAGAGATTGTGGAGCCGAGTAAGGGCCACCCAGGGACTTTGAGCATCACCAGCCCCGAGGGCAGCCGAGGCTGGGGTCCGGCCCTGGGAAACACACGTCTCTGCCCGAGTTCCCGTCTCTCACGGGCTCAACGAGCCCCACCCAGCAAGCCTCCCCCCCCTCAGGCCCCCCCCCCCCCGGTGGAGAAAGGCAGGTCCACCTGCCCCCCTGCTGAGGACCGTGTTTGAGGACCACCTCCTGCAACAGAACTCACCGCCCGCTTGGGGCATCTTCCCTTTGGCCGCAGGGACCGACCTGGGTCTCTCGTAGGCAGCGCCATACAGATGGGTCCTGTTGCCAGGACACGGGGCAGGGTCAGAGCCCAGCTCGTGGGGCCCTCGGGGAGCCCGTTCAGCGGACCACACACACCCTGGTGGGGCCCCCTCCCCACGAATGCCTTGGCCAAGTCAAGACACAGAATTGAAACAGACCCATCTGGGCACAGTCGTCGCCGTGAGCTGTCTGACTTCTCTCTGCTCGGCAGGTGCACGGGCATCGTGTCCCCCTGTCATGCCAGCCTGGTGGGACGCCGCACCCACCCCCTCTCAGCCTGGAGCACCTGCTGGCCTGTGTCTGTCCAGCCAGGGCCTTCGGTGCACCCATAACGTGCCCTGCATGGTGACAACCTCCCCCCCCCCCCGCCCCCAGTGACAGTGCCGTGTCCACGCTGCTCCGCTAGACTTCTTAACAGGGTGGCCAACGTCCCCAGAACAGGGACAAGAAGGACTTACCTGTCCCGCCCGTGCTGCAGAAAGAGAATCCGAAAAGTAGGAGGCATTTCATTCAGGTGGTTAAAATGCTGCTCAGTGACCCAGAGATTTTGCCAAGCCTGCGTGTGACAGACAGGAATCAACGGACCACGCCAGATGCTGGCACAGTCCCTGAGCTGTGCTCAGACGCTTCGTGCCAGGCCTCTGGCTGGGGTCTGCCCTGGCCGGCCTGGGGCGCGACCCCTGCAGGACTCGCGGCCGCCACAAGGGGGCAGAGGGCGCACGCGGACTTCACTGGGATCCACCCAGCTTGCACCCTCTTGGCCTGTGTCGCAAACTTGACCTGCCCTACACATGCAGGCGTAAGAACCCAAACAAGTAACAAACGGAAGATCCACCAGCAGCCTAGTGCCTTCCCTCTGTTCCTCCGCGCGGTCCCCTAAACGCCACAAGGCGTGGTCACACGCGTGCCCCTGCCCTCCGCGCACCCTGCTCCCAGGGCACCTGCTCCGAGGCGCATCTGGCTGGGGCGCGCACCCCGTCCCGAGCCCACCCCCTCACCCTCCCCGGCTCCGAGGCGCATCCCGCTCCGCAGCCGTCCCGAGGAACCGGCCCACAAGCACGGGTCCCCACTTGCTACTGAAACCAGCCTCGGGGTGGCGAGCACCGACGGGTGTCTGCACTCACGTCTGAGCACCGATGGTATCTGCATTCATGTCCCAGCTACAGGCGGAGCAGGCACAAAGCAGAAGCATGACCCAGCCACACCCACCCGCCCAGAGGTGGAGCCAGGGCGTCTGGCGCGGAGCGCCCCCTGCTGGGGACCAGACTGGCTTCTTGGAGAGCGCAGTGAGCCCGCCAACAGCCTCTGTCCTCTCCCGGCAGTGGCAGTGGCAGTGGCAGTCCCGTTTGGGCCACCTGGGAAGCTGCGGGTCGGGCCCTGGGCATGTGCTCCCTGGGGACCACGCGGGGGCATTCCACGGGGGTGCAGGCCAGGGACACAGGTGCAGCTGAGCACAGACCCCGACGCCAGAGGGGCTGCTGCGTGGATGCAGGCCCACCCCACCCGTGTGACCCGGGTCCTGCTGAACCTGTCCATTTTAGCGCCTCTGGGGGTCTGGCAGCATCTGAATGCAGGCCTCTTTGCATTCCGCTAATAACTAATGAAGTTGGGGGCCAATAAAAATGTCTATCGACCATTTGGGTATCTTTTGTGAAATTCCACTCTTGCCATTCTTTCCTGCGGGAGTGTCTTTTTCTCACTGACGGGAGCACATCCCCAGTACCACGGGATGTGAGCTTGGGGGCCTTTTCTCGGGCTCGCTTGTGTTTAAGTTTGTATTAAAGTACACATGTGCTGCTATGCTAGTTTCGGGTGTACAATGTGGTGATTCGACACTTCGACGCAGCACCCAGGGCTCATCGCGACAGGTGCCCTCCTCGGTCCCGTCACCGGGATCTGCACCACGGTGCCCCTCGCCCCTCGGGGTCACCCTTGACATATGTTGGACGTTATGTGGATGGGTCCGTTTCCAGACTTTTCTTCTGTGCCACTGGTCATTGTCTCTGTATGTGTATATATTCCCCATGTGTCAATAACATGCTGATCGCGTCAATAACAAGGTCCTGATACCTTGTATAGCAAGTGGGCATTTCTGCATTTTAGAATTTTAGAATTGGATCGTCAGTTCTTAAAAAGGTAAACGCCTGCTGGGAGTCTGATGAGGCTTCTGTGGCAACTGCAGATTCATGGCCCATAGGACGCCTTCCTGGGGTGACTTGGCATTTAGGCTCACAAGGCCGCCCAGGAGAATCAGGACAGGTCGGTGCTGGGCACCCCTCTCTCTGGGAGCCATTCCCGGAGACTCCTGTCTGCCCAGTGACAGGTCAGGTACATGGGAATGAGCTCCACAGAGGGCGGGTACGGGATCACCTGTCAAGTGGTTTTGGCTCATCGTCACCCACGGGCCACTTTCTTAGAAAGCGATACTGACCACGAACTTGGGGGAACACAGCCAGAGTCAGCCCAAGGAGGAAAGCACACACACCTGTCCCTTTGTCCACAGAGAGCAGACGGTCGTCGGAACGGCACGGAGCCTTCCGCCCACACACAGCCCACCTCCTCTGTGCGCATCTTCTCAGATTTCTCTCAGATGGTTTGTAGTTTTCAGGGGAGAGGCCAGGGGTATCTCGTGTCCGATTTCCCCCAGGTACTGATTGTTTTGCTGCTACTGAAGACAGTGTCACTCAGGTATTTTCCTTTTCTGCTTGTTTGCACCTGGCACGCGGAGTGCAGCTGACGCTTCTCTAACGACCTGCGAAATGGGCGCATCGGGCTGGGCTCCCGGCCTCTGTGCTGACTGTTGTTCCTTCACCCCTCCTTTCACCTCTGGCCTCACTGGACGATGCGGAACAGAAGCGCTGACGGCCTCCGGGGCTCCGCCACTCCTGGCTGGAGAAAATCTTTCAACCCTTCAGCAGATAGGCTGAGGTTTGCTCGGGGTTTAAAGGATGTCCTTCATCAAGTTCTGTCAATATGGTGAATTACGTTCATGTTTTTAATATGAAGCCATGGGGAACGTGGCCGTTTGACGCTGACGCACGACCAGGATCTGGCTGGCCAGTGTCTTGTGTCTGCCGATGAGAGAGATTTTCCTTCCTTGTACCACCACCACTAGGTTTCCAGTATGGAGACTTAGCAGACCTTAAAAGAAAGAGGAAGTATTCCTATTCTCTAGGAGCGTTGGGGAGGTTATCTGTACCTTCACCGTTTGGCAGAATTTACTGGTGAAGCCGACTGGGTCTGGGATTTTCTTTGTGGGGATGTTTTTAATAAAGGATTCAATTTCTTTAACAGCTAATAAATTATTCAGATCTTCTGTTCTGTCAGCTTGTACGTTGTATTTTTTGAGAAATTTGTCTATTCCATCCCAATCGTCAAGATAACTGGAGTAAGGTTAAAGAGAATATTCCCTTACGAGCCTTGTGATGTCCAAAGGGTCTCTATGATGTCTTTCTGGTACTGGTATTGGAATCTTTCTGGGTTTTTTTTTTCCTTTTTTTTTTTCTTTATTGGGTCTTTCTAAATGTTCATCAACTTTATCAAAATCTTCTCTTTGGAGCCCTTTGATCAGTGTTGGTTTCCTCTATTGTATGTTTGTTTTCAAATTTTGCTATTTCTGTTGCTGTATTTCTAATTTTTTATTTTCTATTTTTCTTAGGTGTTTTTGTTCTAGCCTCTAGAAATCGAAATCTTAGTTACCGTTTTTAAGATTTTTCTCCCTCTAGTCAAGCCTGTATTTTTCCTCTAAGCCCTGCTTTAGACAAGTCTCATAGGTTTTGACATGTAGTGTTTTCATTCTCTAACTCGGTTTAAAACACTTTCTAAATTTCATTGTGATTCCTTCTTTGACTAACCGATGATGATGCTCTCAAAGCAACGGTATCTTTCAGCTACATCATTTCTAATTCAATCTCACTGTGGTTGGAAAACAAATGGGAGGATCTCGCTCTGTTGGTGTGTTCAGCTTTGCCACGGCCCGGCTCTGGTCCCTTCTGGTACACGCTCCGTCCAGCCGTCCACGTGGCCGTGGGTCCTCCGCCAGACGTGGGCCTGTCCAGGGCTCCTCTATTCCAACCCTTCTGCTTTGGGTATTTGAATCTCCGTCATCGTATGTGAAGGTTTAGGACTGTGATTCCCTGTTGACTGATTCCGGGTCACCCGGCTTTCATGTCAGTAGTAACTTCATGATGTAGATGCTCTCTCTCATCTTTTCCGCTCAATATTTCCGGGTCCTTGTGTGTAAAACGTACCCCTTTTAAGCAGCACGTAATTGGACTTTGTTTTTCTTTTCATCCACTCTGACAGTCTTGGTCTTCGGCTTGTTATACTTACTACGACCACAAACCCGTTGGGTTTCTGTCTACTTTGCTCTGCCTTTTCCCCACTGGGACCATATGCTTTTATATTCCCTCACCTCCCCCGCTCTTTCTGCCTGTCTCTGGGATAATAAAATACTATTATTTGATTTTTTCCTTTTTATTAACTTAGTCACACATTACTTTAGTGGTTACCCTGGGAACTAAGACATTCACCTTTGGCTCATTAGAGTCTAATAAAGATGTAACTTTACCTTTCCCGAGGAGTGACAGACCCTCGGCATCATCTAATCCTTCATCTAATCCTTCCTGCTCTTTGTTTTACTGTCTTGCCTATTAATTCCACAAAATAATTTCAGCTCCACAAGATGTTAGAATTACTGTCTTACACAGTCAAATTTTATTTCCTATCACTAAACGTTTGCCTTTGGAGTATTCTTGGTTCTCTCGTGTTTCTGGGGACTTACTTTTCCTGTCCGACACCTCCTCCTTGTTTCTTTTCTTGCAGGATACCTGCAAACTGCCTGGGTTTCTGTGCATCTGAGCGTGTCTCCACTGCACGTCGGCGGGCCACGGTCTCCTCTGGCCTGTGTTCAGGGGCCTGTGGCTCCGGTCCCGCTGCCCTCGGGGCCTCCGTCCTGGGCACTTAGCAGTTCCACGCGGATGGACGTGGTGTGGCTTCCTGTGTTTGTCCCGTGCAAGGTTGCTGGCGGTCCTCGTGGGCTTGGGGAAATTCGAAGCCATCGGGTCATGTCAGTATCGCCTTGGGGCCGCATTTCTCTCTCCCGGCTTCGGAGACTCCAGTTAGGAGTGCGCTTGGCCTACTGAGTTCCTCCCATGGCGCTCATCCCTGGTTCTGTCTTTTCAATTTCTCTCCTCTCTGGTTGACTGCCTTCTGCCGGTCCGTGTTCCCTGTGCTGTGCTCCTGCTCTCTGAAGAGGCCTCACGTGGGGGGTATCTCGCGGGGACTGGGGTCCCGGAGGCCACCTCCTCCCAGGATGGCCCTCATTTCCCGGGCGCCATGAGACCATGACGGATCTCATCACCTTCCACGAGCTTTCAGGCAAACTCCCCATGGCCCGGAATGTAGCCGCTGTCCCCAGGCGCATCGTCAGGAGCCTGCCACATGTCCCAGAGGGCCGGCAGTGATGTGGGGACAGACGGGGACAGAGTCCCCTCTCGGGAGCTGGAGCTCAGCCTGCTCTCAGTGTGTCCACAGCTGGGCCTTTAAAGACAGCATTTGGTACCACTGACCTGGCTCCTGCTGTGGCCGCTGCGGTAGCCTGGCTGTGCTCTGCGCCCCACCCCCAGGTGCAGCCGACCCCTGAGTCTGTGACCAGATTCAGTGCAGGTCTCCCACAAGGATCCTCGAAACAGGAGGAGGAGGAGGAGGAGGAGGAGTTGACACAACACCCGTGACAGAGATGGCCGCCTCGGACCCCATCCTACCACGGACCCCGTCCCGCCTCAGACCCTGTCCCCATGGACCCCGTCCTGTCTTGGACCCCATCCCGCCTCGGACCCCGTCCCACCATGGACCCTGTCCTGTCTTGGAACCCGTCCCACCATGGACCCCATCCTGTCTTCGAACTTGATCCGCATGGACCCCGTCCCGCCTCGGACCCCGTCCCACCATGGACCCTGTTCCACTTTGGACCTCATCCCACCTCGGACTGGGTCTCGTCTTGGACCGAGCTCCTGCGCCCCCTGCGTCTGGCTCTGTCCTCAGCCCTGCACATGCACTGATTGATGTACATGGTCCCTCAGGTTTCCTCTGAAGTTAGCGCTGGGTCACCATCACCCCAGCCACAGTGACACACACGGACGTGTCCTCCAAAGGTGGGCAGCTGGGCTGTGGGGAACGGCCTGCCTGTGGACCGGCCTGCGGTCCCTGCGCCTCCTGGGGCCTGCAGTGCTCCTCAGGAGGAGGGAGGCTTTCCAGCACGGGGGCTAAGGCCCTGGCTCTCAGCAGGGGGCAGTTCTGGGGACAGTTTGGGGTGTCCCGACTGGAGGGGGAGCTACTGGCATCTGGTGGGAAGAGACCAGGGGCGCCCCTCAACTTCCCATGGAGCACAGGACGCCTCACCGCAAGCAAGACAGGGGACGGAGGGAGACAGGAAGCCGTGGAGGGAGGGAACGAGGTCAGACCCACACAGGTGCACAGAAGCAACAGGGAAGGAGGGGAGAGGGACCAGCCAGGGGGCTCCAGGCCGCTTCCCGACTTGCTAGGTTTTCACCGAGTCCCGCTCCTTCAAATACCCCTCTTCACAGCTGCTCGTCCCAGCACGAGGAGGTGGGGTGACTGCAGCGTTCCACGGCGGCTGAAGGAGGACCCTCGGGGGCCCTGTCGCTCCCGCCCTCTGCCGCGGGCCTGGGATGTAGGGTCACCGAGGCGGCGGGCCCTCGTCCCCACGAGGCCCTCGAGGAACGGGAGGTCACAGAGGGTGAGTGGCACCCCAGAACCGCGCGCCGACAAGAGGGGAGCCAGGATTTGGACCCGGCCCGAATCCTCCCCAGTCGGGCTGGCCACAGCAGAGCGACGCAGCACAGCTGTGAGAACGGGGACGGCTCGGGGGGCTCGCTCACCTTGGAAACGACCGCCAGCCTCTGCCTCACGCTCGCGAACAAGTTGGTGGACGTCCTCCCCTTCCGCTTCAGCTGGTGCTCCAGCCGCAGCAGGGCCGCCAGCTGTGAGCTGCTGGTGTCGTCCGTGGCCGTGAACAGCACGTCCCGCATCATCTCTGAGGCCGAGCAGCTCTGAACCAGACAGGAGGGGCCCGGGGGCCTGAGCCCTGCCCTGGGCCGGTGGCGCCCACGCGCGAGGGTGGACGGGGCTGCACGGCCGCTCCTGCTACCGTTTTCTTGGGATGCCGTGCTGCTCCCGGCCCTCCGCCACCGCGCTCCCGGCACCCGCCCACCCCTTTGCTCTGAGCCTCAAGAGCACGAGGCTTGCCCGGCCACCGGGGATGTCGGTAACAGGGGCTGCGGCTCAGGGAACCTGGGTGGGGGGGCGGCCTTCCCTACTGCTTCCGGTGGCCGGAAGCGCCCTCTTCCGGCTGAGCGCCGCTCTCAAGGCGGAGACCGGCCGGGCGCCGGCGGGAGGGAGCGCCGGGTGCTCCGGGGCCGCTCTCTCCCCAGGTGGCCAAGAAGGGCCCGGAGGAAGGGGCACAGAGCCCCACCTGAGACAGCGCCAGGAACTGGCAGGTGGCCACAGGGTCCAGGGTGCCGCTGCACTCCACCATCTCCAGGCTGGCGGCCGCCGCGATGTCCAGGAGGCAGCCGCCCAGGGCCACCCGCACGCACTGCAGCAGCACCTCGGACGCCTGGGCCAGGTACCGCTGGGCCAGCTTCATCTTTCTCTGCAGGGACACAGGCTCAGCCCGGGGCTGCGGGCGGGGCGTCGCGGGGCGCGTGGGAGGGGCCGTACCTGCAGATCCCAGCCCTTCCTGCCGTGCTCCTGGGAGGCGGCCCTGGAGGGTCCCGGGTCCCTATAGCGATCCTCGCCGGCGTCGTCCTCCAGAATGGTCTCCAGAGGCTTATGGCCGCTCGGCTCAGCACCTGCCTGTGGGGAAGGCGCCCCTGTCGGCCAGCTCAGCCGCTTGGGGCTGGGGGTCTTCCTAGAAGAGCAGGGTCTGTGGGGATGAGCCTGCCTTCGCCTTTGGGCAGGTGCCTTCCAGATGGAAGAAGGGGTATGTACGAGGCACCTTGGACGGTGGCCTGGAGCCCTGCAGCAGCGTCAGCAGGGTCCCTTCGGGGGTGGGGTGCTCCCCAGGGGCACCCGGCCTGCGGGGCAGCCTGGCAGGGGGCCCTAGAGAAGGGTGTGGGCCTGCGTGCACGACGCGGCCAGTGCGGGGGCACAAGCCGTTGTGTCGGCTCCACGAGGCAGTGTGGGTGGTGGGAGTGAGGAAGGGGCTCGGGTCCCCTGCTGCACGTGAGCGGGGGTTTTGCACCCGCACTTGGGCGCACCCTGGACTCGCTGGAGAGCTGCTGAGGTGCGGGGAACACCAGGAACCGCGGGCCGCTGCCGGGGACGTCCTGCCTTCGGACCACCTGTATGTTTGCCCCCCCTCCTCTCCAGTCTGTCCCCAGCGGTCTGTGTTTCTCTCCCGCCGGCTGGTCACACCGGACAGACCACTTCTTGCCTTTTTCTCCCTCGCTCAGGCCACACCACCCTCCTTTTTTTTTTTTTTTAAATGTTTATTTATTTATCTTGAGGGGTGGGGAGGGGCAGAGAGAGGGAGCCAGAGAATCCCGAGCAGGCTGCGCGCCGTCGGCCTGGAGCCTGACACGAGGCTCGAACTCACAGACCGTGAGATCATGACCCGAGCCCAAATCGAGAGTCAGAGGCTTAACCGGCTGAGTCACCCAGGCGCCCCAGGCCACGCCACCTTCTCAACCAGGGACAATTCGAGGCCTGTTTGACATCCCGGTTCTTACTGAGAGTAGGGGAGTCTTAGATACACGGTTTGTTCTCGCGCGCGGGGTGAGGGGTCTGCGGGCGAGCCGAGGGCAGGAGCGCGTACCGAGAGGCCCTCTTCCCAGTAGACGGTGGGGCGCACGGGGTCCGCCTGCACGGCCAGCAGGCGCAGGGCCCTCCCCGCCAGGCCCAGCTGCCGGGCGCGGAGCTCCGCGAAGCCGGTGCGTGGCGAGTGCAGGGCCCCCAGCTGTGCCAGCACCACGTGGGCCAGAGTCCGCTTCAGGGTGAACCATTTCTTCGGGAGCACAAAGCGCCTGTGGTTACTTTCGCCCGGCCCTGGGAGGCACCGGCCCCCTCCCGTCCCCGGGTCCCCGGGTCGCGCCCCTGGAGTCCCTGGTCTCAGGCCCCCGGGAGGGACAACATCCGAGCACTCTGAGAAACGCTCCCTTTTGCATCTGGGGGGGGGGGGGGTCTCCGGGGCTGAGGCGTCGGGAGGTCACGGAAGCCTGGCTGCAGAACCCGGAGGTGGGGCTCACCAACGAATAACGTAAGTTTGCCTCAAGTTCAGTTTCAGGGCTATCTTCCACGTCTCCATAGTTACGTCAAATTAATTTGACTCATACTATATGAAATCTAGGAAAGTGTCTAAAAATGGCAGAATATGTTTCCTTCAGGTATTTTGCAAATTCAGCTGCTCTTTAACAACACGAATTCAGCTTTGAGGAGCTCTTTAGCATGCCGACGTGCTTAGGCAAAGCACACGCACGCCCTGGGGAAGACAGTGCTTCGTGCACAGTCCGCCAGCAGACCCCCCACCGACCGTCAGACGGGGGGAGCTTTCTTCGGCAAGACCCCCAGGCCCGCCAGGCCCAGGGCTCCGTCCCGCCAGCCGCCCCCGGGTGGCCCTGCCATCACAGCACGGCCCCCGCAGACCCGCACGCGGGGGAGGCCCCTTGGTCTCGGGGACGGTTACCAAGCCGACGGAGGTGTAGTCACTGACGCTCTGCAGGTAGCTGACCAGCAGCTTCTCCACGGGGCTCTGCTCAAACTGGCGGGCCAGGGCCTCCGCCCAGATGAGCTCCAGCAGGTCCAGAGACACTTCCGCCAGATGGAGTCGGAGCTGCGCCAGCCTCCTCATCAGAGGCGTGTTGACGTTCTGTACCTGGGCGCGCAAGAGACACAGTCAGGGCGCGGGCAGGCCCCGCGTCCCCCCACGCCCCGTGCTTCCATCAGCTCCGATGAGACGTCACGGGCCGTCTCCACAGCCAAACAACGCACGTGTCCCTCAGTCCCTCCCTCCTGGCGGCCACCAGCCACACTCCGGCACTCTGAGCCGGTTTGCGTTTTCTAGGGTTTCACGCCCGTGGGCTGACGGCACGTGCTGTCTCCGGCGCTGTTCCCTTGCGTAATTATTTCAGGCCCATCCACATCGCTGCGCGCATTCATGCCCGTTAACTGATGGGGAGAACCCGCCACGGGGCGTTTATCCACTCACACCCGGGGCCGGCTCACACGGTGGCCTGTGTCTAACTGCCAGAGCGTGGTCTGTGCTACGCCCCCAGCCGAGCGGCCGGAGGTTTGTCCCTCCCCGTCCTCGCTGACGATCAGTATGCTCAGTCTTCCCAATTGTAGCCATTGTCACAGCGTGCTGTGGTTTTCCATGACCGTCGGCGTCTCGCTGGTTCACTGGTGGGTTCACCATCCCTGCATGTCATCGTCCACCATCCACACGTTCCCCTTGGGGATGTCTGCTCAACTGCCCTCTTTTTGTTGGGTTGTTTCTTATTATTAAGTTTTAAGAGTGTTTTAAATCAAAAAGAAATTTTTAATGCTTATTTATTTTCGAGAGAGAGACACAGAGTGGATCGTGGGAGGGGCAGAGAGAGAGAGGGGGACATGGAACCCGAAACAGGCTCCAGGCTCCGAGCTGTCAGCACAGAGCCCGACGCGGGGCTCGAGCCCACGAACCTCGAGATCGTGACCTGAGCCGGAGCAGTCGCTTCACCGACTGAGCCACCAGGCGCCCCAAGAGTGTTTTAGATTCTGGATCAAATCTTGTCAGTCATATGGTTCACAAATATTTTCTCCCAGTCCGTGCCTTCCCTTTTCATTCCCTGAATAGTGTCTTTTGAAGAGCAGACTCCAATTTATCAATTTATTCCTTCATGGATCATGCTTTTGTTGCCGTAGGTGAGAAATCTTTGCTGAACCCAAGGTCCCGGAGGTGTCTTCCTCTAGAAGCTTTGTAGTTTCAGCTCTTACCTGTAAGTCTATGATCTGCTCTGAGCTCAGTCCTTCCATCTGTGTTTTGGGTGTGCATTTCCAGTGGCTCCAGCACCAATGTTTTATTTAGCTATTTTATTTTTAAAAATTTTTGTTAACATTTATTTATTTCTGAGAGACAGAGAGAGACAGAGTATGAGCGGGGGGAGGGGCAGAAAGGGAGGGGGACAGAGAATCTGAAGCAGGCTCCAGGTTCTGAGCTGTCAGCACAGAGCCCAATGCGGGGCTCGAACCCACAAACGATGGGATCATGACCTGAGCTGAAGTCGCTGGCTTAACCAGCTGAGCCATCCAGGCACCCCCAGCCTACTCTTTTGAAGAGTAGCCTTTCTTCACTGAATTGCCTTTGCTCTTTTGTTGAAAATCAATTTTGTGTCTGTAAAGTGTGTCTATTTCTGGATTCTTTGTTATGTTCCATTGATCTCATGTCTTACTTTTACATTAAAACCATACTGCTTTGGTTCCTGTCACTTTATAATAAGTCTTAAAATCAGATAGTGTTAGATCTCCAACTTAGTTTTTCTTTTTTTTTTTTTTTTTTACTTTTTTTTAATGTTTATTTATTTTTGAGAGAGACAGAGACAGAGTGTGAGCGGGGCAGGGGCAGAGAGAAAGGGAGACAGAATCCAGAGAAGGTTCCAGGCTCTGAGCTGTCAGCACAGAGCCCAGTGTGGGGCTCGAACTCCCAAACCGTGAGATCATGACCTGAGCCGAAGTTGGACGCTTAACCGACTGAGCCACCCAGGTGCCCCTAGTTTTTCTTTTTTAAAGTTGTGTTTGCTATGTTTTGTCTTTTGCAATTCTATATGAATTTTAAAATAATTTTGTCAATTTCTGTAAAAAAGCCTGCAGCTTCTTGGTCAGGACTACAGAAAATTTAGGGAGATTTGAGATCTTAGCAATATCAAGTCTTCTGGCCCATGAACATGGTATATCCCGCCATCTGTTTGGGCCTCCTTCACTTTCTCAGCAATGTGTTACAGTTCTCAGGGTAGGCGTTTCCACTTTTTTATCAAATTTCATTTTCATTCTGTCAAATGGTATTGTTTTGAATTTTTTTATTTAAAAAAATTTTTTTAATGTTTCTTTTTGAGAGAGAGAGAGCATGGGTGAGGGAGGTGCAGAGAGAGAGGGACAGAGAATCCCAAGCAGGCTCCATGCTGTCCGCGCAAAGCCTGATGTGGGGTTCGAACCCACGAACTGCGAGACCACGGTCTGAGCCAAAGCTGGATGCTCGACCGACTGAGCCACCCAGGTGCCCTTGTTTTTGAATTTTTAATATCTGGTAAATTGTTGGGAGTATACAGAAATATAAAATTAATCTTTGCATCTTGTCCTTGCGTCCTGAAGCCTTGGTGCAACTGCTTGGTAGTCCCAGTAGCTTTATTATTATTATCATTTTTGTAGATTGCATGAGGTTTTCCATACACGTGATTATGCTGTCTGAAAGCAAAGGCTGCTGTATTTCTTCCTTCCCAACAGGGCACTTTGAATTTCCTTCTCTCACCTGCTGAGTGGGCTACAACTCAAATACAACTCAGGAGGAAGGGGGTGAGAGTACATAGCGCTGTCCTAGCCCTGGACTTCCACCCAGGTGTGATGGGAGTCCCACAGATGCCCTCTATCAGCTTGAGTAGTTTTCCTTCTATTAATAGTTTGCTGAGAGTATTTTTTTTTCAATCAGGAATGAGTGTTGGGTTTAGTCACCTGCTTTTCCACATCTACTGAGGTGATCGTATGTTTTTACTTTAATTTTAAAAAAATATGGTGAGCCAAATTGATTGATTTTGAATGTTACACAATTCCCGGGTGGCTCAGTCAGTTGGACATACGACTCTCCGCTTAGATCATGATCTCACGGTTCATGAGTTTGAGCCTGTGTTGGGCTCAGCGCCGACAGCTTGGAGCCTGCTTGGGATTCTCTCTTTCCCTCTCTCTCTGCCCCTCCCCCGCTCATGCGCACACGCTCTCTCTCTCTCTCTCTCTGCCTCTCTCTCTCTCTAAAAAATAAAATAAATATTAAAAGCAAAAATGAACTATTGGGACCTCATCAAGATAAAAAGTTTCTGCACAGCAAGGGAAACAATCAGGAAAACGAAAAGGCAACTGACAGAATGAGAGAAGATATCTGCAAACGACATACTGGATAAAGGGTTAGTATCCAAAATCTATAAAGAACTTCTCAAACTCAACACCCAAAAAACAAGTAATCCAGTGAAGAAATGGGCAAAAGACATGAATAGACACTTCTCCAAAGAAGACATCCAGATGGCCAACCGAGACATGAAAATATGCTCCACATCACTCCTCATCAGGGAAATACAAATCAAAGCCACACTGAGATAACACCTCACACCGGTCAGAGTGGCTAAAATGAACAAGTCAGGAGACTCTGGATGCTGGCGAGGATGTGGAGAAACGGGAACCCTCTTGCACTGCTGGTGGGAATGCAAACTGGTGAGGCCGCTCTGGAGAACAGTGTGGAGGTTCCTCAAGAAACTATAAAAACAGAACTACATTACAACCCAGCAACTGCACTACTAGGTATTTATCCAAAGGATGCAAACATGCGGATTCAAAGGGGCACACGTTTATAGCAGTGCCATCGACAACAGTCAAATTATGGAAGAGCCCGAATGTCCATCGACTGATGAATGGATAAAGAAGATGTGGTTTATATACGTAATGGAATACTACTCGGTGATGAAGAAAGAATGAAATCTGGCCATGTGCAACAACGTGGATGGAACTAGAGGGTATTATGCTAAGAGAAATAAGTCAGTCGGAGAAAGACAAATATCACAGGATTTCACTCATATGTGGAAGTTAAGAAACACAACAGATAGCATGGGGGAAGGGAAGGAAAAATAAGATAAAAACAGAGAAGGAGGCCAACCATGAGAGACTCTTAAATACAGGGAACAGACTGAGGGTTGCTGGAGGGGAGGTGTGTGACGGGTTGGGCTAAATGGGCGATGGGCATTAAGGAGGACACTTGTTGGCATGAGCACTGGGCATCATATATGTAAGAGATGAATCACCGGGTTCTACTCGTGAAGCCAAGACAACACTGTATGTTAACTAACTTGAATTTAAATAAATAAACAAAAAAGAACAACAACAACAGCAAAAGCATTAAAAAAAATTCCCAGGATAGTCCCGACTTGACATTGATGTCTTCTCCTTGTTACATATCGTTGGATTTAATTTGCTGAATTTTTGTTTAGAACGTTTGCATCTATGTTCGTGACGAGAGGCATCTATCTGAGGCTCTTGTTTTGGTATCAGGGTAACACTAGCCTCATAGGGTGCTCCCCTCTCCTCAGTTTTCCAGAAGGGTTTGTGTTGAATTGGTGTTATGCTTTCCTTACATGTCCGCTGGGATTTGCCGCTACAGCTTTCCGGGTCCGAGGTTCTCCTTGTGGAAACTACAAATTCAGTTTCTTTAACAGATGGAAGGCTATTCAGGTGATCTGCCTCCTTTTGAGTGAGTTTTGGTTGTTTGTGTCTTTCAAGGAATCTTCCACATTATCGTGAAGTTGTTCAGGATAGCCCCTTATTATCCTTTTAATATGTGTGGGATCAACGGTGATGTCACACCTCTTATTCTCTGATATTGGTTATTCACGTTCTCTCTTTTCTTCCTGATCAGTCAGGCAGAAGTGTGTGTATTTATTGATCTGCTCAAATAACAACTTGTGGTTTTATTGATTTTACCTTCTAATTTAATGTTTCCTATTTTACTGATTTCTGCTCTGATCTTTGATTTCCTTTCTTCTGTTCATTGGGGAGCTGGTTCTTTATCTCCTTCCTTATGGTGAGGACTGAGGTCATTAATTTGGGATCTTATTTCTTTTGTCATACAGTCATTTAGTGTCACAAAATTTCCCCTAAGCATTCCATTAGAGATGCCTTAAAAATTTTGACATGTTTTCCCCCCTTCAGTTCAGAAACACTTTCCCTTTTGATTTGCTCTCTGGCTCATAGTTATTTTGGTAGATGCTACTCATTTTCCATGTATCTGGGCAATTCCACCCATAGCTTTCTGGGTTTGTTTTTTAATTGAGGTAAAGTTCATATAACGTGAAGTTAACTGTTTCAAAGTGCACAGCTCGGTGGTGCTTCGTGTGTTCGCAGCCTTGGGAGGCACCTCCTCTGCTTTCAAAATGTTTCTGTCATTCCAAAAGGGAACCCCTTACCCACTCAACAGCCATCTCTTCTCTATGGCCTCGCAGCCCCTCCCCTGCAACCACGAATCAGCTTTCTGCCTCCATGGGCTAAACTATTCTTTTATGCTGCTTTTTGATTTCTACGTTAATTCCATGGCAGTCTTGGTACACCATCTTTTTTTTTATTTATTTAAATCTCTTTATATTTATTGAGACTTGTTCTATGTTTAGGATCCAGAATATGATCTATCGTGGAGACTGTGTCGTGTGCCCACGAAACAAAAAGAATGCGATCCTGCTGCTGCTGGGGAGATGCATTATAAACACCCACTATGCAACCTGGTCGGTGGTGGTGCAAAACCCAGCTCTCTGCCTGAGGTCTACTTGTTCTGTTAATACCGATTTGTCTGCCTCTCCGCCGCAACGTCACAAGTCTTTCCTTCGTTCCTTTGGACGATCTGCTCTTAGGTATTTACAGTTTAGAACATGACGTCTCCGTGGTTACTGGCTCCCCTTACACCGTGAAACCGACCCGCTCGTCCCCGTGACGCTCCTCCTCCGAAGCCTGCTCTGCCTGCTGCGGGTGGGGCCGCCCGGCTTCCTTCGCTGTGTGTCAGCATCGTGTACCGTCTCCCATCCTTTTACTTCCGGCCTAGTCATGTCTGTAAAGTGGCTTCCCTGTAGGCAGCGCATGGTTGGATTTTGCTTCTTCATACCGTCTGTCATACCGTTCTGTCATTTAACTGGGGATCCAGACCATTCTGGTTCGCGGGACTGGGACATGACTTGTTTGTCTCCTGTACGGCCCGGCTGTTCTTTATTCTCTTTCCCCTTTTTCCGCTTTCTTGAGGGACAAGTGAATGGTTTTTAGGATCTCCTAAGCCCTTCTTGGCTTATTAGGCGTGCCTCTTTGTTCTGAGATTTTCGTAATCCCTTCGGGGTTTAGAGTATATTTTGCCACTCCACTCAGAGCACAAAACTCCGTCACACTACTCTTGTCACACATCTTGTTTTCACGGGTGCTACCGACCTGATGCTACGCTGTTATCATTTTGCCGGAACAGTCAGCTATCCTTCGGAGAGATTTAAATAACAAGAGAAAATCGTCACAGGTTTCCCCGGGGAAGCTCGCACTCGCCGTGCCCTTCGTTCATCTGTGCAGATCACATTTCCATGTGGGGCCGATTTCCTTCCGCCTCAAGGACAACTGTGCGGTCCCGTCGCGTGTCCGCTGCCACGCGCTCGGCTCTTGGAGGTCCGGGGGAGTCTTTAGTTCGTTTTCATCCTCGAGAGACGTGTTTGCTGGGTACCGATCAGCAGCTCTCGCTCCAGGCTCTTCGTGACGCTGCGTCACCGTCTTCCAGATGGCACTCTTTCTGTTGAAGTCGGCTGCTCTGCACTTACCGTGTGCTTTCACTTCTGACCCGTCTCGAAGAGCCCTCGCGGCCCCCAGCCGGAGACAGCTGGGTCACAACGTGCCCTTGGCATACTTGGATTCCAGTAGGCTCATAGTGGCTTTCAGCCACTATTTCCTCAAACAGCCTTTGTCCCCTCCTGGCCCTCCTCTCCTCGCAAGGTTCCGATTACTGCGCTCTCGGCACGTCGGCTCACGGGTGTTCTGGCGATCCCCACTCTTGTCCGCGGCCGCCTCCGACCCTCTCAGTCTCTGCTCCCCTACCCACCCGGTGCGTGCCTCCCCAGCTCTCTCTCTTTACGTCTCCTGTATCTCCACTTAGCCTTTGGAGCGTGAGGAATGCAGTCAGTAGTAATTTTTAACATCCTTGCCTTTGAACTCTGGTATCTGTGCCAGTTCACAGACTGTCTGAGGTGTATTTCCTGCTCGGGCATGGTGATTTTCGCACGCGAGTTTTGACTGGGATTTTGGCACGGTGATTTCTCACCCGTTGCCAGACGTGGCGCATCTTGCTTTTTTGGCGGATGGACGTTTGTGCCCCGCTCCTGCCTTGGCCCTGGGACCCCAGTGCGCAGACACTTGGATGACTTTGCAGGCTGATCTGGGGCAGGGCTCATCCGGGGCTGGATCATCCCCGACTGGCCTCGGGGTCACGAGGTTGTCCGCTGGTGGGAGCAGGCGCTGCCCCAAGCCTGAGTGGGGGCCCAGCCCCGTACCTGTCCCCCTGGGTGCCCCTCGGCCACCCGGAGTGTGGACAGAGGTGGGGCCGCCTCTGCTCAGGATGACGGCACGGATGCTGACATCTAGTGTGTTGAACATCTGCTTCACGTTTTTGTCTACTTTTTGGTTATTTCAGAAGGGAGGGCAAATCCGGTCGGTGTCACTCCCAGAAGTGGAAGCCGGCGGCTTGTTTAAGGCAAGTGGGGGGCGTCTGTGCGTGCCCCGGGGGTGCTCTGGGCTCCGGGGGGGGGGGGGCGCCCAGGGCACAGACTCACCTCTTGCAGGGACAGTAAGGCCCGCACGCTGCAGAACAGCTCCTCTGCATCAGCCACAGCTCTCTGGACCAAGTCATGTGCCTCCAAGTAATACGCGGTTCTCTGCTCCTGGTCTTTCTCGTTCTGGGCACATAATCTTTATAAGACCAAGAGTGGGGTTCAGAACAAAAATCTCAAAGCACTAACGAAGTGCGGAGTATATAATTTCTACGTGACTATATTTTTATTAGTACTTTAAACCCTTTGATGAGATGTCTTATATGTAAAGATACAAAAACAAGTACGCGCCCTGTACTGCTTTTGTCAAAGTTAAATCTACACCTGGCAGACAGACCAGCGAACCAACACAACGTTAACTGTGCTCATTCAACCACCGAATCTTCCCATTGGTGCTTTTCTGCATGTTTTAAAGTTCTTCCACGACCGCGTGTCACTTCTGTGATGACGGGCCAAAGGCCACCCTTCACACTGTGCACACTGTGAGCCCGTGTGCAGGCTCCTTCTCCCTCACAAAGGCCGCTGTTAGTACCTCACACGCGGTTTTGAGCTTCGAAATGCCTGTGTGCACCCCAAGCACGCGGGTGGCCAGGGCGGGGTGGGTGGAGGGGAGGCGGGAGGGGGAGGGCATTTACTGAAGCCTCACTCCTCTGCCTCTGGGCCAGCACCTACCCGTGATGACAGTGGGGACTTCGGGAGGTCACATGGGGGAGGGTGACAGAGCCCCACTGGAGGGCAGCGCCTGGGCTGCTCCTCAGGCCAGAGCCAGTATGAGCAGGTGCAGGGGTGTGCGGGGTCGACGTGTGCGAGGCTGTGTGTGAACACCTGTGAGTGACCACGGGTGACGAGCCCACGTGTGTGTGACCGATGTGAGAACGCTGTGGGGGTGTGCGTGTGTGCCTGCATGTGTGGGTGGGGCGGCATGCGGGGCTGTGAGTGTACGTCCGTGTGTGTGCAGAGACGGAGCTGGTGGGACACTGGGGGGACTGGATGAGAGCAAGGACACCTCCCTGTGCCGCTGTCCTGGACGGAGGTGCCCGCGGCCACAGGGCGGGGCCAGGAGGAGGTTCTGCTGGAGGGCAACGGGGGCCGGTGGGGGCTTGACCCAGGAGGAAAGCTGGGCCTGTGGTCAGGACGCGGAGTCGGGGGGCAGGGGCGGGGAGGGGGCCGGAGGGAGAGCGGCCTGGACAGCCCCGGGGCCAGTGCGCGGTCATGGGGGGGAGCGGCACGCCGGCCCTGGCAGAGCTCCGGGGGCCCGGGAGGGCCGCTCACCTCTTTATCTTGGCGCGCTCTAGTTTTATATCCACACAGTTGTCTCTGTAGCCCCAGGTAATCAACCTTTTCTCAATTTCTGTCAAGCAATCGTCCATTTTGTTCAGCAGAAGAAAGCATCCGGGAGGTTCGTTATCAGCTGACTCCTGAGCGGCCTTGATCTGGAGGCTCACGCACCTGTAGGGGACGTGGGCCGTCACGTGTGGCCACCGCAGTGTCACCAGCGTTGCCGAAGGAAACACCTGAGGAGCGCTTCCGGAAGAGCAGAGACCACACGGGCCACACGCACGCCTCCGTCACAACGCAATAAAGTCGGAAGGTAGCAGCCCGCACCCCGCCATCACATGCTTCTGGAAATTCAGGACCGCTCTCCTCTGACTCAGGGACAGAAACCCACACGGACGGGGCGGTCTTCGCACATCAGACCTGCGGGCCGCTGCCAGGGGATGTCAGGGGCGCCTGCCGGGGGAGGGGGACAGGCTGGGTGGCCCACGGGACCAGTGAAAACGGAACAGGACAGCGCCTCTCAAATACACAGCCAAGAACTGAACAAAGACAAAGCAGAAAATCAAGAAAACCAAAACACGACAAAGTCCCGGCTGCTCTGGTCAAGAAAGCCAGAGCTGCTTCTTTGTTGAGGTCAGTTAGCCGTTGGTGTGGAGTCTGATCTGGGAAAAGAGTGAGGGCACCGAGGAGGAGCGGGACCTACGAGAAAAGCTCTGTGAAGTCAGGGGGGAAGAGCCCAGAAACACGTCTACTAACACAACCAGAGGAAACGATTTTCTAGAAGGATAGAAGTTACCAGGAAGCTGGCTCGAAAACAAGCTGAAAGTCTGCAAGACCGGTAAGCACAGGAGACCCAGAGCTGCTCTTGGAGGCTCTGTCCCCAGTGCACCTGCCGTCTGCCCCCCGGGCGGGAGGCACGGAACCACCGGCCAGAACAGAGGCGGACACGGAGCAGGACAGACCCCAGGGAGGTGTCTGCTCCCGGACGCAGTTCCACACTGACGGAGGGTGAGGGGTGGAGAAGACCCTGCAGCCAGCCCCCCACCGGGGCTGGGCCCGCCCCTCAGCATAAGAGCGTCCGCTCAGAAGCATCCCCTGAGAATTTAGGCACAAACCAAGCCGCCTGCGCCCCTGTCCCAAGAAAAAGGCACTTTGGAAAGAAACACACACTGCCCCCAGGAGCCCGACGAAGGCCGAAGGTCGGGCTCCCGCGATGTCCGCAGGCCTCCCTCCCCCAGGGGCCGCGTGCAGCAGGCAGGGGGTCCCAGGGAAGGCTCTGCTCCAGGGCAGGTCGCCTGGGTAGGGGGTTGTGGGCGGAGGGCTCTCCGCGTGACTCCCTGCACGCCATAGGTTTGAAATGCCGCATAAAGGACAAAGTGAGCCACGACCGACATGCGAATTAAGCTTTTCTTACAAAGGACTACCTGGCCTCTAGGTCTGTGGCCATAAACTCCAAGACGGGCACTCGGTTCGGTCTCTCTTTTTGCAGAAGCTTGAAGGTGTCTATCAGTCTCTGAAACAACTGGCAGACCTGGGGATGGCAACGTGGCGTCGGGGTGTGGCCCTTGGCCACCGGGACCGGCCACGGGCCCCTCTCGAGCGCACCCGGCCCCCTCACCGCCACTTCTCTGCCTTTGCCCTCCATGGACAGGAGCGTGTCCGCCAGGGTCAGGGTTGAGCTGTACCAGAACTCCTCGCTGCCCCCCAGGCGCCACGCCCACTGCACCAACTGCTTAGCTTGGCCGTAGTTTCTTTCCTTGTTCGCCAACTGCGCCAGAAGGTGCAGGCATCTTGCTTGGGCACAAGGATCATCAAGCTCCTGAAGGACGTAGAAAGACAGGAGGGGGGTCGGGAGGGGGAGAGAGACAGAGACAGAGACAGCGGCTCCGGGCACCGGGCCTTCCCGCACCGTGTCCACTGGGCTGCTCCCTGACCTCTGAAGGAGGCCCCATATTTGCCCTCAGGGCACGGGGGGCGGGGGGGCTTGAGGCCTGTACCTGTGCTGAAACCACTTCCAGGGTTCCAACAGTGCCAAGGGCCCTGGGAAGCCCCCTCCCCTTCGTGGCAGGTTCCAGTGTCCCCCCCCCCCCTTCCCCCGCTGCCCAGGAGCCCCCGTCCAGATGCTGGCCAAGGGCCGGCAGGTGAGCAGATTTTGCACCCTAGTTGGCCAGGGCTGTCTCATCCCCCGCCCATTGCGCATGGCGCAGGTGGCCTGGGCGTGGGGCGGGGGTGCTGTTGGCCTCTGACCCGCAGCCGGCAGGAGGACGCGGGCCGGAACAGCGGCAGTCCGAGGTGGCCCCGGACAGGGCAGCCAGCACGTAGCCCAAACAGACTGAGGGCCTGGTGGGCCTGGGGCCTGCTGTCCCAAGAGCCGGGGCCCTGGACGGCAAATGCAGGCTGGAGGCGGGGAGGGCGACGAGGTGCCTACGGGAGGCGGACGTGTGGGGGGTGGGGGGGGTGCTGGCCGGTGGAGCCACGGCAAAGAGGCTGATGGCGGGTTGCCGTGGACGGAAGCGGGGCCCGTACCTGCAGACATCCCACGGACATGTCACCAGGCTGTGACTGCTGTGGCCCCACAGAGGCGCGGCCATGGGGTGGGTGGCTCAGGGCAGCGGAATGCCGGGAGGGAAAGACCCGTGGGCATGTGGGGCCCGTGTCAGGTTCAGGAGGGGCGGGTGGCATCTGGAGGCGGCAAAGGTGGCCCAGCCACGCCCTGGGGACTGACTCTGCCCCAGGGGCTCTCAGAAGAGGCCGTGGCCAGCAGGGCGCTGCGGCCTCTCGGGCCCCACCCCTCGCACCCCTCCTGGCCCTGGAGTCTGGACCGCACGTGCCTATCTGGCCACCAGGCCTGCACACAGCTCTCCTGCTGGCCGAGACCCGCACGCCTGTCCCCGCTGCCTGAACCTCCCACGCCTTGAAGTTTTGTGCCTTTATCGGGGACTTCTCTGTCTCTGACCACCTGTCTGGCTCTGTAGCTTTGCCTGGCTCCCCAGTGGACACAGTTCTCAGAGCCGGACGCAGGTAGAACCAGCCATCCGCAGGCGTTGGAGGGCCACGATCTCGGAGGAGGGGAGCACACGTGGGCATCCATGCTCATGGGGACACAGCCCAGGAGAAAAGCAAAGGCCCAGCATGGGAGGGGAGGCTGGGCTTGTGGCCTCCAGGCACTAGAAGGGCCGCTCATGGGGGACACCAGGAGGACCAAAGATCTGTGCTCGAGGACAGAACAGGTTCAAGAAGCCCAGCGGACGGAGTAGTGGGGCCTAAGGAGCCGAGCGAAGATGTGAACAGCCAGGCCCGAGTGCCAGCCTTTCCAAGGGGGCTCGGAAAACCCCAGGCTTCCAGGGAGGCCCTGGAGAGGCCCCAGACACCTGCAGGGCCCACACCTGAGGAGACTGGACAGAACTCATGGGTGGGGGGGCTCAGCCCGAGCCTCCAGGCTCTCAGCCTCCGCACACGACGGCAGGAAACGCAATGCTGAACGGCCCGCTAGGAGCCCTACCATCCAAGAGAAAGCGGCCGTGGAATCAGGCCCACGGCAGCCATGGGAAGCAGGGATGTTAGCAAACTCTGTGTACAGAAGGCAAGGAAACCAGAGGAACGTCAGGCAAAGGGCAGAGACTCAGATACAAATCTAAGATGGGCGTTCCAGAATGGCAAGCAGCAGGCTGGCTTCCCAGCAGAGGGCGCGTGTCCCCGCGGGCAGGGCGGCCTCTCACCTGGAAGGCCAGGTAGGCCTCCGACAGCAGCAGCCTCGCAGGCTGGTACAGATCCACCTCCAGCAGAACTTCTGCCTTGAGGGTCCACAGAAGGGGAAAGGACGTCCCCTCCAGCCCAGTCCCGGTCTCTCCGTTTATCTTCAAGATCTGCAAGGCATGGCAGGCACGTGTGCCCCCGCGGCTCCATGCCAGGAGGACCCGCTTCGCCGGGCCGGGCCCCCTGTCTCCACTGCGTGCAGTCTCCCGGGGCCTCTGTCTTCTGACCGGCTGCCTCACGCCCAGCACGCCCAGCACCAGGTGGCCCCTGCTCCCGCCCGAGCCCCGTGCTCCGTGGACCCGCTGTCCTGTACCACGCGGCACCCGCACCAGCACGGGAGGGGTCACCGAGCCCCTGAATTCGGCAAGACACCTGGGCTCCTGGCACGTTCCTACCAAGTGTCCCAAACGGTTGACTCTGGGGGCTCACAAACGGAGTCCCAAGTATGGAGCGGTGTCCCAAGCATGGTGGCCTGGACGGTGACTTTCCTTCGGGGGCAAGACCGCCCAAAGTGTGCCCACTGCGTGGAGGGGAGAGCTGCTTGGTGGTCAGACCTCCGGGGCCGCCTCTCTAGCTGCCCGGGCCTCCACTGCCCTTCCTGGTGGGCCCTCCGTGCCGCCCCCAGCCTGTCTTCTCTGAGTCCTGCCCAGGCCCCTGGGGGGAGCACTCCATGGCGGTCTGTAGCCCCATCTTCCCCGGAGACGTCCGGGACCCACAGGGAGGGGACACGGGAAACCCGGCAGGAGGGTTTGGGCACAGCGCAGTCACAGCAGGTCCTGGCCAGTGGCTCGGGCTGCAGCCTCAGCACCGTCCCTGCCCAGCCAGGAACACGGTGCTGCGGGCAGAGTGGGTACCTTATCCTTCGCTATGAGCGGCTTTGTCTCTGCTTTCTGGACCGTATTTACGGGCTCGGGCACCGTCGTCAGACTTTCTTCGGAGAGCAGTTCCTTGTTTTTCTCCTTTCTCAAGGCGATTTCTTTTCTGCAGCTAACATAAATAACGTAAGTAAGACGCCAAAGAAATATGATGGCCAAGAAATATCTGAGAATGTCCAACTTCATCGGTCGTCAAGAAATACAAATGAAAATAGCTACAGGAAGATCGAGATTACAGGTAATAGAAAATGCCCATGACTGCTCCCAGGCACAGCCCCCACCCCAGGCACTGACCCCAGGCACAGATCTGCACCCCCCCAGGCACAGCCTCCAAGGCCGAGGGTCTCCCCACAGCCCACCGTCCGGCTGTGATGAACGATGGGGCCTGGGGCTGGAGGGGACTCAGCCGAGAGCAGCCCCGGGTTGGCCAAATCGTCCCTTCTGGACAGGGGAGCGTGTCCCACCGACAGGAGACCTAACAGCCGGGGGAGGCGCCGTACCTGGCCTGCTCCATGTCACAAAGGTATGTTTGCCCGACCACCTCTTCATGGTAAGTCGCTGCTTCTTGCAACTTCAAATCGGAACAAACTAGGGCAAGTCTAGGGGCAGGGGGGCAATAAGGAGAGTTAATGGGGTTACACAGGACCTGGTAGATCAGAGTCAGGCTGTACTGGGACCTGATAAAAATTGGTAAACGGAAAAAGAAATGTATAATTTAGTGAGGTTTTCAATAATGTTTAAACCCAAGCAAAATTACACAGGTGACTCTACCAAATTTCAGGCAGAGAAAATTTTAATACTCATTCACGTATTTTACTCAATACCTACTTATGGTCTCAGGGTCACCTTCAGAGGTAAAACTCAGGCACAGTGGCTGGGGCTCTGACCACCTCCCCCCTCAAGGAGAGAGGCTCCACTTTGATTCTGGTGTAAAATGTTGTATTTTGAAATGATGTCAAGCTTGAGGCACAGATACCACAATTACTATACGCCCCTCGCCCAGATTCCTTCAATGTGAACACTTCACCACATTTGCTTTACCGTTTTCTCTTCCTCTCCTAACACCCTATATTTTCTTCTGGATGATTTGAGAGTCGGCTACAGGCACAGTGGCCCTTTATTCTAACACTTCAGTGTGCATTTCCTTAGAACAATGATCTTCTCTTAAAGACCAGGTAGAAATTGTAAAATAAAATTACTATTTTATGTTCAAATATATTGATTTATTTGGTTTTACAAATCATAGGCACTATTATTTATAGAAATAGTTGACTACAGAATTGATATATGAAAACGCTGTTTGCTTTTATATTGCTTCGGGGAAATTTTCATTTTAGCCACCTAAATGCTCCCCAGTTTCCCTGAAAATAAAACAGCTATACTGACCGAAGATGGTACAGATCTTTGAGGCTCTTGCTGTCTACCACGGAGGCTGCAATTAGTACGCCCAATTGCAGGACTGGGATGGTGAGCTCGTAAAGGGACATCTTCTGCAGGGCTTTGACCAAGTGGTCCAGATAATATAAACTGTATGTCTACATAAACACACAACAAACATGTAAGGTCAAAGAAGGGAGGAAGGTTAGACCACTAGCTTCTAGGGTCTTTCTACAAAAATCTCTATCCTTCTCCATTCCAAGCACAGCTCTAAGCACACAGCAGGTGTTCAACAGTGTTTGTTGAACAACGAATGAATGAATGAATGAATGAATGAATGATGTGCTTTCCTCCTCTTCTTCACTAATAACTTTTATCTTGTCGTGTGAAATCACCCACAATCTTCAACATCCAAGTACAGTTAAAAGTCCTCACAAGAAACAATCCATTTATGAGGTGCCTGGGTGGCTCAGTTGGTTGAGCGGCTGACTCTGGATTTCAGCTCAATTCACAATCTCACAGTTCATGAATTTGAACCCCACACCGGGCTCTGTGCTGACAGTGTGGAGCCTGCTTGGAATTCTCCATCTCCCTCCCTCTCTCTGTCCCTCCCCCACTTGTGCGCTCTCTCTCAAAATAAATAAGTAAACTTTAAAAACAAAGAAACAATCCATTTACATATTTACTCAAATTAATGTTTTTGTTAGATTTCTTCCACTAAAAACTACTGATCCATTAAAAACAGACTTTCTTTAGGAACACAAATACCTGCTTTAAAATTGAATATAGATCGAGAAGAACTAATGCTTACAAAGATGAACTAGGTTTGATAAAATTAGAGAAGTTGGATGAACTATTTTTAAAACGCACTAAAAGCACTGAAAACTGGGAAATGCTGGGAAAAATCACTGGGCCGAGACCTGGAAGACGATGGGTGTCCAGAGAAATTAGCCTCACGTATTGGGGTACATTTGTCCTGGGCATGTCTGCTGATTCAAGAGGAAGCTGGGAGGCTGAATGATGCTTCTGATTTTTTTTTTTTTTTGTAAGGTGGAGGCAAAAAACTGGAGTTGAGGGCCCACTGAAAGCTACATGTCCCGGCTGGTTCCCAAAGGGCTGCACCTTACAGTTAAGGGTGATCTAGAAGTAAAGCAGCCCCTTCAGGAACTTCATTGAAACCTAGTGGTCTTTGGGTGGCCTGGAAAGCATGTGGTTCTTTGAGAGACTAATGACTGATTAGTCCTGGTGAGATTGATCAGGAAAGAGGGGTGGGAAGACACAGAAATCCCTACAGACCCTACAGTCACTAAAAGATAATAAAAGGATATTAAGAACAACATTATGCCAATACATTTGAAATTTTATATTAAGTGAAAATGTCTTAGAAAAACACAATCCATCAAATTGTAAGAAGAAACAGAAAATCTGAAGATCTGTATAACCATGAAATAAACTATATTCATAATTTATGACCTTCCCTCATAGAATAGGCCTAAAGGTTTTCACCAGGGAATTCTACCAAATTTAAGGAAGAAATAACAAAAAATCTTATATAAATGCTCCCCAAGAATAGTTAAAATAAAAGGTGTGTGTAGGGGGGATCTTCTCTGGTGGTGAAAGGAACATTCTGGCTGACCCTGTGCTCTGGCGTCCCAGGTCAGAAAGGTTGTCTAAAACCACAGGGAAAATGGTGGAAAATTCACTGCCCCCATTGCCAGAAAGGGTAACTACGGCTTTGTTCTTTTCTTAAGCTCCCAATTTGGCTTCATACTCTATCTTGTATGGGCTTTTCTTCCTAAGTCTTGGCTAAACTCCTTAGGCTTAGCCTACTGGCCTCAAAAATATAGAGAGGTTGCATTGCCTGCCTACCTCCTCATCACGACAGTAATCACGTATGTACTCCTATTTGGAATAGACACCATCAGTACCTCTCCACTCAACTCCATTCATACAATCAGAGAACTCTGCTAAAAATCAACAGCAGAAGAAATACCAAGAGCCCATCCCAACATTAAGAAATATTCCCCTTAATGATGTAAACTGAATGTTCTTTCTTGCAGCCAAAGAACCCGATGCCAAAAACTGAATTGTATGTAGACTTAACACCAAGCATTTATTATATTTTTGACGTAATAATTTTGACCGTAATTATTTTTACCATTTCTCTTAATTAATACCCAACACTGAAATGTAAAAAAGTTGAACTTCCCTGAGATTAAGCTCCATTATTATATAAATGTTCTCAAATATTAGTTATTAATGGACGAAATAACTGAAATGGTGCATTACCATATGCCAGACTTAAAAGAAAAAAAAGTCCTGAGAAGGAGAGATTCTCATGGTTAGGCAGACGGGCCCTAGACATCACCCCACGGGTCATCGTAAGAGGGAAGCGGGGAGGGCTGTGACACAGAGGAGAGGACCCTGAGGTCGGAGACAGAGACGGGGGGAACACGGCCCTGACCCAGAGACGCCGGGACCCCGGGAGCTGGGCGAGGCAGGGAGTCCCTCCCCTAGAGCCCCGCAGGGAAGGTGGCCCCGCTGACGCCCTGACTCTGGCCGGGCCAGACGGACTCTGGACGCCTGGGCTCCGCGGCCGAGAGGAGAGACGTCTGAGGCTGCTGCCACCCGGCCCGTGCCGACCGCCACGGCCACGGCAGCCACAGACCCCGACACGCAGCTGCGTTGGCGTGTTCGGGGTGCTCCTGGCGGGTGGGGGGGTGCGTGGCGAAAGGAAGGAAGTGCTTCCCGCTGACACCGGCAGTCGTCTGGGGAGAGCGGCGGCCGGGAACGCGTTCCTGGGGACGGTCCCCGGGCCTGACCTGCTCTGCGCCTTGGCCTGGGCGGCGACCCACAAGTGTCTCCTCGGCCCCTCGCGAGGCCAGGCCTTGTCCCCGCCCCTCTTCTGGGCGTACTTCACGACAGGGAGGCTCCAGCTCGGGGAGACGGTTCGGGAACGCAGGCTGGCGGGCGCGTGGCCACGGCCCACACCACTTCTTTGAGTCAACTCACCGGCTTCTGGATGCTTGACGCGTTGACGGTAAAGTCGCTTTTATCTTGTTTAAATACAGATATCGCTTCCTCGGGGCAGGAGTAGGAAGCCCACTCCTCTGTGCTGGCCGGTAAGTCCTCAAGCCGTTTGTCAGGAACCGCGGTTGGATGCTGTAAAGCGGGGACGGACGGCGCACTCGCTTTGGAAGGCGGCTGAGCTCGAGCAGACAGGTGGTGAGCCTTGAGAAGGCAGCGCATCCCCGGCGCCCTTGGGGGCGGGGTGCCGCCCGGACCCGCACCCCCGCCCCGCCCCACCCCGAGAGCACCCCTGCACACGTCTGTCCTCCCTGGGGTCCGCGCCCGGGCTGTGAGCCACACCAGAGCCACGTTCGGTTTCACAGGCAAAACCCGCTCTGACGTCACTCCCGAGGGCACGAAGACGGTGCTCTCTCCCCTCGCCCAACAGAGTCTACCCGGAGGCACCCCGGCTCGCGGTGACCCCACCACCGGCACCTCCAGGCCCGGCCAGCGCCGCGTAAAGGAGAGCACGGAGGACGTGGGGCCGGAGTCCAGGGGGAGCGCCCGCTCCGGAGGGCAGTCGGACAGGACTGCCACGCGAGCAAGGTGGGGCCCCACGTGACGAGGAAGCTGTCTTCCCACTCCTCCAGAGAGCTGCCCTCCCACCCGCACACCCTCTGCCGGGGGGTGGGGGGCACACACCCTGGGGCACCCTCCCGACGGCCCGGCAGCCCTGGTGTGGGTCCAGGCCCTCTTGCGTGGCCCCAGTCTGTGGCCTGGAGCCCCACTGTCAGGGTACCTGCTTGGGGTCTTTGCCCTTGTCTCTGTCCTTCTCCTTCTCCTTCTCCTTCTCCTTCTCCTTCTCCTTCTCCTTCTCCTTCTCCTTCTTTTCCTTCTCCTTCCCTGGCTCCTTCTCCTTCTTCTCCTTCCTCTTCTCCTTCTCCTTTTTAGGCAGTAGCAAATGTGAGCTAGCTGTTGCTGCTAGAATTCTGCTTTCTGAAATTGATTTTCCTGCTGTTAACAAAGAAACCTGTGAAAAATGAAATCCAGATTTGCAACATGAGGAACAGCCGTGAACACGCCCCCGCACACGCTCAGATCTGAGGGCGGCCAGTGGTCCTAACGCTCTGAGTGGCAACCTCATGCCACTCGTGCGCCAGGGCCACGTCGGTGAGCCCGACCTGCGCACGGGTTACCGCAGCATCCCTTGGTGAGTGGAACATTTGGCCTCCAGGATGCGGGCGCGGTGGGGACACGGGGCTGACCTCCAAGGAGGGCTTGTCAGCTCTGTGAAGTGAGTTCATGTCTCTAATTAAGAACACACATAACTTTGGGGAGCCTGGGTGTCTCAGTCGGTTAAGCGTCTGACTTTAGCTCAGGTCACGATCTCGCGGTTTGTGGGTTCCAGCCCGCGTCAGGCTCTGTGCTGACAGCTCAGAGCCTGGAGCCTGCTTCGGATTCTGTGTCTCCCTCTCTCTCTGCCCCTCCCCTGCTCATGCTCTCTCTCTGTCTCAAAAATAAATAAAAAAACATTAAAAAAAAATTAAAAAATAGAACACACATAACTTTTAGCAGTTCTCCTAAAAGAAGCATAAAGAATCCTTGTTTGATGGGTGGTGGGACAGTGGGCTGGGGCATCTTGAAGACTGCTTTCCCAGTCCCGCCCGTCCTTCCCGCAGCCAAGGTTCCCAGCACATTTCTGAGGGGGGCGGGTACTGCCCGCAGGAGGTCCTCAAGAACCAGAGGCTCCAAGAGCTTCCCCGGGTGGGGGGCCCTGTAAAGAGATGGTAGGGACAGGCCGTGCACAGAAGGTTCTGGAAGCCCAGCGGCAGGGCAGCTCAGGATTGCTGTGCCTGGGCCACCGAGGGGCAGGGAGATGCAAACATGGGCCAGCCGGCCGCTCCATTTGCACGGGCTGCGGGCACCCCCGCCGGGGAACTTCTGGGCGGACGGACAAGGGTGCTGGGTGGGTTTCGGAGACGAGTGGCCTTGGCCACCGGAGCGGGCCTTCCTTGAGGGGTTTCTCGAGCAGGTGAGGCCCACGGGCTACAGGGAGAGGCTCGGACTCCCGTCAAGAGCTGGGGACCCAGGAGGGAGCAGCCTCGTGCCTCACCTGCCAGATGCGCTTGAGGAACGTGTAGGCCATGAGGCAGTAGTCCTGGTAGCTGGCCGCGCTCGGGGACACCATCAGGGCCAGCAGGGTGTAGGTGCGGGCCAGGGCCTCCAGCTGCCTCACGTTCCAAAGCTTCTCCAAGGAGACTGTCCCTGCAGCCTCGGACACTGGACTTTCAGGGGCTGTCTGAGTGGGCAGCTGTTCCTCTGCAAGACAGGGGTGCCCACGGCCATGAGCATGTCCATGCTCGGATGGCGTGGGCCCTTCTGAAGGGCACCTGGGGGCACGGGCGTCCAGGGCTCCTCCCCCAGCCAGCGGACCATAGGGCTGCCCGCTGGGGGCTGCAGGTCCCGGTGGGGGCCTTGAGGACACGCCCGTCCCAGGCAGGAGGGAGCCCCCCACCCAAGCGCCCCGGTGCCACGGGGAGGGCGTGGCCCTGCGCACTGAGCAGCTGACCGTGAACCAGAGCAGATAACCACTGAGGGGCGTCCGAGCCCACCCTCACCTGCCAGCTCAGGGGCGTCCCTGGCAGGTGTCATCGCCAGCAGGATGTGAATCGCCCACGTCAGGTGGAAAGTTACGTCCTCCATGGGAAACTGTTTGTCATACAGCCACTCGCTGAATTCCAGGATGTATTCTACTTTTTGCCAGTCACTCTCCGGCTTCTTTGGGATTAAACAAAAAGGCCAGAAGGGGTATGTGTTCACTCCTCAGGGTCCCAAACGCTGGGACTGAGCGCATCGCCGCAAGCGGGCGGAGGGCTCTCAACCCACCTTCGCGGCGCGGGATCCTCTGATGGGACCCAACGCCGTCCACACTCGTGCACAACCTTTCCGTTGCTGACGGTCTTGTCACGAGACCAAAGCCGGGCAGTCTCCGGGCCCCCTTCCCACCCCGCTGCGGGCGCCCGCCGGCCCTCCTGAGTCTGCCTGCCTTCGGTCTGTGCTCAGCTTTGTGCCTCCCCGGGCACTCATTCAAATGTGTATGCGAGGCTTTCTCTGGACGGGTCTGTGGTTACCCAGGGCTCCGGGGTCAGGGAAGAAGGCTGTTCCATCCAGCATGCAGCCCCAGAACCCCGCACAAAGTGAGTCGAAACTCACTGCACGAGGGACAGGGCTGCCGCTTCCCACCCCTCCTGGAGCAGAGACAGCCCAACTGATGTCTGGTCCACCTGCAGGGCCCCGCACGCTCGCCCCAACCCCACAGACCTCGCCTGACACCCAGGCCGGGGGGGCCGCCATCCGCGGGCTGGGAAAGGCAGGACAGAGGAGGGTGGCGCTGAGGAGCAGGCGTTTGATTCTGGGTGTCGGGCTGGCACGCAAGAAGACAGAGGGGGACGGGCGACGGGTCATGGGAGGTGAGGTTGGAGGGGGGTCCAGGCCAGACACGAAGTTGTGAGGAGACTCAGGGTAGAGGTGGGGTTTGGCTCTGGTTGAGATCACTGGCGGGGGTGGGAGGGGAGTCGTGGATGGAGGGATCGGAGCCCTGAGTCCCGCCCTCTCCCCATTAAGTGGTTGGCGGTGGCGGGGGGGGGGTGGCTGGGCTGGGAGGCAGGGGGACCTGGGAGCCCAGAGAAGGAAGCCAGTCAGGGCAGGGGCAGGTCGGGGAGGGGGGGGCCTCAGGGTGCCCACGGCGGTCTTGGGGGCTTGGCAAGAGCTTTGCAAGGGAGCTGGGGGGTGCCAGAGCCTGGGTGGGGTTTATGACGGACACCATCTTCTCAACGAATGGTGTTGGGAAAACGGGGCGCCCTCACGCTCACACCAGTCACAAAGTATAACTCAAAATGGATCCAAGACTTGAATGTAAGAGCTGAAACAATGAAGCCGTTACAACAAATACAGGAGTGGATCTTCGTGACCTTGGACTATGAGATGGCTCCGGGGACACAGTCCATAAACACAAGCAACAAAAGAAACAGAGTGGACTTCATCAAAACTACACACGTTTGTGCTATAAACGCATCACCAACAAAGTGAAAAGCGCTTGAAAAGACAACACACATTTATGAATCTCCTATCTCATCAGAGGTTGTGCCCAGGACACATGAGGAAGTCCTACAACTCAACAATAAAAAGACAAACAACTAAATTAAAAAATGGACAAAGAATCTCAATAGACATTTCTCTGAAAAAGATAGACAGGGGGCACCTGTCGGTTAAGCGTCGTACTTCTCAGCTCAGGTCACGATCTCACGGTTCAGTTTGTGGGTTCGAGAGCCACTGTGCTGACAGCTCGGAGCCTGGAGCTGCTTCGGATTCCGTGTCTCCCTCTCTCTGCCCCTCCCCCGCTCACACCTCTGTCTCTGTCTCTCTCTCTCTCTCTCAAAAAGTAAATAAACATTAAAAAAATTTTTTTTCAGGCTAAAAAGATAGACAAATGGCCAATACATGCATGAAAATACATTGCTTTCTCTCTCTCTAAAAAATAAATTAAAAAAGGGGGGCACCTGGGGGGCTCAGTTGGTTAAACATCTGACTTCGGCTCAGGTCACAATCTCACAGTTTGTGAGTTAAAGCCCCGCATCAGGATCTCTGCTATCAGCACAGAGCCCAGAGCCTGCTTTGGATCCTCTGTCTCCCTCTCTCCCTGCCCCTCCCCCACTCGTGCTTTTTCTCTCTCTCTCAAAAATAAATAAACATTAAAAATAAATAAATAAATAAATAAATAAACATTAAAAAAGAAAGAAAAAGAAAATACACACATGTGTGAGTCACCCGGGAAGCACAAGTCAAACCACAATGGGACAGCACCGTCTCCCCCAGGACACTAGGTCAGAAAGCCAGGGGGCGGTGAGGGCCAGGACGCGGCCACACTGGGGCCCTCGCCACTGCTGGTGGGAAAGAGCTCTGGAGAGCCGTGACCGCCCCTCGGAAGGTCCAGTAGAGCTCCCCGGGCACCTTGCATACACTGCTAGGTCTGTGCCCGGGAGACACGAACGGGGCGTCCGTGCAGCGTCATTCACAAGAGCTAAACTTGGGAACAACACGCACACCCGTCAACAAAACGTTACCTGACAACGTCTGCACACAGTGGATCCTTACCAGCCAGAGAAATGGGTGAAGCTCGGACACGGCCATAACCCAAGACAGCCTGGACGCGTTATGCCAGATGAAAGACGCCAGGCACAAAGGACACATCTTGTGCGACACATGCAAAACAGACAAACCCACACAGACAGAAAGCGGACTGCCGGCCGGCGGTGGGTGAGGGGACGGGTGCTAATGGGCCAGGTTTTCTGGGTGGTGGTGAAGCGTCCTCAGACCGATGGCAGTGATGGCTACGTGACCCTGTGAGTTCGTGAAGATACACCTTGCACCCCAAGAAACCAGAAACGAGGAACGAGGGGACTTGGGGTCGGTGGGGACAGACAGCCTTTGCAAGGAGCCTGGTGCCGGGGAAGCCTTTCCCTGCAGGGTGGGGTCCACACTGCCTGGTCCCTTTGAGCCCGGTGGGGACCTAGGTCCCAGGAGCCTCTTCACTGGCCGCTCAGCGCTGACCACACAGAGCCTGTGTTTGGACCCAGAGCAGCGTCCTGACCAGTCCCCAGCTAACTCCTTCCCGAGGGACACAGCACCCCTGGCCCCGTCGACAAACCTCACGGCAGGATTTGCTCCATGAGAGACACTCCGAGTAACAGAAAAGCCCCGTCAGTTACCTGGCGCTGGTGGTGTCCTCAGGACAAGCCCGGGGCCGTGACTGAGGGGCGGCTTTGTCCCCCAGCAGAGCCCCCACCGGCCGTGGGGCCACGTGGAGGCGCCGTCCCCTCCCCAAACCTGCCCTGCTTCACTCCAGGTGCATGGAGACGAATGTCTGCCGTGATTCTCGTCGTGGGGAGAGAGCCCGAGACCCCCGAATCGCAGAAGGCGACACAGCCTGCTCCTCTGTGCCCGGTCCGGCCTCGGGCACCCCCTCTTTGCGGGCCTCACCCCCTCCCCCACGACCGTCCCCCGGGGCAGCAATGCGGGCGCTGCACCCACGCAGGGCCTCTCCCTCCACGCTGGAAGGTGCCACGGAAGACAGGGGTCTGTCTGCCTGCTGCCCTGCGCTCGTCAGAAGGGCGCGTCCCCTCCCTGTGGCTGCGCCCCACGCCTCCGCTGGGCCAGGGGTTCCCCAGGCCTCCCTCCTCGGGCCCGCATCTACAACTGAGAGGCTGACGTCGCGAGCACCCAGGCAGACCTGTAGGGCTTGGATGGCGTTGTGATAGCAGGTCAGCTCGCCATGCACACTCCTGGAGTTCAAGGCCAGACGGTGCCACATGTGTGCCAAGTAATCTTCACTTTCATCTTTGAATTTCTGTATTTCCATCGTAAAATTCTGGCCAAGTTTGGCCTTCACGATGACCATGTGTTTGAAAATTAGGCTTAAAAAAAAAAAGCAAAAGAGAGAAATTAATGCTTGAACT